>NC_091444.1:2500-602500 GCF_964237555.1 Oryctolagus cuniculus
GGCGAAGGGCTCTCTCGGGCACTGATGGGACATTCCTAGCTACTGAGATCCAACGCACGTCTCGCTCCATGCCGTTAACCCAGGAAAAGCACAAGTCCGTACGAAACACTCAGAATTTAAGGGTGATTTAATCACAACCTGTGATCAGCCACTTGTGATCAAATTTGATTTTACTTTTACAAATTTTTAAAGTTTATTTCCACTTTATTTTAAGGAGTGATCTCCCATCTCAACCAGATGCCCACAACAGTTAGGGCCAAGCCTGGCCAAGCCAGGAACCCGAAACTCAACCAGGTTTCTCACATGTGTGGTAGGGGCCCAGGTACTTTGAGCCAACACCTGCTGCCTCCCCTCCCAGGTGCGCGTTTGCTGGAAACTGGATCGGAAGCAGGAGGGCCAACACTGGAGCCAGGCTCTTGGCTGTGGAACGTGGATCCTCCAACAGCCTCTTGACTGCTGTATCAAGAGCCCATCCCTTTGAGGCAGGAGAGAGCTAGGGTCTGGGGAAAACAAGGAACAGGAAGATACAGGGAAGCTAAAATCTTTGGTATCTTACAAATTCCAGTTTAGAAAGCAGATCGCTGCGGGGCCAGCGTTGTAGTGCAGTGGGTGATGCTGCTGCCTGCGATGCCAGCATCTCCTATGGGCACTGGTTCGAGAACTGCTGCTCCACTTCTGATCCAGCTCTCTGCTATGGCCTGGGGAAGCAGCAGCAGATGGCCCAAGCACTTGGCCCCTGCCACCTACTTGAGAGACCAGATGAAGCAGACATGCAGAGAGTGAATCAGCGGATGGAAAAATCTCTTGTCCTCTCTCTGTAACTCTGACTTTCAAATAAATACATGCATCTTGCAGAAAGAGACAAAGAAAGCAGCTAGCACAAAGATGGTCTACCTATGTGCCAGGGATAGAGACTAACCCAGGCCAAAAAGCTAATCTTGAGAAACCCGTGAGCCATTGCATCAGAGACCCCCTGGCCAGAGTCCCCAAGATCTCTGAGCCCTGGACAGCAGCAAACCTCTGCCCAGGGCAGGAGTCTCCCCCGCAACGGCTCTCCAGCCACAGCTTCTTGCTGGGATCTCCCTGGCAACAACACCCCTCCCTTCTCTAAAAATCTGGCTGTAAGTTAACAGTCCAAACCAAACCCGGGGCACTGATCTCAGGCCCACTCCTGCAGGTGAAGAGTTAAAATTGTATATGTGCGGGTGTAAAAAGTTAAGCTTAAGCTTACAGGTTTAAACCTTCCTGGTGCAGCTGTGAAAATAAGACAGAGTGAAGTAGCACCTTGACAGTAGGGACTCCATTTTGGAGCACTTGAGACTCTATTCTGGGAAAGCACCCCCCCCCCACCATGAGACTCTGGTCTGAAACTATGATCTCAAATAGTCGGACAATAGCAGTGCACTACATCACCCTTGGCAGAGCACAAAAACCCCCTAGCATGATTGCTCAAGCTTAAAAGTAGAAAGGTTGCACCTGGGTTACCTGGGCTAATAATGAAGATGTGATTTGTCTATGTCTTAAGATCATAATTGCTGATTGTAAGATTTTAGCAACCGCTTAGCAACCGTGTATTCTCTCCCCCCTCCCGATTTTGCGGTTTTTGCCTTTATAAACCCTATACTTTAGTTCCTCGAGGCTCCTCTGTTCTGGTATGTTCAGAGAGCCCCAACATGTTGGATCAATAAATCTTTAACCCTTTGCTGGTTGCATGAGAGAAAGTCTCTTGGAGTCGTTCCTCGGGCTGTGGGCGTTTTCGGACCCTAACAAGGCTCAGAGTGCTTCTGCTGTGTGGCCTGGGAGAAGGCTTTGCACCCAGTGGAGAGGGGGGCTGGGCTCAGGGTTGGGACTGGGGTCCATAGGGGAGGGGCTGGGGTCGGGGTTGGGATTGGGGTCCATAGGGGAGGGGCTGGGGTCGGGGTTGGGACTGGGGTCCAGAGGGGAGGGGCTGGTGTCTGGGTTGGGACTGGGGTCCAGAGGGGAGGGGCTGGGGTCCGGGTTGGGACTGGGGTCAGTGGTGAAGGGGGCTGGGGTCTGGGTTGGGACTGGGGTCAGTGGTGAAGGGGGCTGGGGTCTGGGTTGGGACTGGGGTCAGTGGTGAAGGGGCTGGGGTCTGGGTTGGAACTGGGGTCCAGAGGGGAGGGGCTGGGGTCGGGGTTGGGACTGGGGTCAGTGGTGAAGGGGGCTGGGGTCTGGGTTGGGACTGGGGTCAGTGGTGAAGGGGCTGGGGTCTGGGTTGGGACTGGGGTCAGTGGTGAAGGGGCTGGGGTCGGGGTTGGGACTGGGGTCCGGGGAGAGGGGCTGGTGTTGGGGTTGGGACTGGGGTCCAGAGGGGAGGGGCTGGGGTCTGGGTTGGGACTGGGGTCAGTGGTGAAGGGGCTGGGGTTGGGGTTGGGACTGGGGTCCGGGGGGAGGGGCTGGTGTCGGGGTTGGGACTGGGGTCCAGAGGGGAGGGGCTGGGGTCGGGGTTGGGACTGGGGTCAGTGGTGAAGGGGCTGGGGTTGGGGTTGGGACTGGGGTCCGGGGGGAGGGGCTGGTGTCGGGGTTGGGACTGGGGTCCAGAGGGGAGGGGCTGGGGTCAGGGTTGGGACTGGGGTCAGTGGTGAAGGGGCTGGGGTTGGGGTTGGGACTGGGGTCAGTGGTGAAGGGGCTGGGGTTGGGGTTGGGACTGGGGTCCAGGGGGGAGGGGCTGGTGTCGGGGTTGGGACTGGGGTCAGTGGTGAAGGGGGCTGGGGTCTGGGTTGGGACTGGGGTGGGGCTGGTGTCGGGGTTGGGACTGGGGTCCAGGGGGAGGGGCTGGTGTTGGGGTTGGGACTGGGGTCCAGGGGGAGGGGCTGGTGTTGGGGTTGGGACTGGGGTCCAGAGCGGGGGGCTGGGGTCGGGGTTGGGCGGGGGTCCAGTAGGGAGGGGGCTGGGGCCCCGGTTGCGGCTCGGGCAGCCCTCAGGCACCGGCTCCGCAGAGGCTGGGACGCCCGGCCACGTCCTGGCGGCGCAGCACAGGAGGTCCCGAGTACCGCGAACCCGCGGGAACCCGGGCGATCTGCGCTTCCTGGGGCCCCGAGACTCCCAGGATCCGCCCGCGGACGCGCGCACACGCACGCGCTCCGGGGGCGTCCGCGGCGCCTCAGCACCCGGATCTGCGGTTCCTGAGGGCAGAAAGGCCGGGCGATGACGGACAGGAAGGTTGCCTAGAAACGCAGTCCGTGGGCTGGCGCGTGCGCGTGCGCGGTGCTCGGTCTCCCGCTCCCTCAGCCCCAGAATCCCTCAGGGCTTAGGTGCAGGGCGGGGGCGCGGCCTCCAGAGCCTCCGGAGTGCAGTTCCCGTGGCGGCCGCGGGGGGCGGGCTGGCTCTCCCTTGCTCGGGCTCAAGGACCCCCAAGTCGTCTTCAGCCTCGGTGTAGGGCCAACAACGGGGGGATCGCATCCGGAGGCAGTGCCCCGTGTTCTGCGAGCAGCTGCCTGAGGCTGCTCAGTACACGTCAGCATAACTGAGGCTTCCGGGACAACATGGCCCCTCCCCTCAGAAGGCGGCAAAGTGGCCCTGGCCCATCCCAGGCCCCAAAGGGGACCTGGACAAAGTCACAGCCGTCATTACTGACAGCAGGGGTCCCAGCCGGCTGCCAGGCAAAGCCATGTGGCTTTTTACCCATGTAAAGGGCTCAGTGGCGCCCCTGTGTGGTCTCTACCTCCAGGCAGGGATCCAGCACAGAAAGCAGGAAGTAGTCAAGGCCCGCACTGGGGGGCACGCCTGCCACACCCACACACCAGGGACCAGGGCCTGGTGGGCTGGTTCTGACGGCCACACTGGGGGGCACGCCTGCCACACCCACACACCAGGAACCAGGGCCTGGTGGGCTGGTTCTGACGGCCACACTGCGGGCACGCCTGCCACACCTACACACCAGGAACCAGGGCCTGGTGGGCTGGTTCTGACAGCCACACTGCGGCAACGCCTGCCACACCCACACACCAGGGACCAGGGCCTGGTGGGCTGGTTCTGACGGCCACACTGGGGGGCACGCCTGCCACACCCACACACCAGGAACCAGGGCCTGGTGGGCTGGTTCTGACGGCCACACTGCGGGCATGCCTGCCACACCTACACACCAGGAACCAGGGCCAGGTGGGCTGGTTCTGACAGCCACACTGCGGCAACGCCTGCCACACCCACACACCAGGGACCAGGGCCTGGTGGGCTGGTTCTGACGGCCACACTGGGGGGCACGCCTGCCACACCCACACACCAGGAACCAGGGCCTGGTGGGCTGGTTCTGACGGCCACACTGCGGGCACGCCTGCCACACCTACACACCAGGAACCAGGGCCTGGTGGGCTGGTTCTGACGGCCACGCTGGGGGGCACGCCTGCCACACCTACACACCAGGGACCAGGGCCTGGTGGGCTGGTTCTGACGGCCACACTGGGGGGCACGCCTGCCACACCCACACACCAGGAACCAGGGCCAGGTGGGCTGGTTCTGACGGACACACTGCGGGCACGCCTGCCACACCTACACACCAGGAACCAGGGCCTGGTGGGCTGGTTCTGACGGCCACGCTGGGGGGCACGCCTGCCACACCCACACACCAGGGACCAGGGCCTGGTGGGCTGGTTCTGACGGCCACACTGGGGGGCACGCCTGCCACACCCACACACCAGGAACCAGGGCCTGGTGGGCTGGTTCTGACGGCCACACTGGGGGGCATGCCTGCCACACCCACACACCAGGAACCAGGGCCTGGTGGGCTGGTTCTGACGGCCACACTGCGGGCACGCCTGCCACACCTACACACCAGGAACCAGGGCCTGGTGGGCTGGTTCTGACGGCCACACTGCGGGCACGCCTGCCACACCCACACACCAGGGACCAGGGCCTGGTGGGCTGGTTCTGACGGCCACACTGCGGGCACGCCTGCCACACCCACACACCAGGAACCAGGGCCTGGTGGGCTGGTTCTGACGGCCACACTGGGGGGCACGCCTGCCACACCCACACACCAGGAACCAGGGCCTGGTGGGCTGGTTCTGACGGCCACACTGCGGGCACGCCTGCCACACCTACACACCAGGAACCAGGGCCTGGTGGGCTGGTTCTGACGGCCACGCTGGGGGGCACGCCTGCCACACCTACACACCAGGGACCAGGGCCTGGTGGGCTGGTTCTGACGGCCACACTGGGGGGCACGCCTGCCACACCCACACACCAGGAACCAGGGCCTGGTGGGCTGGTTCTGACGGACACACTGCGGGCACGCCTGCCACACCTACACACCAGGAACCAGGGCCTGGTGGGCTGGTTCTGACGGCCACGCTGGGGGGCACGCCTGCCACACCCACACACCAGGGACCAGGGCCTGGTGGGCTGGTTCTGACGGCCACACTGGGGGGCACGCCTGCCACACCCACACACCAGGAACCAGGGCCTGGTGGGCTGGTTCTGACGGCCACACTGGGGGGCATGCCTGCCACACCCACACACCAGGAACCAGGGCCTGGTGGGCTGGTTCTGACGGCCACACTGCGGGCACGCCTGCCACACCCACACACCAGGAACCAGGGCCTGGTGGGCTGGTTCTGACGGCCACACTGCGGGCACGCCTGCCACACCCACACACCAGGGACCAGGGCCTGGTGGGCTGGTTCTGACGGCCACGCTGGGGGGCACGCCTGCCACACCTACACACCAGGAACCAGGGCCTGGTGGGCTGGTTCTGACGGCCACACTGGGGGGCACGCCTGCCACACCCACACACCAGGAACCAGGGCCTGGTGGGCTGGTTCTGACGGCCACACTGGGGGGCACGCCTGCCACACCCACACACCAGGAACCAGGGCCTGGTGGGCTGGTTCTGACGGCCACACTGGGGGGCACGCCTGCCACACCCACACACCAGGGACCAGGGCCTGGTGGGCTGGTTCTGACGGCCACACTGCGGGCACGCCTGCCACACCCACACACCAGGAACCAGGGCCTGGTGGGCTGGTTCTGACCGCCACACTGCGGGCACGCCTGCCACACCCACACACCAGGGACCAGGGCCTGGTGGGCTGGTTCTGACGGCCACACTGGGGGGCACGCCTGCCACACCTACACACCAGGAACCAGGGCCTGGTGGGCTGGTTCTGACGGCCACACTGGGGGGCACGCCTGCCACACCCACACACCAGGAACCAGGGCCTGGTGGGCTGGTTCTGACGGCCACACTGGGGGGCACGCCTGCCACACCCACACACCAGGAACCAGGGCCTGGTGGGCTGGTTCTGACGGCCACACTGGGGGGCACGCCTGCCACACCCACACACCAGGAACCAGGGCCTGGTGGGCTGGTTCTGACGGCCACACTGGGGGGCACGCCTGCCACACCCACACACCAGGGACCAGGGCCTGGTGGGCTGGTTCTGACGGCCACGCTGGGGGGCACGCCTGCCACACCCACACACCAGGGACCAGGGCCTGGTGGGCTGGTTCTGACGGCCACACTGGGGGGCACACCTGCCACACCCACACACCAGGGACCAGGGCCTGGTGGGCTGGTTCTGACGGCCACACTGGGGGGCACGCCTGCCACACCCACACACCAGGAACCAGGGCCTGGTGGGCTGGTTCTGACGGCCACACTGGGGGGCACGCCTGCCACACCCACACACCAGGAACCAGGGCCTGGTGGGCTGGTTCTAAAGGCCACACTGCGGGCACGCCTGCCACACCTACACACCAGGAACCAGGGCCTGGTGGGCTGGTTCTGACGGCCACGCTGGGGGGCACGCCTGCCACACCTACACATCAGGAACCAGGGCCTGGTGGGCTGGTTCTGACGGCCACACTGCGGGCATGCCTGCCACACCTACACACCAGGAACCAGGGCCAGGTGGGCTGGTTCTGACAGCCACACTGCGGCAACGCCTGCCACACCCACACACCAGGGACCAGGGCCTGGTGGGCTGGTTCTGACGGCCACACTGGGGGGCACGCCTGCCACACCCACACACCAGGAACCAGGGCCTGGTGGGCTGGTTCTGACGGCCACACTGCGGGCACGCCTGCCACACCTACACACCAGGAACCAGGGCCTGGTGGGCTGGTTCTGACGGCCACGCTGGGGGGGCACGCCTGCCACACCTACACACCAGGGACCAGGGCCTGGTGGGCTGGTTCTGACGGCCACACTGGGGGGCACGCCTGCCACACCCACACACCAGGAACCAGGGCCAGGTGGGCTGGTTCTGACGGACACACTGCGGGCACGCCTGCCACACCTACACACCAGGAACCAGGGCCTGGTGGGCTGGTTCTGACGGCCACGCTGGGGGGCACGCCTGCCACACCCACACACCAGGGACCAGGGCCTGGTGGGCTGGTTCTGACGGCCACACTGGGGGGCACGCCTGCCACACCCACACACCAGGAACCAGGGCCTGGTGGGCTGGTTCTGACGGCCACACTGGGGGGCATGCCTGCCACACCCACACACCAGGAACCAGGGCCTGGTGGGCTGGTTCTGACGGCCACACTGCGGGCACGCCTGCCACACCTACACACCAGGAACCAGGGCCTGGTGGGCTGGTTCTGACGGCCACACTGCGGGCACGCCTGCCACACCCACACACCAGGGACCAGGGCCTGGTGGGCTGGTTCTGACGGCCACACTGCGGGCACGCCTGCCACACCCACACACCAGGAACCAGGGCCTGGTGGGCTGGTTCTGACGGCCACACTGGGGGGCACGCCTGCCACACCCACACACCAGGAACCAGGGCCTGGTGGGCTGGTTCTGACGGCCACACTGCGGGCACGCCTGCCACACCTACACACCAGGAACCAGGGCCTGGTGGGCTGGTTCTGACGGCCACGCTGGGGGGCACGCCTGCCACACCTACACACCAGGGACCAGGGCCTGGTGGGCTGGTTCTGACGGCCACACTGGGGGGCACGCCTGCCACACCCACACACCAGGAACCAGGGCCTGGTGGGCTGGTTCTGACGGACACACTGCGGGCACGCCTGCCACACCTACACACCAGGAACCAGGGCCTGGTGGGCTGGTTCTGACGGCCACGCTGGGGGGCACGCCTGCCACACCCACACACCAGGGACCAGGGCCTGGTGGGCTGGTTCTGACGGCCACACTGGGGGGCACGCCTGCCACACCCACACACCAGGAACCAGGGCCTGGTGGGCTGGTTCTGACGGCCACACTGGGGGGCATGCCTGCCACACCCACACACCAGGAACCAGGGCCTGGTGGGCTGGTTCTGACGGCCACACTGCGGGCACGCCTGCCACACCCACACACCAGGAACCAGGGCCTGGTGGGCTGGTTCTGACGGCCACACTGCGGGCACGCCTGCCACACCCACACACCAGGGACCAGGGCCTGGTGGGCTGGTTCTGACGGCCACGCTGGGGGGCACGCCTGCCACACCTACACACCAGGAACCAGGGCCTGGTGGGCTGGTTCTGACGGCCACACTGGGGGGCACGCCTGCCACACCCACACACCAGGAACCAGGGCCTGGTGGGCTGGTTCTGACGGCCACACTGGGGGGCACGCCTGCCACACCCACACACCAGGAACCAGGGCCTGGTGGGCTGGTTCTGACGGCCACACTGGGGGGCACGCCTGCCACACCCACACACCAGGGACCAGGGCCTGGTGGGCTGGTTCTGACGGCCACACTGCGGGCACGCCTGCCACACCCACACACCAGGAACCAGGGCCTGGTGGGCTGGTTCTGACCGCCACACTGCGGGCACGCCTGCCACACCCACACACCAGGGACCAGGGCCTGGTGGGCTGGTTCTGACGGCCACACTGGGGGGCACGCCTGCCACACCTACACACCAGGAACCAGGGCCTGGTGGGCTGGTTCTGACGGCCACACTGGGGGGCACGCCTGCCACACCCACACACCAGGAACCAGGGCCTGGTGGGCTGGTTCTGACGGCCACACTGGGGGGCACGCCTGCCACACCCACACACCAGGAACCAGGGCCTGGTGGGCTGGTTCTGACGGCCACACTGGGGGGCACGCCTGCCACACCCACACACCAGGAACCAGGGCCTGGTGGGCTGGTTCTGACGGCCACACTGGGGGGCACGCCTGCCACACCCACACACCAGGGACCAGGGCCTGGTGGGCTGGTTCTGACGGCCACACTGGGGGGCACGCCTGCCACACCCACACACCAGGGACCAGGGCCTGGTGGGCTGGTTCTGACGGCCACACTGGGGGGCACACCTGCCACACCCACACACCAGGGACCAGGGCCTGGTGGGCTGGTTCTGACGGCCACACTGGGGGGCACGCCTGCCACACCCACACACCAGGAACCAGGGCCTGGTGGGCTGGTTCTGACGGCCACACTGGGGGGCACGCCTGCCACACCCACACACCAGGAACCAGGGCCTGGTGGGCTGGTTCTAAAGGCCACACTGCGGGCACGCCTGCCACACCTACACACCAGGAACCAGGGCCTGGTGGGCTGGTTCTGACGGCCACGCTGGGGGGCACGCCTGCCACACCTACACATCAGGAACCAGGGCCTGGTGGGCTGGTTCTGACGGCCACACTGCGGGCATGCCTGCCACACCTACACACCAGGAACCAGGGCCAGGTGGGCTGGTTCTGACAGCCACACTGCGGCAACGCCTGCCACACCCACACACCAGGGACCAGGGCCTGGTGGGCTGGTTCTGACGGCCACACTGGGGGGCACGCCTGCCACACCCACACACCAGGAACCAGGGCCTGGTGGGCTGGTTCTGACGGCCACACTGCGGGCACGCCTGCCACACCTACACACCAGGAACCAGGGCCTGGTGGGCTGGTTCTGACGGCCACGCTGGGGGGCACGCCTGCCACACCTACACACCAGGGACCAGGGCCTGGTGGGCTGGTTCTGACGGCCACACTGGGGGGCACGCCTGCCACACCCACACACCAGGAACCAGGGCCAGGTGGGCTGGTTCTGACGGACACACTGCGGGCACGCCTGCCACACCTACACACCAGGAACCAGGGCCTGGTGGGCTGGTTCTGACGGCCACGCTGGGGGGCACGCCTGCCACACCCACACACCAGGGACCAGGGCCTGGTGGGCTGGTTCTGACGGCCACACTGGGGGGCACGCCTGCCACACCCACACACCAGGAACCAGGGCCTGGTGGGCTGGTTCTGACGGCCACACTGGGGGGCATGCCTGCCACACCCACACACCAGGAACCAGGGCCTGGTGGGCTGGTTCTGACGGCCACACTGCGGGCACGCCTGCCACACCTACACACCAGGAACCAGGGCCTGGTGGGCTGGTTCTGACGGCCACACTGCGGGCACGCCTGCCACACCCACACACCAGGGACCAGGGCCTGGTGGGCTGGTTCTGACGGCCACACTGCGGGCACGCCTGCCACACCCACACACCAGGAACCAGGGCCTGGTGGGCTGGTTCTGACGGCCACACTGGGGGGCACGCCTGCCACACCCACACACCAGGAACCAGGGCCTGGTGGGCTGGTTCTGACGGCCACGCTGGGGGGCACGCCTGCCACACCTACACACCAGGGACCAGGGCCTGGTGGGCTGGTTCTGACGGCCACACTGGGGGGCACGCCTGCCACACCCACACACCAGGAACCAGGGCCTGGTGGGCTGGTTCTGACGGCCACACTGCGGGCACGCCTGCCACACCCACACACCAGGAACCAGGGCCTGGTGGGCTGGTTCTGACGGCCACACTGGGGGGCACGCCTGCCACACCCACACACCAGGAACCAGGGCCTGGTGGGCTGGTTCTGACGGCCACGCTGGGGGGCACGCCTGCCACACCTACACACCAGGGACCAGGGCCTGGTGGGCTGGTTCTGACGGCCACACTGGGGGGCACGCCTGCCACACCCACACACCAGGAACCAGGGCCTGGTGGGCTGGTTCTGACGGACACACTGCGGGCACGCCTGCCACACCTACACACCAGGAACCAGGGCCTGGTGGGCTGGTTCTGACGGCCACACTGCGGGCACGCCTGCCACACCTACACACCAGGGACCAGGGCCTGGTGGGCTGGTTCTGACGGCCACACTGGGGGGCACGCCTGCCACACCCACACACCAGGAACCAGGGCCTGGTGGGCTGGTTCTGACGGACACACTGCGGGCACGCCTGCCACACCTACACACCAGGAACCAGGGCCTGGTGGGCTGGTTCTGACGGCCACACTGGGGGGCACGCCTGCCACACCCACACACCAGGGACCAGGGCCTGGTGGGCTGGTTCTGACGGCCACACTGGGGGGCACGCCTGCCACACCTACACACCAGGAACCAGGGCCTGGTGGGCTGGTTCTGACGGCCACACTGGGGGGCACGCCTGCCACACCCACACACCAGGAACCAGGGCCTGGTGGGCTGGTTCTGACGGCCACACTGGGGGGCACGCCTGCCACACCCACACACCAGGAACCAGGGCCTGGTGGGCTGGTTCTGACGGCCACACTGCGGGCACGCCTGCCACACCCACACACCAGGGACCAGGGCCTGGTGGGCTGGTTCTGACGGCCACACTGCGGGCACGCCTGCCACACCCACACACCAGGGACCAGGGCCTGGTGGGCTGGTTCTGACGGCCACACTGCGGGCACGCCTGCCACACCCACACACCAGGGACCAGGGCCTGGTGGGCTGGTTCTGACGGCCACACTGGGGGGCACGCCTGCCACACCTACACACCAGGAACCAGGGCCTGGTGGGCTGGTTCTGACGGCCACACTGGGGGGCACGCCTGCCACACCCACACACCAGGAACCAGGGCCTGGTGGGCTGGTTCTGACGGCCACACTGGGGGGCACGCCTGCCACACCCACACACCAGGAACCAGGGCCTGGTGGGCTGGTTCTGACGGCCACACTGGGGGGCACGCCTGCCACACCCACACACCAGGAACCAGGGCCTGGTGGGCTGGTTCTGACGGCCACACTGGGGGGCACGCCTGCCACACCCACACACCAGGGACCAGGGCCTGGTGGGCTGGTTCTGACGGCCACGCTGGGGGGCACGCCTGCCACACCCACACACCAGGGACCAGGGCCTGGTGGGCTGGTTCTGACGGCCACACTGGGGGGCACACCTGCCACACCCACACACCAGGAACCAGGGCCTGGTGGGCTGGTTCTGACGGCCACACTGGGGGGCACGCCTGCCGAACCCACACACCAGGAACCAGGGCCTGGTGGGCTGGTTCTGACGGCCACACTGGGGGGCATGCCTGCCACACCCAGACACCAGGAACCAGGGCCTGGTGGGCTGGTTCTAACGGCCACACTGCGGGCACGGCTGCCACACCCACACACCAGGAACCAGGGCCTGGTGGGCTGGTTCTGACGGCCACACTGGGGGGCAAGCCTGCCACACCTACACACCAGGAACCAGGGCCTGGTGGGCTGGTTCTGACGGCCACACTGCGGGCACGCTTGCCACACCCACACATCAGGGACCAGGGCCTGGTTGGCTGGTTCTGACGGCCACACTGGGGGGCACGCCTGCCACACCTACACACCAGGAACCAGGGCCTGGTGGGCTGGTTCTGACGGCCACACTGGGGGGCACGCCTGCCACACCCACACACCAGGGACCAGGGCCTGGTGGGCTGGTTCTGACGGCCACACTGGGGGGCACGCCTGCCACACCCACACACCAGGGACCAGGGCCTGGTGGGCTGGTTCTGACGGCCACACTGGGGGGCACGCCTGCCACACCTACACACCAGGAACCAGGGCCTGGTGGGCTGGTTCTGACGGCCACACTGCGGGCACGCCTGCCACACCCACACACCAGGGACCAGGGCCTGGTGGGCTGGTTCTGACGGCCACACTGGGGGGCACGCCTGCCACACCTACACACCAGGGACCAGGGCCTGGTGGGCTGGTTCTGACGGCCACACTGCGGGCACGCCTGCCACACCCACACACCAGGGACCAGGGCCTGGTGGGCTGGGTCTGACGGCCACACTGGGGGGCACGCCTGCCACACCTACACACCAGGAACCAGGGCCTGGTGGGCTGGTTCTGACGGCCACACTGGGGGGCACGCCTGCCACACCCACACACCAGGGACCAGGGCCTGGTGGGCTGGTTCTGACGGCCACACTGGGGGGCACGCCTGCCACACCCACACACCAGGGACCAGGGCCTGGTGGGCTGGTTCTGACGGCCACACTGGGGGGCACGCCTGCCACACCTACACACCAGGAACCAGGGCCTGGTGGGCTGGTTCTGACGGCCACACTGCGGGCACGCCTGCCACACCCACACACCAGGGACCAGGGCCTGGTGGGCTGGTTCTGACGGCCACTCTGGGGGGCACGCCTGCCACACCTACACACCAGGGACCAGGGCCTGGTGGGCTGGTTCTGACGGCCACACTGCGGGCACGCCTGCCACACCCACACACCAGGAACCAGGGCCTGGTGGGCTGGGTCTGACGGCCACACTGGGGAGCACGCCTGCCACACCTACACACCAGGAACCAGGGCCTGGTGGGCTGGTTCTGACGGCCACACTGGGGGGCACGCCTGCCACACCCACACACCAGGAACCAGGGCCTGGTGGGCTGGTTCTGACGGCCACACTGGGGGGCACGCCTGCCACACCCACACACCAGGAACCAGGGCCTGGTGGGCTGGTTCTGACGGCCACACTGGGGGGCACGCCTGCCACACCCACACACCAGGAACCAGGGCCTGGTGGGCTGGTTCTGACGGCCACACTGCGGGCACGCCTGCCACACCCACACACCAGGGACCAGGGCCTGGTGGGCTGGGTCTGACGGCCACACTGGGGAGCACGCCTGCCACACCTACACACCAGGAACCAGGGCCTGGTGGGCTGGTTCTGACGGCCACACTGGGGGGCACGCCTGCCACACCCACACACCAGGAACCAGGGCCTGGTGGGCTGGTTCTGACGGCCACACTGGGGGGCACGCCTGCCACACCCACACACCAGGAACCAGGGCCTGGTGGGCTGGTTCTGACGGCCACACTGGGGGGCACGCCTGCCACACCCACACACCAGGAACCAGGGCCTGGTGGGCTGGTTCTGACGGCCACACTGCGGGCACGCCTGCCACACCCACACACCAGGGACCAGGGCCTGGTGGGCTGGGTCTGACGGCCACACTGGGGAGCACGCCTGCCACACCTACACACCAGGAACCAGGGCCTGGTGGGCTGGTTCTGACGGCCACACTGGGGGGCACGCCTGCCACACCCACACACCAGGAACCAGGGCCTGGTGGGCTGGTTCTGACGGCCACACTGGGGGGCACGCCTGCCACACCCACACACCAGGAACCAGGGCCTGGTGGGCTGGTTCTGACGGCCACACTGGGGGGCACGCCTGCCACACCCACACACCAGGAACCAGGGCCTGGTGGGCTGGTTCTGACGGCCACACTGCGGGCACGCCTGCCACACCCACACACCAGGGACCAGGGCCTGGTGGGCTGGTTCTGACGGCCACACTGGGGGGCACGCCTGCCACACCTACACACCAGGAACCAGGTCCTGGTGGGCTGGTTCTGACTGCCCAGTCAGCTACATACTTGAGGGTTGTCATGGCTCCAGATCCAGACGTGGGAAATATCCCAGTGCGTTAATGACCACGACCAGGCCCCAGGCAGGCCAGCAGGCCTTACACTGTGCTGCTCTGTGTGGTCCAGGCCAGTCCCCATCTCCCTAGAAAGGATCAGAACAGTGGAAAGGAGAAGTTGATGTCCCCCATCTGCTCCAACGTTGCCTCAGAGTCAGCCTCAACTGGCGCCGACTCAGGAAAGCTTGTTCCCCTGTAGCAAGGACGCTGTCTCTGAGGAGCAGTTTGGGGTGTGTGTTCAGCCAGGGCTCAGGGAGCGTCCAGGTGCAGGCGGCGGCCCCTGCCCTGCCTGCAGCACTCGGCCATCGGTCTGGGGGCCCCTCTGGGTAGTGTGGCAGGGTGAGCTTTCCTGGAGCAGCCTCTGAAAAACTGGCTCAAGCAGGAGAGCTATCTGAGCTCCCTGTCTGGCCCAACCTCACACCCTCGGTTAGGGCGGCCATCGTGGGGACTCGCACGGGGCAAGTGCGGTGCTGGCCTCCTACCCACCTCACACTCCTCATCTCTGGCAGATGTGAGGTGCCACGCCATGCACCGCACTGGCCATGCACCGCACTGGCCCTGCCAGCACTGGGGACCCCATGGGACTCCTGCTGCCTCCTGCCCAGGCTACCCTGCCCGCTAGGGAGAACGTGACAGCTGTATCAAAGTGGCCGCAAGGTGGAGCCCGACAACCAGCGCCAACCACCCAGGGAAGGGCCCTGACAACCCCCCAAGTATGTGGATGACTGGGCAGTCAGAACTAGCCCACCAGGACATGGTGTGTGGGTGTGGCTGGGTCAGGACGACCAGGTGAGCCATTCCAGCACCCGCCCAGCTGCCGCGACCCCCTCGGATTTCATCTCCGGCTGGCTTGGGGAGCACACCTGCCAGTGCAAATGGGAGGGTAAGACTTGTTTCAGCATCAGATGATTGCTGCCGAAGGTGGGGCTGGGACAGGGTCCAGGGACAGGGCTTGAAATTGCCTGACATCCATCAGAAACACCTCCACAAAAGACCGTGTGGCTGGTATCCCAAGCAGTGATGTCGCTGGAAACTAGTCTCTCTCACATACAGTGATGTAGCCGCTCTGGAAAACAGCAAGGCCTTTTCCAAAGAACCACAAGCAAATGAAAAAACACCTCCCACTTTCCTGTTGCTACAAAAATCTTACAACCCAGCAAGTCAAATCCCCTGACGTTTCTCCCAAAGATACCCACACTGATTATGCGGTACAGGGCGGACCCAGCAGGTGCAGAAGGCTCAGAACCCGCTGTGCGCTCCAAAGGTGGGGCTGGCCTCCCTGTCTCCTGGGAGCAAACCCTGAGCCCCAGAATATCCTGCCTAGGATGTGTCTTCCTGGTGCTTGCGGAGGCCTTAGGCAGTTTAATCTAAGGTCACAGTCGGGCCTGAGCTGTCCACTTGACCTTGGAGGGGCAGCTTCATGGAGTTCTGTGAGTCCTTTTAAGTAGTCAGTCTACCCCAACCCTGTAGCCTTGAGAGAGCTCACTCCAGCTCCCACGTTCCCACTGTCCCAGTGCTCAGTAAAAGTGGCCACTAGGTGGTGCCCAAGTGCCAGCCCGAGCCCTGCGGGGTTGGGAGAGGGGCTGGGGTCATGTTAGCGCAGAGTTCGGGGTTCCCCTCCGGGCTCGACCTCCTCACGCATCCCCTTTCTGTGAAACACAGAACAGGGACACGGTCACAGCACATGCATGGCACAGAGCAGACAGCTTCATGGAGATGTCACACCTCCCTACTACACTCCTATGTCCACAGGACACAAGTCTGAAAGAAGGCACCTACTGACAGTCATCAGGAGCCTGGCTATAACCATCCCAGAATTCCCACACAGGCCACCAAAGACTAAGATGCACATCACACACTGCTCCAAGCAGCACCTCACCCCACGTCCACCACTGCCATCCTAGCCAATACTCACCCCACGTCCACCACTGCCATCCTAGCCAATACTCACCCCACATCCACCACTGTCCTGCCAGCTCCTCACCCCACATCCACCACTGCCATCCTAGCCAATACTCACCCCACGTCCACCACTGCCATCCTAGCCAATACTCACCCCACATCCACCACTACCATTCTAGCCAATACTCACCCCACGTCCACCACTGCCATCCTAGCCAATACTCACCCCACATCCACCACTGCCATCTTAGCCAATACTCACCCCACATCCACCACCACCATTCTAGCCAATACTTACCCCACGTCCACCACTGCCATCCTAGCCAATACTCACCCCACATCCACCACTACCATTCTAGCCAATACTTACCCCACGTCCACCACTGCCATCCTAGCCAATACTCACCCCACGTCCACCACTGCCATCTTAGCCAATACTCACCCCACATCCACCACTACCATTCTAGCCAATACTTACCCCACGTCCACCACTGCCATCCTAGCCAATACTCACCCCACGTCCACCACTGCCATCTTAGCCAATACTCACCCCACGTCCACCACTGTCCTGCCAGCTCCTCACCCCACGTCCACCACTGCCATCCTAGCCAATACTCACCCCATGTCCACCACTGCCATCCTAGCCAATACTCACCCCACATCCACCACTACCATTCTAGCCAATACTTACCCCACGTCCACCACTGCCATCCTAGCCAATACTCACCCCACGTCCACCACTGCCATCTTAGCCAATACTCACCCCACGTCCACCACTGTCCTGCCAGCTCCTCACCCCACGTCCACCACTGCCATCCTAGCCAATACTCACCCCACGTCCACCACTGCCATCTTAGCCAATACTCACCCCACGTCCACCACTGTCCTGCCAGCTCCTCACCCCACATCCACCACTGCCATCCTAGCCAATACTCACCCCACGTCCACCACTGCCATCCTAGCCAATACTCACCCCACATCCACCACTACCATTCTAGCCAATACTTACCCCACGTCCACCACTGCCATCCTAGCCAATACTCACCCCACGTCCACCACTGCCATCTTAGCCAATACTCACCCCACATCCACCACTACCATTCTAGCCAATACTTACCCCACGTCCACCACTGCCATCCTAGCCAATACTCACCCCACGTCCACCACTGCCATCCTAGCCAATACTCACCCCACGTCCACCACTGTCCTGCCAGCTCCTCACCCCACGTCCACCACTGCCATCCTAGCCAATACTCACCCCATGTCCACCACTGCCATCCTAGCCAATACTCATCCCACGTCCACCACTGCCATCCTAGCCAATACTCACCCCGTGTCCACCACTGCCCTGCCAGCTCCTCACCCCACGTCCACCACTGTCCTGGTGGACAGAATACAAATGTTTTCTCTGCATCTAATGAGATAACCATACGGTTTTTGTTCTTCAGTTTGTTAATGTGATGCATCACGTGTATTGATTTGTGAATCTTGAACACACAGAACAAAAAAGACACACAACAGTTTTATTCATACAGTTTATACCACTACAGTGACCCCCATTTCTTCTTAATTGGTCTCCCTAGATAGTTTTACAAAAGCACACTGTCTCTCCTCCCCACGGGCAGATGGGAAGAACTGTGCAGGGCTCCCTCAGGGGATCTGTGTGGTGGAATTGTCACAGTGTCTTAGTTTTTCCACTATCTGGTGACAGTTTCAACTCCTAAGATTATAGTTTCTCTAGGATGGGGTGAGTCTTTTTGCATTTTAACCAAATGACAAGCCAACAGAGGCAGAGATATTTCCTGAATAAATTAGTTTATTGTAATGCAAAGCAAAAATAGACAATAGGAATATATGAAAAGAGAGGTAAAAAAATTGCTTGAGCGGAGTGCTAGTAATGCCCTGAACATCACGTGTCCACAGAGGAGATTTCCAAATGGCCATAGAAAGTACACTCTTTCCAGGTGGCGCTGGTGGTTCTGGGAGCTGTGGAGCCATCAGCAGGGAAGTACAGGGCGGTCACTCCAGCAGAGCCTCCAGGGGCCAACACCTTCTCAGACTGAATTCTTGCAGAGTGGACTCGTAGTGAGCTATGTCCCAGATGTCAACTTGAAGGGAAGTGTGTTGTCTTAGCTTCCAGATGTCAGCCTTGGAGGGAAAAATTCTTGACCCAGACTTTCTCATTTGCATATTGGTGCACAGTTGTCCGTGTGGCTGTTAATTAGTAATGGCCTCCATGCTATGAGCTAGCCACAGGCTCAGTTGTGGTTTCTCTCTCTATCCCTCTTTATCAGGACTGTGGGGGCCCTCCCGCCTAACCTCCCAATGCCCATCTCCTGATACCGTCATACTGGGGACATGCGTTAGGGGGCATATAATCCAGTCCATAGGAGGGTGGATGTGTGCACAGTGAAGTAGGGAGAATCTGGTCAAAAGTCAGGAGGCCCGATTCAGCAAGCTTATTAGGAAATCAGTTCTTCTTTTAAAAAAAGGTTTATTTATTTTATTTTAAAGGCAGAGTTACAGAGAGGGAGAGACAGAGACTGAGAGAGAGAAAGATCTTCCATCTGCTGGTTCACTCCCCATATGGCCTCATCAGCCAGGGCTGAGCCAGCCCAAAGCCAGGGGCCAGGAGTTTCCTCTGGGTCTCCTGCGTGGGTGCAGGAGCCCAAGCACTTGGGCCAACTTCCGCTGCTTTCCCAGGCCATCAGCAGGGAGCCTGATCAGACGTGGAACTGCCGGGACCCTAACTGGTGCCCATATGGGATGCCGGCACTGTTGGCAGTGGCTTAACCTGCTGCACCACAGTGCTGGCCCCAGGAACTAGGTTCTTGAGCCTTCCTCCAACCAAGGAATCATGATGTCCTTGGGTGAGAGCTCAGAATCCACCTTTTCACCTGCGTCCTGGAATAGTCTGCCCAGGCACTGGTCAGAAACCACAGGGGAGCCCAGGCAGGGAAGAAGCAGGCACAGGTCGACCAGTCCTGGAAATCTCGTGCTCCTTGCTAGGAAGAGGTGTGAGGGCCTGAGTGACGGCCCTGGGGCTGCGAGCATCACACACTGCCGCCGCTGCTCAGTTGCTCCTGACGCTCCTTGGATTCTGCGCCTACGACCCAGACAGAAGCAACCGGACGCCCGGGCGCCCAGCTGACAGGCTGCATTGGGCTGCACAGTGGAGGCATGACAGCAGTGTCTCACCTCATTTCCACCCCCTCGGAGGACTGTCTCCCCTGCCTTTCCCTCTGTCCTAAAATCCCGGTGACACGTGGTTTCTACAACCTGCAGGGCTCCTCGCTCCAGCTGAGTGTTCGGAGAGGGAAGTTGGGGAGGTGGTGAGGCTTGTGTTTCCACCCAGGGTGAGTGCAAGAGGCATCGTGGACGGTGCACGTTCAAGTGGAGGAAGAGGGCTGTGTGACTGCCATTTGGCATGCTTTTCCCCTCTCTAGATTGATTTCCTGAAGATGGTATTTGAAGATTCTGATCTGTAAGAAAATACAGTGTCACCCGCCCAGATGGGAGAGCTGAGGTGCTGCCACTTCCCAGGAATCCAAGCCCCTGAGGGCCCCCACCAGGCCCCTTCTCTTGTCTAAGCTGCTTTAAATTTTTAAAGGTTTATTTATTTATTTATTTATTTGAAAGGCACAGTTAGAGAGAGAAAGAGGCCTTCCATCCGCTGGTTCCCTCACCAAATGGCTGGGCCAGACTGAACCTGGAACTCCATCCTGGTCTCCTGTGTGGGGACAGGGGGTCAAGCACTTGGGCCATCTTCTGCTGCTTTCCCAGGCTATTAGCAGGGAGCTGGATTGGAAGTGGAGCAGCTAGGACTTGAACCGGTGCCCATACGGGATGCCGTTGTCGCAGAGGGCAGCTTTACCAGCTACGTCACAATGCCGGCTCCAGCCTTAACTTTCACACTCAGTGTCACTGAACCTGGCAGTTAGCGCCTCCAAGCCTGTGCTTACGCAAGGTTCTTCCCTGAGATGCCTTCTCCACTCCTGCCCTCTGTCTGGCCGATTCCTGTTCATTCTCTGAGAGCCAAGTCTCGGTGACACCCTTCCGACACGACACACAGCTCATCCCAGCTGTTCCTGGGAGCCACCGGCACCACTCTGGACAGGGGCACTCACCCAGAGACGTCATCCTGCTCAGCTAGGCTAGAATTTCTTCCAGGGGCAGGGTCTACTGTGTTAGATGTTATCTCCTTGGTCACTGACACATAAAAAGACTTCAACAAATATCTGTGAAACCAAACAGAATCCAGATGAACAAGAAATTCCCTCTGACATATGAATGCCTTGATAACTAAATAGCATTTTAAGTACTGGCTAATTGATATATTTAGGACAATTTTTAAAAAAGATTTAGCCATTTACTGAGAGGCAGAGAGAGTCACAGAGACAGAGGGAGAGAGAGTGCGAGAGAGCTCTTCTGCTGGCTCACTCCCCAGATGGCCGCAATGACCAGAGCTGGGGCAATTCGAAGCCAGGAGCCAGGAGCCTCTTTTGAGCTCAGGGGTCCAAGTACTTGGGCCATCTTCTGCTGCTTTCCTAGGCCACCAGCAGGGAGCTGGATCAGAAGCGGAGCAGCTGGGACTGGAACCAGAGCCCACACGGGACACCAGCGGCCACAGGTGGTGGCCCAACCCACCATGCCACCGTGCCGGCCCAGGACAGACACTTTTTAAATCCTCTATAGGAATGACACCCCATCCTCTTCCTTGCAAAGTAATAAATGTAAGGAATAAACTGAGGCTGGTAATTTTCCTCTCAGAGGGTTGGGAGCAGGTTCTTTTAAAGGTTAAACTTTTGCTGGACCTTACAGATCATTAACTTCTTGGGGGAGAGAGGGAGCAGCAGCCGTGGAAATCAGCTTTTGGGATCTGAGTTCAGAGTAGCCTCTGAAAGGAGGGAGCGAGGCCCTACTTCGGAGCCAGCCAGACCCGAGCTCAGGGCCTAGTGAGACCCGCTGTGGGCTTCAGCAAGCCACTGACTGCCGTTTGCCTGAAGTGGAGACACAGGGCTTTGCAGGCTTGTTGAGACCCTGTGCGGGGCACCTCCACCCGCCAGGGGCTCCAGCAATGGGTCCTGGCACTGTTAGGGCTGACGCTGCCGGGAGCGGTTTCGCATGGCTGTCAGGAGTTCACAGGAAGGCTCCACACAGGTCTGACCACGTTCTGAGCACCATAGCACTTTGTGATTTTTCACCAATTCTTTTGACATTTTTCAACTAGATCTTCCCATGTTGAACACACAGATGCTGGCGACAGCACTGCACAGTGTGCTGAGCCAGGGTCTGGGGTCTGGAAGACTGTCACTCAGCGGCTCTCCGTCTTTGGCCTGGATTCGGGGTCCCTATCTGCAGCAAGGCTGTAACATGAGATGGGGATTGAGTGCTTAGCCCAGCGTGCCCAGGCCTACAACAGCTCTCTGTATTGCCTGAGACGGGAACCCACAAGCAAAGAGCCGTGAATGCCCGCCTGGACACAGCAGGGCCTGGGCTCTGGAGACCGGCTGTCCTCTATGCTCCCGCCCGGGGCCTGCTGTTGACCAGGGTTCCCTCCAGTGATGTCGCCTGCTCCAGACCCGCAGCTCCCAGCAGAGGCCCCCAGGCCCCAGGCCCGGTGCTGGCCCTGCCCAGGTGCCCCCTGCAGGCTAAGGCTGACCCTCGGGAGGCGGCCCTCTCAGCTTGCGCTCCCCGTCCACGGCGCCCGCTCCCGGCGCCCCGCGGCTGCCTGTCTCCTGAGCAGAAGTAGCTTTGGAATTAAGGGAGACCGAGAGGAAATACGAAGCCAGCCCCGAGGGTCCGGGTCACCGCCACAGATTCTGCTGGGGCAGGGGCCAGGGTGTGCGGGAGGCCCGGGCCCGAGAGCGGGGTCTGCCCGCGTCCTCCCCGAAATCCGAAGCCACGGCCTCGTCCTGCCAGGATGGCCTCACGGCGACATCGCCTGCAGCGCGCCCACAGCCCGCGCCGCCCGAGATCCGCAGGCTCCGGCCCGCCCCAGGCCTCCCATCCGCCGCGCCCGTCCGGGGGCGGGCCCCGAGCTCCGCGGCGCCCGGGAGCGAGAGGCGGGGGCGGCCTCGCTTCTCCGGGACGGAGGCCACCGCGGCGGCGGCACAGTAAGTGCGGGGCGCCGACGCCGGCGCGGGGGTGGGGGCTCAGGCTCGGCGGAGAGGGTCGCGGAGGCCCGCCCCGCAGGCCCTGGAGCCCGGCTCCCCTGACTCGGGGCGAAGCTGGCGCTGGGGCCGGGCCGGGTGCTTGCGCTCGCTGGGCCTGGCAGGCCGCGTCTCGCTCCTCCACACCTTGCCCACCAGTGCTCAGAAGCTGCTCCGTTACGTGGCGGAGCCGCGCTCTGGGCCGGACCTCGGCAGGGCGGAGCAGGGCAGGGCTTGGCTCTTTCTGGAGTCCCCGCGGCCAGGACTGCCCCGTAGGCGGCCCGGAACTTCCCGGCCTGCGGGAAGCGTGCGAATACCTGAAACGTGCGTGAACGAACTGTGACAACAAGAGCAGAGGGGCTTGGTGACCCCTAGTGTGTGCCGGGAGCAGCTCCTGGGGTGCAGATTGCGCACGCGGGGACTTCAGACGCCACGTTTACTTATAGTGGGGCATGTCTGGGTGATGACGTTGAAGTCGGAGTTTCTCAGCAGAATAAACATCTTTAAAAAGATTTATTTATTTGAAAGAGGAGAGAGAGAGAGAGCGTGCACTAGAGTGAACTTCTGTAGGCTGGTTCGCACCCCAGATGGCCATAGCCGTCAGGTACTAGGACACTGTGGCAAGAATGTGTGCACATGAACACCCCACCTTCCCTGTGAAGCCCTGAGCATGGCCCGGGCCCTAAACTGGGTAATGCTGGCAAGTCACTGGGACTGCCCAGTAAGAGGGTGGGGTTGAGTGACCGTGAGGCCTTTGGGAAGAAGGGTTCCAAACCGCACCTCCCTTAGCACCTGTGTGATGTTTCTCTCTCTCTCCCTGCCTCCCTCCCTCCCTCTCTGCCTTACTTTCTCCGTCTTTAAAGGAGAGCATGATGTACGGTTTGGGCAGAGCTGTGTCGGGATTATTGGAGCGTGTGTTTGAACACAGCGGCAGCCCTGCCTGGTAACCCCAGTCCTCTGAGCTTGGCCCCAGGCCGTGCACTGGGGCTCAGATCCTGCTTGGTGCAAGGAGTCTCCTGAGGTCCCTGTGGTAAAGGAAGAGTTCATCAGCTCGCAGCAGATGCACGCCACTGGGCTCCACGCTGGTCCACACTCGGCAGACGGAGAGTGGCTGTCAGAGGTTTCATCTGGCCGGTCTGTAAAACCGAAACAGTCACATTTCTATTATCCAATGACTTGAACTTGTGCAGAAGCTTCCACGTTATCCTTGCTGTGTCACTACCATCTGGACAGGGCTCGATGTGTGCACTTTGGGGACCCAGCAGGTGACTGGAGTTGGCCCAGTGCTGGGTGTCAGGAGCTCTGTCTGTTCCCACCCAGAGGGCCCAGGCCAGGGAGCAGCACAGCCAGCTCCATGGAGGGGACCTCGGCCACGGAGAGAAGCGGCTCTGAGCCACAGCCAGACGTCAGACGCCTCCTGAGACCTTGGCCTTGCCCTCGGGGAGACAGAGCAGGCAGCCTGGTGGCCTCTCAGCTTCCTGGGGCATGGAGGGTGCAACGCCAAGGCCCCTCTGTGCTGGAGTCCAAGGTGAGGGCTTTGAAGGAGAAGATGGCAGGAGGTCAGCGGGGGGCAAACCCTTGCCCTGCCCCCCGTGAGCAGTCATCACCCAAGAAACCGTCCTGCAGACAGGTGCAGGCGGGCGGAGGAGGAGCCCCCTCAGAGGGGTCTGCTCTGCCAGATGCTATGGCGACCCTCCAGGCTCGGAACCTGACCGACGTACAGCCAGACAGCGGTGTCGGTGAGGCGGAGCTTGCCAGGAATGGGGAACCCGTGCCTCCCAGGCCTCCTGACCCTGAGCTCGAGTGCCAGAACAGAGGGAGCCCATGGTTTTCGGAAGCAGAATGGACAGAGTCTGACCGTGTGGGGGGTCTTCCAACAGGGCCTGGCGCGTTGCAAGAGAGCCCTTTGCATGGAGTCAGCCCTGGCCGGCCTGGGGCTGTTGGTCCTTCCAGGAAAGCCACCCACGTGCCCCACCTGAAGAAAGGGAAGTCGTGTCCCCTGGTCGCAGGGGCACCCCTGGACAGCGCATCCCTGACGTCAGAGGAAGGCTTTGTCCCCAGGGCAACCCTGCTGGAGGGGCTCTGGAGAGCCGGAGACCCAGGGGCTCTGAGCACAGGGGGCCATGCCTTGTCCTTGTCTGGCCAGGTGGAGAGGAACCGCCTGCTGCTGCAGGAGACACTGAATGCCTCAGGGCTGCGCCCCCTGCAGGCGGGAGCTGCAGCCTGGACGCTGTCCCGGGGCAGAGCTGCACCAGGTGAGGCTCAGTCTGCAGCTGTGGGTGCTGGGCCAGCAGGAAGGGGTTACCCATGAGGGGGTAGGAAAAGAGGGAGGGGACAGCTGTCCTTCACCACAATCATCAGGCACCTCTCATCGTTGGCTCTGACGTAGATTCTTTACCCCTCACAGACAGCGACCCGTAAGCCTCAGAGCAGGGGAGGCCACCCTCTGGGCTCGGGGGCTGAGCTCATGATGGCTTTCCCCCTTTAGCTTGAAGCCTACTGCAGAGTGCTTCCTCTGTGCCCTTCCAGTGCCATACCCTCCACTCCCTGGGGACCCCCTTGCCATCTGCTGGGCCGGGCAAGCAGTCCTGTCCCACTGGCTCAGCCGCCGCCGTGGCCATGCCCACCTGCAGTCGCTGTGCCTCCACGGCCCAGACCAGGATGCAGGAAGGGTGTGGAGCGCTCTGGGGAGTAAGTGCGCTGGAGACTCCTTTCTCCTCCAGGTTCATTAAGTGGCAGCTGAGAGCCCTGTTTCTGGCTCTGCCCTGATGTCTGCTTCTGTTCTGGGGACAGAGCGACCAGCGGGGGACGAGGATGGGGACCCTGGCTTCTCCCTGCAGGACTCAGACAAGAACGGGTGAGTCACAGCCCACATTCTCTCTCCCTTCTCTGCCATTTGCTTGGCATCAGGACAGTGGAGACCTCACAGAGGCAAGGGCCAGGCAAACTCCTGCGCTGCTGGGACCCCAGGATCATCCTCCCTGAGAGCCTGTGGAAGGTGCCCCCGGGGGTGCCTGGCTTCTACTTGAGCAAAGCCACTGGGCAGAGAACACTGCCAGCTCCATGCTCTGTGTCCTTGGAGACCACTTCCTGGCCAAGGCTTCGGTGTCTTTACCTTTAAAGTGAGGGAAATCACTTTTGTCTGGCTGACTTCTCAGGTTTATTGTGAGGCTGAAGCGAGATAATGGATACGAAAATTTGGGAAAAGTTACAAGGGCAAAGGTGTTACCCTACCTCCTGCTTTCCTAACCAGGGGATGTGCTGTCTCCCCCTCACCATGGTATTCTGTAGACTTTGCTGCAGCTCCTCACCAGTGTTCTGGGGAAGCTGGACTCCCTGGGGTGCCCCGGGGGGAAGTGGGGTTCCTTGTTCTTCATGGGCAGTGTCCTGAGCCATGGCAGAAGGAGAAGAGTACATTCAAGGTGGGAGGGGCATCCTGGGTCGGATTAGACTGAAAAGTCTTTCTGGAAGGGAGGGTCTGTACCTTTCTGCCTGCAGGGCTGGACACCCTGAGGCTGGACAGCTGTGGTGTGGCCAGGGTGAGTGGGCAGTTAGACCAGCACAGGCTCAGCACCCCCGGTACTGCACCTGATGCTCCTGCCTCTGGGGGCAGAGGTGGGAGAGTAGGAAATGACCACCGTCCCACCATGGCAGGTGGGGCCTCCCTTCTCCAAGGCACAAGACGACTCTGCCATGGCTCTGCTGGCCTTGGCCACAGACAGTAAAGGCAGCTTCCCCTCTGCCACCTGCTATGTGTGACTGCATGGATGTCTCCAAGCCTTGAAAAGCAGAGAAGCCAGCTTTGTCTGCCAGGAACCAAAGCAGGGCAGCTAAAGAAAAGACAGCAACCGCTCCCAGTGGAGGGAGCAGCAGGGAAACAGCCTCACTGGAAAGCAGCTTAGGACCCGGGGCAAGGCTGATCCTGGCAGCATCTGGCCAGCTGCCCGGAGGTCTTCCTGCCTGCCTGCCAGGTCTCGTGACAGACGCCCTCTGGCAGCCAGGGAGCCACAGCTGTCGGCAGAAGGCTCCACACGTGTGGGTGGGCAGCCAGGGGCCTGCTGCTGCAGGGCACCTCTCCGGGATGGTGCCCTCATTATCTCTGCAGATGGAGCCGGAGCCCTGGGGAGTGCAGCTGCTCTCAGCTGCCTGCCCTGGGAGCTGTGCACGGGGAGGGCTTCCCGGGGCAGCAGGCCTAGACTTCACTTTCACACCCTCCCGTGACGCCCTCTGTGTTCCAAAGCTGTGCCTGTGCCCAGCCAGGGTCCACAGGCACAGATGGTGCCTCCCCCCCACACTTGGCCCTCAGCCCCAGTGCGGGGTTAGATGCAAGTAACAAGGAGAAAAAGAGAGAAAGGAAAGCATTATCTGCCCAGAGCTTGTCCAAGGGGGCCCCTCCTGGAGGCCTCAGAGCTGTGTCATTTTCCACGCACGCCTCTGTGATCCAGGAAGCCCCCTGGCACCTTCCCATCAGAGGAGAGAGGGGTGGGATGGGGCAGGGGCTGGAGATCTGAGATCTGAGTCAGCTGTGCTTTCTGGGGAGCCTTGCTGTGAGGACAGCCCCACCTGTGACCTGGGGACACGGAGGCCAGGTCAGGGAATGTGTCTGAACCCAGCCACGGACATCCTGGGGTTGGCCTGGGGCCTAAGAAGACAGAGGAGGGGTGCATGGAGATGCCTGCATCTGTGGACTGGGGATGGCTGTCGTCCACTCTGCTCCCAGCTGGTGCTTGACCTGGAGCATGTGCCAGCATCCCTCTCTGCTCCAAGCACCCTTGTGGGGCAGGCGGAGAAAACACCTGCCTGCAGTCAGGCTGGGGGGAGGGGACACAGTTGTGTTGGGGGGTCGTGGCTGCTGGTGTTGCCACGCTCAGGCCATGCTGTCTTGGAAGGGGGCAGCTCTGGGGGTGGTGAGGGCTGATGGGTGACCCTGCCTTTTACGACAGTTGAGCCACTTGCTGACTTGGTTTGAGTCCTGCTTAATTGCTGTCAGCTCAGGGCCTATGGGTTCTGAGTTGGTGCCTGACAAGTTTGGATTGGGACCAGGAGAATGAAAACACCAGGATTTATAACAATGTCATTCCCCCAAATGCCTGAACCCCTCCCAGGGCGGGGGCCAGCCTTGCTGTGTGCTGCAGTGAGGGTGCCTGGTGCAGAGACAGGAAGCTGCTGCATGAAACGTCTGCCTGCCGGGGCACGGGCCCTTCCCTCCCCACTCCCCTCTCCCACGTAGCTCCTGCTGTCTGCCAGGGAACGGACAGAGGAGAGGTCTGCATCCCCCTGCCCTCTCCTGGAGCCTGCTGAGGTCTCAGCCTGCAGTCGCTGAGCAAATCCACCAGGCTGATGGTTCCCCAGCCCAGCCCCAGCCATCCAGGGCCATTCGCCGGGCCCAGGTGTGTGCTGTCCTCAGGGGAAAGTGGCCCAAGCCGGGCCTTCCTGGCCGTGCTGGGACATGACGCTGGTAAAGTCCTAATCCGTGTTATCCTCTCCTAATCCTTTGCCGCCTGCCCTGCCTGTCTGCCGCCCTCAGGGCCTTTGGTCTCAGGCTGGAGCCCGCGCTGAGCCCCTGGCATGAGGAAGCCAAGCGTGTGCTGCAGGGCACCCGGATGAAGGCCAGGACCCAGCCCCTGCGTGCCAGCCATGATATTGTGCTCACCAACGCTCAGGGCAGCCGGTAAGTGGGGCTGGGAGGGCTGTGCCAAGGAAGGGTCGGCCGCAGGGGGTGGTGGGATGACACCGAGACGCAGATGAATGACAGGTGCTGACTTGGGCTCTGGAGGGTGGGCACTGAGGTCGCAGCCAGAAAGGCAGGAAGCAGACGCCCTGCTGTGGACTGTGGCCTGGGCGGGGAACCCCTGGACCGGCCTGGGAGGCACAGTGAGGCTCGCGAGGGGAGCAGGCTTTGTGGACGCAGCAGTAGCCGTGGGCAGGGTGACCAGAGCCCTGTGCTCAGGGATGCAGCCAGGCAGGAGCATGAGGCCACACAGCGCCCACGGCCGGGAGAGGCCGTCGTGGGCCTTCCTCTTCCCCAGGTCACTCCAGCAGCTCCCGGCAGCCCCGTCACCAGCTCTGCAGGAGGTTCCCTTGGCTAGGCTGCGCCCTGGTCGTAGAAGCTACTGAAAGGCAGCATGACCCACTTGAGCAGCTATTGTGCCCAGAAAGGAACTGCTCTGACTTGGCAGTGCTGGTGAATCCCGAGGGTAGAGCTGAAATGTCGACACCAGATGGCTGGCTTGCTGCAGATGCTTCTAAAGGTCGTGGTCCATCACACCACGCGGCAGGGGCAGGCTGCGTTGGCGCAGCAGTGCCACAGCCCCAGGCCTTGGTTAGGTGCAGCCCAGGTGTGTCACTCCTCCCAGAGAGCAGCCTGGGAGAGGTGGTGGGAGGAGGGCCGGGGCAGTCTTCAGGAGGCGTTCACCCTAGGTCTGGGCGACTGGGGTGAGCCTGACGAGAGGGCTTTTCCAGGCAGTGGAGAGCATTTTCTGGGAGCAGACGGATGTGGAGGAGCAGGCATTGGCGTAGTGGTTGACACCAGGGAAGACACCTGTGTCCCACATCAGAGTGCCTGGGTCTGATGCCTGCCCCAGTTCCTGACCGCAGCTTCCAGCTGCTGCAATCGTGGGAGGCAGTGGTGATGGATCAAGTACTTGGGTCCCTGCCACCCACATGGGAGACTTGGCTGGAGTTCCTGGCTTTTGGCTTCAGCCTGGTCCAACCCTGACTACTGTAGGCATTTTGGGCATAAATCGGTGATTAGAAGCTGTCTGTCTCCACTTCCCCCCAAAATAAAATGTTTTAGGAATTCAGTGTAGACATTGGGCAGCCCCCAGAAGCATAAGCTCTGACTCTTTGTGAGGATGGGTACAGCTAGCAGGAGGCAGGACACAGCGAACCCAGGGCCTGGGAGGGGGACCCGCAGGCGGGTCACACAGCGGCGTGTGCAGACTCTGGAGCCTGTGCACAACACATTCACAGTGCAAGCGGACAGCACCAGTGGGCAAAGCAGGCTCCTCCAGAGGCCACTCGGCTCCAGGGTGACAGGCCTGGCTCTGACCAGGGTCCTCTCCTAGAGGGTGGCAGGTGTCACACCTGCTGGGCCCCACCTGGAGAGGTGGCAGGTGTGGGACCTGCTTACTGCCCAACTGCCACCTTCTCTCTGCTCCTGTCTCAAACCTCAGCCCACTCTAACGCACTGTTGCCAACATTGCTGGTTGCCTGTGGATTTGAATGATTGGATTGAAGACAACTTAAGGGATTGCCCTTGCCCACATTTTTCCCTTTAGAACACAAATGCTGTATTTTTACCTTTGGAGTAAATTCCAGGAGGGCTCAGCTCACCACCTGTATGTAAAAGCTGAGGCCGCTGAGAGGGCTCATGAGACCTGGACTCCTCCTGTTACATTTCTGTGCTGCCTGGAAAGCTGGGATTTCCTTTTCCTCCCCAGAAATTCCAGTCACCAGTAGAGCAGGCCATGGGCCTGGGGCCTGTGTAGGAGCTGCTGTGTCTGAGCACGGGCAGTCTCCTGCTGGCCACCTGGCTGGCGAGGACGGAGCTGGTGCTCAGTAGGGTACCTCCTGTTCCTGGGTCAGGGGTGCTGAGCCTGTTGCTGCTGCTGGAGCCTTCCTTTCCTGGGCTACTAGACAGGCAAGAGTGCCTGTAGAGAGCCGACCACCAGCCCCACACGGTGACCCCACAGCTGAGCGAGCACAGGTGAGGCCCAGACGCTACACATGTGTTCTCTAGAGAGCCGACAACCAGCCTCAGAGTGACCCCACAGCCGAGTGAGCACAGACTCCACACGCATGTTCTCTAGAGAGCTGACCACCAGCCCCACACGGTGAAGAAGCTCCTGGATCCTGGCTTTGGATCAGTCCAGCTCCAGGCATTTCAGCCATTTGGGGAGTGAACCAGTGGATGGAAGACCTCTCTCTGTCTCTCCCTCTGTCTGCAACTCTGTCTCTTAAGTAAATACATAAATATTTAAAAAATAAAATAAAATAAAACATGTTCATGGGACAGTCTAAAAATATGAGTACTTTAAAAAATTGTGGAGAAATAGAATTAAAAGAAAAGTTTATTTTGCTGCAATCAGTTTTGAAATACATGTGCACTGCTTCCCTGATAGAGATTGTCCACGGATGTTTGAAGCCCCTCTGTATGCATGCATCTCAAAAATTTTGCTGCAAAATAAGTTTGCTTTTTAATTCTGTTTTCCAGGAACTTTTGAAGTGCCTGTGCATTATGGGCCCTGGGCACTGTGCTGTGTCTTTGTGTGAGCTCCAGGACACAGAGGAGCTGACAACATGCAGTGTGTTACTTAAAAGCAGTCCTTTTTCATTTTCTGAGGGAGAGAGAGAGAGAGAGAGAGAGAGCGCGCGCACTTCCATCCAGTGGTTCACTCTGCAAATGGCTGCAATGGCCGGAGCTGCACCAATCCGGAGCCAGGAGCCAGGAGCTTCTTCCAGGTCTCCCATGTGGGTGCAGGGGCCCAAAGACTTGGGCCATCCTCCACTGTTCTCCCAGGCCACAGCAGAGAGCCGAATAGGAAGTGGAGCAGCTGGGGCTTGAACCTGTGCTCATATGGGATGCTGGCATTGCAGACGGTGGTTTTACCCGCTATAGCACAACACCAGCCCCAAGCAAGCTGTCCTCTTAATGCAAGATCTGCTCAAATCTCAAAATGGGCAAAGGTATTTGCTTAACAGTAGTTTTTTTCTTAAAAAAATTTTTTTTCCTCCTGAAGCAGTCAGTGCTTACTGGGGTCAGGGGTAGTAGCAGGAGTTGGGGGCTGCCCGCTGCCCACTGCCCACAATCCCTTGCATTCCTGGACAGTGTGGGCATCTGGCATCAGGCCTAGGAGAGGCCCTGAAGAAGGGGCTGTAGCACCTCTAAGTGGTACCTGGTGATGTAAGCATCGCACCTGGTGATGTCAGAACCACTCCTGAATCAGGGTTGGGTGTGGAGCAGCAGGCCATGGCAGGACCTTGCTCAGCGTCCCTCAGCCAGCTCAGCTCACAGTGGGAGTGGAGGCCTGGGGTCCCATGAGGTGCAGTGCCCGGAGCTCTCAGCCTTAGCTAGTTCTCTGGAGCTTTTCAGGGAGTTGGTCTTGGGCAGTTTTAACTCTCACCTCTCAAGCCCACTCTTGACCCCCAAGAGAGCCCTTTGTACCTCACCCTGTGCTCCACACATGTCTCAGGAGAGCCCAGACCCTCAGGGCTATGAGGGTGAGTGAGCAGATGGCTGGGAATGGTCAGTGGTACCCTCGGTCCTGAGCCAGCCAGGCAGGGTCATTCATTCACACGTAAAGGACACCTGCAGGGCACACCGTCCAGTCCAGTGGGCACACGGGTGGTTCCAGAAGCCAACAGCTTGGAAACAGTCATCATTAGCATGAATGATTTCTTCCTGCCGTCATCTGAACTCCTCTCTTCTCAGTTGCTGGGTGGCAGTGAAGTTAGGAGAGGAGCTCCATTAGGGCAGCCATTACACTTGATCTTAGCCAAAAGGCCGAGAAGCAGTAGGGCAGCCGTTAGCCACACTGCAGCTCCCTCCAGAGTTCCTGATGCACCCAGGTACAGGACCGGGAGGTGGCCCTCAGATTCCTCTCACACAGTTCTTCATAAGACCACGTTGAGAGTCTGGGCAAGCCTGGGCAGACTGCGGCATGCACACTGCACCGGAGCAGTTTCACTGCTTGTGGAGATGGTGGGGGAGGAAGGGCTTCCTAGGTGTCCTGGGGACTGACAGCAGTGACCTAACACATAAAGTATGCAAGCAGTGACAGCCTCTGTGTGTGTCCATCCTGGGTAATCGCAAGGGGGTGGCTGCTTTCCCACGTCCAGGCCCTGCCTTGGTCAGGGTCTGGCTCTCCCTTCTCCCGAGGGAGAAAGAAGTCCCACAACTTGCCTTTTCCAGCTGCCGAGGGGCCAGCATCTTGTGTTCTCAGGTCCTTTCTGGCTCTCATCTCTTCCTTGTCTGTGATGGCCAGTGAGTGGCAGATTACCGTGACGTGTTGGTCTGGCTTCTCCAGACACGCAGAGCCAGCAGGGCATGCACACACGCTCGTGTGGACTCGGTGAGCCCAAACCTGCAGCCCAGGCCCCAGGGGAGAGCACAGCCCCTTCTTGCTCAGGGGAGGTCTGTTTGTTCTCTGAGCCTTCAGCTGATTCAGCGAATTACCTTCACCATGGAGGAGTCTTCTTTATCCACAGTCCACCGATTTAAATGTTAATCTCATCCAGAGACCACATGCACAGAAACATTGAGAAGACTGGCACAGGGCACAGCCAGGTTGACCTCAACATTAACCATCACTCATGGTGACTTAATGACCGGGCTAAACGCAGGCCATCTAGGAAGATGCAGAGGGCTGGGTAGGTGGGCGGGGCGAGAAGCCTGCAGGGCCCACGTGTGGGTGGTAGGGCCAGAGCTGGGGAGGAAGGTTCATGGAGGGCCTGTCTGCACCCCAGTGACCACGGACTTCGTCCCGTGCCTGGAATGAGTTAGTGAGGCTGGGTGAAGGGCACTGCGTGACACTGTGCCTGCGATGTGGAAGCAGTCACGAGAGACCCTGTGAATCCCATGCACTTAGCAGATGCCTGGCGGGGGTAGGGGTGGCTTGGGGGGCTAGTCCAAGCATGAGGACATGGGGAACATGGTTCTGACCTAGTGGCTCAGAAGAGACATTGTCTATGGGTCTCAGTCCCTCTGCGCAGTGGCCTGTAACTCGCGGGGGGGGGGGGGGGGGCTGTGGTGCAGGCTGTGTGGGTGTCTCCCAGAGCCAGAGCTGAGGGCAGAGCTGAACGCAGGTTGCAGGTGTGTGATTTGGGGGCATGCATGAGATTTTCCCTGGTGCCCTGGCTCAGGGTCAGTCTGGGCTTGTAAGCTACACTGACCCCCCCAGGAATGTGGTTTGGGGTGAGCTGGGGATTGTGGCATAGAGCACCGTGGGAGACGGCACCCAGTCCTGCCTGTGACCTCTCTCCTCCTGTCTCTTGCTCAGAGATGGCCAGGGCAGCCCCACCCTGGAGCCCAGGACGACCTCCTCCTGCAGCCACAGCCTCAGCCATGCGAGTGTTCCCCGGCCCAGGTGGGGCCCCTTCGCGGCTCACGTGCGCTTTGAGGACGAGTCTGCCTGTGAGGCCGAGTTCCGCTACCTGGAGCGGTTACAGGAGCGCCAGCGCCAAGTATTGAGCACAGTGCTACAGGCCATGGACCAGGGTGCCCTGCGCTCGAAGCCAGACCTCACTGACTACATTGCGGGGGGCCTCCGGCTCCAGGACGCGAGGTCTGTGGGCAGCCGGAGGAAGTGCTCAGCCTGGGGTTCCTACGCGGGGCACCCATGCCCTGCTGAGGGGAAGGCCCTTCCCAACAGGGGAGTCCCCCAGGAGCTCCACGCTGACAGTCAGTGGGGCCTGAGCACCCCTCTGTTCCTGTCTGCTGAGCCAGGGTTCCATGGGGGCTGGATCCGAGAAACACACATTGGAAGCATCCCGGACCCCGAAGGCGAGGACCCTGCCCTGGACAGCTGTCAGCTCAGAAAAGAGGAGGTGGGGACGCTCTGGCCCAGCAGCACCTGTGAACGGCACCACGGTGGCCTGGAGGGGCCCGGGAGGGCTGAGGTGGAACTGCCCCTGGGCTTCCAGGCCCGGCCTCACCTGAGTGGGGCTGCAGATATGGACGTGGGGCAGGAGGAAGGAGGCGGAGGATGCTTGCCTGAGGGGACCTCGTTCCTGAGAGAAGATGCTGTCCCTGAGCCTGCCCTGGCATCTGAGGGGGCTTCCTTGGGGTCCCACAGACAGCCTGGGCCAGGGCTGGGAAGTCACCAGGCCCACTCTGCGGCCTCCAGGGCTCCATGGAGGACAGGCTGTGAGTCCAGCAGCCAAGCCCAAACAAACCACAACTCTCTGGAAATCGTGCCCTGTTTGTCCCCGCCCCAGAGCTGCACAGAGCCCTGTGCCCCTCACCACGCCCTGCGGCCAGCCCCTCCCTCATCAAGGAGAACCCCCACCCCTCCGTCTCGCAGGAGGACAGTACCAGCTGTGCACCTGCCTCCAGCTCCTTCCAGAAGAGAGGCTGTCAGGACCTGTGAGCCGAGCCCACCACCACAGGCCCAGCCTTGCAGCCCCCTGGGCCAGTACCCTCTGCTGGCCCCAGCCCCCAACAACTGTGGCAGTGGCCCGTCTGGGGGGCCACAGGAACCTTGCGAGGGCAGACTGGAGGAACGCCCTTGCGGCTGGGAGCCAGAGCCAGCCCCGGACAGCGATGGACACGGTAAGGGGTTGCCACTGGTTCACGCCCTGGGTGGTTGTGCAGCAGAGGCCCAGGCCAGGTCTGTGACACTCCCAGCATTTGGTATCCATGTCTGGTGACAGCCACACACCACTGCCGCAGCCCCTGGAGCCACAGGTGTTGGGAATGCCAGTGGATTAGTAGGGCTGGATGTGTCTGGGGTGAGTTAACCAGCTCCCCTGGGAGAGGCAGGTTGGTGCAGAAGGCAGTGGGGGGAACATTGAGTCCCACACGGAAGCGATGAGCTCAGTGGCTCCTGGGGGCCTGGGCTTTAGGGGGAAGCAGGATGGGCAGCAGCTGCAGGGTTTGCTGCTTTCCTAGAGCAGTAGACACCCTGCAGTCACATGGCTCAGGCCCTGACCTTTCAAATTCTCCACTGCATTCCATGCCTTCACACACTCAGTGTTGACCTTGGCGGAGCCTGTGCTGGGCCCGGCCCTGAGTGAGGCCCTGAGTGGGATGCAGAGGCGACTCTGGGGTTCTGCCCTGGAGGCTCTCTCCGCGGACAGGCAGATGTGGTCTCTGCAGGACACAGCACCCAGCGGGCATAGCCCTGCTGTCGTGAGCTGGAGCTCCTCTCTGGCACTGGCCCCCACCCGCATCCTGTCCTGCCAGGCAGCCTGACAGGCTTGGCAGTGAGGCTCTGCAGGGTGCAGGCGGCTCCTCTCTGCCCTTTGGTTGGGCCCTCATCTTGGTGAATCCGGGGCCTGGGCTCTGATCCCACTGTATCTGCTGGCTTTAGACAGAGCTCACAGGGTGCTGTGCTTGTGGTTCTGATGTGCTTGGGGCTGGGATTGCTTGGGGAGGATCCAGGATGGAGGAGAGGTCAGACAGGAAAGACCACGAGGGCCTTGCACTTCCTGCTCACGTGCACCCTGAGGAGCAAGGCTCCCCTGAGTGCCCCTGCCGCCCAGGCTTGGCCGTAGGTTCTGAGGTTGGCTGCCGGCTTGCCCCTGACCCTTCCTGCAGGATTTCTGCTCTAAGAACTTCCGGGCAGCAGGCCTCACCTCCTCAGCACAGTGAGGGCAGTAATGGTTCCTGTCTCGTGGAGCCCTTGAAGTCACTGCTACAGAGCAGGCTGTAGGTGCTGCAGAGGTGCTAGCGATTGCGAGGGCTGTTAGAAAGAGCGACAGAAGCTTCGCCTTCCAGGAACGCAGAACTCGCTCCTGCTCCCCCTGTGTGCCAGACAGAGCAGGGCGGTGATGCAGCATTGCCAGCCTCACTCACTGCTCACCCCCATGTGCAGATGCTGTGCTGACACCTGGCCCTTGGTCTCTAGTCCAGGGACACTGAGGAGGGGCCCTCAGCCCTGACCACCTGGGAGGGTACCCCACCTTCGCGTGCCACTCCTGGGGGTCTCACTGTTGCCTTCATCGCCCACCGAGTGGCCACCTCTTCCCAGCTTCTGCTGCTCCCCTGCCTCTGTGGGCCAGATCTGGCTGATGCAGGATGCTGTGCTTGTTCCAGCAGACGTCGCCACCGTCCACGCCACTGGCATCACCATCTCGTTGGCCTCGGAGCCAGAATCCAGCCAGGAACCAGAGGGGGCCCTGCAGACGACACGGTTGCATTCCACAGGATGTGTGCTGCCCCAGTGAGTGAGAGCAGCAGGGGGTGGGGACGGGGTGCCGGGTGGGGTGGTCGCATGGCTGAAGGTGCTGCTCCCTGAGGCCGAGAGGACTCCTTGACTCTGCTGGGCTTGCTTTGCTGGTGGACCATTGCCCAGGCCCAAGAAAGGTTAAGAACCACTGAGCGGGTCAGTGAGTGCGTGGGGAGCCCCACACGGAGTGCTGAGTGCCACGGCAGGGGCTCACCCACACTGTTCTGCCTAACAGTGACCAGGCGGAGAACCTCGGCCGGCCTTTCTGTCTCCGGCCGTGTGGGAGTTCCTGGCCCCAAGAGGGCCAAAGGCTCTGGAGCCCATGGGGCCCTAGGGCACAGCATCCATCATCACCCCTCAGCCATCTTCAGCCACCTGTCGTGCCCCGGTGTGTTCCAGGGCATCACCAGAGGCCAGTGCAGCACCTGACCCAGCCTCAGCCACGGCTTCTAGCAGGAGCAGGAAAAGGGGCAGCAGCCTTGTGTCCAGCCTGGGACTGAGAAAGTTCTTCTCCACCCTGGGTCAGAGCGCTCGGCCCAAGCTGGCCACGTCCCGCAGCCGCAGCGTGGAGCAGCTGCACCCCGCTGTGCCGGCCACAGCACCGCACTCCAGCACCCCTGGAGCAAGGAGAGCCCCATCGCTGCAGGCCCTGCACCTGGTGAGTCCTGGCGCCCTGGCTGGAGCAGGTGTAGCCCCCAGGGAATGCAGTGAAAGGAGAAAACAGGTGCGGAGTGTTCTGCAAGAGGCCTTCGGCAAGGGAAGCTGCTGTTTCCCCACTGTGGCCCCTCAGGACACAGGGCAGGCAACGCCCCCTCCCCTGCTGCCCACACCCAGGCCCCACCATTTTCCTGCCTCCTGCTCGCTCCCAATTTTGCCCCGCCCCCCACCAAACCCTGCAGAGCCAGTGGCCTGGTCATTCCAGAGCCTTGTGCAAGGCTACATAGTCCAGGCACAAATCTTGGCACACCCGGAGATCCTAACAGCCTCCCAGCCAGGTCTGAGGTGCAGACCTGGGATCTCCACCCCTAATCTCCCTCAGCACTCAACACTGTTGCATCTGAGCTCCCCCAGGCTTTCAGCTGAGTGCATCTTCAGCCCTGGCATCTGCTCATCCATCAGCTCCAAGGGCTCCCCTGGGCCCCTTCCTGGAACTCCTTGCACAGCATTTTACTGAGTTTAGAATTCCTTGAGGGAAGACCATGCCATATTTATTCTCCCAGCATGTGTAATGTCAGTGAGTTCCAGATACGCACTCAGTACACACTGGGTAGGCTGTAGGCCCCCTCCCCAGGCATGTCAGAAACCTGCAGCAGCCCTCAGCTCTCAGGAGGCCTCTGGAAACCCTGCCTGGTTCCAGGTAATCCCAGGCATCGCGTCCCTTCCATTCCCTGCAACAGAGCGGGGACGATGGGGCGTGGGGGCTTTCCTTTCTCAGGCTGCACAAGGGACGAGAGTGAGGCCCGATGCAGGTTCCACTGCTCTCTCTCACCAAGGATGGTGCCTGGGACGTGGTCTGTGCTTGGCTGTTGGATGGCTAAGTGCATGGAAGTCGCAGAAACAGAAGCAGATTGCGAGCTGGGGAACAAGGCAGCCGCAGCGACCTTGTGCCCCCCAAATTCCCTTTTCTTGTGAAGTTAGATTTGCCCAGCACGAGGCATGCGGGGTCACTGCCATCAGAGCCACCCCCTCTGCAAATTCTCACAGGAAAGGACACTGCCATGCTGTCACAGAGTTCAGAGGGAGGGCAGGAAGGGGAGCAGGCAGGGTGGTGCTGCAGAAATGTTCAGATAAAGGCGAAAGGTGTCCCCCAGAGATACCTGACAGGCCGGCAGGCCGTGCAGCCTGGAGGGAGCCTGCGCCCGTGACCTGCCTCTCCCCTCCCCGTCCCAGCCGGCTCCTCAGGTCGGGGTTCAGCGTGGCTTCCCCCAGGAGGCTGAGCTGGGACACAGGGCTGAAGCTGCTAGGGCACAGGCCACGTGCTCGCTCCGACGGCAGAAATTCTGGCCGCTGGAAGCCCGAGATCAAGGCACTGGCAGCCTTGGGGTCTAGTGAGGGTCACTTCCTCACAGACGGCCTGTGTGGCAGCAGGGGAGTCCCAGCCTCACGACCCAGCCACCCCTAGAGGCCTCCTTCCTTGGGGATGAGGCTGCAGCGTCCACTTTGAAGGGACTCCCTGGGCCACCAAGTACCATGTGCAGCACTGCTCACCCCCTGGAGAGGTGCCTCCTCTTATCTTGTGGTTCTTACCAACACCATCCAGCAGCCCACAGCAGGGCTGGACCAACCTGTCCCCCACAGCTCCCACAGCCCCAGGCGCCACGTCTGGCCCCCAGGACCCAGCCCGTCCCCACAGCTCCCACAGCCCCAGGCGCCATGTCTGGCCCCCTGGTCTGGCCCCCAGGACCCAACCCGTTCCCACAGCTCCCACAGCTCCAGGCACCACACCATCATACGTGCTGCCATTCTACTTCACCTGGATGGCTCTGCTCAACGTCAGCTCCTCCCTTGCCCCCGGCCTCCTAAGCCTGACTCTACTTCCCTGCACACCCATCCCTGGTGTCTTAAGTCCAGCAGTCACAACATGCATTTAGGGCTTTTGTTAGTACAAATCTTGGATGAAAGAAATCCTAAGAGGGAAACTAAGGGATCACAAGATATTTAAGACTTTCAACTCTAAAATTGTACGCACTATTCCTTAATTAAGTTGCTTTTCCTTTTTCTTTTTAAACATTTATTTCAAAGGCAGAGAGACAGAGCTCTCCATCTACTGGTTCACTCCCCAGTTGCCTGCAACAGAAGGGGCTGGGCCAGGCCAAAGCCAGGTGCCAGGAGCTCCACCAGGGTCTCTAGGAGCTCCATGTGGGTGCAGGGGCTCAGGCACTCGAGCCATCACTGCTGCCTCCCAGGGGCATCAGCAGGAGGCTGGATCGGAAGCAGAGTGAGGACTCGACCCCAGGCACTGTGGTGTAGGTTGCAGGTGTCTCAAGGGGCATCTTAACCACTGAGACAAACAGCCACCTCTGCTTTCACTTGTGTGCTGATCAACTAGAAACCAGGTTCTGCACGAAGTCATTTCAGCTAACATTTAATAAAAGCAAAACACTGTGTCAGGGACTCCAGGCATCTGACAGCGCCTCCTGCTATACGCCTGCAGTGACCACGCCCGCTGCGGCCCTCAGCTGTGGGCTGGCCGGGTCCCAGGTGCGGGTTCTCAGCTGCGATGCGGGCTTCTCCCACAGGGCTCACCTTGGCACCAGCATCACGGAGCTGCCTCCTTCCACAGCCTCCATGCCCTGCTGAGCGGCAAGGGGGACCGGTCCAGCCTCTACCTGGTGGCAGAGCCGGGGGGCCACGGAGTGGCTGGCAGGTGAGAGAGGGCCGTGTGGTCGGAGAATGAGCTCAGGGAATGGCCTCTTCCTGCCTCAGTCAGGGCCCCGCGCCGGGGGAGGACAGTGGGGCGGGGCGGGGGGTGCATGTGCCCTGGCCTGCGGCTGAGCCCAGGGCGGCCTGGGGTTGCTGCAGGGGAGCAGAGTGTGTCCTTGACCTGTGACCTCTCTGAGAGGCTATAGGTGAGCTGCCCTACTACGTGTGGTTAGAGCTCTGCCAGACTTTCGTAGAGGTTGCGTGGAGCGGGGCTGGGGTGGGGTGAGGGCGCCTCTCCAGCTCCGCAGCAGGCACTGGGCCCTGGCAGCCAGGGGAGCCGCCCGCCTTGGCCCGGTCAGCTTTCTGCTGCTGGACATCACTGGCACCAGCCTCTGAGGTCTGAGAGGCCTCAGAAGCAGTGGCCTTGCCTCACGTGTTCCATGCCCTGCACAGCACAGCCAGGGCCCCGCCCCGGCGTGCCCTCAGCGTGGAGGACGTGGGCACCCCCAGCCTGGCTCGCACCGTGGGCCGCGTGGTGGAGGTGTTCCCGGACGGCACGAGCCAGCTACAGCTGCAGCGCTCCCCGGACGGCACTTTCGGCTTCTGTGTGGCCTCTGGGAATGGGCGCCGGGACTCAGGTAGGCCCCTTCCCTTTCCAGCCACCCTCCCCACCTCCCCGTCCCAGGGGCCTCGGTAGACCACTGGCTGGGGCCGGAGCTGGGTGAGGCACTGTGTGAACTCGCAGCCCACCCTCAGCCCAGAGCTCCTCCTGAGCTGCAGAGGCACCCAGGGCTCTGTCCCTGGAGGACCCCCACCTGGGCAGCTGAGCTTCGAGGAGCTGGTGGGTGCTGGAGAGGCAGGGTGCTGTGATGCACCTGGAAATCAGGCTCTTGAAGAGGGACCGGTTCTCAGCGCTTCCCCTGTCGTGGCTGCAGCCACATCTGGGCACACAGGAGGGGCCTGGACAGATGCGTCTGGGCTCCAGGCCCCTGGCCACTGCCCAGTCAGCCCGACTCATACTGGCAGAGACTGCGAGGGGCACTGGATGCATTCTGCACTGCGGCCACTGCTCGGTTCACTCTGAGGCTTGCCCAGGCCTTTACCCAGTCTGTGGTCCAGGGTGCACCTCAGGCAGGAGAACCTGGAAACTAGTTCTCAGATAGGATGAGCAGGGAAGAAGGCTGAGGTGGGGAGGGAGGGGTGGGAAGAGAGCAGGGAAGAGACTGACACGGGAGATGTGCTCAGAAGCCTGCTGCTGGGCTCCGTGAGGGGCTGTGGGTGCTGTGCGGCACCTCCTGGGTCAGCGCTGTCCATTCTGGAGGAGCATCCGCCCCACCGTGCACTGTCTCAGCATCCCCACTGTGTGCTCCAGACTCTGGGGACAGCAGACCAGGCCCTGTCCCTAGGAGCGCACGTCCCGGGAGGCAGGCGACAGCCACGTCACCCTCTTGCCCATCACGTGCTGTGTGTTACAGTGAAAACCCTGGAAGCCAGGGTGGTGGGTGCGGTGCTGTGCCTAGATGTTCTTGAGCCAAGCCGTACCTGAATGCAGGGCGGAGCTTGGGGCACAGGGAACAGCCAGTGCAGGCATCCTGAGGGGCGGTGGGCTCTGCCTGGTGGGGAGCTGCTGGACGTTGCCGAGCACATGAGGTGCAGCGGGGAGCTCAAAAGGCGGCAGGGTCCGTGCTGTGGTGAGGGCTTTGGCTTCGCGCTAAGGGAGCCGCTGGAGGCCAAGTAGAGACCTGACGTCCAGTTTGCACCCTGCAGGGCCGCAGGCTGCCCCTGGCAACCACTGTGCGTGGTCCAGGAGACGGGATGGTCAGGCAGGACAGCAGTGCACACGGGAATGGTGAGGGGCTGGTCCTGGCCAATTCGCAGGCAGCTCTGAGCCAGTTTGCTGAGGGACTGGTTATTCCGTGCAGCTGACAGCATGGACGAATTCACTGGGCTGCAGTGCAGTGCGGACAGTCGCCTCGCTGCTGCCCGCAGGCTCCGCGAGTCCCTGCCAGACAGGAAGCTGCTGCCCTGGTTCACCGTCTCACTCCCGTTTCCTCGCAGTCTGTTCCTCAGCAGGGTCCCTAAAGGGGACAGTTTGGTCCCTCGGTCTCCAGCTGAAACCGCTCATTGCTGGTTACGCACCGCTAAGAACTGCCCCGGCAGGGGTCAGAAGCCAGGTGTCTGGGCCCCAACCCTCTGAAATCGGCCTTGCGCGTGCACGGCTGCTGCATCCTCCCCTCTCCACGGGACCCGAGAGTTTGCGCACCCCATCTCCGTGCACAGCCCCCTGCCTTGTGTTACCCCCTGGCCCCCGTGAGCCTTCTCTGCATGGCCGTGGCTGCACAAGGCTGCTTCTCTCAGCCTGCCCTTCACCTCCTCTGGTGTTGGCTGCCTGCCTGCCCTGCTGAGGTCTCACGGGAGGCACGGGGAGCAGGAGGCAGGAGAGGGGAGACGCTCCTGGATGCAGCCGAGCATCCTGGGAATGGCCCTGGCCGGGCAGGGTGCGTGCGAAGATGAGGGTGAGCCACGTGGCTCTTCAGTAGTGCAGAATTTCAATTTGCCTTAGGATTTTAACCACCCTATCCCCATCCCTGCCCAGCAGTGCAAGTCTTCACTGGGGTTCATTTGCCAGCGTCTCCTTTCTTCCTTTCCAGGGTTCTACGTGCAGGCGATGGCTGATCTGAACACGGCCAAGCTGTACTCAGGGCTTCTGGGGGTGGGCGACGAGATCCTGGAGGTGAACGGGGCCAAGGTTGCGGGGCTGGGCTTGGCTCTTGTGGAGGAGCTGCTGGCCCACGCAGAGAGCTTGTCCATGCGTGTCTTGCGGCAGAGGCCCAGCCCACGGTGACACAGAAGCGCTGCTGCCCAGAGCTGATCTATCAACAAAACAGGTCACAGCGGCACCGGCTCCCGGGGCTGTGGCAGGGCATTTGATTGATCACCTTAGGGAGAGGCAAGGAGACTGCATTGAAGACCTAAGGCCATGAGTTTATGTAGCACTGGGTAAAAAATATGGGTCTCCTCCCGTGCCAAAGCGGTGTCAACTTGTGTGAGTTCTTGACCCTTCCCTGCAGAGGAGTCAGGGGTACTCACTGGCTCCCAAGTCTCACATCAGGCCCAGTCCCTGACAGGGGCTCCCCCAGCCCTACAGAAACATGGAGTGTGGGGACAAATGGGCTCGAGTCCACCGCATGCCTTGGCTCCTTATCCCCAGGTGAGCAGAATCCTGGAGGCCTGGCCTCCAGTCCCCCAGCCCTGCTGGGTGCGGCAGCAGCTAGCAGTGTTACCTGGCTGCCAGACTGCTCAGCATTTCTAGGACATTTGAATGCGAGAGACCAATTTCAGGGAAGCAGAGATGTAGCAGCTGGGGTCTCGTCTGCAGACCCAGCCAGGCCGGCTGCCCCACCCCGCACTCTGCCTCTGCCATTGCCATGCGGGGCTGGAGCTGCTTCCCTGTCCCCAGCTGCACCTCTTGGTAGCAGCTCTGAGTGGGCACGTGGGCAGCAGGGAGTCAGGACTGTTGGGAGCGGACCCCACGTGCCAACCTTAAACCATTACAAAGCGAAGCTGCAGCTCCTGCCATGCCTTATGGTGTCCCTCTAGCTGGCCACAACCGAGGACCGGCCGAGGCCCTCAGGTTGCGGTGCCACTTCGGCAGAACAGGGTTGAGGGGTCGCCAGTAGCTTCCACAGGCCTTTGTAGCAGGAGCCCCTTGAGCCCCCTCCTCTCTCTGACACTCCTGGAGGCCAGGGGTGAGAGGGAAGGGCTCTCAGAGCCCCACCACCCACAGGAAGGGGTGGGGGAAGATGTCGTCAGGAGGGTCTCACCACCAGGCACCCTGAACACCCGCCTGCCCCCACAAGGCACAGAGCAGCCTCTCTGACCAGGAAACCACAAGTGTGTGGGATCCCTGGCAGCTCCTGAACCCCAACGCCTGGCCTTGACATCACAAAACTGGAGAAATTTCACAATGAGACAAGAGGGACCTTGTTTTCTCTGTATGATGAAGACCTGCCCTCCCAGCTGGGAAGAATGGGAGTAGGAGCTGGGGAGAATGGAAACCAGGCTAAATCCCGGAGCACTGAGCGTCTGCACCCCGCCTACCAGTGCTGGGCCAGGCTCTAGACGTCTCTGGTCTTTACAGATCACACCAGTGACGTCTGCTCACGGCAAGGGGGGGCACCCAGACCCTGCTCTCCCCCAGGTCAGAAGACAGCTGCTACAAGGGAAGAGGGTAGGTGGCACAGGGTGGTGCAGACCCTGCCCTCTGGACCGGAATCAAACTGCCAGGGCCAGAGGTGTCCCTTGGGACTCCCAGCTCCCCATGAGGTCCTGGCTGGTATGCACGGGAGCCTTGCTTGGCCTCAGCCCCTGTTTTGCATGGGCAGCTGCTGAGCTCAAACACACACTCCATCCCTGCACACAGAATCACTAGGCCACTAACCAGCTTTTGGAGATGACAAAGGTCCACCCCACAAAGCATCAGCACAGCACACTGCAGCCTGGGGCAGAGCACAGGGTTGGTGCCTAGTGTGGGGAGCCCGAGGGAAGACCACTCCTGATTGGCAGGTGGGGGTGGGGTTTAGCCGTTCAACAGCCTCCTGTGATTTGCAGAAGGCACCCAACATTGCGACTTTCTAAATAGAACAAAAAGTGGCACCAACTCTGGCTTCAGATAGTCCGTCTCCTTGGGGACATAGACGGCAGCAGTGTAGGCGGAGAGGTGCCACCTTCCTGCTGGTAGCCCATGGGCCAAGGCCGCATCCAGAGCCCCTGGGTGGGTTGAAGCTGCCAGGCTGATGCTGGACGAGGCTGGCTTTTGGAGGAGGCCGGGGGAAGCGAGCCTCAGACACGGCAGTGGGAGGGCGAGCAGCCAGGCTTGCAGCACAGGCTAGAGCCGCTGGGAGGTGGGAGGTGGGAGGTGGGGCCAGGGCCTGCCCGTGCGTGTGACGGGCTCCCGGAGGCCGGGACCCAGGGACTCAGATGGGCCCTGCCCTGCCTGCTCTGCACATGTCCTAGAGCACTGAGGACACAGCCCTGACACTGACCCTGTCTCTTCAAGGACAGCCTGCTTGCGTCCATGTTACAACCAGGCTAAATCACCCAAGGGTAAAACTGACCGTGGTGCTCGGACCTAACCCACTTCTGCCACTGCAGTCTAGGCCCCTCTGCCCATCTTGGGCTTGTGCCATGGGGATGCCTGGCTGTCCTAGGAGCCACCTTCCATCCCAGGTCCCTGTCATCGAGGCGGCTGGGACCCAGGGTCTTGGGGCTCCACTGACTTCTGGCCTGGTGGGGACTACTGGCAGGGGAGTTGGTCTCCACTTCACACATTTGTTCGCCCACCACCCATCCCCTCGCCAGTCCTCACAGCTGGAATGCCCTTCCCTTTGTCCAACCGACGTCTTGGGAGCCCACGCACGTGCCAGCTTCAGCCTCCTCTCCCCAGCGCCACTCGAATCTTGTTTCAAAGGCTCTTTGACTCTGCCTGTCCCACGGAACTCACCAGGCTCCAGGCTAATTGGGGAGTTGTGGGAAGGCCCTGGCATCACCAGATCCTCCTCCCAGCTTCCATCCTCTGTGAAGTTTTCCTGTCTCCTGCAGAGCCAGAGCACCTGCTCAGAAAAGGCAGCGGCCTCGCTTGGCAGGCTGTGCCCAGCTCTCAGGCCGTGTTTGGGCCCGAGGAAGCAAGCTGCTGGTGCTGGCTCTGACACCCTGCTCACGGTGCCAGGACTGAGCAGCTGCCCTGCCATCCCTGGAGGGTGTCCGGGGCTCCCCTGTGGACGCTGGGCCGCCCGCCACGCCTGCCTTTGTCTTGTCCTTCTGCAGTCTGGGCTCAGGGTCCTACTCAGTGTGGAGCTGCCTCAGGGAGTCTGGCCAGGTGCCAGGCACTGGCGAGAGGCACGGCCAGCCCTTGGGGTGCCCACATCTCCTGGATGGGCCCAGGTTCTGCTGTGAAAATGCACAAATTGGGGTGCTCAGGGCCACAGCTGAAGCCGCGAGGTCCTGCGGCCAAGCTCACCAGCCTTGCTGCCTCTGGTATCAAATCAGGAACCAGGGCCGCGGACGGCCACGGGAGCTCCCGCAGGGCCCAGGTGCCACATTCTGGGTCTCCCCACGGGCTGCTCAGACTTCCGGGTTTCTAGGACGGGTCGGGCTCTGTACTTCAAGCAAGCACAACTCCACAGATTTTGTCAGCCGGGACCACTGCCTGAGACGCTGGGCCGTGGATCTCTCCAGCTCCACAGCAGGTCTGAGACCTGTCAGTTTGGGCACCTGCAAGGGCCAGACGCCCAACTCCTACCACTGCCATGAGGATGGTCCCTGAGACCAGTGCCCTATACTCTCCATGCCTCAGTTTACAGGCGTCATCCGTCAATGCCCTGCCCCCCACTGGGCCCAGTGGATTCTCAGCAGGGCTGGGCACAGCAGGGGCTACTCAGGGACAGAACTGACACCTGCTCCTGGGAAGTGCTGACTGGCACGTGCTGGGGACACCATCTCAGAGCAGTCCAATCCACACACACGCATGTTTGGGGGCATCTGGTGACCGTCAGCCCTGAGGCAGGTGTGTGGAGCCTCAGCCTGCACCTGCCACAGGGCAGCCCTGCTGACGCACTGTCAAAGCTCTGGGCGCCTGATCCCAGACGAGGGAGAGTGCCTGGGACAGTCACGGCCAAAGCTCTGACGGGGACTGTGGCAGCACCAAGCCTTCCTTTTCTGCCTTTTCACTTTCTTTTTCTGTTTATTTATTTGAAAGGCAGAGTTAGAATTTTCCAGCTGCTGGTTCTCTCCCCAGATGGCTGCCATGGCCAGAGCTGGGCCAATTCGAAGCCAGTAGCTTCTTCTGGGTCTCCCACATGGGTGCAGGGGCCCAAGGACTTGGACTCGAACCGCGCCCATATGGGATGCTGGCACTGCTAGCACTGGCCACAGTGCCTGCCCTGTCTTTTCACATTTTCAACCTCAGTGGTATTAAGGCCAGGGGTAGAACTGGACACTCAGCCTTGCAGGTGCTGGCTGCACCTGCCCCACAACTCTCAAGCTCAGCCCTTTGCCCTGGGGCCCTTCCCGCCCACCCACCACTGCATCAAGACACCCAGCCCATGGAGCACTGCTGAGACCCGGGGAGGGCGGCCGCCTGCTTCCTGCCAGATCTGAGGCGACGTCATGGTGTCAGAGTTGATACAAGGCGCTCACAGCAATGAGCGTAGAGTGGCCCCCAGCTAGCAACAGGGAGGGTGCAGCAGCCAAGCCCCTGCCCTCCTTACCCGCCCTGGACGCAGGGCCCAGCAGCCTCAGCCGGCCAGCACACCAGGAGTAAGGTGTCGCTCCCCCTCTTCGTGGAGGAACGACACAGGACCCTGCACTGTTCTTTCGTCTGCTCGGCCCTCCCCGGGTTTGCTGCTGGTTCTTCCCGGGTTGGCTACTATCCCTTCCACCTCCGTGGAAGGGCAGTTCCCCCTGGCCACATTCCCCACTTCCGCAGGGGAGCGGCACACCGCCGGCCGGCGGCTGCACAGGTGTTCCTTCAGCTAGATGTTCCCCTTAGATGTTCCCTGGTGCATGCCGTCTCTCTCCTCCTTTATAGTCCTCCTCCGCCAATCCCAACTCGGCTGCCCACACGCCGAGTACACTGCTCTCCAATCAGGAGCAAGTCCTACAGTTTATTGGTTGAACTGGAGGCAGCTGTGCGGAAGCTGTTTACTTCTCTCCCAGCGCCATATTGTGGGAGAGCAGATGCATAGAATAAGTCCAGTAACTCAGTCTAGTCCGGTTTGCTCCCCACAGTAAGGGACTCGGCTCCTACCTGTTCCACTCTCTGGTCCCCCGGGGTGCTTACACTGGGCTAGGAATACCTGTAAGTCACTCAGCTTACCATTCCCACCCAGGCAGCCACACATAGCTGTGCTTCTACCTGGGGGCAGCAGGAGCAGAGGGAGCTGAGCTTCGGTAGGAAAACAACCAAGGAGCAACCAGGCCACAGCAAAACCACGCGGCACAGAGCTCACAGCCTGTGTCACTCCTCGTCGAGCGTGAATGTCGCCGATGCGCTTCAGGGAGTAAGCACCACATTTCGGGCTGGGCAGTGGAGCCGCTTCGTTTCATAATATTTTTAAAAGCTTTCTGGTGTGCAGAGTCGTCGAGTTTTATTTCACATCAAGGATAGAGCAAAGCCAGGATGGACGTCGACTCTGCAAGGGTGTTTTCCTTTCCAAGCCCATGACACTATAGCAGTTCTCAAACAGGATGGCACTGGAGCCCCACGGGCTTGGGAAAGCACTGCCAGCCTCACCCGAGTCTGCCTGTCCTCAGCTTTCCCAGAGACTCTGTGGCTTCTGCCGGCCCCTCACCCAGGGAATGGGGGAGACGACCCTCCAGTGGCTGCGGGCTGTGAGCGGCTGGCACCAGGGCTCAGGCTGCTTCTTATCACATGGATGGGGGGAGCAGCAGGGCCTAACATCTGCTTCCTGTGATGCTGCAAAGAGCCGCCCTGAGGTTGGTCGTAGCCCACGGCTGCCAGGTGCTGGCCAGAGCGGAGGGCTGGGCTGCCGACAAGGCCGGGAGAATACAGGAAGCTGGGGTTCTCACCTCTGACACCTGGGAGCTTGCTTGATGACACTGACAAAACACTCTCACGAAGGTGGGGCTGGCCCATGGGAGGGGGAAGCCCAGCAGCAGGGCAGAAGGCCAATGCCAGCCAGGCAGCAGAGGGCACTGCAGGGCAAGGGTCACTGAAGGCAGAAAGGGACACCAAGTCCTTTCTCTCCTCACTCCTCTATGGACACCTGCACCAACACCTGTCACTAAGAACTCCTGACACCTGCACACAGACACACCTGACTCAGCATGCACACCTGCACCAACACCTGAGACTAAACTCCAGACACCTGCACACAGACACACCTGACTCAGCACTGCACACCTGCACCTACACCTGAGACTAAGAACTCCAGACACCTGCACAGACACACCTGACTCAGCATGCACACCTGCACCTACACCTGAGACTAGAAACTCCAGACACCTGTACAGACATACCTGACTCAGCACTGCACACCTGCACCTACACCTGAGACTAAGAACTCCAGACACCTGCACAGACACACCTGACTCAGCATGCACACCTGCACCTACACCTGAGACTAGAAACTCCAGACACCTGTACAGACATACCTGACTCAGCACTGCACACCTGCACCTACACCTGTCACTAAGAATTCGACACCTGCACGCAGACACACCTGACTCAGCACTGCACACCTGCACCTACACCTGAGACTAAGAACTCCAGACACCTGCACACAGACACACCTGACTCAGCATGCACACCTGCACCTACACCTGAGACTAAACTCCAGACACCTGCACACAGACACACCTGACTCAGCATGCACACCTGCACCTACACCTGTCACTAAGAACTCCAGACACCTGCACAGACACACCTGACTCAGCATGCACACCTGCACCTACACCTGAGACTAGGAACTCCAGACACCTGTACACAGACACACCTGACTCAGCATGCACACCTGCACCTACACCTGTCACTAAGAACTCCAGACACCTGCACAGACACACCTGACTCAGCACTGCACACCTGCACCTACACCTGAGACTAGGAACTCCACACACCTGCACACAGACACACCTGACTCAGCATGCACACCTGCACCTACACCTGTCACTAAGAACTCCACACACCTGCACACAGACACACCTGACTCAGCATGCACACCTGCACCTACACCTGTCACTAAGAACTCCACACACCTGCACACAGACACACCTGACTCAGCACTGCACACCTGCACCTACACCTGAGACTAGGAACTCCAGACACCTGCACAGACACACCTGACTCAGCACTGCACACCTGCACCTACACCTGAGACTAAACTCCAGACACCTGCACACAGACACACCTGACTCAGCACTGCACACCTGCACCTACACCTGAGACTAGGAACTCCAGACACCTGCACAGACACACCTGACTCAGCACTGCACACCTGCACCTACACCTGAGACTAAACTCCAGACACCTGCACACAGACACACCTGACTCAGCATGCACACCTGCACCTACACCTGAGACTAAACTCCAGACACCTGCACACAGACACACCTGACTCAGCACTGCACACCTGCACCTACACCTGAGACTAAGAACTCCAGACACCTGCACAGACACACCTGACTCAGCACTGCACACCTGCACCTACACCTGTCACTAAGAACTCCAGACACCTGCACAGACACACCTGACTCAGCACTGCACACCTGCACCTACACCTGAGACTAGGAACTCCACACACCTGCGCAGCACTGACTCAGCACTGTTCTAAAGGTAAAAGCACCGATGTCCAGGTGTGTAAGCATGTTGTTAGTACCAGGTATGAACTGGGCTAAGGTTAGCTTCCAGTGCCTTTATTTTGCCCCAGAAAGCATGCTGGTTCCCCACAGCCAAGTCCAGAATGAAATGCACCCAGCAACTCCCATGGCTGTAGGGTGCGCTGTGACTGTCCTCTTGAGCTTTGTGCCTCAGTCCCCGAGACCACATCAAAAAGATGACTCCACTAGACGGCTGCACGGAGTCGTCCCTGCTCACTCCGGCTGCCAAGCACCAGGCTCTGGCCATGCGACTCAGGCCAGTGCTGCTCTAGGTGGCTCCACACTACTCAGAGCTCTCGGTTTTTCAGACTGGACTCCAGAGGGCAGCTTCCCGGTGGATGTAACCAGGTACAGGGCTGACATGCAGCAGACCAACAGGAGCAAGGCATCTAAGCAAAAGCTTATTTCCTGAAAGCTGGAGGCGGGTTAGGGGCAGCTGGACACTGAAGAAAAGCCACCTCCTCTCACCAGGCCCACCAGGCGGCCGCAGCACATGCCCTGAAGCCTGTCACCTGGTGCTGTCTTCAGCACCGCCAGTGCCCAGCGCGGACCAGGGCGTGGGCTGCAACCCCAAGAACCATTTCCATGTCTGCTCTTTCAAAGATTTTTTTAAGTAAATTTTAAGAGAAAACTGGGAGGGAGAGACGTGCCAGCGAGGGTGGGGTACTCCGCATTTGAGACCTGAGCTTTCCGCACACTTCCTGTTCTGTCCACAAACTGTGGGATCAAGGAGCACAGAACCCACAGGATGAGGTGTTCACGGCTTCACTCTTAGCAAGTGCTAGGAATCCTTCAAAACCCCGACAGGGAGGAGCCGCGCCGTGGCACTGCGGTTAAGCCACCACTTCTGATGCCGGCATCGTACGGCAAGTGTCGGCCTGAGTCCCGGCTGCTCTGCTTCTGACCACGCTCCCTGCTAATGCTCCTGGGAAAGCAGCTGGCGATGGCCCAAGTGCTCGGGGCCCCGACGCCCATGCAGGAGACCCGCATGGAGCTCCTGGGTTCTGGTTTCAGCCTGGTCCAGACTGAGCTGTTGTGTGCATGTGGGGGGGTGGGCAGAGGTGTGAACCAGCAGATGGACAATATCTCTCCCGGCCTCCCTTTCTACTGCTCTGCCTTCCAAATCAATCCATCAATCAAGACATCTTTAAAACGAAAAGAAAGAAATTAGAGGCGGCAAGGAAGAGATGTCTTCTCGTGGCACGCTGCAGCTGGGGAAACGACGGCGAGACACTGAACGCGGAGTCCGCTTGGCGTTCACCTGGATTTCTTCTCACAGTGCTCTCATGCTGCAAGATGTGGACATTGCCATGTTGCTGCTACCAGACCCACCAGGCTGCCTAACGCCGGCTACAGGCAGAGAGTGACGGGCAAGCCGCCAAGCTCCCCCTCAGCCCTGCTGTGAATTCTGGAATTGTGCAAGGCTCTCAGGCAACACACACGGTGTGACTGCCAGTCGCCACAGGGCCCAAGGATGCACAGCTCGGCGGTTTTCCACGGTCCACGAAGATCAGACCACAAATGGGGACTGGTCCCCGAGGGCTGCTCCTGGAAAGTGTCCTTTCAGGAAACATACCCTGAGCCCCTTGTCTCCTGTCCCTCACGTCGGCCTGTTCGTCGAGACTGATGAACACAGGACAGGAGCCGGGAGCTGACAGAGAAGCCCCCACCCCCCGCCAGCAGGTACTCACGGGCAGTGGGAGTGTCCCTATGCCCTCCCTCTGCCCACTCAGGTGCGCTCAAGCCTAGTGGCATGCAGGTCACTGGGGAGGAATCCCCTGGAGCCAGAGAGCAGCCCAGTGCCAAGGTGACACCTGGCGGCCCTGGGGGAGATGCTGTCTCCCGCTGACTTCCGTCTTCTGCACCAGCCTCACTGGGCCCACAACAACTTCCATCAGGGAGGCAGACGTGCCGATTGGAACCTGCCAGACACCACTGATCCAGGTCACAGAACGTGGTACCAGCAGGGCAGTGGCCCGGCTTCTGAGTGGGGCACCGTGAAGACCTACGGTCCTTCACCACGGGGTGTGGGGCCCGGCACTGAGACAAGGGCCACGTTCATCTGTTAACAAGTCTTCCACAGCTCAGTGCAAATTCAAGACCGTTCCTGTTGTCAATTTACAGAAGGCTGAGTAAGTCTTAGAACTGTGTAAACACAAATAACCAGTGCCCCACTTAAAGCCCTTTGTGATAGTCACCTGTTTCCTAATCTGGAAAGAAACAGCGCTGGCTTGAGTTCAGCTGCCCTCAACAAGATAAAATATCCTTCTTAAAAAACTGTCACAAACATTTATTTAAAAGTGCGATTCAAAAGTTAGCTGGTCAAGCACATCATAGCAAATCATAAACATGGAGGAAAGAAAATCCCAGAACAAAACCACAAGAAACAAAACGAGAAAAAGGTAAAAGAGAAAAAAGTCAGTGTGCTGAGGAATAACCCAGAAAGGACAGGAAATGAGGTCCAGACGGAAGCGCGGTCCAGAGGCTGCTGTTCCCGGGACAAAGGAGGACAGGAGACAGACCCGCAGCCTCCACCGCCGAGCCCTGGCTCCAGGCCCCGCGGCTGCTCAACCTCAGGGAAGCTACAAAAATACCCCACACACAGTGTGTGCACCTGCGGCAGTTACAAAGTCTTCAGAAGCCTGGCGTTCAGTGTCTCAGCGGTTTCCAATTAAACTCAATTCAGCATCTACCACGTGAATCTGGACTGGCTCAGTTATCTCAATGCATAAAATCAAGCTGTTGTCTTTGGGGCAAGAGTGAGCCGAGTGCATCTGCCCAGCCTCCCTGTCACTCACGGCCGGAGAGGCCTGGTCCCGAGCTACGCTTCCTCCTCACCGCCCTCTCTGCGCAGTAGCGGCCCCACCCCACCCCGTGCGAGGGCATCAGTCAGCGACATGGCCAGCCCGCCGCAGGCTGTGCTGCTCTTCCAGGAAGCCCAAACCCTAGGCGCCTCACTATTTCCCACCTGCTGCTCCCGCCACGAGCAAGTGCCCGGGAGGAAGGACTTCATCTCAGCACTCATCCCTGGAACGGGAGCCGAAGTCTCTGTCACAAACTCTCCCGAGCCTCCAGATCTCGTCAGCAGCGCACGCTCAGGGGCTGAGAAAGGCTTCAGCGACGGGAAGCAAGAGGCAGCCAGCGGCCAGCCCTCCCCACAGGTGCGGCGGAGGGGCGACGACAGGGGAGGGGCCGCTCACAGGCCCCTGGGGAAGGCGGTCTGGAGAGGCAAAGCAGCGGCTGTTGGCCTTGGGGTGGGCGGGGGCTCCTGACCCCTCTTCCCTTCCCAGTCGTGGAGCTGGCGTGGCGGCCGTCTCCTGGAGAGGACTGGGGGCAGGCGGCTGGGCTGGCTTCTCCCTCTCCCCGAGGTCGTGTGCAGCGAGGGCTCCTGGCGGAGGCGTCCGTCACAGCACGAGGAACAGGATCAGCACGACCAGCAGGACTGCAAAGAGCACGGCGATGGCACACCACTGGCGCCGATCTAGAAGGCAGGATACGTGTGAGCGCTCCACAGCCTCTGCTTCCCCGAGATGCAGGCGCATGGGGCTCAGGCAAGCAGCAAAGGGACTGGTGTGCAAGTGACGGGGCCTGACTGTGAGCCTGCCTAGGTGTGTGGACCCCGTCTGTGCCGGGGTCTCAGCATCCCTGAAAAGATGCTGGCCCTGGTGTCGCAGATCCCAGCAATGCCAGGTCTCCCGACTCAGCAGGAACCACATTCTCCCTGTGAGTGCCACACGAGGGTACAGGGAGGTGAGACACTGCCAGCGGCTCAGGAAGCAGCAGCTGACAGGGTGTCGCTCCCCCTCTTCGTGGAGGAACGACACTAAGTCCTGCCTAGGCTTCATATCCGAGTCACGGCACCATTATGTCGCTCCCCCTCTTCGTGGAGGAGCAACACAGGACCCTGCACTGTTCTTTCGTCTGCTCGGCCCTCCCCGGGTTTGCTGCTGGTTCTTCCCGGATTGGCTACTATCCCTTCCACCTCCGTGGAAGGGCAGTTCCCCCTGGCCACATTCCCCACTTCCACAGGGGAGCGGCACACCGCCGGCCGGTTCTCTCGGGGGCTGCACGGGTTCCCTTAGATGTTCCCCATAGATGTTCCTGGTGCATGCCGTCTCTCTCCTCCTTTATAGTCCTCCTCCGCCAATCCTAACTCGGCTGCCCACACGCCGAGTACGCTGCTCTCCTCCAATCAGGAGCAAGTCCTACAGTTTATTGGTTGAACTGGAGGCAGCTGTGCGGAAGCTGTTTACTTCTCTCCCAGCGCCATATTGTGGGAGAGCAGATGCATAGAATAAGTCTTAATTCCAGTAACTCAGTCTAGTCCGGTTTGCTCCCCACAGTGGGAGAGCAGATGCATAGAATAAGTCTTAATTCCAGTAACTCAGTCTAGTCCGGATTGCTCCCCACAACAGGGCAGCTCGGGAGGGGCATGGCTGAGCTCACACGACATCCAGGGAAGAGGGTCGGTGCCCAACCCTCGCCCAGCAGTGAGAGCAGGCACGTCTGCCAGACCCGCAACCTGCAGCAGCAAAGCACAGGGAACAGACCGCAGCCAGGCGGCCGAGGGCGGAGACGCCCGGGGGGCGGCAGAGCCCTGACCCCCACTGACTGCGTCCCCAACTTCATCTGAGTGGAGACTGAACACCGCGTGGGACAGGGGCCCCAGAGCACGCCCTCGGCACCAGGGTGCACTCTGCATGCTGGGGGCCCATGCACAGAACAAGCAGGGCTCAAAGGAGGGACTTCCGCTGCCTACACAAGTGCAGGCCACCAAGAGGAAAGGGGCACAGCCTTATGAGTGCTCAGATTCGGTGCATCACAGCTACTGGGAATCTGAGAAAGAGACGTGAAACTGCCCAGAAAGCACAACCAGTGCTTAGCAATATTGTGACGTCACGGATACCACACAGAGCCTTCAACTGGCCAAGGGTCACCCAACCAGCGAGAGCAGAACAAGTGCCTCTGAGGGTAGCCACACCTCACTGCACCTGGACCCACCAGGAGCTCCTGTGCTAATGTTGGGGCGAGCACACGGACCTGTGCACTCAGCACCTTCCTGAACCAGGACTGAGCCGGGCACGGGGTAGCACTGCTCATACAGACAACACTGCGACCAGCTCAACACTCCTACAGACAACACGGCGACTGGGGACAGCACTGTACCTACAGACAACACCGCGACTGGGGACAGCACCACCCCTACAGACAACACCACAACTGGGGACAGCACCACACATACAGACAACACCACGACTGGCTCAGTGCTCCTACAGACAACACAGTGACTGGGGACAGCACCACCCCTACAGACAACACAACTGGGGACAGCACCACGCGTACAGACAACACCACGACTGGCTCAATGCTCCTACAGACAACACGGTTACTGGGGACAGCACCGCCCCTACAGACAACACCACGACCGGTCTACCAACCCTGGGTCTCCAATCCAGCATACAAGAGGCCACCACTCTGTCCAGACAGTAAAAACTGAACACACTCATGAGAAAGCAACAACTCTTCTCAGATCTGTCAGAGGAGGAGACGTCTGGTGAACATAGGAAGCCACAACTTGGTGGGCAGAAAGCCACCTGCAGCCACCTCTCAGTGCCACAGCCCCGTGACTGAGGCTGGAGGAACAGTGGGGACGAGTCCGAGAGCTGCAGTGCCAGGCGAGCAGGCACGGGGGTCCCACATGGACAGGTTCACCCCTAGCAGCTGACCCAGGTATACAGGGAGCACGGGGGAGGGGGCGTGACCACCTTGGAGGTGTGCAGGGACTGTGCTGTGGCCAGGGCCTGCCTACAGAAGCTGCTTCACCACAGCCCACTAGCCTGGGAGGGGCGAAATGACCAAACCCACCCCCTGCAGAAGATTCCCGGCAAACACTGAGCAGCAGCAGTGGGACTCCCAGTCGCAGCCCAGGCTCAGCCCAGGGCTGAGTTGCTGCGGTCACTGCCACACCCACCGGAGGCACCGCCAGACCGTGCACCACCACATCTTTCACCCAGAAGTCACACGGCACAACCAGCAAGCATCAGGGCCAATGTCAGATTTGGCAGAGGTGACGGAGTGCTCAGACCAGGAGTTTCAGAAGCCGTGATTCGTATGAGGGGCTCACGGAAAATGCCGACAGCTTGCAGGAACAGATGGACAGTGGAAGCAGAGACGGGAATTCTGGCGAAGAATCAAAAAGAAAGGCGACAACACCTGGCTCAGCTTGAGGATCTGACATCTGAAACCCACGCTAGGGAGCAAGCGAGAGAAGACTGACCAGAAGCTCCAGGACTGTGGGACGACGACGAGGCTGCGCTCGTACCACCGCACGCACCTGAGACAGCGTGCTGCTGGCAGCCAGCCAGCCAGCCAAGGGCACGCAGAAACCAGGCTCCGACGGAGGAGCCAGGGCCATACAGAGCAGGGTCTGACATCGAGACACCCGACAGCCACAGGCAGCCTCTACACCAAATGGACCCAGACCTAAATGCAAAGTGCAGAATCACGAAACTGGTGTGGGAATGCTAGATGACACGCACAGAGAAGTCCTCGGGGACCTTGGCTTGGCGATGCCACAGCAAAGGAAGGAGCCGTACAAACTGCTCACACAGACACTGTGAAGAGTTTAAGACAGGCCCCAGGCTGGGAAAACACTGGCAGAAGACACATCTGGTAACAGGCACTCCCAAAGTGTACAAGAAACCCACAAACCCAGTAATAACAAAGCAACCTGACCGACAAGTACACAAAGACCTGAATGAACACCAAGGTTGATGGGCAGCCCTGGGCCCACGGGAGGGTGTTCCAGGGATGCCCCCACCACCCGTGGGAAACACGACCAAAGCCACGTGCTGCCAGGGTGTGGAGCGGTAGGCAAGGCAGCTCGGAAGATTCCTGCAAAACTGAACATCCTCACCTCCACCTGCAACCACGCACCATTACCTGCACCCAAGGGAGTTCCAAGCTTGCAAGCTCACACACAACTGCACATGGATGGACGTTTGCAGCAGCCAACGCTGGGAGACAACCAAGCACAGCAGTACCTCACCCCTGTGGCTTTAGTTACACATGGGCAACACAGGCCACAAATACTACACACAACATTCCAGAAATAAACTCCCAAGTCTTAAATCCTGCACCATCCTGACTAGCATGAAGAAATCTGCTGTCCAGGGCATGAGTCACCCCTCTGTGCAGCGTATCGGGTCACCACATGGGCTGTCCCGGTACTAGGGGACTGTGTTACCGTGTTCTTTACCCAGCAGCCCAGCACTGATGGCATCCACTCAGTGCCTCGCCTCCCATCACAGGAGAGTACAGTGCAGGGGGGAATTCTGGGAGAGAGAGGGAGACCACACCACAGAACTTTCATTATAGGGCACTGCCAGACTCGCTCTATGCGTTACTACTAACACCACCTTGCATCTAACTCACAAACCCGATCTTCTCACAGGCAAATATGGACAGGCTCTGGTACCAGCCAAGGTGTGAGGCATCCACGGGGGGTCTGCACCAATCCTCCCTGCGGGGGATGACTGCACGCTACAGCACATCCAGACAGGGAGTGCTGCTCCACACGTGTGGGAAATGGAACTGCGCATTCCTAAGTGAGGGAAGCCACTGGGAAAAGGTTCCCACTGTGCCTCGTTCAAGTGGACAACCACGGAGCAGCCGCAGGGCTGGGGAGGAGGGAGGATGAGTGGGCGGGGCACAGGGGACTTACAGAACAGGGAAGATCTGGAGGACACTGTGATGGGGACGCCGGCCCCCCCACAGCAAAGCCACAGAACGTACACCAGCAAAGTGAGCCTGCAGACGGGCAGGGGTCAGCACTGTGGTGCAGGATGAACCTGGTGTAACCCCCACCCCCCGGCTCTGAGGATGACGGGCAGGGTCAGCACTGTGGCGAGGGATGAACCTGGTGTAACCCCCACCCCCCGGCTCTGAGGATGACGGGCAGGGTCAGCACTGTGGCGCGGGATGAACCTGGTGTAACCCCCACCCCCCGGCTCTGAGGATGACGGGCAGGGTCAGCACTGTGGCGCGGGATGAACCTGGTATAACCCCCACCCCCCGGCTCTGAGGATGACGGGCAGGGTCAGCACTGTGGCGCGGGATGAACCTGGTGTAACCCCCACCCCCCGGCTCTGAGGATGACGGGCAGGGTCAGCACTGTGGCGCGGGATGAACCTGGTGTAACCCCCACCCCCCGGCTCTGAGGATGACGGGCAGGGTCAGCACTGTGGCGCGGGATGAACCTGGTGTAACCCCCACCCCCCGGCTCTGAGGATGACGGGCAGGGTCAGCACTGTGGTGCGGGATGAACCTGGTGTAACCCCCACCCCCCGGCTCTGAGGATGACGGGCAGGGTCAGCACTGTGGTGCGGGATGAACCTGGTGTAACCCCCACCCCCCGGCTCTGAGGATGACGGGCAGGGGTCAGCACTGTGGTGCGGGATGAACCTGGTGTAACCCCCACCCCCCGGCTCTGAGGCTGACAGGCAGGGTCAGCACTGTGGTGCGGGATGAACCTGGTGTAACCCCCCCACCCCCCAGCTCTGAGGCTGACGGGCAGGGTCAGCACTGTGGTGAGGGATGAACCTGGTGTAACCCCCCCACCCCCCGGCTCTGAGGATGACGGGCAGGGTCAGCACTGTGGTGACGGATGTTGCTAGTGGACGCAGTGATCAGGGAAAAGGCGTCCATGAAACCCTGTACTTTTCTTCCAGTTTTGCTGTGAACCTAAACTGCTCTAAAAAAAAAAGAAATAGTTATTTTAAAAAAGAAGAAAGACATTTACAATAATTTAAAACTATCTTCATCAAGATGAGTAATTGAGGGGCTGGCGCCATGGCGTAGCAGGTAAAGCTGCCACCTGCAGTGCCAGCATCCCATATGGGCACCAGCTCAAGTCCTGTCTGCTCCACTTCCGATCCAACTCCCTGCTAATGGCCTGGGAAAGCAGCAGAGGATGGTGAAGTGCTTGGGCCCCTGCACCGACTTAGGAGACCTGGAAGAAGCTCCTGGCTTCCTCCTGGCCCCTTCCCGCCACTGCGGCCATTTGGGGAGTGAACCAGCAAGTGGAAGATGTCTGTCTCCTTAACACTTTCAAATTAAAAAAAAAAAGGAAAGGTGAGCAGATGAAACTCATCTACAAAAAATACAGAGAAGGTAACTGCTTCCTTCCCACTGCCTCCGAACCCCATAAGCCTCCTGTGCTGAGCCCTGGCCAGCGGAGGGGTGAATCTCCACCTCTGGGCTTTCCATCGCCCCGACACTTCCCTGCCTACAGCTGCGCTCAGAGAAGCACGTGCCACCCGCGCGGCTGCCCTCCAAGGCCAGTGCTGGGACGCCACCAGCAGGCGTCTCCCTAGCACCTCTGCCAAGGATTCCTGTGCAGAGGGACTTCTGCGGACTTGGGCAAACAATTTTACCCACTGGAGAGCTCAGGACCCGACTCGGAAAGCTAGGGGAACGAGGGCAGGGAACGAGGGTGTCTCAACAGTTCCCTCCACTGAAGAGAAGATGAACAGAATGACAGCGAGGGAGCAGGGGTCGCAGAGTCCACTCCGAGTCCAGTGTGCGTCTGAGTGGGTGCAGAGCTAACGTCTTTCCTGGACCATTCGGAAGCCTACATGTGGATGCAGTGTACCAGAAAGCCAAGTAAAATATTCTGAAGGAGCACGTCCCCACCAGCGCTTTCCTGGGACTCAGCCCCGCACGCTGGGAGCTGCACTTCGCCGGGTGCTGCACGCATTTATGCCCTTTAGGTATTTTTGAGCTTTGCTCTGGAATACGGTCAAGCTGCCTGGGCACTGCCTTGGGAGCACAGAGGAGCACTCAATCCAGGATAAATTTTTCTTCATTAGTGAAACAAAACTTTTCTGAGTACTCTTAAAAAAACAAAAATAGTTAAGTGTGGAGCTGGTTTGCAAAGAGGAGAGGCGTTGCCTTGTGTGGGGGACGTGTGCCCACTGCCTGGTCACCACTGAGGTCCACACAGAGGGGCGCTCCCACCCTTACGGGGGGTGTGTGCCCACTGCCTGGTCACTGAGGCCCACATGGAGGGGCACTCCCACCCTCACAGGGGACGTGTGCCCACTGCCCGGCCACCATGGAAGCCCACACAGAGGGGCACTCCCACCCTCACAGGGGACGTGTGCCCACTGTCTGGCCACCACTGGAGCCCACACTGAGGGGCACTCCCACTCTCATGGGGGACGTGTGCCTACTGCGCACGCTGAGGGGCACTCCCACCCTTTCGCGTGACGTGTGCCCACTGCCCGGCCACCATGGAAGCCCACATGGAGGGGCACTCCCACCCTCAGATTTCTTCTGGGAGCCAAGTGAAGACTGAAATGGAAACACAGGGAACCTGTCAAAAATGAAGGCTTTCAGGCTACCTGCCCTGTTTCCTGGCTCCTCCTGATACAAACACCACTGAAGCCTCACTTTGGTTCCCAAACTCTTCTCTGGTGGCAAAGTAGAGGGAGGCATAAGCACGCCTGAGAGAGCCACACACGTGGCACGCAGCAGCTCAGCACAGCCCTGGCTGCCTGCCTTGGTGAGGGGCGCGTCCACGCCGCTGCTCTGAGACTTCACTGACGTCTTCCCACTTTAAGTGGACAGGTGGGGGTGGAGAGGACAGAACAGGGGAGTCAGAAAGGCAGACTTGCAAACCTTTCTCTGCCTGTGTGGACGGTGAAGCCAGCAGGCACCTGCCTGCCCACACACATGGCTTCAGGCAATGTAGGGAGCAGCCCCTGGTTTGGCTACAGAGCCTTTGTCGCCAGGGCCAGTTGTTCTTACAAACTAATAAATGGCAGATTCTGTCAAACTCTTATGTTATTGTTATTTCATTTAATTCTCAGGAATCAATCTATTTTTACAGATAAGCAATCAAGTCCCAGAAAGTTGTTTTGTAACTTGAGTTAAACTGCTGAAGAGTAAAGATGCACATGTACTTATTTTTCAAAGACTTATGTATTTGAAACGGAGTGACAGAGAGAGAGAGAGAGAGAGAGAGAGAGAGAGATGGAGCTCCCATCTGCTGGTTCATTCCCCAGATGCCTGCAGCAGCTCCAGTCCACAGACAGGAGTCAGGAACTCTGTCTGTCTCCCGTGAGGGTGGGGTGCACCAGCAGGAAGCCGGGTCAGCACTGGAACCAGACACTCCAACATGCAGGGACCCCCACCCCGCACACGTGTATCTAATCTAGCCTCGTGCAAAGGCTCATCTACGTGACCCTGTAACATGCACTTGACAGCAGGAACCATGGAAGAATGAGGAACCAAGACATGGGACCTTCTAATGGGGGAACGGTTCCTGGTCTAAGAACACCTGGTTCCTCCTTAGTCCAAACCCAGCAACTGAACAAGAGATGCTGAATATTCTTTGATTTAAGACATATTATTTCGTATGTACTAGGGGAGATGAATTGTAATAAAAAAAATAAAGGGAGGAATGTCTGGGCCGGGGATGGGGTCTGGTTGGGGATTGGTGTCTGGTCTGGGGTTGGGTGGTCAGGGGTTGGGGTCTGGCCAGGAGTTGAGGTCTGGCCTAGGGTTGGGGTCTGGCCTGGGGTTAGGGTTTGGTCAGGGGTTGGTGTTGGTGTCTGGCCTGGGGTTTGGGTCTGGTTGGGGATTGGTGTCTGGTCAGGGGTTGATGTTGGGGTCTGGCCTGGGGTTGGGGTCTGGCTGGGGGCTGGGGGCAGGCCTGGGGTTGGGGTCTGGCCTGGGGTTGGGGTCTGGTTGGGGATTGGGGTCTGGTCAGGAGTTGATGTTGGGGTCTGGCTGGGGGTTGGGGTCTGGCTGGGGCTGGGGTCTGGTTGGGGGTTGGAGTCTGGTCAGGGGTTAGAGCACCTCTGTCTCACATCCAAGTCCCTGGGCTCAATTCCCAGACCCAGCTCCTGACTGCTCACGGGCACCCCGGGAGGCAGAGGTGGTGGTTCCAGTGCTTGGGTCCCTGCCACCCACACAGAGACCTGAGTGGAGCTCCTGGCTCCCAGCGTTGGCCTGGCCCCACCTGGCCATTGTTGGCACTTGGAGAGGGAATAAACAGGAATGTTCTTCTCTCAGATAAATAAAGATTTGTGGCCAGTGCTGTGGCTCACTTGTCTAATCCTCCGCCTGCGGCACGGCACCCGGTTTCTAGTCCCAGTTGGGGCGCCGGATTCTGTCCTGATTGCTCCTCTTCCAGGCCAGCTCTCTGCTGTGGCCCGGGAAGACAGTGGAGGATGGCCCAAGTGCTTGGGCCCTGCACCCCATGGGAGACCAGGAGGAAGCACCTGGCTCCTGGCTTCGGATCAGTGCAGCGCGCCAGCTGTAGCAGCCATTTGGGGGGTGAACCAATGGAAAAAAGGAAGACCTTTCTCTCTGTCTCTAACTCTGCCTGTCAAAAACAAAAAGATTTGTAGTATATCTAGATATGTAATAACTAACTTGAAAATGATTACTTCTTCATCCCCATCATGATACAAATTCCCTGGACTATTCTACAACAAATTAAACGCAACTGTTTAAATTAGATCCACAAGACCATCTGAAATTGTAGGCATTTCTCTATCAATAAGAGACAGTTCTGGCTTCTTAATTAATTATTACCTTAAGTAAGTTCCCTATTTTGGGAAGGAAATATAAAAAAGCATTTTCTAGTTGCAAAGATACTGCTGTCTTGGAGGAAGCATGTAGGAGCCCAAAGACCATTTCCCAAGCGACAGTGACAAGCTCAATACCAGGCCTGTGCATGTGGGCCCTGGAACACCCCCAGCACTAGGTGGCAAGAGGGGCTGGGGCACACCTGGGAGACAGCCCCAGCCCTGGGCGGCAGGAGGCGCTGGGGCACACCTGGGAGACCTCCCCAGCACTGGGCGGCAGGAAGGGCTGGGGCACACCTGGGAGACAGCCCCAGCACTGGGCGGCAGGAGGCGCTGGGGCACACCTGGGAGACAGCCCCAGCCCTGGGCGGCAGGAGGCGCTGGGGCACACCTGGGAGACCTCCCCAGCACTGGGCGGCAGGAAGGGCTGGGGCACACCTGGGAGACAGCCCCAGCCCTGGGCGGCAGGAGGCGCTGGGGCACACCTGGGAGACAGCCCCAGCCCTGGGCGGCAGGAGGCGCTGGGGCACACCTGGGAGACAGCCCCACAGACCAAGGTCCAGGACCAATGCCAGTTCTCTGTGTAGACGCCATACCTACCGCTGGTCATGTGAGACACCTTGGCGAGTTTCTTCATCACGTTGTCCAGCCGAGACTGAGTGCTCTCCAGCTCGTGGGAGAAACCGTCCAACATTCTAGAGAGACAGACACAGACACAGAGGGCAGGTGCAGATAAACACAGAGCCGGGGGTCCCACTCTGTCACACACACGACTTGCGGCCCTCGCCCACCACACAGAATCCCTGGCACCGGAGGACAGCTTCGACTTTGAGGGTGTTTTGGGTTTTTGTCTGTCTGTGTGTTTTTGTTTTGTTTTGTTTTTTGTTTTTTGTTTTTTTGACAGGCAGAGTGGACAGTGAGAGAGAGAGACAGAGAGAAAGGTCTTCCTTTTGCCGTTGGTTCACCCTCCAATGGCCGCCGCGGCCAGCGCGCTGCAGCCAGTGCACCGCGCTGATCCAATGGCAGGAGCCACGTGCTTCTCCTGGTCTCCCATGGGATGCAGGGCCCAAGCACTTGGGCCATCCTCCACTGCACTCCCTGGCCACAGCAGAGAGCTGGCCTGGAAGAGGGGCAACCGGGACAGAATCCGGCGCCCCAACCGGGACTAGAACCCGGTGTGCCAGCGCCGCAAGGCGGAGAATTAGCCGAGTGAGCTACGGCGCCAGCTCTGTCTGTGTTTTGAGTGTAGCCTGCAGCAGTCTGGGACAGTCCTATCATCAAACAGGCTAACGTTTCTGCATGGAAGTGCAAGGGAATCAGAGTTGCAGTCAATTCAGGTGCAGCTTTCCTATCATGAGAGCTCGCTGTACATTAAAACCCACACACACTCTGGGTGTTTCAGAGCTTTCCAGACTTCAGATCTGCAGACACGGCAAGCCCAGCAGCACGCAGCAGGCTGCGAAGCAGGCACCTCGGTCAGGCACAGGCCCCATGGCTCTGTGGCTTCCTTTTTATCTGCTTTTTATCAGAGATCCCTGCACTAAAGACCAAGTCTCCTCACTGCAGAACAGGGCGGAGGATCAGCCCAGCGTCCCCCAGGGGAGGCTCGTGCAGACCCCATCATACGCAGAAGCAGCCTGCGTCAGCCGAGGCAAGGACACACGTCACCCAAGCAGTGTCCGTTACGTCTGTGCGCTGTCCTTGGCGGCACGTGGATGTGCGCACACCGGGTCAGCGTCTCCACGAGGAGACCCGGCTCCAGGAGGCTCACAGCGTCTCTGTCCGCCGAGCAGCAAAGGGAACACCCACGTCCTGAGCTCCCGTTCCAGCGCATTTACTTCAGGGTCTGACTGATGTCTGAGCGGCCTCCGGCTGGACCAGCACAGAGCAGTGAGCACCGGGGCCTTGCCGCGCGGCTCCACACACTCCGCCAGCGCGCAGGCGCCAGCAGCCACACAGGACACCCTGCGGCAGCCGACGTCACTCCACGCTGGCAACTGAGTGTCCCTTCCCTGTGTTTTCAGATGCAAACGCTTCCAGCTCATCCTAGATTCTGGCAGGCTGGCCGGCCAGGCAGGCCACCTGAGAGGAAAGAGCCACCTCCGTGTGCGGGCTGCGACTTCTGACCACAGACGAAACAGGCACTCACTGAACCGTCAGCCCACGGATGCTCACAACCAGGTTTCCAGTCGGTCTAACTCCACGCTGTCCAACAGAAACAGCACAGGCCACACACGCCACGTTGCACTTCTAGGAGCCACGTGAGACAAACAGAAAGAGGGGCCGGAGCTGTGGCACAGCAGGTGAAGTCTCCGCCTGCAGTGCCGGCATCTCATATGGACACCGATTCAAGTCCTGGCTGCTCCACTTTTGATCCAGCTGCCTGCTTCTGGCCTGGGAAGGCAGTGGAGGATGGCCCAAGTTCTCGGGCCCCTGCAGCTGCGTGGGAGACTGGGAAGAGGCTCCTGGCTCCTGGCTTTGGATCAGCCCAGCTCCAGCCATTACGGACATTTGGGGAGTGAACCAGCAGATGGAAGATCTTTCTGCCTCTCCCTCTCTCTGTAATGCCGCCTCGCAAATAAATAAATAAATCTTAAAAAAAAGAAAAGGAACAGGTGAAATTAATTTTAATAATTATATTCACTCTAACATACAAAAACATCCCCACTTCAACAGGCCCTCAAGTATTAAATGAAAAGTATTAATAAGTTATCCTGAGCCTGCACACTCCACTGTCCACTCCCAGCCGCGCCCAGCCAGCACAGGTCCAGCCCTGGCCCTCCTGCTCTCCTTTCAGTCTACTTTTCCTCAGCGATCCCTGTTCTCCAAAGACACAAGCTGGGCTGCCAGCACCTCACTCTTCCTGAGGGGCTTCCAACACTGACGGACCCTGCCCCAGAGAGCAGGAGGGCCACACTAGGGCTTCTGTGGCCACAACCTCATGGCTTCCTGGCGGCCCAGGGCTGCCTGGGGTTCTGCTGTTTGGTCTGCAGGTCACAGCCAGGCACTCGTCCGCCTTCTGGGATCCAGACGTTTCCCAGCCCATGCACTACGCCTCCGCAGGTTTCAGGCCTTTATAAAACACCCTTCTGTGCTGGAGAGACCGCAGAGCTGAGGGGCGTTCTCAACTCACGTCTCCAGCTGCAGCCTCTCAGCACCTATCCCCGAGGCCCCTGAACTCCAGAGTCAGAACTCAAACGTGCGACTGTCCCAGTGCAGGACCTCACCAGACTACAGGCGGCCTTCCCGCCTCACCTTCCCTGTCAGCCTGCTGACAGGGCCTCTGCGGGACTGCTCCCACAGCGCCCCTGCCCCACGCTCCCGCAGGGCCTGCAGGTAGCCACAAAAACCCCCTTTCTCAGGACCCTGGTGGGGGCTCTGGGCAGCAGCTCTGGCCTCATCACGGCACCTTCATCTGCCCCCTGACATCACCAGGCAATGACGTCGCACAGGAAGCTGTCGCTGTCTGCTCTGTGCTATGTTCTAGGGCTTTCCAGTGAGAACACACAACGACTGTAGCCACAGAATGACCGTGAGACAGGAGTTCCTTTTTTTTTTTTTTTTTTTTTTTTTTTGACAGGCAGAGTGGACAGTGAGAGAGAGAGACAGAGAGAAAGGTCTTCCTTTGCCGTTGGTTCACCCTCCAATGGCCGCCGCGGCCGGCGCGCTGTGGCCGGCGCACTGCACTGATCCGAAGGTGGGAGCCAGGTGCTTATCCTGGTCTCCCATGGGGTGCAGGGCCCAAGCACTTGGGCCATCCTCCACTGCACTCCCTGGCCACAGCAGAGAGCTGGCCTGGAAGAGGGGCAACCGGGGCAGAATCCGGCACCCCAACTGGGACTAGAACCCAGTGTGCCGGCGCCGCTAGGCGGAGGATTAGCCTATTGAGCTACAGCGCCGGCCAAGACAGGAGTTTCTGAACTATCCTGGCAGGCTGTCTTTCCCCAGGAAAAAGTGTGTAAAATGGTCAAGGTATTATGTAGCATCACTTAAAAATGCTCTTTTTGCTGTCATCTTCCAGTGTAAAAGAGACTGTTCTTAAGGACAAAGTATGTTTTCTGGTTTTTATTTTATGAGAGGGAAGCCTTTCTTGTTAATTAGAAGTAAATCCATAAGATTTGCATAAAGCTACAACTTCAGATACCAAGCACAGCTTTAGTCCACGTAGCAGGAAAGTCCTGGGGAGACAGATCAGCTCCTAACCCACCTCACTCTCCTGCCGCGCTGGTCTCACCCACGGCTTCAGGTCCCGTCTGGTCCACTCTCCCACTCACAGACACTGGCCAGGCATGCTCTCAGGGGGACGGGTACCTGTGTCCAGAGCTGCCTGAACCACCTGTTGTAAATTTTCTCAGATTTCCTTTCCTGGGAGGGCCAGTGGGTAACATGGAGCAGAAAACAGCCACGAACAAAGCACCAGGTGAGTGCTGGCTCTTGGGGTCTCCAGCGCCGCCCGGCGAGAGGGCGCCCAGTACTCACACTGCCTGCTCCTCCAGCTCCCCTCCGATGCGCTGGGACATGCTCTTCAGCACCCCGATGCTGCCGGAGACCAGCTCCAACTGCTCATCCTGCTGCTCCACAATCAGCTGCACAGAGGGGAATCAGCCGTTAAAATCCACCTCCCTGGTCCCACGCCCGGCCCTGAGCAGCTGCTGCCTCCCGGCCAGCTGGACAGATGTGCATTTAGTGGCCAGCCCAGAACACAAGGACCAGACCACCGCCTCCAACAGCACACAGCGCACAAGGCCGGCCAGTGGAGCCAGAGCCTGCTGGTCCAACCTGAGACCAGGGACACTCTAGACCACCCAGAGATGCTCTCTGGTCAGCTGAAGTCCAAAGGGGGAAGACCAAGGCTGAGCCAAGGTGAGCATGTGGCTATCGGCTGGGAAAAGCAAGGTCTTGACGCAGAGCACACAAAACCCCGGGACGGCACAGCCACACGGAGACTCACCCAGTGTGCAAACCCCGGGACGGCACAGCCACACGGAGACTCACCCAATGTGCAAACCCCGGGACGGCACAGCCACACGGAGACTCACCCAATGTGCAAACCAGGGATGGCACAGCCACATACACTCACACAGTGTGCAAACCCAGGGACGGCACAGCCACACACACTCAGTGTGCAAACCCAGGGACAGCACAGCCACACGGACTCACACAGTGTACAAACCCAGGGACGACACAGCCACACAGAGACTCACACAGTGTGCAAACCCAGGGACAGCACAGCCACACGGACTCACACAGTGTGCAAACCCAGGGACGGCACAGCCACACAGACTCACACAGTGTGCAAACCCAGGGACAGCACAGCCACACGGACTCACACAGTGTGCAAACCCCGGGATGGAACAGCCACACAGAGACTCACCCAATGTGCAAACCCAGGGACGGCACAACACACAGACTCACACAGTGTGCAAACCAGGGATGGCACAGCCACATACACTCACACAGTGTGCAAACCCAGGGACGGCACAGCCACACAGACTCACACAGTGCACAAACCCAGGGACGACACAGCCACACAGAGACTCACACAGTGTGCAAACCCCGGGACGGCACAGCCACATGGACTCACACAGTGTGCAAACCCCGGGACGGCACAGCCACACGGAGACTCACCCAATGTGAAACCCAGGGATGGCACAACACACAGACTCACACAGTGTGCAAACCCAGGGACGGCACAGCCACACGGACTCACACAGTGTGCAAACCCCGGGACAGAACAGCCACACAGACTCACATAGTGTGCAAACCCAGGGAAGGGTTTGCACACACAAGGCTCAGGACCCCAGGAGCCCAGATCCTCAGCACCAGCTCTGGAGTGAGCGGAGACCAGATTGCAGCAGCCCAAGCCGCTGGCGGTAAAGCTGTGGGAAGAGCTCGAGAGCCTGGTGTGGGCCTGGCATGGAGCCCTGTGGGGAACAGTGGACCTGCCAAAGTAGAGAGAAAAAGAGGGCCTCAACTCTCAGTTAAAAGACACAGACTGCCTAGTGGATCAAAAAATAAAACCTTTCTATTTGCTGCCTGCAAGAAACACATCTTTCCAACAAAGATGCACACAGACTGAAAGTGAAAGGTCAGAGATATTCCATGCCAAAAGAAACCAGAAAGGAGCTGGTGTGGCCATCTTACTATCAGACAAAATAGACTTCAACACAGAAACTGTTAAAAGAGACAAAGCGGGGCACTATATAATGATTAAGGGATCCATTCAACAGGAAGATGTAACTACTAGAAATGCATATGCACCTAATCACAGGGCACCTGGCTAATTAAAAGAAATGTTAGTGGATCTAAAGGGACACACAGACTAAAATACAATAGTACTGGGGGACTTCAGTACCCCACTTGCAGCAATGGACAGATCAACCAGACAGAAGATCAACAAGGAAACAGCAGACTCAATCGACACTACAGACCAAACGGATCTGACAGATACCTATAGAACTTATCATCCACAGTTGCAGAACACACATTCTTCTCAGCAGTGCATGGAACTTCCTCTAGGATTGACCACATGCTAGGCCATAAAGCAAGTCTCAGCAAATTCAAAAAATCAAAAACATACCATGCATCTTCTCGGACCACGATGGAATGAAGCTGGAAATTAGCAACTCAGGAATCCCTAGAGCACAGCAAACACATTGAGACTGAACAACACGCTCCTGAATGAAGACTGGGTCACAGAAGAAACCAAAAGAGAAATAAAAAACTTTCTGGAAGCAAATGAAGATGACAACACAACACATCAAAACTTACGGGATACAGCAAAGCAGTGTTAAGAGGAAAGTTTATAGCAGTTGGTGCCTACATCAAGAAATTAGAAAGGCAGCAAATAAATGAGCTATGAATGCATCTCAAGGACCTAGAAAAACAACAGCAAACCAAACCCAAAGCTAGTAGGAAAAAAGGCATAATTAAGATTAGAAAAGAAATCAACAAAATTGAAACCAAAAAACCTACACAAAAGATCAGTGAAATAAAGAGCTGGTTTTTTGAAAAAACAAAACAAAACAAAACAAAACTGACACACCATTGGCCCAACTAACCAAAAAAAAGGAGGGAGAAGACCCAAATCAATAGCTAGAGATGAAAAAGGGAATGCAACAACAGACACCACAGAAATAGAAGAATCCCAGAAATTACTACAAGGAGTTTGCCAGCAAACTGGGAAATCTATCAGAAACGGAGAGATTCCTGGACACACGCAACCTACCTAAATTGAACCATGAAGACAGAAAACCTAAACAGACCCTTAACCGAGATGGAAACTGAATCAGTAATAGAGGCCCTCCCAACAAAGAAAAGCCCAGGACCAGACGGATTCACTGCTGAATTCTACCAGACATTTAGAGAAGAACTCACTCCAATTCTTCTCAAACTATTCAGAACAATCAAAAGAGAGGGAATCCTCCCATATTTTTTCTATGAAGCCAGCATCACCTTAATTCCTAAACCTGAAAAAGATGCACAGAGAAAGAGAATTTCCCTGATGAACATAGACACAAAAATCCTCAATAAAATTCTGGCCAATAGAATATAACAACACATCAGAAAAATCATCCACCCAGATCAAGTAGGATTTATCCCTGGTATGCAGGGATGGTTCCACATATGCACATCAATTAATGTGATACACCACATTAACAGACTGCAGAAGAAAAACAATATGATTATCTCAATAGACGCCGAGAAAGCATTTGATAAAATACAACACACTTTCGTCATGAAAACTCTAAGCAAATTGGGTATAGAAGGAACATTCTTCAACACAATCAAGGCAATTTATGAAAAACCCACAGCCAGCATCCTATTGAATGGGAAAAAGTTGGAAGCATTCCCACTGAGATCTGGTACCAGACAGGGATGCCAACTCTCACCACTGCTATTCAATATAGTCCTGGAAGTTTTAACCAGAGCCATTAGGCAAGAAAAAGAAATCAAAGGGATAAAAACTGAGAGAAGGAAGTCAAACTATCCCTATTTGCAGATGTCATGATTCTATAAGTACAGGATCCAAAAGACTCCACTAAGAGAACTATTGTAACTCATAGAAGAGTTTGACAAAGTAGCAGGATATAAAATCAATACACAAAAATCAACAGCTTTGGTATACACAGCCAATGCCACGGCTGAGAAAGAGCTTCTGAGTTCAATCCCATTCACAATAGCTACAAAAAATCAAATACCTTAGAGTAAATTTTACCAAAGATGTCTAACATCTCTATGATGAAAATTAGAAAACTTTAAAGGAAACAGATGAAGATATAAAAAAAAATGGAAAAAAATTCCATGTTCATGGATTGGAAGAATCAATATCATCAAAATGTCCATTCCTCCAAAAGCAATTTACAGATTGAATGTGATACAATCAAAATACCAACAAATTTTTTTTCAGATATATCTGAGAATACATCTATAGAAAAACTATATATCCATAGAAGTATATATATTTGTCTATAGAAAAATGATGCTGAAATTCATATGGAATCACAGGAGATCCTGAAGAGCTAAAGCAAAGTTATACCACAAACAAAGCCAGAGGCATCACAATACCAGATTTCAAGACACACTACAAGGCAGTTTTAATCAAAACAGGCTGGTTCTTGTATAACAACACATGGATAGACCAATGGAACGGAACAGAAACACCAGAAATCAATCCACGCTTCTATAACCACCTTACCTTTGACAAAGGAGCTAAACCAGTCCCTGGAGCAAGGACAGTCTCTTCAAAATGGTGCTGGGAAAACTGGGCTTCCATGTGCTGAAGTATGAAGCAAGACCCCACCTTACACCTTACACAAAAATCCACTCAACATGGATCAAAGACCTAAATCTATGACCTGATAACATCAAATTCTTGGAGAACACTGGGGAAACTCTGCAAGGCACTGGCATAGGCAAAGAGTTCTTGGAAAAGACCCCAGAAGCACAGGCAGTCAAAGCCAAAATTGAGAAATGGGATTACATCAAATTGAAAAGCTTCTGCACTGCAAAAGAAACATTTAGCAAAGCGAAGACGCAAACAACAGAACAGGAGAAATTATCTGCAATCTATGCAACTGATAAAGGATTAATAACCAGAATATAGAAAGAGATCAAGAAACTCAGCAACAAGAAAACAAACAACCCAGTGGAGAAATGGGCAAAAGACTTCAACAGGCATTTTTCAAAAGAGGAAATCCAAATGGCCAACAGACACATGAAGAGATGCTCAGGATCACTAGCCATCAGGGAAATGCCAATCAAAACCACAATGAGGTTTCAGCTCACCCCAGTTAGAACGGCTTTCATACAGCAATCAACAAACAACAAATGCTGGTGAGGATGTGGGGAGAAAGGTTCCCTAATCCACTGTTGGTGGGAATGTAAACTGGGAAGCCAGTGTGGAAGACAGTATGGAGACACCTCAGAAACCTGAATACAGACCTGCCATACGCCCCTGCCATCCCACTCCTGGGAATTTACCCGAGGGAAATGAAATCAGCATATGAAGAGTTATCTGCACCCCCATGTTTACTGCAGCTCAATTCACAGTAGCCAGGACATGGAATCAGCCCAAATGCCCATCAACTGAAGACTGGATAAAGAAATTATGGGATATGTACACCATGGAATACTACACAGCAGTAAAAAATGAAATTCGGTCATTTAGAAGAAAATGGGTGAAACTGGAAACCATCATACTTAGTGAAATAAGCCAGTCCCAAAGGGACAAATACCATATGTTCTCCCTGACCTGTGATAACAGACCACCCAAAAGGCATTCTGTGGAAGTGAAATTCACACTTTGAGGTGGGATGACTTTGAATAGCTCTTGTCTGAACTGTTGAGGAACAGTTTTCCATACTATTTGCTGAACTATTTACTTAGTATAGAATTAACAGTATGTGTATAAAGCTAATTTAAAATAGAGCTTAGTAAAAATTAAGAATGGGAATAGGAGAGGGAGGAGGAAGAGGTGTGGGAAGATGAGTATGGTGGGAAGATTCACTGTTTCTAAAGTTGTATATATGAAACGCATGAAATATGTACACCTTAAATAGAAGATTTCTAGGGCAAAAAAAGAATAAAGTTTTAGAATTCCATGTGGGGGCCGGGGCCAGCACTGTAACAGTGGGTAGAGCTGCCACCTGCAGTGCCAGCATCCCACACTAGCACTGGTTCAAGTCCCAGCTGCTCCACTTCCGATCCAGCTCCCTGCTATAGCCTGGAAAAGCAGCAGCAGATGGCCCAAGTCCTTGGGCCCCTGCACCCACGTGGGAGACCCCGAAGAAGCTCCAGACTCCTGGTTTCAGCCTGGCCCAGCCCCAGGCTGTTGCCACCATTTGTGGAGTGCGCCAGTGGATGGAAGTTCGCTCTCTCTCTTTCTCTGTTAACTCTGACTTTCAAATAAACAAATCAATCTGTTAAAAAAAAAAAAAAATCCCATGTGGATGCACTCACCACACATGACAAAGCCGAGCACGGGACAAGCAGCAGATGCACCCCCGCCCCACAACCTCTGTGTCCCTGCAGTACCTGCTGCTGTGCCTGCTGCTCCTCGATGAAATGGGAGTTGGCCACCTGCAGCTCTCGGTCCAGGCGCCCGTATTTATCTGGGGCTCTGCTGCTCCAGCTCTGGCCACCACTGTCTCCCAGCAGTGCCTGTGGAAGTGGGGACACTTGGAGTCAGGAGTCACCAACAGCTGACAGCACAGAGCAAGTGACAGACAGAGGTCCCGCATTTCTCACCATCTGGTTTCCCTGGGTCAAGTGTTTGCGTGGTGCCGCAGAGGGTGGTGTGTGTGTGGCACTGTTTAAAACATGGCCTCCAGTCCACCCAGTGGGCCTCGCCAACGAAATGTCCCCTCGCAATGCACAGGACCTGCAACGCTGCCTCAGCTGCCCCCAGGATGCCTGAGGTCCAACGGGGACTCACAGGCTCTACTCCAACGGGCTCCAGAGATCGGGAACCCTCTCCGTGAAAGTAGGACCCAGAGAAGTTCTGTTCTGGGGGAAGGAGTGGGGAGTCCCTGCCCTCACGTGCAGAGGGCACAAGATCCACCAATGACTGCCAAATTTAATCCAGCAATCCTCGCTTGGCACCAAAGGCTGCAGGCTGCCCAGATGGCACCAGGCAGGTGGGCCACAAGGGTTGACTGGCAGCCCAGGCAACTGCTGGACCCAAAGCCGGAGACTTCCACTAGGGGTCCTGAAAGCCAAGAGATCCCAGGTGCCAGGGTCGAGTTTCCCACGCATGAACTGGAGGAAGTCTGTAGCCAGAAATGGGTTAGCTTGGGAACGTCTTCACACAGGGGCCTGGCAGGAATCCCTGCTCGGCTGGCAGTCTCTGCTGATCCCCACAGCCTTTCTGACTGTCAGTCACTGCCCTGCACGAGAACCACAGCACGCTGGCAGCAACCTCCTGCCTGGGGTCCTTGAGCTCGGCACTGTTCCCCACCGAGGGGCCCACAGCAGGCTCCCAGGGGAACCCCGTCAAGTGGTTGGGCAAGGAGCAGAGCACTAAGCTCCAAGGGTTATGAGTCCCTGAGACAGTGTCATTAGCTCTTCACCAGATTACTCATTTATTTATTTAATTTGAAAGGCAGTGAGATGGAGTGAGAGACAGGGCGATCTTCCATCTGCTGGTTCACTCTCCCAAGACCCACAACAGCTGGGGCTGGGCCAGGCTGAAGCCAGGAGCAAGAACGCCACCTGGGTCTCCCACATGGGTGGCAGGGACCCAAGTACTTGGGCCATCACCTGCTGCCTCCCAGGGTGTGCATGAGCAGAAAGGTGGACTTCGGAGCAGAGCTAGGACTTGAGCCCAGGCAGCCCAAGCACTCTCTGAACTGCCAGGCAAAATTCCTGCCCCTGAAGTTCTTCTCTGGAGAGCTTTCCACGGCCTAGGGCACCAGTCCAGGCAAAGCTAGATGTGATTAACCCCAGGGTTTGTGGGTGGCTTTGCCCTGATCTGGCCGCAGGCGGCCAAGATGGGAAAGATCCTGCTCATTCTGCCCCCAAGACTCTGATGACCTCCACACAGGTCACTGTGCCTTATAACTTTTCAGAGAAAGGCTATGGGGGCCGGCGCTATGGCACAGTAGGCTAAGCCTCTGCCTGTGGTGCCACTGTCCCATGTGGGTGCCGGTTCAAGTCCTGGCTGCTCCTCTTCCAATCCAGATCTCTGCTATGGCCTGGGAAAGTGTTGGAAGATGGCCCAAGTGCTTGGGCCCCTGTACCCACGTGGGAGCCAGGACGAAGCTCCTGGCTTCTGGCTTCAGCCTGGCCCAGCCCTGGCTGTTGCAGTCATTTGTGGCGCAAACCAGAGGGTGGAAGACCTCTCTCTCTCTCTCTCCCCCTCTCTCTCCCTCCCTCCCTCTCTGTAACTCTGCCTTGCAAATAAATAAAAGATTTTTAAAAAAGAAGAAGAAAGAAAATAAAAAAGAAAAGAGAAGAGAAGAAAAAGGCTATGGGCATCATTAGGCCATGGACAGAGGGCTGGACTCCACCAGCAGCTACTTTTTTCCAAGTCTCCCATGGTCTATGTGGATGGGACCTGTGAGGACATCACCCTATTAAGATGCCCCGCCCCACACCTGCCCTGGCTCCTACGCCAGCTTCCTGCCAGTGCAGGCCACAGGAGGCAGCAGGAGGCGGCAGACCCGTGGAGGAAACTGAACTGAGCTCTCAGCTACTGGCTTGGCCGGGCCCTGCTGCTGTGGGTGTCTGGGAAGTGACCCAGTGGGTAGCAGCTCTGTCTCTGTCTGTCTGCCTCTGAATGAACACTCACATACACTTTACTCTGAAGCAGCTTGCTCCATGTTCATCAGCTGACAGCAGGAGTCAGAGAAAGGTCTGCACAGTGATGCCTGCGTGGGCACCAGAGCGAGGCTGGCCCTGCTACTCCCTGGAAATGAGACTGCAACACTTCCCTCATGGCCTAAAGCACACTTGGGAGGGACACAATATACAAGCAGCTCTTTGTGTCTGTGGGCTCAGCTCTGCTACCTAGAGAACAGGCCCTCGCATTCAGAGAAGAGTGTCTCGACCTCACTGCAAATGACCACAGGCACTTACAAGCTCAAGTGCAAATGGAACTCTAACTCCAGACCCAGACAGCTGTGGCCGTCCACAGCTCCTTGCAAGAGTGGGAGCCGGGTGGAACGGGCTTGGCCTAGCTAGCGGCTTTTCCTAGCTGCACTGTTCAGAAGGAGAGCAAGGGAGATAGGTAAGGAGAACAGCAAAGACTTGGACAATGAAGTTCAGGGAAAGGAAACTGGAAAATGAACTTAGGTGACATTTGTAGAATTCTTCCCTTCTTCAAGCTTTTACAACACTTGTTTCCAAATTAAGTGGCTCAATAAACATCCACAGGTGTAAAGCAAGCTTTTATCTTAAAAACCCTTGGTTCCTGGGGGCCACTGGTATGATTAAGCCGCCGCCTGTGATGCCAGCATGCCATGTGGGTGCCAGTTTGAGTCCCGGCTGCTCCACTTCCAACCCAGCTCTCTGCTATGGCCTGGGAAAGCACTGGAAGATGGCCCAAGTGCTTGGGCCCCGGAACCCGTGTGGGAGACCTGGATGAAGTTGTTGTGGCCATTTGGGGAGTGAACCAGTAGATGGAAGATCTTTCTCTATGTCTCTCCTTCTCACTCTGTAACTCTGCCTTTCAAATAAATAAATCAATCTTAAAAAAAAAAAAAAAACCTAGTGACTGTTAGTTATAAAACTAGTGAGCTGACTTCTCAAGTTAAGTGGCTACTAAATGAACTCTTAGTAGCTTTCTAGAATTAGGATAGCATGAAGTTAAGCGAAGTCATTTGAAGACAATAATACTTTTCATATAGTTTTTCTTATTCTTTGCAACAGTTATCCAAAGAATTCATGAAAACCATCTCTGAACAAAAATCACTTAATAGTTTCACGACAAGCAAAAACAAATTCTACCCCACAAAATGTATCTAAATCAAATCACAGTCTAAATTCAAGTATAAACTTGAATATATGTTTTTTCAAAGGACTAGTTTAATAATTAAAAAGGAATTACTAACAAACACTCAAGTGTGTAACTTAAAAAAAATACTTAAAATGAAGAGACAGTGAATTTCACACACACTGAAGGTTTCTCCAATGTCTTTACTGCAATTTAAATCCTCAGCTGTCCAATCCCTGCCCCCGTCAGGTAAGTGCCGCCTGGGCAGAACCCACCGTGACCGCAGAGCCCGTTCCTCCAGCCCACACGGGCCTGCGGTCAGCACTGTGGAGCCCAGTGTCGGTGTGTGTGCTGACGGACGTGTGCCCGCTGTTCCCTCACCTGTCTGTTCCTTCTTTCAGCCAACGCCTGCACAGAAGAAGCCGACATCTGATCCTTCATGTCCTACGACAGAACAAGCGGAAACACCTTAGACAACGGGGACTACCATCCCACGGGCTACCCAAACACACATGGTCTACTTTTGTCTCTTAAAGCAAAAAACCTTCTGAGAGGAGGCAGAGAGAAGGATCAGCCTTTAAGGCGGCCGAGCACTCACACGGCACCCCTGCATTCTCGCAAGGTCTGCCTTCAGGCTGCGGAGACCCCAGTAGGCTCTCAGGATGGTGCAGACGCTGTGCCCAGGCCCAGGCTGTCCGCACCACACACGGTGCAGCCAGGCACCCCGTGCAGAGCACATTCCCCACCAGCCACCCTGACCCTGCTCCCGCATCGGATTCCTGCACTGAGACTACTGCCAACAGCAGAAGGGATTTCCAGAGCGCACCGAACCACCTTGTATGGAAAGAGGAAGGATGGGTCCACTACGCAAGGTGAAGGTAGCGCTGTATTACCCACAACCCAACATACCCAAGTACAATGCGGCTACAACACGACTGAAGGGAGAGGCCTGTCGAAATACCTCAGGATTTCCTGTTGGCCACAGACCAACTTACACAGCCCAACACTAAGGAATTCAGACTTTCAGAAGCTGCTTCTAAGACCCTGACCATGACAGTGTGGGGCAGACAGCGTCAGGGCCTTCATGCTTGCTACTGTGGCAGCTGAGTGCCGGCCACCTCGGGTTCTCACGGGAGGCACACATGCACCTGCTGAGCAGAGGCGCCAGACCTAGCAGCGAGTGACACAAGCCAGGCCCCTGGGGGCAAACGCACGCCCTGCGGTGCGCCAAGAGGCTCTGGTGATGCCGTGTGCGGCTGCTCTCTAGGCTGCAGGAGCCTTCCTGACCACCAAGGTTAAAACGACGCCGCTGTCACCCGCGATACCGTGCACGGCAGTGCCTGAGCCAGGCCCCGGGGAGCCGCGCTTCCTAAGGCACACAGGACGCACTGCTCAGTGTTCTCCTTTTGAAGGCCACTACCTGCAGAGTACCCGTATCGACGTTCTGGCCTCTAGAGAACGTGTCTCTCGGCAGTCAGGGTTAGGGTTAGCGAGGGTGCAGGCTGCAACCTGAGGGAGAGCAAGGGGCTCCAGTGCTGGCAGCGCCTGCGGGGTCACCGAGCCGCACGCCACGGCCAGCGCCTTTCTCTGCGCTGCTGCTGTTTCATACCAGTGGGTGGCAAACTGAACCAAGCCTTTGAAAATAAATTCCCATAGTACATGCCGCAAGACTTTCACTGTCTGGACCCAGTTATTCCACTGATAGGCCTTTATTTCAAGGGAACAGTAGAAAACAAACACTAAAACAGACATGCAAAGGTGTACGATCCCAGCGTTATTACCGACACGAAGAGAGATGCTGGCATATTTTTTTTTTTTAATTGACAGGCAGAGTGGACAGTGAGAGAGACAGAGAGAAAGGTCTTCTTTGCCGTTGGTTCACCCTCCAATGGTCACCGCGGCTGGCGCACTGCAGCCGGCGCACCACGCTGATCCGATGGCAGGAGCCAGGTGCTTCTCCTGGTCTCCCATGGGGTGCAGGGCCCAAGCACTTGGGCCATCCTTCACTGCACTCCCTGGCCACAGCAGAGAGCTGGCCTGGAAGAGGGGCAACCGGGACAGAATCCAGCGCCCCGACCAGGACTAGAACCCGGTGTGCCGGCGCCACAAGGCGGAGGATTAGCCTAGTGAGCCAAGGCGCCAGCCGCTGGCATATCTAAACAGGTGACTGGCACAGGTGCGTATGACGAAGCCAGACAATTCACCACACACTAAGCACCAACGACGAAACACTGGCAGCTCACTGATAATCAGAGAAGTGCAGCCAACAGACACTTTCCCGCTCAGACCAGAAACGTGAGCGACAGTGAGCACTCGGTGTGGCAGTGAAGGTACTCAGAGATGCACCAGAAACTAACTGATGAGGTCTTTTCTCAGGACACTGTGAAAACAATAACCAGTATTTAAGATGTGTGTTCTCACTGAACTCTTTGTAATCACACCAGTATCTAGGCTGTGCCGACAGTCCCTGGAATGATCAAAAAGTAAAAGTAACCAAAATATCTCCTGGTAGGACAATGATTAAATAAATCGTAACGCCTGTCAGATAACCCAGGTCTTCGGCGCAGTGCTGGCTAGGACGCCTGCGTCCCATGTCAAGGTGCCGGGGTTTGTCCCAGCTCTGCCTCTGATTCCAGCTTCCTGCTAGAATGTGCACCCTGGGAGGCAGCAGATCATCGTTCAAGGAGCTGGGTCCCAGCTACCCCCAAGAGAGACCTGGATTGAGTGCCAGGCTGCTGGCTTTGGCTTGGCCCAGATCTGGCCGTAGTGGGCACTGGGGAGTAAGCCAGAGGATGGGAGCTCTCTCTCATCCCCTCTCTCTGCCTTTCAAATAACAACAACAAAAAATTAATGAAAGTCAATGATTTGGAGTAGTATTTGAATAGAATTTTTTTTTCTTTTTAAAGATCTTGGTTCAAGACTTAATTACAAGGCCGGCGCCGTGGCTCAATAGGCTAATCCTCCACCTTGCGGCGCTGGCACACCGGGTTCTAGTCCCGGTCGGGGCGCCGGATTCTGTCCCGGTTGCCCTTCTTCCAGGCCAGCTCTCTGCTATGGCCAGGGAGTGCAGTGGAGGATGGCCCAGGTGCTTGGGCCCTGCACCCCATGGGAGACCAGGAAAAGCACCTGGATCCTGGCTCCTGCCATCGGATCAGCGCGGTGCGCCGGCTGCAGCGGCGGCCATTGGAGGGTGATCCAACGGCAAAAGGAAGACCTTTCTCTCTCTGTCTCTCTCTCTCACTGTCCACTCTGCCTGTCAAAAATAAAAAAAATAAAAAATAAAAAATAAAAAAAAAAAAAGACTTAATTACGGGGCCTGACGCAGTAGGTTAATCCTCCACATGCGGGCCAGCATCCAATATGGGTGCTGGTTCTAGTACAAGCTGCTCCACTTCTGATCCAGCTCTCTGCTGTGGCCTGGGAAAGCAGTAGAAGATGGCCCAAGTACTTGGGCCCCTGCACCTGTGTAGGAGACTGGGAAGAAGCTCCTGGCTCCTGGCTTCGGATCGGCACAACTCTGGCCATTGTGGCCATTTGGGGAGTGAACCAGCAGATGGAAGACCTTTCTCTCTGTCTCTACCTCTCACTGTCTGTAACTCTAACTCTCAAATAAATAAAATCTTTAAAAAAAAAAAAAAGAAGAAAAAAGAAAGAAACAAAGAAACAGGATGGAAATCCCATTTCCCATTCTCAAAAAAAAAAAAAAAAAAAAAGACTTGGCCGTGCCTTTCAGAAGATATGCAAGATTGGGAAAATTACTCCACGTGTGGAAGTGTCCTTTCTTCTGTACACGGGGGTCGCCATGGGGACTGAGATGGCACAAAAGCTTGGCTAACAGCAGCCAGTGAGAACTCACACAGCAAACACCACGGCCCCATGGGTTGTCCTGTGAGCCCTGCACAGGCCAGTGCAACTCAGGGACAGCACTAATTCCATTCTCATAGACTAAACCTTAAATGCAATTACAAAATTTTTTAAATGTTGAAAAAAACTGTTTCTGAATCTACTGTTTAAACTCTTAGTTGTCGGAGCAGCACCGGGCCGGACGCTGTTTTTCCCTTGCTGTAGGTTTCTTCTACAGCAACGCAAGAACAGGGAAAGAAGAACGAAATAACGAGCTCCCCAGCGAACTCTCCAACCGACTCTCCAACCAACCACCCCCCGAACTCTGCACCAGCCGGGAGACAGTAGTAAGTGCAGCTGAGTCCCCTTTTATAGTCCTCTTCCACCAATCCGTGCTCTGCTGCCTGTGCTGAGCATGCCGCTTTCCTCCAATCAGAGGTTGGGTCAGCCCCTGCAGCTCGTTAGTCAAACTGATGAAGCAGCCGAAGCGGCTGTGTAGAACTTGCTTACTCCCCCTCAGCGCCATGTTGTGGGAGCCGGGCCCTGCTTCCCACACTTAGTTCTTTTCTAATTCTTTCTTTTTTTAATTAGAAAGGCAGAGAGATCGAGAGAGACAGACCCACAGGAAGAGAAAGCAAACTCCCATCTACGGGATCATTCCCCAAATCCTCAGAGCAAGGCACTGACCCAGGCATTCTGAGTCCACACCCGCAGGAAGCAGGAGGCACAGCCATGCTGGGAAACTCCCGCAGCACACCCACTGCTGGGACCCTCCCACAACACCCACTGCTGGGACACTCCCACAGCACCCACTGCTGGGATGCTCCCACAGCACACCCACTGCTGGGACGCTCCCACAACACACCCACTGCTGGGACGCTCCCACAGCACACCCACTGCTGGGACGCTCCCACAGCACACCCACTGCTGGGACGCTCCCACAGCACACCCACTGCTGGGACGCTCCCACAGCACACCCACTGCTGGGACGCTCCCACAGCACACCCACTGCTGGGACGCTCCCACAACACCCACTGCTGGGACCCTCCCACAGCACCCACTGCTGGGACGTTCCCACAGCACCCACTGCTGGGATGCTCCCACAGCACACCCACTGCTGGGACACTCCCACAGCACCCACTGCTGGGATGCTCCCACAGCACACCCACTGCTGGGACACTCCCACAGCACCCACTGCTGGGACGCTCCCACAGCACACCCACTGCTGGGACGCTCCCACAGCACACCCACTGCTGGGACGCTCCCACAACACCCACTGCTGGGACCCTCCCACAACACCCACTGCTGGGACCCTCCCACAGCACCCACTGCTGGGACCCTCCCACAACACCCACTGCTGGGACGTTCCCACAACACCCACTCCTGGGACCCTCCCACAGCACACCCACTGCTGGGACGTTCCCACAACACCCACTCCTGGGACCCTCCCACAACACACCCACTCCTGGGACGCTCCCACAACACCCACTGCTGGGATGCTCCCACAGCACACCCACTGCTGGGACGCTCCCACAGCACACCCACTGCTGGGACCCTCCCACAACACCCACTGCTGGGACGCTCCCACAACACCCACTGCTGGGACATTCCCACAGCACACCCACTGCTGGGACACTCCCACAGCACACCCACTGCTGGGACCCTCCCACAACACCCACTGCTGGGACATTCCCACAACACCCACTGCTGGGACCCTCCCACAACACCCACTGCTGGGACCCTCCCACAACACCCACTCCTGGGACCCTCCCACAACACACCCACTGCTGGGACCATCCCACAACACCCACTGCTGGGATGCTCCTACAGCACACCCACTGCTGGGACACTCCCACAGCACCCACTGCTGGGACGTTCCCACAACACACCCACTGCTGGGACGCTCCCACAACACCCACTGCTGGGACGCTCCCACAGCACACCCACTGCTGGGACGCTCCCACAGCACACCCACTGCTGGGACGCTCCCACAGCACACCCACTCCTGGGACGCTCCCACAACACCCACTGCTGGTACCCTCCCACAGCACACCCACTGCTGGAACGCTCCCACAACACCCACTGCTGGGACCCTCCCACAGCACACCCACTGCTGGGACCCTCCCACAACACCCACTGCTGGGACGCTCCCACAGCACACCCACTGCTGGGACGCTCCCACAACACACCCACTGCTGGGACACTCCCACAGCACCCACTGCTGGGACCCTCCCACAACACCCACTGCTGGGACCCTCCCACAGCACCCACTGCTGGGACACTCCCACAGCACACCCACTGCTGGGACCCTCCCACAACACCCACTGCTGGGACGTTCCCACAACACCCACTGCTGGGACCCTCCCACAACACCCACTGCTGGGACGCTCCCACAGCACACCCACTGCTGGGACGCTCCCACAGCACACCCACTGCTGGGACGCTCCCACAACACACCCACTGCTGGGACCCTCCCACAACACCCACTGCTGGGATGCTCCTACAGCACACCCACTGCTGGGACGCTCCCACAGCACCCACTGCTGGGACGCTCCCACAACACCCACTGCTGGGACCTTCCCACAGCACACCCACTGCTGGGACCCTCCCACAACACCCACTGCTGGGACCCTCCCACAGCACACCCACTGCTGGGACGCTCCCACAACACACCCACTGCTGGGACACTCCCACAGCACCCACTGCTGGGACCCTCCCACAACACCCACTGCTGGGACCCTCCCACAGCACACCCACTCCTGGGACGCTCCCACAGTACACCCACTGCTGGGACGCTCCCACAGCACACCCACTGCTGGGACCCTCCCACAGCACACCCACTGCTGGGACCCTCCCACAGCACACCCACTGCTGGGACGCTCCCACAGCACACCCACTGCTGGGACGCTCCCACAACACACCCACTGCTGGGACGCTCCCACAACACCCACTGCTGGGATGCTCCTACAGCACACCCACTGCTGGGACCCTCCCACAACACCCACTGCTGGGACGCTCCCACAACACCCACTGCTGGGACCCTCCCACAGCACCCACTGCTGGGACGTTCCCACAGCACCCACTGCTGGGATGCTCCCACAGCACACCCACTGCTGGGACACTCCCACAGCACCCACTGCTGGGATGCTCCCACAGCACACCCACTGCTGGGACACTCCCACAGCACCCACTGCTGGGACGCTCCCACAGCACACCCACTGCTGGGACGCTCCCACAGCACACCCACTGCTGGGACGCTCCCACAACACCCACTGCTGGGACCCTCCCACAACACCCACTGCTGGGACCCTCCCACAGCACCCACTGCTGGGACCCTCCCACAACACCCACTGCTGGGACGTTCCCACAACACCCACTCCTGGGACCCTCCCACAGCACACCCACTGCTGGGACGTTCCCACAACACCCACTCCTGGGACCCTCCCACAACACACCCACTCCTGGGACGCTCCCACAACACCCACTGCTGGGATGCTCCCACAGCACACCCACTGCTGGGACGCTCCCACAGCACACCCACTGCTGGGACCCTCCCACAACACCCACTGCTGGGACGCTCCCACAACACCCACTGCTGGGACATTCCCACAGCACACCCACTGCTGGGACACTCCCACAGCACACCCACTGCTGGGACCCTCCCACAACACCCACTGCTGGGACATTCCCACAACACCCACTGCTGGGACCCTCCCACAACACCCACTGCTGGGACCCTCCCACAACACCCACTCCTGGGACCCTCCCACAACACACCCACTGCTGGGACCATCCCACAACACCCACTGCTGGGATGCTCCTACAGCACACCCACTGCTGGGACACTCCCACAGCACCCACTGCTGGGACGTTCCCACAACACACCCACTGCTGGGACGCTCCCACAACACCCACTGCTGGGACGCTCCCACAGCACACCCACTGCTGGGACGCTCCCACAGCACACCCACTGCTGGGACGCTCCCACAGCACACCCACTCCTGGGACGCTCCCACAACACCCACTGCTGGTACCCTCCCACAGCACACCCACTGCTGGAACGCTCCCACAACACCCACTGCTGGGACCCTCCCACAGCACACCCACTGCTGGGACCCTCCCACAACACCCACTGCTGGGACGCTCCCACAGCACACCCACTGCTGGGACGCTCCCACAACACACCCACTGCTGGGACACTCCCACAGCACCCACTGCTGGGACCCTCCCACAACACCCACTGCTGGGACCCTCCCACAGCACCCACTGCTGGGACACTCCCACAGCACACCCACTGCTGGGACCCTCCCACAACACCCACTGCTGGGACGTTCCCACAACACCCACTGCTGGGACCCTCCCACAACACCCACTGCTGGGACGCTCCCACAGCACACCCACTGCTGGGACGCTCCCACAGCACACCCACTGCTGGGACGCTCCCACAACACACCCACTGCTGGGACCCTCCCACAACACCCACTGCTGGGATGCTCCTACAGCACACCCACTGCTGGGACGCTCCCACAGCACCCACTGCTGGGACGCTCCCACAACACCCACTGCTGGGACCTTCCCACAGCACACCCACTGCTGGGACCCTCCCACAACACCCACTGCTGGGACCCTCCCACAGCACACCCACTGCTGGGACGCTCCCACAACACACCCACTGCTGGGACACTCCCACAGCACCCACTGCTGGGACCCTCCCACAACACCCACTGCTGGGACCCTCCCACAGCACACCCACTCCTGGGACGCTCCCACAGTACACCCACTGCTGGGACGCTCCCACAGCACACCCACTGCTGGGACCCTCCCACAGCACACCCACTGCTGGGACCCTCCCACAGCACACCCACTGCTGGGACGCTCCCACAGCACACCCACTGCTGGGACGCTCCCACAACACACCCACTGCTGGGACGCTCCCACAACACCCACTGCTGGGATGCTCCTACAGCACACCCACTGCTGGGACCCTCCCACAACACCCACTGCTGGGACCCTCCCACAGCACACCCACTGCTGGGACCCTCCCACAACACCCACTCCTGGGACGCTCCCACAGCACACCCACTGCTGGGACGCTCCCACAGCACACCCACTGCTGGGACCCTCCCACAGCACACCCACTGCTGGGACCCTCCCACAACACCCACTGCTGGGACCCTCCCACAACACCCACTGCTGGGACACTCCCACAGCACACCCACTGCTGGGACCCTCCCACAGCACCCACTGCTGGGACGTTCCCACAGCACCCACTGCTGGGACCCTCCCACAGCACCCACTGCTGGGACCCTCCCACAGCACACCCACTGCTGGGACCCTCCCACAACACACCCACTGCTGGGACCCTCCCACAACACCCACTGCTGGGACCCTCCCACAACACCCACTGCTGGGACCCTCCCACAACACCCACTGCTGGGACGTTCCCACAACACCCACTGCTGGGATCCTCCCACAACACCCACTGCTGGGACCCTCCCACAACACCCACTCCTGGGACGCTCCCACAGTACACCCACTGCTGGGACGCTCCCACAGCACACCCACTACTGGGACCCTCCCACAACACCCACTGCTGGGACCCTCCCACAGCACACCCACTGCTGGGACGCTCCCACAGCACCCACTGCTGGGACCCTCCCACAACACCCACTGCTGGGACACTCCCACAGCACACCCACTGCTGGGACCCTCCCATAGCACCCACTGCTGGGACGTTCCCACAGCACCCACTGCTGGGACGCTCCTACAGTCACAACTTCATTGTGAATCTCATAGACGTCCAGATGTGGAACCCCAAAATTATCAAGAGTTTTACACAAACACTGGAGTCTCTGCTGTTCTAGGAAAGAACTTGAGCACAACGTTAAGAGCTGCACACATCAAAGGTCGAGGGCAACGCACAGCACACAGGCTGAAGAAGGGCACCCAGGACAACAGAGCAAAGAGCTTCTCAGCCAGAAAACACTGCTGTCTCTCTCTCCGCCTGCGAGAAGGGGTGACGGGCCCAGGCTGCTCCTCTGACACCAGGGTAACTCGCAATTCTGGGGCACACGAAGTTGAGGCAGCCGCTTATGGTAACACAGGACTACATCAACTCTGATGCACAAACTCCTCACCTCAACAAGGTCCCGTCTGCCAGCTTCCTGAACCCAGAACGCAGATATCCTGTACGTGACTTTCTACTTGAATGTGGTAATAGTGAAGTAAAACACAGTGGGACTTATTTTAATCTGTTGTCAGGTTAGTATCATTACAATTTCCTACTCTTTATTTTTTTTTTAAGATTTATTTATTTATTTGAAAGGCAGAGCCACAGAGAGGCAGATGGGGAGGGAGAGAGGGAGAGAGAGGGAGGAGGGAGGGGGAAGGGGAAGGGGGAGGGGGAGGGGGAGGGGGAGGGGGAGGAGGGGGGGAGGAGGAGAGGGAGAGGGGAGGAGGGGGAGGGAGAGGTCCTCCATCCACTGGTTCACTCTCCAGTTGGCCGCAAGGGTCGGAACTGTGTCGATCTGAAGCCAGGAGTCAGGAGCTTCTTCTGGGTCTCCCACGCAGGTGCAGGGGCCCAAGTACTTGGGCCATCTTCTACTGCTTTTCCAGGCCATTGCAGAGAGCTGGATCAGAAGTGGAGCAGCTGGGACTTGAACCAAAGCCTATATGGGATGCCAGCACTGCAGGTGGTGGCTTTACCCACTACACCACAGCGCCAGCACCATCCTTCTGTTTTATAAGGCTTTCAATGAGCTTTTATTAAGATTAACTAGCTTGGTTAGGGCTAGTCCACCACTGGCAAATACTAACAGCTTCCCCAAACAGTGACAAATTATAACAAGAATGACTAAAAATTCAGTTACATCACCAGCTGAGTATGGCTCACATCTGAACCCCAGAAAGATATTTGTAACACTTCTTTCTAAGAACATACTTTGCAAAGCTTTTCAGCTATTACAAAGTGTACTTTGAGGCCAGCGCTGTGGCACAGAAGGTTAAGTCACCATCTGCAGCACCAGTGTCCCTTATAGGCACAGGTTCGAGTCCTGGCTGCTCCACTTCCAATCCAGCTCTTGTCTATGGCCTGGGAAAGCAGCAGAAGATGGTGTAAGTTCTTGGGTCCCTGCACCCACATGGGAGACCCAGAAGCTGCTCCTGGCTTTGGGCTGGCCCAGACCCAGCCATTGCAGCACTTAGGGAGTGAACCAGCAGATGAAAGATCTCTCTCTCCTCCTCTCTCTGTATATCTTCCTTTCAAATAAAACAAAAAAGAATTTTGATTTCACTTCCAATTATACCAACCAACACACTGACTCCTGAGTTTCACTTTGCATCATCCATAAGCACCACTGCAAATCTAGACACTGTACTGCAAGGCACCACTTAAATATTTAGAGTCCTTAAAAACCTATTACAAAAAAGGAAAAAAGTCAACAATATTTATACAAAAATAGCTGGGGGAGCTTCCTATAAGAGCAGCATTTTGGACGGGCTCAAAGCCAACATTCAACTCTGCACCAGTGCAACCTGAGGTTGGTTGTTTAGACAGGCAGCTACCGACAGAACAAGACTGTATGAAGTTCAGTGATAATCCGAATTTGAAACAGCTTCAGAAGGAGATCACCTGATGGAAACTCTGGCAGGGCAAGGTAGGGTGCACCAGTGAAGATGCCTCTCGGGGAGACTGCGTCCCATCCCACAGTGCCTGGGTTCGAGAAGGGGCGCTGCTCCCAGTGCCAGCTTCCTGTGGTGTGCACTGGTCAGCTTCAGGGACAGCCCCAATACCCGTGTCCCATCACCCACATGGGAGACCAGGACTGAGTTCTGGGCTCCTGGCTCCGGCCTGGCCCAGCCCCAGGTGTTGCAGCATCTGGGGAGTGGACCAGCAGGTGGGAGACCTCTCTTGGTCTGCCTGTCTCTGTCTCTCTCAAATAAAAATACATTAAATTTTAAAAATAAAGCCTTTGGCAAACACCAGCCGAGGCTCTCATTCGAGGAAGCTGCTTTCTAGTTCGTGTGTTAGGCAGCTGGCGCCTTTCCACCTAGTTATGCTAATCTCAGAGCTCAGCCGCACAGTTTCAAAATACAGAGCACATCTGAGAGACACAGAAGTTACTTACGAGATACGTGCTCTTAGATTTCTAAATAATGCACACTGTGAACATCTGGGGACTACAGATCTGCTCACTGGCACCATTTTTTGTACTCCGATAGATGCTTATCTGGGCAGTCCTCTACGGGCTGCCACAGGGTTGCACGTGAAATGTCAACAGCACGGGCTGAGGAGGCTGCACCCACACCCAGCAAAGCCTTCAAAACGCAAAGCGATTCCCAAATCAGTTAAGGAAAGGCACAGCTTCTACAGTGGTAATTCCTCCTTTTGTCCAGAAACAGGGCACTAAGAAACAAGGCAGCCAGACAGCTGCTCCGGGGGAGCCAGGGCCAGGGACAAGCAGGGCAACACTCAGTAGCCGCCGGAGCTGGTATTTTGCTGCCTTGCTGCTTGCACTAAGAAATGAGCCCAGCATACAAAAAATAAGGATCTTCTCGTTCACCCAGAGGAACTGCATGGGGGAAGATTGCTCCCAGCTCACAAGGGGACGCGGCAGGGTTGTACTTCTTACCCTGACAACTTGCCGAGTGCTTGTGATGAAGGCTTTTCTTACACTCAGTTCAGTAGCATCAAGGTTGAATTTTCTAGGATTTGCTTCAACTATGCGTAGGTCAAAAAGTCAAGGCAAAGAAATTTCCTCTGCAAAGCCTGTCGGACAGCATCCCGCTAAACCCCAGAACCTCTCCCATGCAAGCTAACTGTGGTCTAATGTTCTCGAGACAGGTGTGGTCAAACCTCCTCTGCCCCAGAGGTGATGCCACGGAGAAGCAGCCTATGCCTGGACGCGGCACAGCCCGAGGCCGCCCTTCCGCAGACGGGCTCTCCTGATGCTGGCCGACACTTCTACCCGTCCTTTTTGGACTTCTCACTTTTCCCACAACAGCCTTTGAAGCATGTTTCAACTGCCATTCCAAACCAAGATGTCAACCCAACTCCCCAGCCTCAAAAGCTCTAGGCCTCTCCAGAGCAGCCCTGCCCTTCGCCCCTGGCCTGGTCCTACTCCATCACTCTGGTTCTCTGCATTTCTTGCTATTAGTAGTTAATATCCGTCCCCCCTCACCTCGAATTCACTGCTTTATTAGTCTAATCTCAGTAGCAGACAAGATGCCGCACCCGGCACCTGCGGAATGAACAGGGAGCTATCACTGGAACTCCTGCCCCCTTCCTCCTAACTTCTTTATCTTCCCCAACCCTGTCTCACTTCCTCATGCACTGCATCACTACTTTTCAGGAGCACACTCAGCCATGTAACAGGCACCCAAGGTCACTGCATCACACACTGCACACAGCAGCTGCCCGTGAACCTGTGCTCACACGGAGTGGTCCTGACAAAAGGAGACAAATCGGATCCGAGAGCACCCAGCTGGCTTATCTCCCATCTAAAGTTCTGGATAAACGGAATTTCCAGTTGGAAAAAAAAGGCCATTTATAATTCAGCTTTCACAGCTCTGTCAGTCAGATCAGCTGCACATCCACACACGGATTAGCAAAACAGATCTGCATTCCCTAAATTCAGCATTCAGTGACACTGCTGTCACGACTACACAAGACAGGCTACAGAAGCCTCTCTCGACCCCTAAGTATCACCAACAGTGGTCTGTGTATTCCAGTGTCTGTATAGCTAGGTGCTCACTGTGCACACAGCATCAATCTAAGCTCTCCATGTCCACTTTGTATTGAAGACACAGGTCGGCCACTGTGCCCAGAGCCACACGGCCCCTAAAACCCAGGGAAGGGACACTCCCATGGACGTCAGTCTTTTGTGCTAATGAGAGGACTGAAGGCTGAGAGCTTCCAGACAGCCCCAGGATAAGGCTGCTCGTCCAGGGAAGAGTTGTAGAGTGTAGAGTTGGAATTTCTAGCCCCGCCCCTCCCTGGCCTCTGGGAGCTGATCACAGGTCACCAATGGCCAATGATGTCATCACTTATGCCTGTCTGGTGAAGCTCCCATAACAACCTGAAAGGACAGGGTTCAGAGAGCTGGGCACACAGTCCCACAGGGCAGTGCAGCAGGGCAGGGCACAGAAGCACCTCACCCTGCGTGTCTCTTCCACCTGGCTGTCCTGCACCCTTTCTAACAAGTGGGTAAATGCAGGCAAAGTGTTCCCCAAGCTCTCTGAGAGCTCCAGCAGATCAACTTAAGGAAGACTTGCGAGTGAAGGGGGCAGTCTCATGGGGCTGAGCCCTCCCTCTGTGTGATCTGATGCTGAACACGGACAGCCAGCGTCATCTTCCGGAGAACCGCTTGGTGTGTGCAGGAAGAGCCCACACACCTGTGGCATTGACACTGCATTCCCAGTATCGTAGTGCCCTTTCCCCCGGTGGAGTCGGGACCTGAACACCAGCGCGACTCTGGTCCACAGTCACACCCACGCCCCACAAACATGAGCAGACACCTGCCGTCCGCCCAGGGCACAGACCACAGAGAAGGATATTGATTGTCTCGTCCAGGTCCTCCAGATCCCACTCGATGCTGCGCAGGTTGTTCCTCAGCTCGTTGGTGGTCCAGTCGATCTCTTCCCTCGTGGCTATGGAGGGGTCCTGCAGGAGCTCCGTCCATCTCTGAAACAAGCCCTGGGCAGTGTTGACTGCTTTCTGGACCTCCCTGTAGCAGGGGCAGGGGAAGCAGAGATGTCACAAGTGGTGCTCCGTGAACCAGCTACCGCGAATCCCGTCACAGCCACCTGCCCAGAGGCTCCTCAAACACCAGTCAAAACTAAGTACACTGTTGTGTTGTCAGCCGATTCCAGCATAAAACCATCATTTAAACAGCTATAATATCAAGTGGACAAAATTAACTTTCCTCTGAGACGTGATCTTCCAAATTAACTAAGGAGCCGCTGATTCCCACACCTTCCATCTGGTGCGAGTGGCTCCGGTGGGTGAGAGGCCCCCACAGCTTTCTTTTCTTGGAGCGGGGGGTGGGAGGAGTAGAGGGAGAAACTCTCACACAGCTTGGGCTCCACAGGTCAAGTATGTTAATCTGAGATGTTTTTAAATCCCAAACCTGGTCAGTTTCGGGAAGAGTTACACATCTTCCCATTAAGTATCACCTATGGTAACAGAGGGCAGAGTTGAGGAGGCGCCTGCAATGACAGCTTGGTGTAAAGAATGCAGAGCTGCTGGATTCTGTAAAGAAACTGAAGCCCAGGCCAGGCGTCCTCGGCCATTGGCGCCCAGCGACACCTGAGCCAAATCCCACGCGGCAGCCTGGGAGCGTCCTTGGTCCAGGATTACCGCAGACACCCTCAGAAGCACACTGAAGTGGGCTACACAGACTCCTTTTACCGTACTGGAAATTCAAGCTAACTGTCAATTAATTAAAAATAAAATAATAATGTTTGTCAATTAAATTAAAAAGAACTTACACATAACCATAATGTTTTAATAAAAAAGATTTCCAAAACACAAAAAAATTAGTGAGGAGAGTAGCAATGCTTCACAGTCTGTGACTCTCCTTAGAAACTGGCGGCCACACAGCTGGACTGAAATACCTAAGAATCCAGCCGCAAACCCGCATGCAGAGGGGTAAAGGAAGAGGACTTTGTCTCTGTGGGTAACTGTGCACATTCTTTTTTTATAGTATACCAGCACAAGACAAGCCCAGTTTCTTCAGTTCAGTTGCAACGAGGAACCTGAAACCATCAAAGAAGTTTTCGAATTCACACACATTACAATCTGCTGGGGTGTCTTCTAGGTTGAACGGGTCCTTCACCCAAGGACGACTCTATAACACCCTTTTACTGTCAGGAGGCCAGTATCAGCTTCCTGAGAGCAGATCTTCCAAGTGCCAATGTCATTACACAATAACCAAAATCATTCTCATCATCACCCCCAATCTCATCAGAAAAGCTGAAGTGCTGGGATCTGTGAGACCACAGTAGCTCGTGTAGGCTTTCCAAAATCTCCCCTTGAAAGAAAAAGCTCCGATTTTATCATCAGTGAAAGTACGGTGAGGTGTTTCTCCTGGCATGATGGGTTCACGCCAAGATTTCTTTTTAAAAGCTTATCTTAAGATTAATTTATTTATTTGAAAGGTAAAGTTACAGAGAGGCAGGGGCAGGGGCAGAGAGAGAGAGAGAGAGAGAGGTCTTCCATCTGCTGGTTCACTCCCCAAATGGCCACAACGGCCGGAGCTGCGCTGATCCGAAGCCAGGAGCCAGGAGCTTCCTCTAGGTCTCCCACATGGGTTTAGAGGCCCAAGCCCTTGGGCCATCCTCTATCGCTTTCCAGGCCATAGCAGAGAGCTGGATCAGAAATGGAGCAGCCAGGACTCAAACCAGCGCCCATATGGGATGCTGGCACTGCAGGCGATGGCTTTACCCACTACACCACAGTGCCGGCTCCCTCAAGGTATTTTTTAGATGACTTTGAGATTTGAGAGAGGCAAGTCTAAGCATCTAGGTTGTTAGTTATTCTTTAAAAATGAGATCCTGTTTCAGCTCACAACTCAGGAGCAGGAGTGCTTTTGACAACGATCTCATTCCACAACACAGAAGAAATGCCCTGCGCACCTTCTCACTTTCTCACACTAAGAGAAAACAATCACAAACTACATACCTGATTAACAACTTGCACTTAGAATATTAAAAAGCAAACAGCTCACAATTTAGTAAGAAAATATACCCATTAAAAAAATGGGCAAAAGCTTTGAAGTCACTTCACCAGAGAGTCACGTGACCAACATGCACCTGAAAAGATGCCCAACACCACCAGCCACCAGGAAACGCAAGCCGGACCCTCAGGGGCTGGCACTACACCCTTCACACACGACAGCGCAGTGTGCAGAAAACTGCGCATCACTGGTGGGGACACAGAACAGGGCAGCCACACGGGAAGGCATGCTGCTGCTCCGAGTCAAACGTATGGAGCGTCAGGCCAACACTCCCAGGATGAGACGTCGTGGAAACCTCGCCCACAAAACCTGCACGCGCTGTTCATGCAGAAAGCAGCTCGGACCTCCTTCTTCACAGCACTGGACAAAAGGCGCAACCGAGCTCCCAGAAGTCCCTGCAATAGGACACCGTGCAGCAGCAGAAAGGGGCACAGGGCACCCCAGCTGCATTACGGGAGGGGACAGAAGCCAGACGCCGGGGGCTGTGCACTGCAATGGTCTGGAAAAGGCAAAACACAGGAACAGAACACAGATCGCTGGGTGGCAGATGCTGGGCAGGCGGGGTGAGCCAGAAGGGACGGGGGACCCCGAGGGGCCTGAGTCTGTCCTGTGTCTTCTCTGTAGGTGCTGACCACACACGCTGCTCATTCCCCCTCACACACTCAGAAGGGTGCACTTTAGTGTAAGTTACAGCTCTAAAACACTGCTGTTTGATGGAAGATATTCTTCCAGGACCCAACTGCTTTCTCCCTCACTGTGCCTACAGGACGGCGCTCTACGATTCTGCCGTGGCCTAGGACCTCAGCCACCCCACCAGCAGCGCAGACACGAACATGGGGAGCCAGGCAATCGTAGCCTCAGCACCACCATGGAAGTCAGGATCGCAGACACACTAGAGCAGCAAGGTCGAGGACACTGGCACCGGATGGGGCGAGGAAGTGCGTGCAGGCGGCTCTCCCACGTGCGGAAGCACAAGCCTGAAGAAGTGAAAGAAATGGCAGGAGTCAGAAAAATGCCACGGGCCCATGCAGCAGCACTGCGCCTGCTCCACCCAAGGCCTCCCTTCCGGTTCTCCTTGAGCAGCACAGACACACAGGTGTCTCCAGGAGTCCCAGCGGTGGGACTGCCAGAGAGGCTCAGACCAGCCACCACCAGAGAACCCGTCTGAGCAGCACTCAGACCCTTAGTGGACTTTCCGATACCACTTCAGCTGAGCATGGCCTTGGGGAGCAGAAAACAACATCAGTCACAGACAGGCAATCAGAATTTCCTGCAAACCTGGATTTCACAGTAGTTTTAAGAACCACGGGGCCGGCGCTGTGGCTTAATGGGTAAAACCACTGCCTGCGGTGCCAGCATCCCATATGGGCGCCGGTTTGAGTCCTGGCTGCTCCACTTCTGATCCAGCTCTCTGCTATGGCCTGGGAAACAGATGACCCAAGTTCTTGGGCCCCTGCACCCCCTTGGGAGACCCAGAAGAAGCTCCTGGCTCCTGGCTTCGGATCAGCTCGGCTCTGGCCGTTGTGGCAATCTGGGGAGTGAACCAGTGGATGGAAGACCTCTCTCTCTGCCTCTGCCTTTCAAATAAATAAATAAATCTTAAAATACACACACACACACACACACGACATATCCAATAATATAGAGGACTAACCAGTAAGACAACCCTCTCAGTCCAGAAGCACTTGGAAGCATCTGGAACTAAGAGCTGGGACAGCTTGGCGTTCCAGGTCAATCATTCCATGAAACAGAGCCATGTAAGCTGTGTCGGCTGTGGAGACCTGAGTGGGTTCTAACACAAGTGGCCGTCTCCAGCGTGGGCTGCGGAGACCCGAGTGGGCTCTAACGCAAGCGGCCGTCTCCAGCGTGGGCTGCGGAGACCCGAGTGGGCTCTAACGCAAGCGGCCGTCTCCAGCGTGGGCTGCGGAGACCCGAGTGGGCTCTAACGCAAGCGGCCGTCTCCAGCGTGGGCTGCGGAGACCCGAGTGGGCTCTAACGCAAGCGGCCGTCTCCAGCGTGGGCTGCGGAGACCCGAGTGGGCTCTAACGCAAGCGGCCGTCTCCAGCGTGGGCTGCGGAGACCCGAGTGGGCTCTAACGCAAGCGGCCGTCTCCAGCGTGGGCTGCGGAGACCCGAGTGGGCTCTAACGCAAGCGGCCGTCTCCAGCGTGGGCTGCGGAGACCCGAGTGGGCTCTAACGCAAGCGGCCGTCTCCAGCGTGGGCTGCGGAGACCCGAGTGGGCTCTAACGCAAGCGGCCGTCTCCAGCGTGGGCTGCGGAGACCCGAGTGGGCTCTAACGCAAGCGGCCGTCTCCAGCGTGGGCTGCGGAGACCCGAGTGGGCTCTAACGCAAGCGGCCGTCTCCAGCGTGGGCTGCGGAGACCCGAGTGGGCTCTAACGCAAGCGGCCGTCTCCAGCGTGGGCTGCGGAGACCCGAGTGGGCTCTAACGCAAGCGGCCGTCTCCAGCGTGGGCTGCGGAGACCCGAGTGGGCTCTAACGCAAGCGGCCGTCTCCAGCGTGGGCTGCGGAGACCCGAGTGGGCTCTAACGCAAGCGGCCGTCTCCAGCGTGGGCTGCGGAGACCCGAGTGGGCTCTAACGCAAGCGGCCGTCTCCAGCGTGGGCTGCGGAGACCCGAGTGGGCTCTAACGCAAGCGGCCGTCTCCAGCGTGGGCTGCGGAGACCCGAGTGGGCTCTAACGCAAGCGGCCGTCTCCAGCGTGCGCTGCGGAGACCCGAGTGGGCTCTAACGCAAGTGGCCGTCTCCAGCGTGGGCTGCGGAGACCCGAGTGGGCTCTAACGCAAGTGGCCGTCTCCAGCGTGGGCTGCGGAGACCCGAGTGGGTTCTAACGCAAGTGGCCGTCTCCAGCGTGCGCTGCGGAGACCCGAGTGGGCTCTAACACAAGTGGCCGTCTCCAGCGTGGGCTGTGAAGATCTGAGTGGGCTCTAACACAAGTGGCCATCTCCAGTGTTGCCTGGCTGGGCACTGCCGCAGACACACACAACACAGCCGGCCCTGCAAGCGCCTCCTCACACGGCAGCTGCAGCTGGGACTCCTGAACCAACAGAGATCCCTTTTGTCTGTCATCTCCAAAAAGGTTTTTAAATCCCAAGACACTGCCTCTTTATTCTGCAGAGCTCGGTTTAGCTCTTTCTGGGTTTTCTCCCTACTGACGTGACAGGAATGCCTGAGTCTGACTCTCAGGGTGCTCCGTGAGCCAGCAGGTATAAATTCTCGCAGCTCTCCAGCTCAGCAAGTTTCTTGGCAAACAACAGCCTGCACACCAGCGGTTCTGGGAACCCTGGTAGGCACCACCTCACCGAAAACTCGCCAGTCACCTCCCCAGGAGCCACACTGGCCTTTTTCAGGCCCTTGCTGGACAGACGGTCACTCTGGCGAGAATCAAGCGGGTGCTCTGGTGCCTGCCCCGTGTGCTTCCAAAGTTAGTCTTGTCCCACACGAGCAGACCTCCGGCGGCAAGAGCACGGAGCTGGTTAAGGCCGGAGGTGAGGTGTTCCCGGCCGTCCACTCCACAGCCCCTCAGAGTGACGGGGCCCACGGTGTTCTTGCACTGCCCCGCATCCTCCAGGGTCCACAGGAAATGAGAACACAGCCCACATCTTTGGGGAAAAAAACACAGTCATCCAAACTTTCAAAACCACAGCCCCCCATTCCTTATAAGTAAAATGCCGCTGGCAGGACTACACACTTTGTTTTTTTGAAGTCAGTTCGACGCTGATCCCCAGTTGAGTATCTTATAGACAACTTTTAACCTATTCCACGTGGAAGCGCAGCATCCTGCCCAGCTTCCAGGCTACAGGTGATGGAAACCACAACATTCTCTAACTCGGTCTGGAAGCAACAGGGGAGCAGAGTGCCATCGGGGACGCTGCTTCCCAGGACCTGCCAGTGCCGACCAAGGGTGTGGGCTGCAGCTGCACCGGCTTCCCGCCTTTCCTGGACCAGGCGTCTGCCTCAGCGCCACAGCTGGGTAACAACTAGCTCCAAAGCATAGCATGAAACAATCATGCATGCACTCTGTCCACGGAATCTGTGGCTTGGATCCACGTGTCAGGAGCCGGGTGGGGGTTCCTCACGCGGCCCCGTGCACGTCCTGCCCAGCAGAGTGGCCTCAGTGTCCCTGGACAGCTTCCTGCTCACCAGCACCCTGGGCTGTAACCCCAGGGAGACTGCAGGAAGCCACTTCTGCCCCATGCAAGGTCAAGGCCGTTTCTAAGATAACACCCAGGTTCAAAGGAAGGGAATGTGGTCAGCTCAGTGGTCAAACGACTGGTTCACATTTGAGCAGAGCAAATGGACAGGGTGTGTGTCCATGCGTCCACCTCTGGAAGAACACAGGTGCCAACACACCTGTATCCAGGACAGTGTCTGCTCTGCAGGTGTCCTTGGCGTGGGGGAAGGGGGCTGTGTCTCACCCCTAGGTCAGTGACTGGAAACACCAGGCTGTGCAAGCTCCTGCAGCTGCGTCACCTTCCCCCTCCTCATGCTCCCTGAACCCCACAAACATTCCACCTCCCACCCCTCAGGTAAGACAGGGCTCTGTTCACTGCTCGGCTGCCTTCGTGTGGCCTTGCTGCCATTTCCAAGCTGAAGTACACCACGGTCTCTTTCGCCGTTGAGCAAACAGTCTTAGTTTCCCGCATACACAGCTACCCAGCGTGGATGCCGCCCATGCTCCCTGCTGGCGGAGGGGTGCTGCAGCCCGCCCCGTCGACCTCGCACAGCGCCCACGTCCTCTGGTTCTGTGACCTCACGGTGTTCTGTTTCCCACCGGTCTCCTTTTCCCTCTCCACTCAAAGTGAGCCCCGGGCTGACGCCTCTCCCCTGCCGACCAACTCTCTCAGGATCAGTTCCTGTACATGTAACTGCTACGAGACCATTCCATTTCCCCAAATTTATAACCATACCTTCGCTATGACACACAAGACAACAGTTATGTCATCTAAGCTGTCATGGCCACTTTAGCATTCAAAGAAACAAAAATAAAATAAAAAAGGAAAATCTGCCCCCCTAACTTCCTCATTTTAGCTAGCAGTGCCACTCACCATTTCCCAACGTCAAGACTAAATAAGAGTCCTCGGCCTGCGGTGCCGGCACCCCGGGTTCTAGCCCCGGTTGGGGCTCTGGATTCTGTCCCGGTTGCTCCTCTTCCAGTCCAGCTCTCTGCTGTGGCCCAGGAAGGCAGTGGAGGATGGCCCAAGTGCGTGGGCCTTGCACTTGCATGGGAGACCAGGAGGAAGCACCTGGCTCCTGGCTTCGGATCGGTGCAACGCGCTGGCCATAGCAGCCATTTAGGGGATGAACCAATGGCAAAGGAAGAGCTTTCTCTCTGTCTCTCTCTCTCACTGTCTAACTCTGCCGGTCAAAAATAAATAAATAAATAAATAAACAGCCAGCGCCGTGGCTCAATAGGCTAATCCTCCGCCTAGCGGCACCGGCACACCAAGTTCTAGTCCCGGTCGGGGCGCCAGATTCTGTCCCGGTTGCCCCTCTTCCAGGCCAGCTCTCTGCTGTGCCCAGGGAGTGCAGTGGAGGATGGCCCAAGTGCTTGGGCCCTGCACCCCATGGGAGACCAGGATAAGTACCTGGCTCCTGCCATCGGATCAACACGGAGCGCGGGCCACAGCGCGCCGGCCGCGGCGGCCATTGGAGGGTGAACCAACGGCAAAGGAAGACCTTTCTCTCTGTCTCTTCTCTCACTGTCTACTCTGCCTGTCAAATAAATAAATAAATAAATGAGAGCCCTCCTTGACTCTGCCTGCACACCGTCTGCATGGGACCCTCGGACGGCCGTGACCTGAGCTCACTGAGCACCGAGACCTCCTCCCTGCCTCCCTGGAGCACTTCCGATCTGCCGTCAGCCATACACCTTCTGCCACCAGGATCTACTGAACCCCACTTCTGCGGAGCCTCCCGACAAATCTGCTTTCTTTGTGGAATCTGGAGACGCGGGCCTGAGTCCTTAATAGGTGACTAAAAGCAAGGGAATACACCTGCTGGCTTTAAATTGAGAATTTACCAGATTAAATGTAAACTTCCTATGCCTCCTCCCATCCCAAACAAATCAACTTAAACCCAACCAACTCCTCCCTGAAACAAGCACTGTTTCAGCCTCCCCACCCCCTTTCTGAAACTGCTCTGCTGCTCCCTGGTCCCAGGGACCCCCCCCCCACTCCACAAAGAAAATGCAGAATAAGGAGAAGGAGGCACCACGGGCCGGACTCCCCCATACACTGTATCTTTCTTGAACTTGTCTGCACAGTGTCCAGGTACAACACTACGCCTTCAAATCCCTCCCCCACCAACACAGCTAAAGGATATAAGGAAATACAGATGAAAAGATCACAAAACAATACATAATTTCAATTTCTAAAATAAGTAGTAACGCACGTTTATATAAATCCTGCCTTCCCATTTCCAAGGTTATGAACCAGAAGTGTTTCACTAAGCTGTGTCTTCCTCTTTCTACCGGGATGATAATGGTGTCTACCTCCTAAGGATTAAAAAGGCACCTACAGTTCTGGGTTTCTGACCGTATCACACCTCACAAAAGAGCTTCCAGTGCCAGGGCACGTGGGTGCCTGCTGCAGGCACAGCCTAACTGGGCTCCACACTGCCACCACACACTATTATTCCAAACTCCACCTCATGGGATTTCCCAGGTCTACAAGTCTCTACTGGCCTCAGGCCAAAGCCACTTGGCCCTATGGTACCTGCGCAACGGAGAAGCAACAGAAGGAGTGGGATTAAGTTCAGATGTGAATCCTGGGTCCACCGCTTGGCAGCCCCATGACCCTGGGCAAGCAGGCTGACCTCTCTGCTTGCTCAGCTCCTCATCTTGACGATGAGGCTGAAGCACTTATGACACGGAACTCCATAAGTGCTGACTTAGCGCAGGACACCCGGCAGCACTCACTATCAGCTGCAATTACTGCCGCCCCAGGACGCCCCCACCATCAGCACAGGGCACGGCTTCACGATGGCAGCCAGAGCAAGAGGAACCATGACGGTGCCAGGGGAAGCATCCCCGGAGGCAGAGGAGACGCCGGGGCCGAGCCCCGAGAGCTGAGGAGGGCGGTGCATGAGCAGCAAGGCCGCCAGGGCTGCAGGCATCGACAGGCACTGAGGCTGCTGCTGCTGGGCCCGGAGCCGGAGTGGGGGAGCTGTGCAGGGCCGGGAGCTGGAGTGGGGGAGCTGTGCAGGGGCTGGAGCAGGAGTGGGGGAGCCGTGCAGGGGCTGGAGCAGGAGTGGGGGAGCCGTGCAGGGGCTGGAGCAGGAGTGGGGGAGCCGTGCAGGGGGCTGGAGCAGGAGTGGGGGAGCCGTGCAGGGGCTGGAGCAGGAGTGGGGGAGCTGTGCAGGGGCTGGAGCAGGAGCTGGGCAGGGGCAGAAGCTGGGCAGGGGGTGGAGCTGGGAGCTGGGCAGGGGGCAGGAGCTGTGCAGGGGGTGGAGCTGTGGAGGGGGTGGAGCTGGGAGCTGGGCAGGGGGCAGGAGCTGGGCAGGGGGTGGAGCTGGGAGCTGGGCAGGGGGCAGGAGCTGGGCAGGGGCTGGAGCGGGAGCTGGGCAGGGGGCAGGAGCTGGGCAGGGGGTGGAGCTGGGAGCTGGGCAGGGGGCGGGAGCTGGGCAGGGGCTGGAGCGGGAGCTGGGCAGGGGGCAGGAGCTGGGCAGGGGGTGGAGCTGGGAGCTGGGCAGGGGGCAGGAGCTGGGCAGGGGCTGGAGCGGGAGCTGGGCAGGGGGCAGGAGCTGGGCAGGGGGTGGAGCTGGGAGCTGGGCAGGGGGCAGGAGCTGGGCAGGGGGTGGAGCTGGGAGCTGGGCAGGGGGCAGGAGCTGGGCAGGGGGTGGAGCTGAGAGCTGGGCAGGGGGCAGGAGCTGGGCAGGGGGCAGGAGTGGGGCTGGAGCGGGGCTGGAGCGGGAGTTGGGCAGTGGAGTCAGCGCAGAAGCCACAACTGGAGAGTCAGATTCTAAGTAACCTAAATTTAAAAACTGAGATGCAATTCAGTTACCAGGAAACTTTTATGTACGTTTGGAGCAATTAAGGTATGCAGATTTACTTCCCAACTAACACTTTAACAAACTAACTGCAAGTCTAGTATCTCTGATGAAAATTTAACATCCAAATTGTAATGTGCTGTAAGCATAAAATATACATGAGATTTCAAAGAGTTAGCACAAAGAAAACTAAAATACCTCATATCTTTGAACATACTAAAGACATTAAAATTCCTTCGCCCATTTCTGTGGCTGCTGGAAAATGAACAGTGATAAACGTGGCCTGCATTAGACTCAGCAGACCCCGGAGCACAGAAGAGCAAAGGGACTGGAGCAGGAAGATGGACTAAAGAGACTCAAAAAAAAATCCAGGGGCCCAAATTATTTACATTTTGCCCATCTTTAAAACCTAATTAAAGGGTTTGGTGCTGTGGTGTATCAGGTTAAGCTGCTATCACACCAAATGGGCTCCACTTCTGATCTTGCTCCCTGCTGAGGGCCTGGGAAAGCAACAGAAGATGGCCCGAGTGCTTGGGACCCTGCACCCACGTGGGAGACCCCGAAGAAGCTTCTGGCTTCAGCTCCAGCTGTTACAGCCACTGGTGAGTGAACCAGTGGATGTAAGACCTCTGTCTCTAAATACGTCTTAAAACAAATCAAAACCAGCAAACACCTAAGTCAAGATCTACTTACTGCTAGGGTGGGTGTTTGCCACAGTGGGTAAGCTGCCCCGGGACACCTGCAATCCCTGGAGTGCCTGCCTCTGGGCCCAGCTCCTCCACGTCCCACAGATGCACACACCAGGAGGCAGCACCTGGGTCCCTGCCGCCCAGGGAGACTCAGGCGGAGTTCCAGGCACCCAGCTCAGCCTTGGCGGTAGGGGGGCATTTGGGGAGTGAGTCAGTGGATGGAAGATCTTGCTGTCTATCCAATAAAATGGAAATAAATATTTTAAGAACCTCACTTCTACTCCTAGAAGCTTTTCCATCCTAAGAATTGCTAAGGAGTTGCCTTTCTCTGGCCTTCCACCTGTTATCTGTACTTAGTTTAGGGGGTGATTTGTTGCCCAGGTTAGACCAGAAGGTCCTGAGCTGAGGCAATAATTTAGGCATCCCTGATTTCCACATCAGCACCTAATAGGTGCCACCAACACCGACACCACGTGGCTGGTGAGGCGCTGAGTCCTCTTCCGGCAGCACCTAGAGGACATGAGCTACGCCTGGGAAAAGTCAGACAAGCCCACGGCCCTGACGGACTGTGCTGACCCCCATCCAGGAAATGTCAACGCGGCATGGCAATCTAGGGTTTTCCTAAACTCCAGTAAAAGCCACCTGCAACGCTGGCATCCCACAGGGGCGCCACTTCTATCCCGGCTGTTCCACTTCCGACCCAGCTCCCTGCTGTGGCCTGGGAGAGCCGTAGATGAACCAAGTGCCTGGAACCCTGCACCCGCGTGGGAGACCCGGAAGAAGCTCCTGGCTTTGGCCTGGCACAGCCCAGCTGTTGTGGCCATCTGGGGAGTGAATGTCTGTCTGTCTGTCTGTCTGTCTCCCCCCCCCCCGTGTGTGTGTGTGTGTGTGTGTCTGTCTGTCTCCCTCCCTCCCTCCCTCTCTCTCTCTCTCCCTCTCCCTGTGTGTGTGTGTGTGTGTGTCTCCCTCTCTCTGTAACTCTACCTCTCACATACATAAATAAATCTTTTAAAAACGGCTCACTAGGAGCCGGGGCGCGGGTGTCCCCACGGAGCTTCCTGCCCACGCAGCCGGGACGCGGAGGGCCGCCCCTCACGGCAGAGACCCGCTGGGCTCCTGGCTGCAGCCCGGCCCGGCCTCTGCTCTGGGGGCATCCGAGGGGCCAGCCGGCGATGGACGCTCGCTCTGATGCTGCGCCTTTCAAATAAACCCAGATTTTTAAAAGCTGCGGCTCAGAACCACCTTGCTTCGGTGTGATACGCCGTGCGTCCGGAGTGTCCACCTGCACACGGCGTGGCGTCCGAGCCAGGCAGCAGCCGCGACCGACACCTGTCACCCCGCGGGAGGCGAGCGAGGGGCTGGCCGGGACCGCGTCGAGCCCCCGCCGAGCACCCCGCCGGCCGCACTCGCGCGCCGCTCCCTCCCGCAGCCCGGCGGCGCCCACCCGCCGCGCCTTGGCCACAGCGCCGACCACACTCACCCTTTCACCACAAAGAAGGGGTCCTCCATGGACATGGCGTCCGCCCGGCCGCCTCGCCCCTGCGCGCCCACCGGCTCCTGCAGCGGCCGTGCCCGGCCTGTGGCCCGAGCGGAGGCCGGGGCGAGGGCACCCGAGCTGGGTGCAGGCGAGGCCGGGGGCGCGTGGGGTGCGCCGGACGCCGCGGGCCCAGCTCTCGGCGGCGCCACCGGCAGAACCCGACTCAGCCACCGGCCTGACTCCGCCCACGGGCCCTCGGCCGCAGCCAATCGCGTCCGCAACCGCTCCCACGTGACAGGCCACGTCCCGCCTCTCACCGTCGGGGCCTGCGCACTGCGCCCCGGGGCCCGGCGGCAGAGCCCAGACGTGGGCGGGGCCCGGCGTGGTGGGGCGGGGCCCTGTATGGGCGGGGCCCGGCGTGGTGGGGACGGGGCCCTGTATGGGCGAGGCCCGGCGTGATGGGCGGGGCTCGGCGTGGTGGGGGCGGGCCTCTGCGGCCAGGCAGTCCGCGCCTGGGGGAAGATCACTGGTTCGGGCTCCGCGGGCTGCGTGCTCCGTACAGCCGTCTCACTTTCCCTGTGCCTCAGTGCTCGTCGGAGACCTGCTGTACAGCTGCTCGTACCTGCCATCGGCCTGCGCCGGCCCCGCAGCTGCCCTGGCGCGCGGCGCTCCTCGGGGCTGGACCCCCGGCGTGGGCAGCAGTGGGGTGGGCAGCCGATGGGCTTCTCCGGGGTCGCGCAGCGGTCACCCTGGCACCCCCAAGTGACCTGCCCAGGGTCACTTGTGCACTTGGCCTCTCGCTCCGAGCCGCTCTGAGCAGTAAATCAAGATGCATGTTAGACCGCAGAACCCCGAGGAGGCAGGGAGTGCGGCCGGCGCACAGCTGCTGCAGGAGTTGTGCAGGAGACCTGGGAGGGGTCCGCGTGTTCAGCAACCGCGTGGTCGTGGATGGACTCCCCTGTGGAGTTCAGAGCCCCTCCCCCCCACACACACACTTCTCACCTGTGCGGTCTTGGGCAGCGTGCTGTCTCCCCGTCCTGTTCTGGGTAGTGAAGTGGTCACCGCCTGCCTTCCCCACGCTCTCAGAAGCATCCCGTCCATGTGTGAGCAGTGCTGAGAGCCACCAGGCGTGGGCACGGGAGCAGGGGGCTGGTTCCTTGCCCCCAAGGCCCGCAGAGGGCAGGTGCACACAGGGCACGAAGCGAAGGCGGCGGCTGCCATAGACACAGGGGCTCTGTGTGCAAGCCGGGAGGGGCAGGCACAGGGGAAGCAGGCTGGGGTGTGGAGCCCCCCAAGTCTGGCTGGAGCAGGAGTAGGATGGCGGCCTGGGGCCATGCTAAGTACCTGGACACTCCCGAGGCCATGGGGACTGGGGCATCCGCAGGGCAGGATGGGCGTCTGACAGGTGCTGCGGGCCCTGTCCTGAGCCAGGCTTGGGCCGACCAGCAGAAGATGCGAGCGTCAGCCGGCATGGTGATGGCATGGTGATGGCGGCCTCCCCTGGCTGCCGTCCACTGTGCTTGGGGGTACAGTGCGCAGGGATGGGGAGTGCTCTGAATGACGGAGCTCCCCAGGCTGTCACCTCTGAGCCTCTCTGGGGGTTCCAAGCCTTCCTGGGAGTCCTGAGGTGCTTACAAAAGCGCCTCAGGCACCCAGTGAGCCTCACAGCCGGGAGAGCAGTGGTGGGAGGAGACTCCTCGGTCCTGCAAGGCGACTCGCACAGACACAAGGAAACCTCGCCCCACCGCAGGTGCCAGGATGGACCGAGGGAGCGGCCCCCACTCCACCAGGAACACAGCACGGCCAGCCTGCCCCTCTGAGGATCACCTGGATCAAGTGTGGGAAAGCCTGCTGTGGAACACATTAAGCACCTTAGAACTGAAAGATCTCTGCTTCAGTCGTGAGTGCACAACCCAGTGGAGTTTAGGCCACTCCTCTCCTGCAGCTGTCTCAACCCTGCCCCAGTCCCAGGAGCAACGCTCTCTGTCTCTAGGAATTGCTGCTCTAGGAACCCCATGTAGGCTCTGTCTTTTTATGATCTGTGCATTTCACTTAGCATAGTGTTCGCAGAGTTCCCCTGGTGTTGCATTTTGGTGGCTGCGCAGTCAGTGGACGCTCGATGGCTGCCTTGAATAATATGCTGTAAGCGTGAGTGTGCCAGTGTCTGCTGCCAGTTCTTGTGGTTGCGAACACAGAGCTGTGGCTGCCAGGTCATGTGCTAACTCCAGTTTTCTAAATGACAACTTCTTGAGCCACACCTCAAACACTCTAACTTGGGGTCCCGGAAGTGAGTTCAGGAAATGGCTTTTTATTTATTTGAAAAGGAGAGAATCATCCATCCACTGGTTAGCTCCTCAAATGGCTTCAACAGCTGGTACTGGGCCAGATTGAAGCCAGAAGCCTGGAGCTCCATCTGGGCCTCCCATGTGGGTAGCAGGGACCCACATACGTGGCCATTGTGAGAAGCCAGAGCCACGCCGTGACAGGCTTCTCACAAGACAAAGAAACTGGCTAGGCCCAGGATGTGCCTGGTACCAGAATATGAAACCTGGCCCCGGGCAGTCCGTGATCCTGCAGGACCAGGTGAGGGCAACCAATGCAGGGTGGGGGGTGGGGGCTCGATGTACAGCCACATGAGGAAAGAAGGAATGCGGAGGTAATACTTGTTTGCCCAGCAACTGTAAAAACCCAGGGAATAAAGAGGAAGGGGTCTTGGTCTCCCAGCGCTGCGTTGCACAGGAGGCCAGGGCCCCAGCATGCTGGTCCTTTTGTTCTTTGCATTTCAGTGAGTCTTGCTGGTTCTTTCTATCTGGGCGATCCGGAACACAACAGCCGTCTTCTGCTGTTTTCCCAGGCGCATCAACAGGAGCTGGATTGGAAGCGGAGAAGCCGGCACTTGGGAGGCCGGCATTGTAAGCTGCAGCCTAACCCATTGCACCACAGTGCTGGCCCCGCAATGCCATTTCTCACATTCCAAACAAAGGCCGGCCAGCCGGCCCGCATGGTAGCCGCTCACCAGCCAAGGCCATGAGCTCCAACTCCTCCACATCCATGCCAACACTGATTATGTCCTATTGCTGTTGTTTTCTTTTTCTTTTTTCTTTTTTTTATTTATTTGACAGAGTTAGTGAAAGAGAGACAGAGAGAAAGGTCTTCCTTCCATTAGTTCACCCCCCAAATGGCTCCTACAGCTGGAGCTACGCCGATCCGAAGCCAAGAGCCAGGTGCTTCCTCCTGGTCTCCCACGCGGGTTAGGGCTTCAACGTGGCCCAGCCCTGGCCATTGTGGCCATCTGGGGAATGAACCAGCAGATGGAAGACTTTTCTCTCTCTCCTAACTCTTTCAAATAAATAAACATTTTAAAAAGATAGCATTGGGGCCAGCCCTGTAGCATAGTGGGTAAAGCTGCCACCTGTAGTGTTTGCATCCCATATGGGCACTGGTTCAAGTCTAAGATGCTCCACTTCTGATCCTGCTCTCTGCTGTGGCCTGGGAAAGCAGTAGAAGATGGCCCAAGTCCTTGGGTCCTTGCACCCACGTGGGAGACCCAGAGGAAACTCCTGGCTCCTGGCTTTGGATCGGTGCAGCTCCGGCTGTTGCAGCCAATTGGGGAGTAAACCAGCAGATGGAAGATCTCTCTCTCTCTCTCTCTCTCTCTCTCTCTCTCTCTCTGCCTCTCCTCACTCTGTGTAACTCTGACTTTCAAATAAATAAATAAATAAATAAATAAATAAATAAATAAATTCTGTTCCCAAACAGTCAAGACAAGGGCTGTTCAAGTCATTGCTTCTCAAAGTGTCAGTTTCACTTCTACAGATCACCTTTTAGGTGCTCTGTTAACACAGGTCAGGGAGGACATATGGTATTTGTCCCTTTGGGACTGGCTTATTTCACTAAGTGTGATGGTTTCCAGTTTTATCCAATTGTGGAAATAAGAGAATTTCTTTTTTTTTATTGCTGTGTAGTATTCCATGGTGTACATATCCCATAATTTCTTTATCCAGTCTTCAGTTGATGGGCATTTGGGCTGATTCCATGTCCTGGCTACTGTGAATTGAGCTGCAGTAAACATGGGGGTGCAGATAACTCTTCATATGCTGATTTCATTTCCCTCGGGTAAATTCCCAGGAGTGGGATGGCAGGGGCGTATGGCAGGTCTGTATTCAGGTTTCTGAGGTGTCTCCATACTGTCTTCCACACTGGCTTCCCAGTTTACATTCCCACCAACAGTGGATTAGGGAACCTTTCTCCCCACATCCTCACAGCATTTGTTGTTAGTTGATTGCTGTGTGAAAGCCATTCTAACTGGGGTGAGCTGAAACCTCATTGTGGTTTTGATTGGCATTTCCCTGATGGCTAGTGATCCTGAGCATCTCTTCATGTGTCTGTTGGCCATTTGGATTTCCTCTTTTGAAAAATGCCTGTTGAAGTCTTTTGCCCATTTCTCCACTGGGTTGTTTGTTTTCTTGTTGCTGAGTTTCTTGATCTCTTTCTATATTCTGGTTATTAATCCTTTATCAGTTGCATAGTTTGCAGATAATTTCTCCCGTTCTGTTGTTTGCATCTTCACTTTGCTAAATGTTTCTTTTGCAGTGCAGAAGCTTTTCAATTTGATGTAATCCCATTTCTCAATTTTGGCTTTGACTGCCTGTGCTTCTGGGGTCTTTTCCAAGAACTCTTTGCCTATGCCAGTGCCTTGCAGAGTTTCCCCAGTGTTCTCCAAGAATTTGATGTTATCAGGTCATAGATTTAGGTCTTTGATCCATGTTGAGTGGATTTTTGTGTAAGGTGTAAGGTGGGGTCTTGCTTCATACTTCAGCACATGGAAGCCCAGTTTTCCCAGCACCATTTTGAAGAGACTGTCCTTGCTCCAGGGACTGGTTTAGCTCCTTTGTCAAAGGTAAGGTGGTTATAGAAGCGTGGATTGATTTCTGGTGTTTCTGTTCCGTTCCATTGGTCTATCCATGTGTTGTTATACAAGAACCAGCCTGTTTTGATTAAAACTGCCTTGTAGTGTGTCTTGAAATCTGGTATTGTGATGCCTCTGGCTTTGTTTTTGTGGTATAACATTGCCTTAGCTATTCAGGATCTCCTGTGATTCCATATGAATTTCAGCATCATTTTTCTATATCTAAGAAGAATGTCTTTGGCATTTTGATTGGTATTGCATTGAGTCTGTAAATTGCTGTTGGAAGTATGAACATTTTGATGATATTGATTCTTCCAATCCATGAACATGGAAAAATTTTCCATTTTTTGTATCTTCTTCTATTTCTTTCTTTATTTTTTGTAATTCTAATCATAAAGATCTTTGACATCCTTGGTTAGATTTATTCCAAGGCATTTTTTGTAGCTATTAGAAGTGGGAGTTCTTTCTCAGCCATAGCATTGTCCAAATTTACAAAGGCTGTTGATTTTTGTGTATTGATTTTATATCCTGTGACTTCACCAAACTCTTCTATGAGTTCCAATATCTATCGGTGGAGTCTTTTGGCTACCCTGTATATAGAATAATGTCAACTTTAAATAGGGGTAGTTTGACTTCCTCTTTCCCAAGTTTATCCCTTTGGTTTATTTTTGTTGCCTAATGACTCTGGCCAAAGCTTCCAGGACTATATTCAATAGCAATGGTGAGAGTGAGCATCCTTGTCTGGTTCTGGATTTAGTGGGAATGCTTTCAACTTTTCCCCATTCAATAGAACACTGGCCATGGGTTTGTCATAAATTGACTTGAGTGTGTTGAAGAATGTTCCCTCTGTCCCCAGTTTGCTTAGAGTTTTATCATGAAATGGTGTCTTTTAACTGGAGAGTTGAGATCATTTACATTCAAAGTGACTATTGATAAGTAACTACTTTGCCCTGTCATTTTTCCATAAATATTCCTATTTTTTACTTTGGATTTCCTTTGTATTTTTACTGGATAATCTTCTTCCTTTACCTTCTTTTGTAGTGATGACCTTGTTTCTGTGTGCAGCACATCCTTTAAGCATCTTTTGGAAAGCTGGACAGGTGGTGACAAATTCTTTAAATTTCTGTTTGTTGTGGAAGATCTTTACTTCACCTTCATTCATAAATGAGAGCTTTGCAGAGTACAGTATTCTGGCTTGACAGTTTTTTTCTCTTAACCTTGGAATATATCTCACCATTCTCTCCTAGCCTGTAGGGTTTGTGATATGAAGTCCTCTGTGAGTCTAATCGGACATCTTCTGAAGGTAATCTGGCCTTTCTCTTGTGCACTTTTTAGAATGTTTTCTTTATGTTTTACTGTGGTGAGTTTGATTACAATGTGTTGTGGTGCAGATCTTTTCTGGTCATATCTAGTAGTAGTTCTACGTGCTTCCTGTACTTGGATGTCCCTTTCTTTCTCCAAATTATGGAAGTTTTCTGTTATTATTTCACTAAAAAAGCCTTCTAATTCTTTCTCTCTTACCATGTCTCCAGGAACTCTTAGAACCCATATGTTGGGTTGTTTGATAGTATCCTGTAGATTCCCAACAGTGTTTTTTGTGGGGAGCAACTGAGACTAGACTAAATTACTGGAACTAAGACTAATTCTATGCATCTGATCTCCACCATATGGCGCTGAGAAGGAGTAAACAACTTCTACACAGCTGCCTCACCTATTCGACTGATAAGCTGCAGGAGCTGATCCTGCTCCTGATTGGAGGAGAGCAGCGTGCTCGGCGTGTGGGCAGCAGAGCACAGATTGGTGGAAGAGGACTACAAAGGAGGAAAGAAACAACATGCACTGGGAACATCTGAGGAACATCTGAGCAACCCCTGAGAGAGCTGGCCGGTGGTGTGCCGCTCCTCCGCGGAAGCAGGGAAAGCGGCGGGGGTGCCGCCCCTCCGCGGAGGCGGTGGAGGGGGGGACGGCAGCTAACCCAGGACGGTGTCGTTCCTCCTCGAGTGGGGGAGTGACAGTTTTTTAGTTTTCTAATTTTCTCTGCTTGTTTTTTGTATAATTTCCTGTGCTTTGTCTTCCAAGTTGGATATTTTTTTCTTCTGCTTCACTGATTCTGTTGTTAAGGATCTCCACTGCATTTTTTATTTGTTCTACTGCATGTGTTGCTTTCTCTTTAAGGTCTCAATTTCATGGGAGAAATTTTCTTTCAAGTTATGTACAGATTTCATTAGTTCATGCATTTGCTTCTGATTACTTCTATATAATCTTATGACCAATTTTTAAAATTCCATTTCTTGCATTTATTCAAACTCTTCATCTTCACAATCTAGTATTGAAGTGTCGTATTCTTTTGCAGCATCATGTTGCTTGTTTTGAGGGCATCATTCTTGTTTCTTGAATTTGTGCATTTGTCATTTGGCATTTGTGAAATGATACCGGTGAATGGCAGGGTTCTTGTCTTTGCACAAGAAAGAATTCAGGTGTGAGACAGAGAGTAGTGGAAAGTAAAATAGCAAGGTTTATTAGGGAAGGGACATCCATAAAAACAGATGGGCACCTCCAGACAGAACCTGAGAGAGAGTTCCCACTCGCTCGGACTAGGGGAGAGCGTGGTTACATGGTTGAGTGGAGAGAGTACACCTGGCCAGACCAGGCGGGCAGCTCAGCATGGAGGCAGAAGGCTGAGCGCACAGTCCAGTTGAGGCCAGGGGTTTTTAAGGAGATGGGTCTCTGTCTTCACACGTCTCCTCCTGAAACAAAGGGTTTTATGGATGTAAATACTAAGAAGCTCCTATCTGAGTTTTCCCCTGAAGGTATCAGACAGGAGGAAGCCTAGCTGGCTCCGCCCTGGGTTTAGAGGAAGGGTGAGCAAGACCCCCTGGAGGATTGGGATTTGAAATGCAGATACTGGGCTGCATCTGGAAGATTATCAGGCAGAAGGGGTGGAGTCCCCCCCCTCCAGGTTATCAGGTAGAAGAGGGTAGGGCAGGATGCAGATACTGGACTGCCCCTGAAACATTATCAGGATGACTTTGAGATGCATAGATGTCAACTCTTTAGGCCTTTGTCACACACATATAAGCTCATATCTGACTTCCTACCTAACAGAGATACTTATTGCTTTCTTCTTCTTCCTCTTCCTCTTCTTCTTCTTTGCTGTGGTGGCTTGTATCCTTGGACTATGTGTGGATTAGTGGAGTGTCTGCTTTCAGGGAATGCCTAGAGGTGTGTGCTGGGTGTGGCCAGGGAGCTCTGTTCAGTGCTGCAGGGTAGGGGGAGTGTCCAAGGAGACACCCAGGTTGGATGTGGTAAATCTTTTTTTTTTTTTTTTTATCCAGTGGGGAGATTTCTTCTGTTGGTGTAGACTCAGCTTATTTCCTGTCCTCAAAGGACACTAGTGCCTGGGCACTAGACACAGTGGGTATAATATTCGTCCTTACTTCCATAAGGACCACCACACAAAGGATCTGTGCAGTCCTTGGTGTAAGCAGGTTCCCCAGCAGTGTCCCTCACCAGGAAACCATGGTGCCCTGAGCGTGTGGAGCCTCCCACAGTGACAGCCTGAAGTCCCAGCCACACCCTGAGTCCTCCCATGCAGCTTCAGTGTTCTTCCAGTCCCAGCACACAAGCCTCCCACAGTCACCAGCACCCAGTCAGTTCTCCCCTCCAAACGCACACGTCTCTGCTATGCACAGACAAGGACATGAGTTGGCGCAGCTGTTACACATGTCCAAAACGGCACCCACTCTGTATCAGCATGTTACAAGACACTGTTGCCGGGTGACTGGGGAAAGAGAAATGCCCCAGCCTCTTCCCTCCTGTAGTTCTGCAGGTGCCCTGTCTCCCACAGGGCTTCCTTCCTGGCTTTTCCTGCAGCTTTATTGCCAGTGGCTTGGGCTGCTGCATTCTGCTCCTACCTCTCTCCAGAGCTGGTGGAGCGTCCTGAGTTGTGTGCCCATACCCTCCACATAGGTCCACTGTGTCCCTCTAATTTGCGTGGAGTTTTCTCTGCCACTTTCTCCCTAACTCTTCCTTGAGACTGCTCTCTATTTTTTTATTTATTTGACAGGTAGATACACACACACACACACACACACACACACATATATATATATATATATATAGAGAGAGAGAGAGAGAGAGAGAGAAAGGTCTTCCTTCCATTGGTTCACTCCCCAAATGGCCACTATGGCCGGCGCTGTGCTGATCCGAAGCCAGGAGCCAGGTGCTTCTCCTGGTCTCCCATGGGGTGCAGGGCCCAAGCACTTGGGCCATCCTCCACTGCCCTCGCGGGCCACAGCAGAGAGCTGGACTGGAAGAGGAGCAACCGGGGCAGAACCACCACCCCAACTGGGACTAGAACCCAGCGCCCACAAGGGATGCCGGTGCCGCAGGCCGAGGATTAACCAAGTGAGCCATGGCGCCGGCCTCTCTCTCCATTTTTTAAAATTATCTTCTCCTAGACTGGAGTGGTGAGCTCCCTTCCTACTCCATCACTTCAGGATGGTCTTCTTCAGCACATTTGCATGGTCCCTCCTGCTGTCCCCAGACATCTGCACACTGTCTGCTCAGAAGTCACCCTCAGGGAGGCCTCTCCTAAGTGGTCTTTCTGCCTGTGACTGTGATGCCCACTCCTCTTTGCAGCTTTATTTTCCCCCACTGCACTTAAAGAGAAATGCATTTTGCTTAATTTATGCCGTCTGCCTTCCTCCCTTTCTCTCAGCATCCTTGGACTCTGCGAGGCAGACTCTCTGCTTTGTTTGGTGTGTGCTTGGGAACTAGAAGTGTGCATGTTTGTTAATTCTACAAGCCAATCGTACAAATTTGTCCTCTTTCTGCCTCCATCGTTAAGTAGCTGCATGCCTTCAGGGGAGCCACAAAACTTGCCAAATGTGGAGAGAATTATTTCAAGACCAGCTGCAAATTAAAGCAGCCGCCTTTTGCAAAATCCAGGTTGGATGTAAATTGGATTTCAGGTGCTCCGATTTCATCAGCCTTCCTTCCCTTCGGTGAGAAATATTTTTTAAGGTATAAGTTTCAGGTTAAATAGAAATATTGTCTTCAGCATATCTCATTATCCCAAAGCGAGGAAACAAATCGTTTCTGCTGTATTTTCAAGCCTTCCTGTGTGCCAAGCTCCTTGTGCAAGAAGCACACAAAGGAAAACAGCTAAGTCCCCTTCCTAAGTGCCTTATTGTGCAGAAGTGGGTGGGACAATGGGCCACTGGCTCTGTGACAGACCAGGTCCTGTTGATTGAGCACCAGGACTTTTGTAGGGGAGACACTCGCAGCAACCTCAGAGGCCTCCACACTGGGGGCCTCATGATGTCCAAGCCTAGGGAACCAGCTGCTGCCTTGCTCGCTGCGGCCTGTGGTCTGGGGCAATTACCGTTAACTTCCAGGGACAGCAGAATCAGGGGCCTACACTGGTTTCACAGAAGTGGTCCAATCAGCCAAAGATGCCCCTGGAGGCCTAACAGGGCAGAGCTAAGAAGGCCCTCCTGGCCTTGGGCAGGTCAGTTCTCGAAAAAAATTTCATGTTATCAATTCTTTCAAAGCAGCTATGGAGAAATAAAAGTAAAGACAGATTTAATGGCAGATGCCAACCCAGGGCTCACTCATTGAATCTGATTTTTTCAAAGGCTCTCTGGTTATAGATAAGGAGAAAGGAATATCAGGAAGTCACATAAGGCTGGGAGCAGGGGTCTGACACCGGCAATAGAACTTGGGTATCTTCGCACAGCCCTGACAGGGGTGACAGAACCTGGTGTCCTCAAACAGCCCTGACATGGGGGACAGAACCTGATGTACTCACACAGCCTTGACACGGGGGACAGACCTGGGGGGGTCACACAGCCCTAACAAGGGGGACAGAATCTGGGGGAGGACACACAGCCCTGACATGGGTGACAGAACCTGGTGTCCTCAAACAGCCCTGACATGGGGGACAGAATCTGGTGTCCTCACACAGCTCTGACATGGGGGACAGACCTGGGGGGGTCACACAGCCCTAACAAGGGGGACAGAATCTGGGGGAGGACACACAGCCCTGACATGGGTGACAGAACCTGGTGTCCTCAAACAGCCCTGACATGGGGGACAGAATCTGGTGTCCTCACATAGCCCTGACACGGGGGACAGACCTGGGGGGGTCACACAGCCCTAACAAGGGGGACAGAATCTGGGGGAGGACACACGGCCCTGACGTGGGGGACAGAACCTGGTGTCCTCACACAGCCCTGACATGGGGGACAGAGCTTGGTGTCCTCACACAGCCCTGACATGGTTTTGACAGAACCTGGTGTCCTCACACACCCCTGACACGGGTGACAGAACCTGGTGTCATCACACAACTCTAACATGGGTGACAGAACATGGTGTCCTCATACAGCCCTGACACGGGTGACAGAACCTGGTGTCCTCACACAGCCCAGACACGGGGGGCTGAACCTGGTGTCCTCACACAGCCTTGACATGGGGGACAGAACCTGGTGTCCTCACACAGCCCTGACACGGGGGACAAAGCTTGGTGTCCTCACACACAGCCCTGACACGGGGGACAGAACCTGGTGTCCTCACACACAGCTCTGACACGTGGGACAGAACCTGGTGTCCTCACACAGCCCAGACACGGGGGGCTGAACCTGGTGTCCTCACACAGCCCTGACACGGGTGACAGAACCTGGTGTCCTCACACAGCCCTGACATGGGGGACAGAACCTGGTGTCCTCACACACCCCTGACACGGGTGACAGAACCTGGTGTCCTCACATACAGCCTTGACACGGGGGACAGAACCTGGTGTCCTCACACAGCCCAGACACGGGGGGCTGAACCTGGTGTCCTCACACAGCCTTGACATGGGGGACAGAACCTGGTGTCCTCACACAGCCCTGACACGGGGGACAAAGCTTGGTGTCCTCACACACAGCCCTGACACGGGGGACAGAACCTGGTGTCCTCACACACAGCTCTGACACGTGGGACAGAACCTGGTGTCCTCACACAGCCCAGACACAGGGGGCTGAACCTGGTGTCCTCACACAGCCTTGACACAGGTGACAGAACCTGGTGTCCTCACACAGCCCTGACACGGGGGACAGAACCTGGTGTCCTCACACAGCCTTGACACAGGGGACTGAACCTGGTGTCCTCACACAACCCTGACACGGGGGACAGAACCTGGTGTCCTCACACAGCCCAGACACAGGGGGCTGAACCTGGTGTCCTCACACAGCCTTGACATGGGGGACAGAACCTGGTGTCCTCACACAGCCCTGACACGGGGGACAGAACCTGGTGTCCTCACACAGCCCAGACACGGGGGGCTGAACCTGGTGTCCTCACACAGCCTTGACATGGGGGACAGAACCTGGTGTCCTCACACAGCCCTGACACGGGGGACAAAGCTTGGTGTCCTCACACACAGCCCTGACACGGGGGACAGAACCTGGTGTCCTCACACACAGCTCTGACACGTGGGACAGAACCTGGTGTCCTCACACAGCCCAGACACGGGGGGCTGAACCTGGTGTCCTCACACAGCCTTGACACGGGTGACAGAACCTGGTGTCCTCACACAGCCCTGACACGGGGGACAGAACCTGGTGTCCTCACATACAGCCTTGACACGGGGGACTGAACCTGGTGTCCTCACACAGCCCTGACACGGATGACAGAACCTGGTGTCCTCATACAACCCTGACACGTGGGACAGAACCTGGTGTCCTCACACAGCCCAGACATGGCTGACAGAACCTGGTGTCCTCACACACAGTACTGACACGGGTGACTGTCGCTCCCCCTCTTCGTGGAGGAACGACACTAAGCCCTGCCTAGGCTTCATATCCGAGTCACGGCACCCCCCCTCTTCGTGGAGGAGCAACACAGGACCCTGCGCTGTTCTTTCGTCTGCTCGGCCCTCCCCGGGTTTTCTGCTGGTTCTTCCCGGGTTGGCTACTATCCCTTCCACCTCCGTGGAAGGGCAGTTCCCCCTGGCCACATTCCCCACTTCCGCAGGGGAGCGGCACACCGCCGGCCGGGTCTCTCGGGGGCTGCACGGGTGTTCCTTCAGCTAGATGTTCCCCTTAGATGTTCCTGGTGCATGCCGTCTCTCTCCTCCTTTATAGTCCTCCTCCGCCAATCCCATCTCGGCTGCCCACACGCCGAGTACGCTGCTCTCCAATCAGGAGCAAGTCCTACAGTTTATTGGTTGAACTGGAGGCAGCTGTGCGGAAGCTGTTTACTTCTCTCCCAGCGCCATATTGTGGGAGAGCAGATGCATAGAATAAGTCTTAATTCCAGTAACTCAGTCTAGTCCGGTTTGCTCCCCACAGGTGACAGAACCTGGTGTCCTCACATAGTTCTCACACGGGTGACAGACCCTGCCACAGCCCTGACATGGGTGACCCACCCTTGGTGTCCTGACACGCAGTACCCTGGGAGCCCTGCTCCCAGATGCCGGGTGGGGGGGTTTCGTTTCCCCTCCACTTTGTGTGGGACCAGTGTGGGGTCTCCGCGCAGCTGCAAGCCCTTCCCCAAGCACGTGGAAGAGCGGCACCCAGAGATGTGTGGGAGAGCAAAAACAAAAGTGCAAGCGCAGAACTCAAGTTGTGCACGAACAAAATCAGAAAGCAAGGAAAACACCAATCCAAGGGAACCCGCAACAGGCGACAGCCCCCCACCAAGTTAAATCCCGGGTCAGTGCACACCCCACTGAGGCCCGCGGGATACTCCCAGGGGAGGATCCGACCGAGAACCACGTGTTCACGCCATCAGGGGCACGCGGCAGTAAGCACGCCCGGGAATTTGACTCCAATCACCTAAACTCAGGGTAGAGGGGACGGTTCACAGCGTCCGGAGACCGACAGGGCTGGACGGCAGTGGGCCATGGCCTTCAGGGGGGCGTGTCACAGCGGCCAGAGAGGTCAGGGTTTGCTGGGGCGGGGCTCTCCGGTGGGCGGGGCTTGGCATTGCGCAGGAAGGAAGAGAATTCGCTGCGCGGTGTGTGCACCCTGTGTGTGTGTGTGCGTGTGTAAACCATAACCCTGTGTGTGTATGTGTGTGTGTGTGTGTGTGTGGAAAACCGAATCATCTGCAGCTGCCAGTCAAGGGCCTCCACAGAGCCTCGAGGATCAGTCAAAAGCAGTTTGGGGTGTCAATCACAGACCTGTGCTGTCCTGGGATTCGGCCGGATCTGTCAGTCAGCGGCCTGCGTGGTCCGCGAGGAGCGGTCAGACCTCGGCTGCTCCCCCCACCTGGCTACAGCGGCCCGCACTGGATCTGCTCCCCACCCACCTGCAGGCCGGAGCCCCTGCCGGAGGACTGGCACCCCTCGGACCCCTGCCCCAGAGGGTGGGCGGCGCTGCGGGAGGCTCCATCAGGCCGAGGGTGCGCGCAGCGGGGCTGCGGTGGTGGGCCCGGGACTGAAACCCTTTCTCTGAGGATCGTCTTGGCTTGCTCTACCCTCAGCGTAGATGGCGATCCTCATGTTGATACCAGAAAAAAGAAAACGTCGAAAACGAACAGAGATGGCTTACTAGGGAAATCACTGTGCCTTTAAATTTTTAAAAAAATATTTATTCGAAAGAGAGAGAGATCTTCCATTTGCTGGTTCACTTCCCAAATGCCTGCAACAGCCAGGGCTGGGCCAGTCTGAAACCGGGAGCCTGGAACCCAGTCTGGGCCTCCCACTTGCATAGCAGGGACCCAAGGGCTCCAGCCATCACTGCTGCCTCTCAGGGTGAGAGTGAAGCCAGGACTCAAACCCAGGCACTCCACTCTGTGATGTGGGGTAACCACGCCAAATTCTACCCCATGCACTAGGTCTCAGTCCTACTCTGACGTGGGTGTGGCATGTGTCTCTGTGTGAGTCTGTATGTCTGTGGGTGTGGTTTATGTAAGTCTGTATGTGTATCTGTGTGTGTGTGTGTGATGTGTCTGTAGGTGGTTTAGGTAAGTCTGTATGTATATCTGTGTGTAGTCTGTGTGTGTGTGATGTGTCTGTCTGAGTCTGTATGTGTTGTGTGTGGTTTATGTAGGTCTGTGTATGAATCTCTGTGTGTGGCATGTGTGTGATGTGTCTCTATGTGTGTCTATGTGTGGCCTGTATGTGTGTTACCCACACGTACACACAGAGTTGCAGTGGGGTCCACATTTATCTGCCCACAGCCTTTGTTGGTGACCCAAGTTTGGTGGTCAGGGTTTTTTTTTTTTTTTTTTTTTTTTGACAGGCAGAGTGGACAGTGAGAGAGAGAGACAGAGAGAAAGGTCTTCCTTTGCCGTTGGTTCACCCTCCAATGGCCGCCGCGGCCAGTGCGCTGTGGCCGGCGCACCGCGCTGATCCGATGGCAGGAGCCAGGAGCCAGGTGCTTTTCCTGGTCTCCCATGGGGTGCAGGGCCCAAGCACCTGGGCCATCCTCCACTGCACTCCCTGGCCACAGCAGAGGGCTGGCCTGGAAGAGGGGCAACCGGGACAGAATCCGGCGCCCCAACCGGGACTAGAACCCGGTGTGCCGGCGCCGCTAGGCGGAGGATTAGCCTAGTGAGCCGCGGCGCCGGCTGGTGGTCAGGGTTTTAAGACCCTCACTTCCTCAAGGACAGCTCCCCTGCGGGGCCCAATACGTGGTCTTGGGCCCTTCCCAAAGAACACATTTGCTTACAGCTTGAGATCGCGGTGCAGACCAGAGTGGGAAAGGCTCCCGAGCTCTAAGGTCCTCTTAGCCCTGATTCCGTGAGAGGAAATCGTGGCAGGGCCGGGGGCAGGGGGTGCAGGCGCACCAGAGCACTGACAGGAGGCTGGAATGGCCGGCAGTGCGCAGGTGGGGCCGTCTGTGGCTGACTCCCTTCCCTGTGCCTCCCCTCCAGGGATCTGAGACGTGGTCGCCCAGGCCTGTGAGTGCTGGCCATGGTGTCCCTGTTTATTTCAGGTGGGTCTCTGGACTCACTCCCTGTCACCACATGAGTGTCACCTGGCACAGGAGCAGCAGCTGTCAAGGTGGAACTGAGGCACGCGCAGAGACACCACAGTCACGCGGTGTGAGTGCTGTGGAGGTGAACACCTCCCCCATCACCTACACCCCGCAGAGATGGCAGGGGTGGGGGGGCTAATGGCGGCAGCCTGCAGCAGCTGCTGACTTGCCCTGCCTGGGGCTTTTGGCTCCTGTCTGGGACTCCTTCCATTTCCTGCCTTGGTGAGTTGGGAAACACTTGGGAGGAGGGGAAATTCTTACACACTGTTTACGACCAAGGACTCTCATGACACCAGTGGGTGTGAAAACTGCTTCACCAAAGTTTTCATATCCTCTCGTAAATATTCCCGCATACCCAGGAGATAGCATTCGACTGGTCTACTTGCAGTTTAGCATGTGGTCTTGTAGTAAAAATGCATCACAACCGTCTCACGCTGCAGAGCTTGCGAGATGCGATGTGCCTGCTCCGGCGGGAGGCAGCTGAGGTGTCTGGGCCGAAGCACAGGCCTCGGAAGCAGACGCTCTGCCAGGCTTTGAGTTCCGCTCGCCCCTCAGGGACTTGGGCTGCCTTGATCTCTGTGCAGTCCTCGGGGGCAGGAAAGCAGGGCAGTGAGGACTCAGCTGAGACTGAGCGGCTGTGTCCTCACAGCTGCACCTTCCAAAGGAATCAGCTTCACTCACTCCCCACCCCCAAAGGGCTCAGACTGGGGGGGGGGGGGCTCAGACTGAGGGGGTGGGGCTAAGACTGAGGAGGCGGAGCTCAAAGGGGCGGGGCTCAGACTGAGGGGGTGGGGCTCAGACTGGGGGGGCGGGGCTCAGACTGAGAGGGCGGGGCTCAGACTGAGAGGGCGGGGCTCAGCCATAAGCTAACTTCCCTGACAAACAGCAAATGGGCACCGTGGATACTGTGGGGAAGGGGCTGTCCCGGGTAGCGCGGCTTTTGAGCAGGGAACTGCCCCCCAGAAGTTACAGTGATCTTGATTTGTCTTTTTTTTTTTTTTTTTTTTGACAGGCAGAGTGGACAGTGAGAGAGAGAGACAGAGAGAAAGGTCTTCCTTTGCCGTTGGTTCACCCTCCAATGGCCGCCGCGGCCGGCGCGCTGCGGCCGGCGCACCGCGCTGATCCGATGGCAGGAGCCAGGAGCCAGGTGCTTTTCCTGGTCTCCCATGGGGTGCAGGGCCCAAGCACCTGGGCCATCCTCCACTGCACTCCCTGGCCACAGCAAAGGGCTGGCCTGGAAGAGGGGCAACCGGGACAGAATCCGGCGCCCCAACCGGGACTAGAACCCGGTGTGCCGGCGCCACTAGGCGGAGGATTAGCCTAGTGAGCCGCGGCGCCGGCCCTTGATTTGTCTTTTTGCAAATCACATCCTCATCATTAATTTCTAGTGAATTCTGAGGAAATTTTTGCGTTTAAAAAATTTCCATTTACTTAATTCATTTGAAAGGCAGAGAAGCAAAGAGAGAAAGAGACAGAGATCTCTCCTCAAATGCCAGGAGCAGCAGGGCTGGGCCAGGCCAAAGCTGGAAGCCAGGAATTCAACTCAGGGACCCAAGCACTTGGGCCATTACCTCTGCCTGCTTGGATACTCGCGAGCGGGAAGCTTGACTGGGAGTGGAGCTGGTACTGAGCCCAGACACTCCGATGTCCGATGCTAGCATCCCAAGTGGCAGCTTAATCTGTTGCATGACAATGCCCACCTGCTTTCTCATTTTGACAACAATTTTTCTCTTTTTTTGATACTGCTTCTTTTCTTTAAATTTATTATTTAAGGAATGCAAATTTCATAAGTACCACTTTAGGAATATGGTGATTCTTCCCCCATACCCGCCCTCCCTCCCACACTCCCACCCTCCTCCTCCTCCCTCTCCCCTTGCCAGTCCCATTCTCCATCAAGATTCATTTCCAATTAACTTTTACCCAGAAGATCAACTCCAGACTAAGTGAAGATTTCAACAGTTTGCACACACACACACACACACACTCACAACTGTTTGAGAACTGGTTTTACAGTTAACTCTCAATACAACTCATGGAGGACAGAGGTCCTGCATGGGGAGTTAGTGCACAGTGACTCTTGTTAGCTCAGCAATTAACACTCTCAGGTATGTCAGTGGACCTATGTATGTATGTCCATAGGTGGACCTAGGGCAAGGAAAGGGGAAGGAAAGATGAGACATTTATAGGCTTTTGATACTGTAGGAGAAAAACAAACGTATTCAGGAAATATTAAATTAAATATGTACCATGATCCAGGCTCTGAGCTGTTCGCTGAGACACGTCTTCTGTGGTCAGTGGCTGATGGAAGCCTTGTGCTGGCTTCCTGCCCCGCGTTCCACTGGTATTCACTGGGATCGTGGCAGCACATGATGAGCCTGGGCCTTGTCCTGGGACCTACTGGGATCTGAAGGCTTGACTTGGCTCTGTAGCCACAGACTTCAGTCCAGCATGGGTAATACTCTGTGTGTGTGTGTGTGTGTGTGTGTGTGTGCACAGATCAAAGTAAAATCAATACCTCTACCAGAAAATAATTCAGCGGGGCCAGCACAGTCTAAGCCATGGCCAGCATCCCTAATGGGCTCTGGTTTGAGTCCCTGCTGCTCCATTTCTGATCCAGCTCCCTGCTAATGCAACTGGGAAAGCAATGGAAGATGACCCAAGTGCTTGGGCCCCTGCACCCATGTGGAAGACCTGGAAGAAGCTCCTGGCTCCTGGCTTTGGCCTGGCTCAGCCTTGGCTGTTGTGGCCATTTGGAGAGTGAATCAGTGGATGGAAGATGTCTCTCTCTGTCTCTCCTTCTCTAGACACACTCTGCCTTTCAAAACATACATCTTTAAAAAAGAGAAGAAACTCAGGCAGCCAGAGCATCATTAATGTTTTCTTTAGAAAGTACAACAATGAATGACAGCTGCTGAAGTAAAAAACTAATTATTTCATAATATTCACTTCTTTCAGGAATGACACAGACTGTGAGTTCCTGCTTTTATCTTACAGTTTGTGAATTTGGGTTAAAATCTGTCAAGTACTAAGAGGATCTTGACAAAGCGAGGTAAAGCCATCAGCTTCTGTAGGTTTTGGTCGCCACTCTGCCTCCTGTGGGCTCCAAGGCAGCTGTCTGGGGACAGGGCACATCCCTACCTCCCATTTCTCAACAAGGACTCACTAACAGGTCAGAGAACCTTGTCACCCAGGCAGGCGGCTTCTCCAATGCTTTGACTTGAACATCGAGCCTGCACGTGGCCACCGCACAAGGGCACCTCGCTGCACGGCCTTTCTATTCATCTTCTCTCTCGAGAAGAACGTTTGTTGTGCGAGAGCTTCAATATCCTGGGTGCTGTGATCCTACAGACAGGGCTTTGCCCCTCCCCTGTGAGAGCCCGAGCAGACCTGGCCGGCCTACTCACTTCCTGGCCTGAGGACATTTCTGGGCCTTTTTCCTGGGGCAGCCATCCCTGGCAGCTTGGAATCTTGGGAGCACACGTGGTCTGATCATTGGATGAGATCTCGCCTTCTTTCATGGAAAGTTAAGAAGAACAATGATCAGACTTAAGTTCACCTCTGGGGGAACTGCAGACGCCTGCACACAGCTGCGTAGCGTGTGTGTGTCACTCCTGTCTTCCCACACTGGCCTAGTGTAGCTGTACCTGACTCACGTCACACAGATGCTTGTCTTTGTACACACCAGAGTACGCAGAAGCCCCAGTGTGAGAACTAACACCTTCTGGATGCTTCCTCCTGTCCCCAGTCCCAAATGGGCCTCACCACATTGGCCTCCTGCATGGGCTGCGCTGCCACTGGGCCCAGTGTGATCAGTGCCACCTCCCCTCATCCCCCTCTAAGACCCTGCCTGCACATCGCAGCCCTGACAGCTCAGGGTCCCAGCCTCGGGACTGGCCCTGAACACCTGTCCCAGGCGTGTGACACCTCAGGGTCCCAGCTACACGTGTGTCTCAGTTGCAGCTTCTGCCCTCCTTTGCCTTTGTGGTGCCCTTTGCACTCTGACCTTAACCCTCACAGCCACAGAGGAAGATCCTCCAGGTGCCACAGCTCTGAGAACCTGCCTGCCACGTCTGCTCCCTGTGCTGTGGTCCACCTGATCCTGTGAACGGAGCTCCCACCTTGGCCTCTCTGTCCTGGTGCCTGCTGACTTGCACACTTGTGTTTAGTTTGTTTTCAGCGTGGCCACAGGCAATGTCCATATTGTCATCTAAGCAGTGTAGCCCTGTGGAAATATGTGACTATTTCTGGAATGGTTTCTCCTTACACTGAGAGTCAGGATGTGGCACTAGTGATGTCTTGGCCTTTCACCTGCACAGCGTTCTTGTCAGACAGGATGATTGCACGCCTCTTGGATGGTTGCATGCCTCTTGGATGGTTGCACGCCTCTTGGATGATTGCATGCCTCTTGGATGGTTGCACGCCTCTTGGATGGTTGCCTGCCTCTTGGATGGTTGCATGCCTCTTGGACGGTTGCACACCTCTTGGACGGTTGCCCGCCTCTTGGATGGTTGCATGCCTCTTGGATGGTTGCACACCTCTTGGATGGTTGCACGCCTCTTGGATGGTTGCACACCTCTTGGACGGTTGCATGCCTCTTGGATGGTTGCACGCCTCTTGGACAGTTGCACGCCTCTTGGATGGTTGCACGCCTCTTGGATGATTGCACGCCTCTTGGATGGTTGCACACCTCTTGGATGGTTGCACGCCTCTTGGATGGTTGCACGCCTCTTGGATGGTTGCACACCTCTTGGATGGTTGCACGCTTCTTGGATGGTTGCACACCTCTTGGATGGTTGCACGCTTCTTGGATGGTTGCACACCTCTTGGACAGTTGCACGCCTCTTGGACGGTTGCACACCTCTTGGACAGTTGCACGCCTCTTGGATGGTTGCACGCCTCTTGGGTGGTTGCATGCCTCTTGGACGGTTGCCCGCCTCTTGGATGGTTGCACGCCTCTTGGATGGTTGCACGCCTCTTGGATGGTTGCACGCCTCTTGGATGGTTGCACGCTTCTTGGATGGTTGCACACCTCTTGGACAGTTGCACGCCTCTTGGATGGTTGCACGCCTCTTGGATGGTTGCACACCTCTTGGACAGTTGCACGCCTCTTGGATGGTTGCACGCCTCTTGGATGATTGCATGCCTCTTGGACAGTTGCACGCCTCTTGGATGGTTGCATGCCTCTTGGACAGTTGCACGCCTCTTGGGTGGTTGCACGCCTCTTGGATGGTTGCATGCCTCTTGAACGGTTGCCCGCCTCTTGGATGGTTGCACGCCTCTTGGATGGTTGCATGCCTCTTGAACGGTTGCCCGCCTCTTGGATGGTTGCACACCTCTTGGACGGTTGCCTGCCTCTTGGATGGTTGCACGCCTCTTGGACGGTTGCACGCCTCTTGGATGGTTGCACACCTCTTGGACAGTTGCACGCCTCTTGGATGGTTGCACGCCTCTTGGACAGTTGCACGCCTCTTGGATGGTTGCACGCCTCTTGGATGATTGCACGCCTCTTGGATGGTTGCATGCCTCTTGAACGGTTGCACACCTCGTCTGCTCCCAGGGCCTTGCTCGAAGCTCCCGGTGAAGAAGGAAGAGGAGGGGCAGGCACCCGTGTTCCAGGACGAGTACTGTGGGCGTCTGAGTACCGATGTTTCCCCCAGGGGGATTTCACGATACACAGGAGCTGTGAAGACAAATAAGTGACTTTTAAAAATATGCAAAACTTTGCAATCTTCACTTTACTGTAGGTGGGTCACAATTGTGCTATTTCTTCATAATTTGGTCTTGCTAAGACTTCATTCCTTCGTGTTTGTTGGCTACAGATGCCCAATAACTGAAACCTCATAAGAATCTGATACCATCCTGTGAGGTGGGAAGGCAGCCCTGTGCATCACCACAACTCTTCTGGCTTCCAGTTGTCTCCATTGGACGTTTTGGATAAAGATCAGTGGATGAGGAACCTGATCAGTTCTCTCGCTCTTTTCAGCTCTGCCACCTTTGTTACCTGTTGTCTTTTTAGCACATAGAGAACAGGCATTGGTGCGCTGAAGTGGCAGGGGTACAAGGGAGGTGGGGGGGCCACTGTTCTCTGGGCCGGACTCGTGCACCCAGGATTCACCTACCCAAGGCCTCATCTACCCCAGGCCTCATCCACCCCAGGACCCATCCACCACAGGACCCATCCACCCCAGGATCCGTCCACCACAGGCATCGTCCACCCGAGGACCCATCCACCCCAGGACAAGTCCACCCCAGGACCCATGCACCCCAGGACCCGTCCACCCCAGGCCTCGTCCACTTCAGGCCTCATCTACCCAGGACCAGTCCACCCCAGGACCTGTCCACCCCAGGACACATCCACCCCAGGCCTCATCCACCCCAGGACCCATCCACCCCAGGACCCGTCGACCCCAGGACCCATCTACCCTGGACCCATCCACCCCAGGACCCGTCCACCCCAGGCCTCATCCACTCTAGGACCCATCCACCCCAGGACCCATCCACCCCAGGCCTCGTCTACTCCAGGCCTCGTCCACTTCAGGCCTCATCTACCCAGGACCAGTCCACCCCAGGACCCGTCCACCCCAGGACACATCCACCCCAGGACCCATCCACCCCAGGACACATCCACCCCAGGACCCATCCACCCAGGACCCATCTACCCCAGGACCCATCTACCCCAGGACCCGTCCACCCCAGGCCTCATCCACTCTAGGACCCATCCACCCAGGACCCATCCACCCCAGGACACATCCACCCCAGGACCCATCCACCCCAGGCCTCATCCACCCCAGGACCCATCCACCCCAGGCCTCGTCTACTCCAGGCCTCGTCTACTCCAGGCCTCATCTACTCCAGGCCTCATCCACTCCAGGACCCATCCACCCCAGGACACATCCACCCCAGGACCCATCTACCCCAGGCCTCATCCACCCACGCCTCATCCACCCCAGGCCTCATCCACCCCAGGACCTGTCCACCCCAGGCCTCGCACACTCCAGGCCTCATACACCCAAGGCCTCATCTACCCAGGACCAGTCCACCCCAGGACCTGTCCACCCCAGGACCTGTCCACCTCAGGCCTCATCCACTCTGGGACCCGTCCACCCCAGGACCTGTCCACCCCAGGACCCATCCACCCCAGGCCTCGTCCACTTCAGGCCTCGTCCACCCTAGGACCCATCTACCCCAGGACCCGTCCACCCCAGGCCTCGTCCACCTCAGGCCTCATATACTCCAGGCTTTATCCACCCGAGGACCTGTCTACCCCAGGCCTCATCCACCCAAGGACCTGTCCACCCCAGACCTCATCCACCCCAGGACCTGTCCACCCCAGGACCCGTCCACCTCAGCCTCTGCCCGTGGGGCCTGGTTGCTTTGCCTCTTCCTTGCTCCATGTTTCTAAGCTCTGGTCTGTCCCTCACTTCTGTCCCATAGACAACTGCCAGGGTGGGGGCTGGGCTCAGCAGGTCAGGGCCTGGGCCCCGGAGGAGCCTCGGTCAGAACTGGTGCGTGTCAGCCGCTCTCTTCTTCACACCGAGTTTCAGCTCACAGTGTTCCCTGAGAAGGAGAAGGGGTTTCCCAGAGCCACTCACAGCGGGCTGCCGGCCCAGGTGCCCCCGGGCCACACTGCAGTGCTTACAGGGCAAGTCTCCACTGCCCGTCTGCGAAGGACCCTGGACATCTTCCTCCTGTTCTTAGATACCTCCGCCTCTCTCGAACCCTGGGCTCCCTTTCCCAGCATCCCCTTCGCTCTGCTGTTCCTCCCTTTAGGCCATGCAGCACGTCCCAATGCCTGCTGGTTTACACAGCAGCAGTCTCCATGGGTCGGGAACTTGGGTCGGGCTTGGCGAGCAGGTGATTCTGTGGTGGCCACTCATAGAGCTGCAGGTCAGAAGGTGCAGGCGGAAGCGGGTAGGGTGGCCAGGCATCCCTGTCCACGGGCCCTTCTGGGTGGGTGGTCCAGATGCCCTCAGAGCAGCCATGGCTGAGGTCAAGGCGGAGAGCATTGCATTTTCCATGACCAGGCCTTGAAACTCACGTGGTGTCGCCTGGCCACACTGTTGATCCAGGAAGCCACACACCACGCCCAGGTCAAGGAGAAGGGACACACATAGGCCTCAATATGGGTGGGAAAATGATCAAAGTCGCATTGTGAGGAGACTGTGTCAATACATGTTGCAGCTGGGGCCACTGCTGTCTCCCTGGGGCCGGTGCTGTGGTGCAGCGGGTAAAGCCACCGCCTGCAGTGTCGGCATCCCATATGGGCTCCAATTTGAGTCCCAGCTGCTCCACTTCCAATCCAGCTTTCTGCTATGGCCTGGGAAAACAATGGAAGATGGCCCAAGTGCTTGGGCCCCTGCACCCACGTGGGAGACCTGGAAGAAGCTCCTGGCTCCTGGCTTCCTTCTGGCCCAGCCCTGGCTGTTGTGGCTACTGGGGAGTGAACCAGTGGATGGAACACCTCTCTCTCTCTCTCTTTCTGCCTCTGCTGGCATCCACCCTGGGGTCACCCTGGGACGCTTCCAGGCCAGGGTGACCCCAGGGCTGAGGACAGGAAGTCTCCAGGCCAGGGTGACCCCCAGGGCTGAGGAAAGGAAGTGTCCAGGCCAGGGTGACCCCAGGGCTGAGGACAGGAAGTCTCCAGGCCAGGGTGACCCCAGGGCAGAGGACAGGAAGTGTCCAGCCCAGGGTGACCCCCAGGGCTGAGGAAAGGAAGTGTCCAGGCCAGCGGACCCCCCCCAGGGCTGAGGACAGGAAGTGTCCAGGCCAGGGTGACCCCAGGGCAGAGGACAGGAAGTGTCCAGGCCAGGGTGACCCCAGGGCTGAGGACAGGAAGTGTCCAGGCCAGGGTGACCCCAGGGCTGAGGACAGGAAGTGTCCAGGCCAGGGTGACCCCAGGGCAGAGGACAGGAAGTCTCAGGCCAGGGTGACCCCCAGGGCTGAGGACAGGAAGTCTCAGGCCAGGGTGACCCCCCCCCCAGGGCTGAGGACAGGAAGTCTCAGGCCAGGGTGACCCCAGGGCAGAGGACAGGAAGTCTCAGGCCACGGTGACCCCCCCAGGGCTGAGGACAGGAAGTCTCAGGCCAGGGTGACCCCAGGGCTGAGGACAGGAAGTCTCAGGCCAGGGTGACCCCAGGGCTGAGGACAGGAAGTCTCAGGCCACGGTGACCCCCCCAGGGCTGAGGACAGGAAGTCTCAGGCCAGGGTGACCCCAGGGCTGAGGACAGGAAGTCTCAGGCCAGGGTGACCCCAGGGCTGAGGACAGGAATTCTCAGGCCAGGGTGACCCCCCCAGGGCAAAGAACAGGAAGTCTCAGGCCAGGGTGACCCCCCCCCAACTAGGGCTGAAGACAGGGAGTGTCCAGGTCAGGTTGACCCCCAGGGCTGAAGACAGGGAGTGTCCAGGCCAGGGTGACCCCCTCCAACTAGGGCTGAAGGCAGGGAGTGTCCAGGCCATGGTGACCCCCCCCCCAACTAGGGCTGAAGGCAGGGAGTGTCCAGGCCATGGTGACCCCCCCCAACTAGGGCTGAAGGCAGGGAGTGTCCAGGTCAGGGTGACCCCCAGGGCTGAGGACAGGAAGTGTCCTGGTCAGGGTGACCCCACAGGGCTGAGGAAAGGACACGTTGGCAGCCTTCCACCTTCCTTTCTTTTTTTTTTTATTATTTATTTTATTTATTTGAAGAGTTATATAGAGAGAGACCTTCCATCCACTGGTTCACTCCCCAAATGGCCACAATGGCCAAAGCTGAGCTGACCTGAAGCCAGGAACTGGGAGCTTCTTCTGGGTCTCCCACGTGGGTGCAGGGCACCAAGGACTTAGGCCATCTTCTGCTGCTTTCCCAGGTGCATTAGTGGAGAGCTGGGTTGGAAGTGGAGCAGCCGGGACTTGAACCGGTGCCCATAGGGAATGCCAGCCCTGCAGGCTGTGGCTTTAAACTGCTGTGCCACAGCACCATACACCACCACCCACCCTGCTTTCTTTCTTTTTTTTTTTTTTTTGACAGGCAGAGTGGACAGAGAGAGAGAGAGACAAAGAGAAAGGTCTTCCTCTTCCATTGGTTCACCCCCCAATGGCCGCTGCAGCCGGCGTGCTATGGCCGGTGCACCGTGCTGATCCGAAGCCAGGAGCCAGGTGCTTCTCCTGGTCTCCCATGCTGGCCCTGCTTTCAAAAAGCTGAATTAGTTGCTGGTCCCTGGGTCCCTGACGAGGAACGGTGGTTCTGATCCAGTGCAGGCCTAACACCTGAGGTCAGTCTACAAAGGAAGCATTTACGGTCCTGTGATGGACGGTTCAGAGACTCCCCTGTCACAATGGATGACTGAGTTCTCCGTGTGGCATTATGCACGCTGTGTTTTCACTAAAGCCACCCCGTTTGTCTACTGTCGATTCATGTCAGTGGCCTGCCACAGATGTTGATATTAAGCTAAACTCCCACGGCTGCATTATTTGCTGAGTCACTCAGAGTGCCTGCTTCCTGAAGCTGAGAGCCAGCGCCTGCCTAGGGCACACAAATCCCAACGATGGGTGCTGTGACACTGCCCCCAGCAGTGGAGCCAAGGACGGGGGTCAGCTCACTGCAGGGAATGAGTTGCTAGTTTGGTGTGACTGGCTACAGCTCTGACAGTAACTGTATCTATTTGAGAGAGGGAGAGAGGGCTTCTCAGCCGTGTACAACAGTCGGGGCTGGGCTAAGCCAAAACCAGGAGGGTGGAGTCCATGCCAAGTCCCCCACACAGGTGGCAGGAAGCTGCGCGCTTCCGCCTCCCAGGGTGCGCCTTAGCCGGAGGTGGCTTCGGAAGTGGAGCTGGGATCACACCCTGGTGCTCGGATCTGGCGCAGGCTCACAGGCCGCGTCTCCACTGCCGGACCAACACTCACCAGTGAACATAAGGCTTTGCGGCGATGCTGAATAACGCAGGCTGGATAAAGCCGCAGCACGACATGGGAGGGCCTGCGTATTAGATTGTTGTTGTTTGCTTGTTTCCATTACAGCACGCTCGAAGCTAGGTCAGCGGTTTATTTTGCTCATAGTCCTGGAGGGTGAAAGTGCAGAATCAGGCAGCCCCAGGCTACCGAGGACTGGAAGCAGGAAGAGAAGCAGCCCCAGGCAGACGTGAGCGAGAGCTGATGGCCTTGCTGCCGTCCACTCCCACGAGAACTGCCCAGTCCCATGATGGCCACGTTCATCGCTCCTGACCTCAAGACCTCCCACTGGCCCAGTTCTTTGAGGCCTCATGACTCTCAGCCTGGCCCTACTGAGGAGTCCTGGCTGCTCCTCTTCCGATCCAGCTCTGCTATGGCCTGGGAAAGCAGCAGAAGATGGCCCAAGCGCTTGGGGCCTTGCCCCCGCGTGGGAGACCCGCAAGAAGCTTCTGCTCCTGGCTTCCATCTGGCCCAGCCCTGGCTGTTGTGGCCATTTGGGGAGTGAACCAGAAGATAGAAGATATCTCTCTGTCTTTGTGTCTCTCTCTCTCTCTCTGCCTCTCAAATAAATAAATGAATCTTTTTTTTAAAAAAAGGACCCAATAGCCCAATAGCAGTAGAATAATCTGAAAAGCTACACTAGCAGAATTTGGTGATCCCAGTCATCCATTGTGACAGGGGACAGTCTCACAGGACCAAATGCTTCCTTTGTAGACTGACTTCAGGTGTTAGGCCTGCACTGGATCATTAAATCCACTTATTTGGAGCACACTGGGGATGTCTCCACCAGCTTAAAATCCTGTAGAGAAAAGGTCCCAGACATCTGGTGCTGGACCCTGCTCCTGACGCCATCACTCACAGCACCTCACAGTGAGCAGTGAGCCTCTCGTCACAGGGGATGCCTCCCAGGGCAACTTGAACGCGGGCCCCTTCTGCCTGGGCAGACTGATCACACACCAAGTATCCTGACTGTGGGTTCTAGGGGTGCTTCCAGCTGTTCAGGGCTGCACCTCCAGTCTACAGGTAAACCTCCCACTTCAGGGCTGTCCCAGCGTCACCTGAGTGGTCCAAATGGGACTCCTGGTCAACTCAACCACTAACTTGGCACACAAGGCCAGGCTCTGGAGGGCCTCCTCCCTCCTTTCCCCAGCTGGGTCTGGGAGGGAGCCTCACTCACCGGGAGGGAGCTGAGGGCCGAGGAGGCACACGCCTGGCTGGCGGCACAACCCCAGTCTGGCTCTTCACCCCATGTTCCTTCCATGGACTCCACAGTTTCTGAAACGGCCGGAGCGTTTACGGGCACCTGACAGAGACCAGACAGAAGGCTGGATTCTACAGGAGAGACACGGGTCCACAAAAACTTTCCTATCTCAAGCCCTTTTAGAATCGATGAGGAAGAAACTTACAGATGCAGAAATTATGGGAAATGCGCAGAATACGATGCCTGGAAGCGCCATGCGGCCATGAGGCCCCCAGAGATGGATGGAAGGAAGTCGGTGCCTACGGGGGAGGGTTAGGGTTAGGGTTTAGAGGTGGGGGCCCCATGTCCTCCCCAGGTCCAGCAGCCACTTCCTGTCGGCTAGAGGCCTGGGGTGCTTCCATCCCGTGCTTCCAGGAGGCAGAGGGCCGAGAACGTCCAGACCAACTGCAGTTCTCTGAGCCAGCAAGAAAGAACCAAGCTCGGTGTTCTGGACACAGAAAACTTAGAACCTTACTTTAATTGGAAATAATTTCTCAATTGGAATGTTCCTGAACAAGACTATGAGCCAGGAACCTTAGTTTGCAATTCTGGCCGCCATCACTTGATCTTGTAAAGCCGTCTGCAGAAGTGCCTGGGACAGGAAGCGGCACAGGGCTGTCAGAGCACACAGTGGGAGTGAGACTAAAGCCAGGAGCCAGCCTTCCTAATGCCTCCCAGTGAGATTCTGTGCTCAGAACTTGGGAAACCTCCGCTGTCCTGTGCTGCTGTTGTTGTTTTTTTTGGGGGGGGGGGGGCAGAGAGCCGTTGGATAAGTGAATGCGTGGCCTAAAGGTGGATCTCAGACAGCACTCCCTTCTTGAGACGTGTGGTGGCTGGGTGCAGGTTGTTGTCCTTTGCCAGACAGAACATGAGGATGAGGTGCAGGTGCAGGTCAGCAGAGGCGAGACTCCCGTGCAGGGTGGAGGCACCATGCCCAGACGCAGCACCTGCAGGCAGGGGTGCTGTCTGGGGCAGGGCTGAATCCAATTCCAAAGCAGGTGGAGTTTGGAGCAGACCTTGAACGCTGCCCATTTCCTCACCTGGTGTGGATCGCTCAGAAATGTCGTGGCGTCAGAGCATGGTGGTAGTAGAGTGTCAGCCTCGGTGATTTTATTGTAAAGCTCATTGTGTGGACACAGCCATCCATCATGTTTGCTATTTTCAGCCAGGGCTGGTTGCTGTGGAAGCTGTGGCTTTTTTGCTGTGGGGAAGGGGGTTTGGGCAGTGCAGGGGCCACAGGGCGAGGCTGGTGACTTCAGCTGCTCCTTGCTATTGGACTGAACGTTGCTCTTGAACCTGTGCCCTCATCAACGTGCTCAAGGTCACTCCCCTCCTACACAACCTCTCCCACTGCAGTTTGGTTCTGAGCAGAAGCCATTGCTCTGGGCTGCAAGCGTCCTAGTTTGCCTGCTGTCCTGACACCGGCCTCTCTCCCTCATTAAGTCTTCGGTTGCAAAGGGTACTTGCTAACGTAAAGAGAACTAAGCCCCTCGGGACTCCAACATCTGGTGGCATAAAGGAGGGTCCTTGGCAACCATCGCCTGGCACAGACACTGCCATTCCTCTTGCCCTGCCCACGAGGCCGAAGTGCCCTCTCCTGGGGGTAAGATGTTTCCAGGCCAGGCTGGCAGGCACGGTGCCGTAACATGTTTTACCTCTGGGGGCAGGCATTTGGCACAGCAGTCAGGACACTGCCAAGGTTTGATTCCCAGCTCTGCTTCTGACTCCAGCTTCCGGACAACGTGCACCCAGGAGGGAGCAGGTGACAGCCCAAGTACTTGGGTCCCTGCCACCAGTTCTGGGCTTCTGGTTTTGGCTTGGCTCAGCCCCAGCTGTTGTGGGTATTTGGGGAGTGAACCAGCAGGTGGAAGATCTCTTTTCGCTGGTCCCTGTCTTTCTGCCTTTCAAATAAAAATAATTTTTTAAAATGCCCTATTTTCCATCACTGTATACTGCTCCTCCATTGTCTCTCCTGGAAACCTGTTCCCTGGGGGAGAATGGCAATTTGTTTCCTCCAATTCATGAATTCAACATGTGCGTGCTGAGGGAGACCCATGCCTGCCATGGACAGCACTAGGTGCTGACGGGATCCAGGGGCACACGGCAGTTAGTACCATTTTTCCATCCTGCCTGCTACAGGAAGGAAGTTTGCCAACTTCCTCTGATTTATTAGTGTTCCACACATCGTTGTCATCCATCCACTCACCCCAACACCTTAACAGCTCTTCCGCCATCCAAGGTGTCCCTTGGGCCACCGCTGGGCTGGACACTGAGGGTGCTCAGGGCAGTACTGGTACAGCAGCACTGCGACATGGCCAGTGTCCTGGCTGCCTTGGAAGCAGGGCCATAGGCGGAGGAACCGAGCCGCAGCCCCCAGCAGCTGAGGCTGGACAGGTGTCCTTTTTGACTGTAAAAGCAGCAAATCCAGAATCCAGTTTGCCATGCACGATCTCTTACACTTCAGGGACACAGCCTGGTCCTTGGGTCTCTCTGTCCACCTTTATCTTCCAGACGCTGTGCTGCCCATCTGATCCCTTTGTTCAGCTGTCCCAGGCATCCCCATTCCAGTCACATCCCCCTCACGACAGGAGATGCTTCAGGACCCCAGAGGGCCAGGGGGCAGAGCAAACAGACATGTGGGAGTGGGTGAGGCATCGTTCCAGGGAAAATGAGGAGGAGGGCAGAAGAGGGGCAAGGGTGATGTGGAGACAGAGGCGCGTCAGCGAATGAGGGGAGAAGTACAGGGGCCGGGTGCCCTGCTCCGACCTCGTCAAGGCCACGTGGCAGGTGCCGGCCTTTCTGTGAGGGCTCAGGTGCCTGACAGGGCCGGGGCGGCCAGCACAGCACGCAGCCAGTCTCCAAGGGTGACGTCTGCTTCGAAACTGTGAACTGGGAGAAGGAAGCCCTCCCAGCATCCATCATGAGCTGCTTTTGAAAATCACTGTTTTGGAGCACAGCTGCTTCCTGTCGCTCAAGCCTGCACTCTGCTCCCTTCCAGGTGGAGCCTGCTGCCTGCTGATTTAATCCCCGGGGTTCCCTCTGCCTCCAAGATCTCACAGCCGATTCTGGGCCCAGCTTCCCTTCACGCTGCCGCTGCCCCCAGGCTGGAGGGGGGCTCTCTGCTCCTCAGGCACAGACAAGCTAATTCAAGACAAACCTAATTCTCCTGTCCAATTAGAAACACACAAACAATGTAATATTGGCACAGGAACCAATCATAACAGCTTAAAACCTTTTACAAGCCTTAAAAAGAAGCACACAAAAGAACCTCATCATAAGGACAAGGGACAGCCCTAGCAGGCACAAAGGTGGGCAGGGGTACGGGGACCCCCGCCCTCCCCCGGGCCACACGCACAAATTGAGGGTCAAATGGAAGACGACCCAGAGTGAGAGTTGCTGGGGGCTCTGACCTCAGGGCCCCCGGGGATTCTGAAGCCTGAGGAGGGGCAGGGGCAGGGACCCCACGGTTGCACCCTCAAAGGCGACACACTGATCTTCCTTGATGGATTTGAAGTGACGCCCTGACAAGAGGGACTGCATTTCAGAGCACCCAAGAGTCCCTCTTGAGAAAGCACCCCCACCGTGAGACCATGGTCTAAACTCAGACAGGAACAGCCGCTGCATCCCACTGGGCAGGAGCTCAGGCTTCAGACAGATGGGCTGCACCTGGGTTAATGATCCGATTGTAATTTGTCCATGTTCCACATATGATTTAGGCTGACACCTGGATTAATGTCAAGAATATAATTGTGGGGCCGGCGCTGTGGCGGCTCTGGCCTGAAGCACCGGCATCCCCTATGGGCACCGGTTCTGGTCCTGGCTGCTCCTCTTCCTATCCAGCTCTCTGCTGTGGTCTGGGAAAGCAGTAGAAGGTGGTCTAAGTCCATGGGCCCCTGCACCCACGTGGGAGATCCGGAAGAAGCTCCTGGCTTCAGATCAGCACAGCTCCAGCCGTTGCGGCCAATTAGGGAGTGAACCAGCGGATGGAAGACCTCTCTCTCTCTCTCTCTCTCTCTCTGCCTCTCCTCTCTCTGTGTGACTCTGACTTTCAAATACATAAATAAATCTTAAAAAAAAAACATTGCTTTGAGCTTCGGGGTTGAGAGTTCTCTAGGGCATGGGCCACTCTGCACTGGCAATAAAGGACCATCATTTTATCAGCGTGTGGGGCTCCTCCGTTTGCACAGCAGATTCTGGTGTGGAACAAGGCTCCTCCCATGTGACTTCAAGGGTACTCTTCTAAACAAACAGTGATCTCTCGGTGTTTTCAGGGAAGCTGAAAGCAATGATCTCTCGCCGACAGAGCAGGACTCCAGAGAGGCTGGCAAGAGATCCTGGCGAAGGGAAGGCTCCGGGAGTCTTACAGCCGCCCGTCCTCAGCAGAGCTCAGGGTGCTGTCAGCACCAGCGCCTGTAATGCCTGAGCCTGCCCGTGTGCTGCAGCAGGTGTCTGCACAAAGCCTTTCTCAAGTGTGCACAGTCCACACGGCGTGGGTGTTTCTGAAGTGAACAAGCACTCGTGTTAGAATTCAGATCAGTGTTTCCATCTAAAAGGGGTTCAACACAGCCTATCAGCCACACGACCCATGGGGGTGGTGGGCAGAGGTTGAGGGGTCTCCTGCTGGCTGGAAGAAATACAGGCTGCCCCTGAGTGAGGTGCTGACACCACCAACCTGCAGGAAATGTGTAATCAGGGTAGGCAAGCAACTACCTTCTCGGTAAGCACATACTCCCAACAGCACGGTGGAAAAAAGCAGAGATCAAGGGTGGGGGTTGGCGCAGCAGCCGGGACCCCGCTCGGGTGCCCACGTCCACGTCGGAGTGCAGGGCTGCAGCCCCTGCTCCTTCCCTGACTCCAGCTTCCTGCTACTGGGCGCCCTGGGAGCAGCAGACTTGCCTCACATTCCCCGGTCCCTGGACTGGACGGAGTGCTTGGCTCCTGGCTCAGCTGCTGCGTGCATTTGAAGAGTGAACCAGTGGATGGGAGATCTCTCTTCAAGTATTAGAAAAGCACAATTGTCTAAAGTCAATCTATTTTATGTAAAAAATAACTTTTGCAGGGAAAGGGATAGGACAGGGCCATGACTATTATGGTCCAGGGTGAGATAAAACGAATTTGCAGTGATGTGTGGGTAGTAGACCACTAGAATAACTTATGTGACACACGGTAGCTGGCTGTTTGAATATCTGAGTCTCACACTTTGCGGCCTTTCAGTGTGCTTATCTCAAGGTTAACAGTCCTCTGATGTCATGGTGTATTCAGGGTGTGGATGTGAGTGAGGCAGGAGGCACTCACAACAGTGTTGCTGGCAAGTGAGAAGCAAACAAAACACAAAACAGAGATAGCGTTACCACAGGATACTGATTAGCACTGTGGTTTTATTTAAAGTTTTTCCCGTTAGACACACACACACACACACACACACACACAGCTCCCATCTGCTGTTTCACTCCCCAGATGCCAGCAATGGCTGGAACTGGACGAGGCAGAGTCCAGGAGCCTGGAAGTCCACCACGATCTCCCATGTGGGTGACAGGGCCCAAGTACTTGAGCCATCTTCTGCTTTCCCAGGTGCATTAGCAGAGAGCTGGATCGGAAGTGGAGCAGCGGGGACTTGAACAGGCTGATACAGAAGGTCACCACTGTAAGCGGCAGCTTAACCCACTGTGCCCCAGTGCGGGAGGGCGAGTCAGGCACCCCAGGAGCTCCCTTTGTCTCCCTGAGCCCAGGCCCCCTCGACCCTGACCCTGACCCTAACCCCCACAACCGCTTTGTAACTGCCTCTGGGCTACCCAGCACAGGTCCCTGTGGCCGTCACTCACTGAGTGCCTGCCGCCCGCAGCCCAGCCTGTCTCCCTCTCCACCGGCTCCAGGCAGCTGCCCAGCACAGCTGCCAAGTGCAACACTCCCCACGCCGGGCTGTGGCTCCTGCCACCTAACTCCCCGGCACACAGCTTCTTAGGTCAGACCTCCTCGTACCTGTGTGCCTGCCTTCCCACCACGGCCGCTGTAGGGTGAGGAATTCTGATAAGGAACGCACACACAGGTGCCGGTGTGATGTGAGCTTTGCCTGTGTTCTTACAAACACTGAGGGCAGCGCTGTCATTATCCCTGTGAGGCAGAGGGGAGGGCTTTGCACAGGTCACGGGGAAAGTACGAGGCGGGCTGGGATTCCAGCCCTGGAAGCTCGTCTCAGCCTAGGCTCTGGGCTACAGGGTGGTGGTGCCGCGAAGTTCTCTAAGTTCCTGGAGGGGGCCCCGGGTTTCAGCAGCATGCCTGGCCCCACTCCACAAGCTGTAGGCCAAGGCCCCCGACTGTGAGCTGGCCAGAGCAAGTCCGGGATCTCAGCCAAGCACAGCGCCTGGTAAAACCCTGGCGCCGACCAAGCCAAGCGCTGCGCCGGTTCCGGAATGTGTGGCTGCCATCACCTCCCACATAACACAGCAGAGGCGCGGGGCGCAGAGCTGCAGGGAAGGAGAGGGCCCCGGGGGTGCTGACTGCGCTCGGCCTCGGTCACGGTGCTGGACAGCCCGGGGTGACGGTCAGTGCACTAAATCCCGGAACATCCCCACTGCTATTCATCTTGACTCTAAATTAAACTATGACACCATCATGGGCCCCCTGTGCCTCCTTACGTGTAGTTGTCGAGTGCGCTAGGTTCTCCCAAGGGTGCCGCTGGGTCTGTGGTGGAGTACAGGGGCCGGGTGCCAGCTGCGGTCTGCAGAGGAGAAGCCCTGTGTCCCCGGTGAGGCCGGCCGGCGACTTCAAGGGTCGGCCCCGTGCTCGGACGGACGCTGGGCACCTGTGCGCCTGCAGGCTCGGTCGGGGGTGCAGCCGCGGGCAGCGGGCAGCGGGCAGCAGGCAGCGCAAGCCGGGCCCCTCCGCTGAGCTGGCCCTGCCCGCGCCAGCCGGTGCAGCTCAGCCTTTCGCACACCCCGCCTTGCTCCCTTTAAAGGGCCAGCTCCGCGGGGTTCGCGTTCGAACGCACCCGGCGCCCTGCTCGGGCTCCCATTGGCCGCGCGGCCGGCCCGACGGTTGGCGCCATCTGTGATTGGCGGCCGGGGCCCATATAAGGCGGGGCGGCGGCGGCGCCGCCGAGGCCGGACGCGGGCAGCGGTGCTGGACGCGGGCAGCGGCTGTGGCTGGGCAGGCGGCGGGAGCGGCGGAGTGTCTCCGGATCCGCGCTGCCGGGCACCGGCGGCATGGAGTTCCAGCGGGAAGCCCACCGCATCGTCAGCATCTCTCTGGGCAAGATGTCCAGCGCGCGGGCGCAGCGCGGCGGCGGGCGGCTGCACAAGAACCTGCTGGTGTCGCTGGTGCTGCGCAGCGCCCGCCAGGTGTACCTGGGCGGGCCGGGGGCCGGGGCCGGGGCTGGGGCCGGGGCCGGGGTGGGGCCGCCCGCGCGCCCCGCCGCGCCCCGCGCGCCCCGCGCCGACGGCGGGCCCCTGAAGCGCGTGGCGGCGGGCGCGGGCGGCGGCCCCGCGGAGCGCCCGGCGCCGCTCAAGAAGCCGCGGCGCGCGGGCGCGGACGACGAGGACGCGGACACCGACGGCGTGGCCCAGCTCGTCAGCGTCTTCGGCTCCGGCTTCTCGGGACTGGTGCGGGATGAGGCGGCGGAGGCGGCGGAGCCGCGCGCGCTGAGGGACCTGCGGCCCCGGAGCGCGGCCGTCGTGGCCCTCTAGGGCCCGGCCGCGGGCGCGGGTCCACTGCCCCGCAGCTCGCCGGAGGAGGCCCGATGGACGCCCGCATTCCGCGGCGGAGCGCACCCAAGCCGGCGCGGGAGCGCCCTGCGGGCCTCCGGCCTTTGTTGTATAAAGGTCGGGAGCCAGGCGGGGTTTGTGCGGCGTGTTCTCCGTGGTCGTGTCGGGTTTTGTATGAAGACGTACTTGCGTGTCCCACGCGTATTAAATATTTTGGAACAGCGTCACTGCCTGGTCTGTTGCGGGGGAGGCGCGGCGAGAGGCGCTGATGCCCTGGCCCGCAGCCCCTCTGCGGACCCTGTGCGATGTAAGGCCAGGCTTACGGTGTCTGATTAATGCGGACTAGTGTAGCTGTCATACACATACCAAAAAAGTTTTCTTAGCGGTGCTTTTGTCTTTGTGCATCTTCTGTTGTTACTGAAAAGGAAAAAAAAAGAAAACTGGTCTCGGTAATAGCTTGCTTTAGGAGCCTGTCTGGATCCGACCTGAGCCGTCCAGGCCCGGTGAATGTCAGGAGGGAAATCCCGTCTGCTGTGAAATTGTAGAAAACACGTTGGTGCAAGGGGACTTCCTCGGTCAACCAGAGAAGCTAGGCAGGTGCATGTCGGGAAGCAGAAATTCCAGACTTTGTCCCCAAGTGGTGACATCATTGTTCCGGGCGTGGTGACAGCCAAGGCACCTCTAGGTTTGACTACAATCATTGTTCAAAGCTGTCTAAAGGAAAATGTTCAGTGGTTGAAAGAGACGCAGTATTTCAGAAGCAAGCTGATGAGGGAATGGTGTCGCCAGTCCCCTAACGGTGGCACTGGCGTAGCAGCTTGGAGTAAACTGAGCAGGAAGTAGACAAAACCGCAGGCTGTGGGCATTGGGCAGAAGGAGCTGTGAGGGTACCCTGGCCTTAGCTGAACCCCAGCCCTGAGAGCTTTGGTATTTCTGCAAATCCAAGTGGTTCCTTGCGCATAGTGAAGTTTCTGTGTTACGTAGTCCTCCATCTCCAGGGAGGGTCTTGTTAAACTGACTGCTTTTTCCTTCAGAAATTAGCTACTGAAACTGTTTTGGCCACCAGGGGCCATTGCGAGTGCTGACTGCTTAACCTGGAGGTGTCCCAGCACTGATTGTGCAGGCATTTCCCCTCTTGAACAGTATCCTGATACAGCTAGCGTTTGCTGAGGGCAGGGGAGATGCTTTCAGCGAGACCAGAGTTCCTGCTGATTCTTGGGTCTGCACTGAGATGAACCCTCGACCATGAGTCTGCTTGATGGAAGTGTAAGTGGACATCGGTGACAGGGAGGACGCCTCGCAGGGGTCAGAAAACACCGCTCTCTTCTGCTGTAGGTGGTGCGATGGTTAGACAGAGTACTTGGGTGTTTGTGTTGTGTTGTTTTGTCATCTTAACTCTGCCCTGAGCCAGGAACCTTGGACAAGTTCATCTCTGTGCCTCCGCACTTTTCAAGTGTGAAACTCAGATGATTGTACCTACCTCGTGGCTGTGAGAATTAATGTGCGGACACTCTTCAAAAGTGTTTCATGCGTAGTAAGCACTCAGTGGCCACTCACATGAAAAAATACTTGAAAGATCTCCCACCCACTGGTTCACTCCCCAAATGCTGTGACAGCTGGGGCTGGGCCAGGCTGAAGCCGGGAGCCTGGAACGCAGTCCACGGTCTCCCGTGTCGGTTCCAGGAACCCAGGTACCTGAGCCCTCACTGCTGCCCCCGGGTGTGCGTTGCAGGAAGCTGGAGCTGGGAGCAGAACTGGGACGGACCCACACACTCCCGAGTGGTGTCTTAGCTTCTGTGCCAAGCGCTGCCATGTGGTTGTGCATTGTGTGTAGTTGTGAGAAAGAAGGAAGGAGGATGTTTTGAAGTTCAGTCTGTGAATGCTGGGTTGTTTTTCTTCAGGGCACCGAGAGCCAAGAGGCACAGTTTGTGGCCAGGTGTGCTACCCTGAAGCCTTCGGGTTGTGGTTGACAACCTTTGTCGGGGGAGTAAGCGGAGTGAACAACTCTGGAGGGAGCAGAGTGCTGTGGAATGCAGGTAGTTCCTGTGGGGAGTGAGGGAGACTGGCTCAGTCATTTTCGGCCTGAGTGCTTGGTAAGCCATACTCGATGGGGTCCTGGACGAAAGCCTTCCCACCGCCGAGATATGGTTTTCACACAGCTAAGTCAGTGCTGGGACTCCAGGTTTTGGCACCAACCCTGTCTTGACCACCGTGGGAGAGCAGGACCTGGTCGTGTGATCAAATTAGCCTTAGTTCTGCTACGGGAAAAAGGCTCTGACAGCCACATCAAAAAACCAGCTCTCTGAAGTTCTTTTTGAAAAGTACCTCGAGAAAAGTCCATCTATCGGGAGTAAGTGATGTGTCAGCACAGTGCCGTTCAGACGTGTCAGGCTAAACCTGGCCCTTTTCAGAGACTGTCAGTTGTACTTGGGTGGGGGGATACTAAGCGGGAAGCCTGACCTGCCCCCCAAGTCGCCCAGCTGTGCTGTATGGCACTCAGTAACCCTGCTCCCGTTCCCCCAGGCTGGATGTGGGAGCGAGCACTGGGAGGGAATGGGTCGAGAGGCTTGGTGGGATAAAGATGTAGAAGTATGCGGACGATGTGAGTGGCAGCTCCGTCTCATCACTGGCATCCAGAGCTTGCAAACCTCAGCCTGGCAGCCTGGGCAGCCCGAGCTGGAGCCTGTGTGATGCAGTTGGCGTGGGGCTTGATGGACTTTTTTTTCTACTTCAAAAATTTCAGTTCACTGAATAACCAAAGAATTTCTGATCTCTTGCCCTAAATATTTTGCTCTTGTCCATGAATATTTTTATTCCCTAGCCTGCCTTTTATCACAGCAGTTCTTGAAAATGAGAACCAGGGCAATGCTGAGCCAGCCTTCCCATGACTGAGACACCGTTGCTGCGAGGTGGGAGTGAGGCCACCCGGGGGCCTGGCCCGCCGCGGGAGCAGTTGGCCGCCCAGCCTGTGAGCCGCCAAGCAGATTTAGAGTTCTACAGTAGAAAGCCTTGGGAGGAAAGCGGTAGCGGCAGCGGCACGGTTGGTGCTGAGTCGCTGTGAAGGCAGGAGTTCGGTGCAGTGGTTTAGATGCCACTCAGGACGCCTGCATCTCCGTTCCTGGCTCCGGCTTCCTGGGAGGCAGCAGGTGATGGCCCAAGTACAAGGCCCCTGCCCGCTGCGTGGGAGGCCTGGGTGGAGTCCAGGCTCCTGGCTCCAGCCTGGCCCAGCCCAGCAGTTAGAAGAGCTCTCTGTCTTTCACATAAGGTTGTAAGTTGTGATCTAACTCATGCCCCAGAGTTTTCCAGAAACAACTGTTGAAGATGCAGTCGAGAATGAGCATGGGAGAGCAAAGTGTGAAAGGACCCACACATTCGCGAATGCCTCCAGTTCTTTGAACTTCCGAGTTTTGACAGATCTCACTGATTCACTCCCCAATGCCTGCGACAGTGGGGCTGGGCCAGGAGGAGGCCAGGAGCCTTGAAGTCAGGCTGGGTCTCCCACACGGTGCAGCACCCAAGCGCTCGAGCCACTGCCTCTGCCTGGCAGGAGTGCTTACCAGGACCCAAACCCCGGTTCTCTGGCATGAGCTGTAGGTGTCCTAGGAGCAACCCTAGCCACTGCACCGCCTGCTTGTCCTGCTCTCACCTCACCTCCCTCCTCCATGGGCTGAGGGTTTCAAAAACTTAGTCCCTGTACAGCACGCGCTTTCTCCCAAGAGACACGGGCCAGCGTCCTCACAGGGCTGCACCCCTGGGGACATCAGCCAGCGTCCTCACTGAGCTGTATCCCAGATGACATTGGCCAGTGCATCCTCCCTGGGCTGTACCCCAGGGGACATCGGCCAGCGTCCTCCCTGGGCTGCACCCCAGGGGACATTGGCCAGTGCGTCCTCCCTGGGCTGCACCCCAGGGGACATGGGCCAGTGTGTCCTCCCTGGGCTGTACCCCAGGGGACATCGGCCAGCGTCCTCACAGGGCTGCACCCCAGGGGACATCGGCCAGCGTCCTCCCTGGGCTGCACCCCAGGGGACATCGGCCAGCGTCCTCACAGGGCTGCACCCCAGGGGACATCGGCCAGCGTCCTCCCTGGGCTGTATCTGGAGTTTGCCTCAGACCTCTGGATCCCTGCAGGAAGGAGAAGCCTCCAGGGCTGCATTCCTGGCAGAGCTGGTGGTTTCTGCTCTCAGGTCGGAGCTGGAGTTGCGAGTGGGGGAGAAAGTTGATTGGCAGCTTTGGAAGGTGTGGGAAGGGCTGGTTCTCACTGCTGCTGGTCATCTTTATCAGGTGAGTCCACTGGCCTGGCCGGGAGCAGGCCTGGGGTGTTTGCTGGTAAATGTACTTACTGCGAGTTTTAGGTGATACTGCGTCAGGGGACTTGGTCGTAGGAAGCTCCCAGGCTGTGATGCGCCCTATCCCTCGTTTATAGGATGAGATGAGACTGCTGCCGCGTTCCCGTCCATGTAGAATGAATCAGCCCTGGCCCCAGCCACACTTTTTCCATATAAACTGCATCTCTACCAGAGTGTCTCAGTCCCGGGACCGCCGTTGGGCAGGTGGGCACTGTCCAGCCCCTGGTGCCTCAGCGTGGTCTGTGGGCAGCACAGGTGACCTCTGAGCTCACTAGAAAGGCAGTCTCAGTCTGCAGTGCAAAAATCTGTCTGTGGTTTAGCAGGATGCGTGGGTAATTCGCCCAGAGTAAAGTGTGAAAAGTGGCTTATGTCCACTGCTCTCAGCATCAGGTGTGAACCCCTCAGGCGTAGGTCACCTGTGTCAGGTGTGAACCCCTCAGGTGTAGGTCACCTGCGTCAGGTGTGAACCCCTCAGGCGTAGGTCACCTGTGTCAGGTGTGAACCCCTCAGGTGTAGGTCACCTGTGTCAGGTGTGAACCCCTCAGGTGTAGGTCACCTGCATCAGGTGTGAACCCTTTAGGCGTAGGTCACCTGTGTCAGGTGTGAACCCCTCAGGTGTAGGTCACCTGTGTCAGGTGTGAACCCCTCAGGCGTAGGTCACCTGTGTCAGGTGTGAACCCCTCAGGTGTAGGTCACCTGTGTCAGGTGTGAACCCCTCAGGCGTAGGTCACCTGTGTCAGGTGTGAACCCCTCAGGTGTAGGTCACCTGTGTCAGGTGTGAACCCCTCAGGTGTAGGTCACCTGTGTCAGGTGTGAACCCCTCAGGCGTAGGTCACCTGTGTCAGTGTGAACCCCTCAGGCATAGGTCACCTGTGTCAGGTGTGAACCCCTCAGGTGTAGGTCACCTGTGTCAGGTGTGAACCCCTCAGGCGTAGGTCACCTGTGTCAGGTGTGAACCCCTCAGGTGTAGGTCACCTGTGGCCCAGCTCCCTCTTTCCCACACAGGACTGTGCAGGCTGAGTCACTTTCCTGTGCTGCTCTGGGCTCCCAGGAGGGGGCGTGGTCAGGGTCAGAGACTGCCCTGGAGGGAAGGGTGGGGCTGGGAATGGGCTTGGCCACAGGGAGCCCTGGAGGAAGAAGGGGCAGTCTCTCCAGGGAGGGAGGTGGGCGGCAAAGGAGATGGCTCCTGAATGCAGTCGCCCTCAAGGTCTGGTGAGGGTGGGCGGGAAAACCAGAATAGGAGGGGAGTGAGGGGCACGGAGGCTGTGATTGCAGCCTCTCCAGGAACAAGAGAACCAGGGCCAGCAAGAAAGGACCCAGGTGCAGGCCTTCAGGCTGCCCAGGGTGCGGGAACAGTGGAGCGGGGGCAGCGGGGTCTGACTCAGGAACTCCTGCGTGTGTGTCTACAAACACGTTTCCTTCCCCTGCCAAATAAACATGACCAGAAACACTAGGACCTCGTCACGATCGGCAGCTCAGCCCCAGCAAGGCAAACGGCCAGGGGCTCCTGCCCAAGCCCTGGTGCCACTCAGGGTTTCTGAGGTTTCGGTCCCTGATGCAGTAGGACTTTAAAAATCTGGCATTTTAGGCCGGCGCCGCAGCTCACTAGGCTAATCCTTCGCCTGCGGCGCCGGCACACCGGGTTTTAGTCCCGGTTGGGGCACCGGATTCTGTCCCGGTTGCCCCTCTTCCAGCCCAGCTCTCTGCTGTGGCCCGGGAGTGCAGTGGAGGATGGCCCAAGTGCTTGGGCCCTGCACCCCATGGGAGACCAGGAGAAGCACCTGGCTCTGGGCTTTGGATCAATGCGGTGCGGTGCGGTACGCTGGCCACAGCAGCCATTGGAGGGTGAACCAACAGCAAAAGGAAGACCTTTCTCTCTGTCTCTCTCTCTCTCACTGTCCACTCTGCCTGTAAAAAAAAAAAAAAAAAAATCTGGCATTTTAGCATGCGTTATGAGCAAGACAGGATTTGGCATCCTTGCCGCAGAAAATGCACACGTGTGCTCACTGCTCTCTCTCTGTCACGCACACACACCGCCTCTTATTTGGAAAGCCAGTTATGAATGACGGTGGTTTCGTGGTGAGAAATTTTCTCCGCCCTCCCTCCCTGCCACATCTGCCGCTTTCGGTACTGTGCCAGGTTAGTCTGAGGCTGGCGGCAGGTTGGGGCTTGTCTAGCACGGGGGCCCTGGGTGCTGCGAGGACAAGGAAGAAGCTGGGCAGTCGGGTAAGGAGATGAAAGTAAGAGTGGGCAGGAGACACAGATGGCTGTGATGGTTTAAAGGGAAACAAGATAAAGTAACTCCAGACTCAGACCAGGAGGAATGTGAGACTAGGAAAACGGAGTGGACCCTAACCCTAGCTTGTGCCCCTGTCAGGTGGAGAGAGTTGTTGGGAACATGGGGAGGAGCAGCTCTGCGTGGTGTTGGGGTCCTCTCACCCCGAAGTTGTGAGAGTGCAAAGCAACACCACCCCTGTGCCTTTTCACGGTGTTCTGCGAGAAGGGGATGCCCAGACCACCCCAGGACACAGCTCGACTGGAGCCCAAAGCTTCCTCTGGCCTTTTTTGCTTTCTGTCCTGAATAGCTGCAGCTGTTTCTAAAAACAGACAGCTCCATCTTGTTTCTCCTGCAGCCACCGGCGCCTTCATCTGGTGCCTTCTGACTTTTGGTTGACTATGCGGGCCCAGCCCGGGAGCCAGGGCTGCACAGCCTGGCCTAGCCTGGCCTGGCCTGGCCCCGCCCTCCCCCCCGCCCCCTCTGCCAGCACAGCCTGGCCCGGCCCCCTCCCCGCGCTGCCAGCACAGCCTGGCCTGGCCCCGCCCTCCCCCCCGCCCCCTCTGCCAGCACAGCCTGGCCCGGCCCCCTCCCCGCGCTGCCAGCACAGCCTGGCCTGGCCCCGCCCTCCCCCCCGCCCCCTCTGCCAGCACAGCCTGGCCCGGCCCCCTCCCCGCGCTGCCAGCACAGCCTGGCCCGGCCCCCTCCCCGCGCTGCCAGCACAGCCTGGCCCGGCCCCCTCCCCGCGCTGCCAGCACAAGTGCTGTAGGAGCGGTGCCGCTCCACTGTGGTCACTTCCGCTGTTGTTTTCCAGGTCCCACCGTCACCATCTTCATTTTTACTGTAAACGCGTTCCTTCAGTCTGTTCTCTGCCCCAACACTTCACTTCCTCCAACCTCAGCTGTGACAAGAAAACACTCAGCCGCATACGGCTCCAGTGATGTCAGCAGCCTCTGACTCAGAAGCCTCTGTGACTTCCTGCTGTCTCTGCACTCTGCTGAGCCGGGCACCAGGTTCCGTGTCCAGAGGCGGGTGAGCAGCTGGTCATCATCGCTCCACTTGAGACCGGACGCGGGGATATTTACGAGGGGTGCCTAACCCGGGAAGGGTGTTAGGGGAGGGTGATGGGAAGAGGGCGCTGTTTCCGTGCTGAGCCCCAAGCCGTGCTGGAGTGGGCCAAGTGGGCAGTAAGGGAGGAACCATTCCAGGTAGCTGAAGCCGCTGTGCGAAGGCCCTGGGGCCAGAGAGCAGGGGTCGCTGGATGACAAGTGCTTCCCTCTGGTGGAGAATGAGTATAACTAAGGGGGATCATCCCGGCTGGGGGTGCTGTGTTGGGGGGGAGCTGAGGAAGGCTTTTAAGATCCATCACTGGCTAAAAAACAGACAACTGAGTGAGAGAAGAAAAACTGGAGGCAAGGAGAAGCAGCGGCCAGCCAGCGGGCAGGAAGTGGCCCCACGGTGGCGCCTCTGAGGCATCTGTTGTGGTCGCCTTTTGTTGTGATTTATGTGCATATTTTTTTTTTAATTTTATTTATTTGAAAGGCAGAGTTAGAGAGAGAAGGAGGAGGAGGAGGAGAGAGAGAGAGTCTTCCATCTGCTGGTTTACTCCCCAAACGACCTCAACGGCCAGGGCTGGGCCAGCCTGCAGCCTGGAGCTTCTTCCAGGTCTCCCGTGTGGGTGCAGGGCCCAAGCACCTGGGTCATGTCTGCTGCTTTCTCAGGCCATCAGCAGGGAGCTGGATGGGAAGTGGAGCAGCTGGGACTTGAACCCCATATGGGATGCTGGCGTCACAGGCAGCAGCTTAACTGGGGATGCCACAGCACCAACCCCTTGTGTGCATATTAGTAACTTTCCTAAAATTCCTTACTTCCCCATCCTGACCAAGTTGTACTCTGTTTAGATAAGTGCTGGATATTAATCTCAACTCCGTGGAAGCTTTTGCATGGCAGATCTGCCCTGGTCTCCAGAGCGGGTGGGGCGGGGCCGGTTCAGAGCAGCAGGTGGGACCCCACACTTCCTGCAGCCCAGCTGGGCTTCCTGTGATTTCTGAGAAACAAACTTGAGTTACCCCTCCTCCCCACGGAGGACAGAGGACCCTCTGACGCCCTACCCTTCTCACAATACGGTCACCCTGGGAAAATGGCTGCTGCTGGGATCAGCCACGCTTGCCCAGCAGCTGAAGGCACAGGCGGTGCACGGGCCTCCAGGAGCCGGGGGGAGGCGGCCGTCCCCAGCAGGGGCGGGAGGCCCAGTTTGGGCTCTGCTGCTCACTGCTCGTTCACCCACTCCCCGGTTCTCAGGCTGCCGGACCCTGGCTGCTCTGGGAGTTGTGGCCTTGCCTGTCCCCTCCTCCTCTCCTAGAACCCACTGGGAAGTACACAGAGTTCAAGCCAGCGAGGTGGAGGGGACAGATGGCATTGCTGAGGTCACCGACCCAGGCTCAGAGGGGCCCTGGAACCTGGGAGACGCCCTGTGGGGGCCCTATTTCTCCCCCAGACGGTGTTTGGATTAGAGATGTGATAAACAGAAGCATGCAAACTGTACCCACAAGGAGAGCTAAGTGACTCCCCCTCAGTGGAATCTGGAGGGCCCGAGCCCTGCTTCCCTTCATCACACGCGCTAGGCGGCAGGCCTGGGGGCTCCCTGGCCGTGGATCCCCACCCTGCCGCCCCGCACCCCTGCGTGGCCACTCGCTCAACCCTGCAGTCACGAGTTTGTCTTCCTGGCCTGGACTGGGCCCTCCCCACCTCTTCGTCACAGTCACCTCTCCGTAGTCTGGCCCAGAGCCTGGCAGCAGTGAGAATTACACCTTGTCTGGGGCGACCCGGCTCTGAGTTTTGTCATTCACCATCTCTGCTCCATCATTTCAGAAGAAACCTGGCTGATTCCAGCTCCTATCGCCGCCAGGGAGGTGCTGAGCAGAAGGCAGGTGGGGGGGTGCCTGCAGCTAGGGGAGGAAGTGCCAGGGCCTGGGAGGTTGAGGCGAGATCGTTTTCCTGGTGTCTGGAGCCTGGAGTCGACATCCGGCACAAGTGCTGGGATCCGGGGAGGGGCCCCTTCTGGGTGTGCAGGGGCCTGGCGTAGGGAGAAGGTGAGAAGGGCCTGGCCCTGTTGAGAGCACCATGCCCAGCCTGGGCTTCAGCACTGTCACCCCCACGGTCGCGCCCCCCCCGCCCGCCTCCAGGATTTGTGGCTGCACTGAGTGGGTCATGACTCCACACGGGTGTACACTCATCTCGGTGACAGCACCGGCTCTGGCGTCACCTGCAAGAAGTGGAGGCTGCACGCGCTTTGCAGGACGCCCGCACCTGGGCTCCACTGCCACTCGCTAGACCCTGGCTTCCCGCTGCGGGACCTGGGAGGTGGCAGGAGGAAAGAGCGGGAGCGCAGAGCGCCGCATTCTGCAGGAGGGGCCCTGAGAGGCAGGGGGCACGTGTCACGCCCGTGGTGCCGGCACACTTCCCTGGGGCGTTCTCCAACTCAGGACGCGCACACAGGGCAGTGGACCCTCCCACAGCGCCTGAGGGCCCCTTCCCTATGCGGGTGCTGGAACCGCGCAACCCTGCACAACTCTTCCCACCCAGGGCCCTGGAGCTTCCCAGCCCACCTGCGAGGGGTAGAGGCCCTGCGTCCTTCCCCGGTCTGGGTACCCTGGCCGGGGGCTCTGGGAGCACCACATGCGGAGCCGGTGCAGGGTTGGCGGGAATGGGCTTAGAGTGAGGGCGAGGCTGGGAAGTAGCCGGGGGCTGGGCCTCCATCAGGGCCTGACGCTGGGTGCCTACAAGTGGAAGCAGGAACCCGGGTGGAACCACACTGGCCACGGAGGGCACGGATGCCAGTGCCCTCCTTGGCGTCTTCAGCACCAGGCCCCAGCCTCGGTTTTTAATGTATCGTATCTTTTTTCTGTACAAAGTCAGCTTTTATCTTGCCTTTTCTAACAAAGACAGAAGGCAAGCTCCAGGGTGGAGCCACGCCCGACATCTCACATACACACACACACACACACACACACACCCCTACTGGGTACAGCAGGTGTCCCAGGGGCTCCCACTTATGGCCTACTTGCCTCCGCCCTTATCACCTAGCTTGGTCCCTGTCGCTCACCCCTTGCTCGCCCAGCCATTCAAGGCCAGCCCTGTAGGAGGAGGCAAGAGGTGAGTCAAAACAAGCTGTCACTGAGATCCAAGAGCATGCTGGGAGACTTTATCTCCCTGGGTCCTTGAGAAAGACGAGTGTCGGGCAGGGGGCCCGGGCTCAGCAGGCAGATCTGCCCAGGAGCCTGGGGATGGAGCAGGTGGGGGCTCAGGAACGCCCAGAGCCCAGTGCGTGTGCAGCCCTTGGGAAGCCTCCAGCAGCTGCAGTGACCCAGCACGTGTAGGGGAGCAGGCGGTGGGCCAGGGGTCCCGAGGGTCTCGTCTGCTCAGAAGTCAGTTCTGCCTGCTTCCTGAGCGTCCTGGGGTGGGAACGCTGCCTTGCTGGTGTCTGTGTGTCCCAGAGGAGCCTGCAGTGTGGATCTGTGGACTCTTAGGCCCAGGACGTCCTTCTGGGGAGCACCTCTCGTAACTTGGGAGGACTTGGGCATGATTCCAGGGGTCTTGGGGAGGGAAGGGACACCTCTGACCCCTGACCATGTGTCCTACCAGCCCAGGACTTCCTGTGGGACATTCTGGTTTTGAAGCATGATTTTTAGGGCTCACTGCAGTGCAGGGCAGATGCTGCCTTTGCAGAAATGGGCGCCCTTGAATCACCGTCCCCTGAACAGCACAGACGGAGGCTGGAGGAAGGGGATCCAGGACCGGGACACTTTGATGGGGTGAGGGCAGATCCCAGGGAAGAACATCGGTCCCCAGGGTCAGGGCCGGAAGCCTTGGCTGTCCTCACTTCCTGCTTGGTGGGGAGCAGAACTCTGGGGATGCCCTGGCTCCTGGACGCCTCCGTGCGCGTGACGGCCGCGCGTGCTGAGGGGGACTAAATGTGTGTAGGGGCTGCTTGTGCGCCCCATGCTCTGGTCTGCCTTTGATCCTCTCTGAACGGAAGCCAGGCAATCAGTGGGATCGACAGGCCCCATGAGGGAGGCAGCCAGGCCCAGGCTGCGTTTCTGGGATGAGCTCCTGCTGGTGGATTCCAGATGGAAAGCCCTGGCAAGTGTGTCCCAGAGCCGAACAAGGGTGGAGGCACCTTCCCGGGGCTTGGGGGCCCCATGCTGCCGACACCAGGAGGCGCCCCTGGGGGAGGGGCTGAGCTGGAGGCTGGCAGAGGTGGAAGAGAGGGTGAACGGACTACAAGCAGCGTGGCCGAGGGTGAGCCCTGTGTCTTGCCAGATTTTGAAGAGTGAGTGATTGACATGTGACCCAGACAACTCAGGCCCCAAGCCCGAGGCCCTTTGCCTGCACGTGTCATCCCAGCCTGCGTGGGCCTGTTTGGTTTTATCTTCCTCCGAGGTTGAGATGGTCAAGACCACATGGACTTGGAGGACGGAGACAAGCTGGTGTCCATGTTCAGAAGAATCCAGACCTCCCAGTACTGGATGCTCGAGCTTTGTAGCCCTTTCCCTGCCTTCCTGCCAGGCCTCAAATTCCGGCACCATCCACACCCAGAGCCGGGTTCTTCCCCCTGGAGCTTGGCTGCCCCACTCACCCCAACGCCTGCTGAGGCCTTCAGGTGAGCAGGGGTCTGACTTGTGCAGGGAGGCCTCCTGACACGGAGTCCCTTCTCCATCCCCCAGGGGAGTGTACGTAAGCCCTAGTTATGACAGCTGCGAATGCCTTCTCCTTGTCCCAGGGGAGCCCACCTCCGTGCCCTGGTTACAGCAGCCAGGAGCTCCTTCTCTGCCCCAGGGGAGTGTGCACAAACACCCCATTAGTGTGGCCTGCACAGAGTGTGGACTGGGATCCTTTGTCTCCCTGGAAAGAAGCGAGGTTCCTGGGGCTTCCCAGGATGTGCAAAAGGGCTGCTGGGGAGCCAGCATTCCTTCAGGAATGTGGGCTCCAGGAGAGCAAGGATCTTCCTTCCTGCGAAACCCTGGGGTCTCCACATAGTGCCAGGAAATAAAGACCTGTGGAAGGCAGGCACGGGAGCAGTGCGCTGTGATCCACTCTTGGCTCTTCCCGAGGGCCCTGGTGACACGCAGGGCCCCTCTGTGCGCCGGCTGCCGCCTGTGTTGGCAGCTCTTCCAGGCTCCTCTGTGTGGAGTCTTTCTTTAAATGTTTACATTCATCTATTTGAAGGGCAGAACGACAGAGATGGGGGAGAGAGAGAGTGGGAGCGAGCGAGAGAGCGAGCTTCTATCCGCTGGTTACTAGCTGAATGTCCACAACAGCTGTCTGGAACCAGGAGCCAGGACCTCTCCAGGTCTCCTATGTGGGTGGCAGGAGCCCAGGCACTTGAGCCATCACCCACTGCCTCCCAGCATGCATCAGTGGGACACTGGGTCAGAAGTGGAGTAGCTGGGACTTGCGCGAGCACTCCAATGCAGAAGTGGAGTAGCTGGGACTGGAGCGAGCACTCCAACACAGAAGTGGAGTAGCTGGGGCTTGAGCGAGCACTCCAACTCCAACACAGAAGTGGAGTAGCTGGGACTGGAGCGAGCACTCCAACTCCAATTCAGGAGTGGAGTAGCTGGGGCTTGAGCGAGCGCTCCAATAGAGGATGCAGGGGTCCCAGGCCGGGGCGTGGCCCACCGAGCCTCAACTCCCACCTCTGCTGCTGCGGTCATTCTGTGCAGCGTTCCCAGCTCTGGGCAGGCTCCCAAGGACAGGGACACTGCTCCCTGGTGGGCAGCTCTTGCCAACAGGGAAGCAGAGTGTTACCTGTCGTGGAGGGGAGGGCGGCTGCGAGAGCGAGTGCTGTGGGTTCTTTTCCTCAGCTCGGTATAGAAATAAAAAGCTGGCAAATAACTTGCAAAGAGGCAGAAACTTCTATTAGACAGAAAAGAAACTTTTTTATTTGATTGGCAAGAGACAGAAAAGTGTCTGGCCCAAGAGGAGAGCAGGCAGAGTGCCCGAGCTGGTCACTGGCTTTGAGGAAGTGTCCCGGGTTTTTAAGGCATTGCTGTCTGTTCATTGGTCATCCTACTGGGGTGCCCATTGGACAGGGGTTTCACATACGTATGTTGATTGGCTTGGGGCCCATGGAGATAGCAGGGGTCTCCTGGAGACTGTCCATCTCCTTAGGGGCTCAGCCCCCTCCTCTGGTAGCTCTGCATGATTTCACACATGCAACACGAGAAGCTGTTAGTGGGGGAGATGCCAGTTAGTGTGGTGACAGCTTTCCAGCCACAGCTGGCAGCCTGCTTGTGCAGGACGTTCTGCCTGTGTCTGAGGGGCCCACGGACCCCCAGCCCACTGGACGGCCTGTGTGCTTTCCCCTTTCTTCCCAGGGGTCATCCTGGGGTGTGCTTTAGTTTGCTTGTGTCCCCAAGGGTTGAGTAAAGAGCTGGGACTCGGGGACTCCCTCCAGGGTGCTCTTGCCTTTCCTGCTTCTGCCTCCTGGGACCAGTCCCCAGATGCACCTGACGATAAGCCTTTGTGGCTGTGTGTGTTGGGGGACAGCCGGGTGATGTCACCGTCACCATCACCATCACCATCACCATCACCATCACCATCACCATCACTGTCACCATCCTGGCTCCAAGCTCGTTACCTCTGTCTCTGCTTCTGCTTCCTGGGACCAGTCGCCAGATGCACCTGATGATAGCCTTTGTATCTGTGTATGGGGGTGGGGGGACAGCTGGGTGACGTCACCATCACCGTCCTGGCTCCAAGCTCATTACTTCTGTCTCTGCTTCTGTCTCCTCAGCTGAAAGATGGGCAGCAAGACGCCTGGCGCTCGAGGTTGTGTAACACGTGAGGGTGTGGTGTGGTTCACGCAGGACCAGGAAGCCTGCTGGGCCCTGGCTGCAAGGCCTCGGGCACGAGCACAGCTGAGCCTGCTCCAGGCCCGTGGAGCGGGAGGTGGCTTGGTCATGTGACACAGGGATCTCTGGAGCAGTCTGCAAACAGTGGCTGCTGAGTCTTACAAACAGGCCTGCAGGTGGGAGACAGGCAGAAGGGAAGGTGTGCAGGGTGTGGAGGCAGGGAGGGGCCAAGTGTGCCGCTCCCGGGGCGTGGGCACGTGGGGGTGCTCTGTCCTCAGGGGCGGGATGAGCCTGGGACGTCTCAAGCTCTCTGCTTTCCGTCGGCTCCACAACCTCTCCCAGGTGACGTCCTTTTGTGGTGGAGGAAAGCCCAGGGGTTCTCCATGTTCCACCATCCAAAATAGCTAAAAGTCCCAGGCAATAAAAACTAAGAGGACAGCTCTGGCCTTACGACACGGGAGCTGGAGAGGGTATGGGAGGAGAGCTCTGCACAGCTGTCCGGTAACTGACTTATGCGTCCCCTGCCCCCTGCAGGGCAGGCACCTGGCCTCAGCCACTGGCTCCCCAGGGAGGCCTCAGGAGCGCTGGGCCTGCCTTGCATTTGAGCACAAGGGCCCCACTCCCTGTGCTCATGGCCTGCAGGGAGGTTTGTTGTCCTGTGAAGGCTCTGTCACCCCAAGACAACCACGTCTTGGCTGGGACACGGACAGGGGCCAACCCTGGGAACCTGGCTGAGGGGGCCCAGGAGGCGTGAGGGGCAGTAGTCTCCCACCGGCCACACATTGGTATTTGCTGCAACCCTGCATACATCTCCCTGTCCTGTGCCTAGGCAGTGGTATGTGAGCAAGGCCCAGGGCCCCTTGCTGCCTGGACAGTGAGCTATGGAGCGCAGTGCCCTGGGGTCCCCCTGCCTGGACAGTGAGCTGTGAACTGCAGTGCCCTGGGTTCCCTCTGCTTGGACAGTGAGTTGAGGAGTGCAGTGCCCTGGGGTCCCTCTGCCTGGACAGTGAGCTGTGGAGCCCAGTGCCCTGGGATCCCTGTGCCTGGACAGTGAGCTGTGGAGTGCAGTGCCCTGGGGTCCCTCGGCCTAGACAGTGGCCTGTGGAGCCCTGTGCCATGGGGTCCATCTACCTGGACAGTGAGCTGTGGAGTGCAGTGCCCTGGGGTCCCTGTGCCTGGACAGTGAGCTGTGGAGTGCAGTGCCCTGGGGTCCCCATGCCTGGACAGTGAGCTGTGGAGTGCAGTGCCCTAGGGTCCCCCTGCCTGGACAGTGAACTGTGGAGCCCCGTGCCCTGGGGTCCCTTTGCCTGGACAGTGAGCTGTGGAGTGCAGTGCCCTGGGGTCCCTCTGCCTGGACAGTGAGCTGTGGAGCCCCGTGCCCTGGGGTCCCTCTGCCTGGACAGTGAGCTGTGGAGCCCCGTGTCCTGAGGTCCCTCTGCCTGGATACTGAGCTGTGGACTGCAGTGCCCTGGGGTCCCTCTGCCTGGACAGTGAGCTGTGGAGTGCAGTGCCCTGGGGTCCCTCTACCAGGACAGTGAGCTGTGGAGTGCAGTGCCCTGGGTTCCCTCTGTTTGTACAGTGAGTTGAGGAGTGCAGTGCCCTGGGGTCTCTCTGCCTGGACAGTGAGCTCTGGAGTGCAGTGCCCTGGGGTCCCTCTAGCTGGACAGTGAGCTGTGGAGCCCAGTGCCCTCGGGTCCACCTCCTGGACAGTGAGCTGTGGAGTGCAGTGCCCTGGGGTCCCCCTGCCTGGACAGTGAACTGTGGAGCCCCGTGCCCTGGGGTCCCTTTGCCTGGACAGAGAGCTGTGGAGTGCAGTGCCCTGGGGTCCCTCTGCATGGACAGTGAGCTGTGGAGTGCAGTGCCCTGGGGTCCCTCTGCTTGGACAGTGAGTTGAGGAGTGCAGTGCCCTGGGTCCCTCTGCCTGGACAGTGAGCTGTGGAGTGCAGTGCCCTGGGGTCCCTCTGCCTGGACAGTGAGCATTGGAGTGCAGTGCCCTGGAGTAACTCTGCCTGGACAGTGAGCTGTGGAGCCCAGTGCCCAAGGGTCCCCCTGCCTGGACAGTGAGTTGTGGACCCCAGTGTCCTAGGGTCCCTTTGCCTGGACAGTGAGCTGTGCACCCCAGTGCCCTGGGGTCCCCCTGCCTGGACAGTGAGCAGTGGAGTCCAGTGCCCTGGGGTCTCTCTGCCTGGACAGTGAGCTGTGGAGACCACTGCCATGGGGTCCCTCTGCTTATACAGAAGGCTGTGGAGCCCCGTGTCCTGAGGCCCCTCTACCTGGACAGTGAGCTGTGGAGTGCAGTGCCCTGGGGTCCCTCTGCCTGGACAGTGAGCTGTGGAGTGCAGTGCCCTGGGTTCCCTCTGTTTGTACAGTGAGTTGAGGAGTGCAGTGCCCTGGGGTCTCTCTGCCTGGACAGTGAGCTGTGGAGCCCAGTGCCCTGGGGTCCCTGTGCCTGGACAGTGAGCTGTGGAGTGCAGTGCCCTCGGGTCCACCTCCTGGACAGTGAGCTGTGGAGTGCAGTGCCCTAGGGTCCCCCTGCCTGGACAGTGAACTGTGGAGCCCCGTGCCCTGGGGTCCCTTTGCCTGGACAGAGAGCTGTGGAGTGCAGTGCCCTGAGGTCCCCCTGCCTGGACAGTGAGCTGTGGAGTGCAGTGCCCTGGGTCCCTCTGCCTGGACAGTGAGCTGTGGAGCCCCGTGCCCTGGGGTCCCTCTGCCTGGACAGTGAGCTGTGGAGTGCAGTGCACTGGGTTCCCTCTGCTTGGACAGTGAGTTGAGGAGTGCAGTGCCATGGGTCCCCCTGCCTGGTCAGTGAGCTGTGGTACAGTGTCCTGGGGTCGCTATGCATGGACAGTAAGCTGTGGAGCCCAGTGCCCTGTGGTCCCTCTACCTGGACTGTGAGCTGTGGAGTGCAGTGCCCTGGGGTCCACCTGCCTGGACAGTGAGCTGTGGAGCCCCGTGCCCTGGGGTCTCCCTGCCTGGACAGTGTGCTGTGGAGTGCAGTGCCTTGGGGTCCCTCTGCCTGGACAGTGAGCAGTGGAGTGCAGTGCCCTGGGGTAACTCTGCCTGAATAGTGAGCTGTGGAGTGCAGTGCCCTGGGGTCCCTGTGCCTGGAGAGTGAGCTGTGGACTGCAGTGCCCTGGGGTACCTCTGCCTGGACATTGAGCTGTTGAGTGCAGTGCCCTGGGGTCGCTCTGCCTGGTCAGTGAGCTGTGGAGCCCACTGCCCTAGGGTCCCCCAGCCTGGACAGTGAGTTGTGGACCCCAGTGTCCTGGGGTCCCTGTGCCTGGACAATGAGCTGTGGAGTGCAGTGCCCTGGGTTCCCTCTGTTTGTACAGTGAGTTGAGGAGTTTAGTGCCCTGGGGTCCCTCTGCCTGGAGAGTGAGCTGTGGACTGCAGTGCCTGGCGTACCTTGCCTGGACAATGAGCTGTGGAGTGCAGTGCCCTGAGGTCCCTCTGCCTGGACAGTGAGCTGTGGAGTGCAGTGCCCTAGGGTCCCCCTGCCTGGACAGTGAGCTGTGGAGTACAGTGCCTGGATTCCCTCTACCTGACAGTGAGCTATGGAGTGCAGTGCCCTGGGGTCCCTCTGCCTGGACAGTGAGCTGTGGACTGCAGTTCCCCGGGTACCTCTGCCTGGACAGTGAGCTGAGGAGTGCATTGCCCTGGGGTCCCTCTGCATGAACAGTGAGCAGTGCAGTGCAGTGCCCTGGGGTAACTCTGCCTGGACAGTGAGCTGTGGAGTGCAGTGCCCTGGGTTCCCTCTGTTTGTACAGTGAGTTGAGGAGTGCAGTGCCCTGGGGTCCCTCTGCCTGGAGAGTGAGCTGTGGACTGCAGTGCCTGGGGTACCTTGCCTGGACAGTGAGCTGTGGAGTGCAGTGCCCTGGGGTCCCTCTGCCTGGACAGTGAGCTGTGGAGCCCAGTGCCCTGGGGTAACTCTGCCTGAACAGTGAGCTGTGGAGTGCAGTGCCCTGGGTTCACTCAGCCTGGTCAGTGAGCTGTGGAGCCCAGTGCCCTAGGGTCCCCCTGCCTGGACATTGAGCTGTGGAGCCCAGTGTCCTGGGGTCCCTGTGCCTGGACAGTGAGCTGTGGAGCCCAGTGCCCTGGGGTCCCTGTGCCTGGACAGTGAGCTGTGGAGTGCAGTGCCCTGGGGTCCCTGTGCCTGGACAGTGAGCTGTGGACTGCAGTGCCTGGGGTCCCTCTGCCTGGACAGCGAGCTGTGGAGCGCAGTGCCCTGGGGTCCCTCTGCCTGGACAGTGAGCTGTGGAGCGCAGTGCCCTGGGGTCCCTCTGCCTGGACAGTGAGCTGTGGAGTGCAGTGCCCTGGGGTAACTCTGCCTGGATAGTGAGCTGTGGAGTGAAATGGCCTTGGGTCCCTCTGCCTGGACAGTGAGCTGTGGAGCTCAGTGCCCTGGGTTCCCCATGCCTGGACAGTGAGCTGTGGACCCCGGTGCCCTGTGGTCCCTCTACCAGGACAGTGAGTTGTGGAGTGCAGTGCCCTGGGGTCCCCCTGCCTGGACAGGTAGCTCTTTAATGCAGTGCCTTGGGTCCCCCTGGCTGGACAGTGAGTTGAGGAGTGCAGTGCCCTGGGGTCTCTCTGCCTGGACAGTGAGCTGTGGAGTGCAGTGCCCTGGGGTTCCTCTGCTTGGACAGTGAGCTGTGGAGTGCAGTGCCCTGGGGTCCACCTGCCTGGTCAGTGAGCTGTGGTACAGTGTCCTGGGGTCGCTATGCATGGACAGTAAGCTGTGGAGCCCAGTGCCCTGTGGTCCCTCTACCTGGACTGTGAGCTGTGGAGTGCAGTGCCCTGGGGTCCACCTGCCTGGACAGTGAGCTGTGGAGCCCCGTGCCCTGGGGTCTCCCTGCCTGGACAGTGTGCTGTGGAGTGCAGTGCCTTGGGGTCCCTCTGCCTGGACAGTGAGCTGTGGAGCCCAGTGTCCTGGGGTCCCTCTGCCTGGACAGTGAGCAGTGGAGTGCAGTGCCCTGGGGTAACTCTGCCTGAACAGTGAGCTGTGGAGCCAGTGCCCTGGGGTCCCTGTACCTGGATAGTGATCAGTGGAGTGCAGTGCCCTGGGGTCCCTCTGCCTGGACAGTGAGCTGTGGAGTGCAGTGCCCTGGGGTCCCTCTGCCTGGACAGTGAGCTGTGCAGTGCAGTGCCCTGGGTAACTCTGCCTGAATAGTGAGTTGTGGAGTGCAGTGCCCTGGGGTCCCTGTGCCTGGAGAGTGAGCTGTGGACTGCAGTGCCCTGGGGTCCCTCTGCCTGGACAATGAGCTGTTGAGTGCAGTGCCCTGGGGTCGCTCTGCCTGGTCAGTGAGCTGTGGAGCCCAGTGCCCTGAGGTAACTCTGCCTGAACAGTGAGCTGTGGAGTGCAGTGCCTGGGATCGCTCTGCCTGGTCAGTGAGCTGTGGAGCCCAGTGCCCTAGGGTCCCCCTGCCTGGACAGTGAGCTGTGGAGCCCTGTGTCCTGGGGTCCCTGTGCCTGGACAGTGAGCTGTGGAGCCCAGTGTCCTGGGGTCCCTCTGCCTGGACAGTGAGCTGTGGAGTGCAGTGCCCTGGGTTCCCTCTGCTTGGACAGTGAGTTGAGGAGTGCAGTGCCCTGGGGTCCCTTTGCCTGGACAATGAGCTGTGGACTGCAGTGCCTGGGGTACCTTGCCTGGACAATGAGCTGTGGAGTGCAGTGCCCTGAGGTCCCTCTGCCTGGACAGTGAGCTGTGGACTGCAGTGCCCTGGGGTCCCTCTACCTGGACATTGAGCTGTTGAGTGCAGTGCCCTGGGGTCGCTCTGCCTGGTCAGTGAGCTGTGGAGCCCAGTGCCCTGAGGTAACTCTGCCTGAACAGTGAGCTGTGGAGTGCAGTGCCTGGATTCCCTCTACCTGACAGTGAGCTATGGAGTGCAGTGCCCTGGGGTCCCTCTGCCTGGACAGTGAGCTGTGGACTGCAGTTCCCCGGGTACTTCTGCCTGGACAGTGAGCTGAGGAGTGCAGTGCCCTGGGGTCCCTCTGCATGAACAGTGAGAAGTACAGTGCAGTGCAGTGCCCTGGGGTAACTCTGCCTGGACAGTGAGCTGTGGAGTGCAGTGCCCTGGGGTCCCTCTGCCTGGACAGTGAGCTGTGGAGTACAGTGCCCTGGGGTCGCTCTGCCTGGTCAGTGAGCTGTGGAGCCCAGTGCCCTAAGGTCCCCCTGCCTGGACATTGAGCTGTGGAGCCCAGTGTCCTGGGGTCCCTGTGCCTGGACAGTGAGCTGTGGAGCCCAGTGTCCTGGGGTCCTTCTGCCTGGACAGTGAGCTGTGGAGTGCAGTGCCCTGGGGTCCCTGTGCCTGGACAGTGAGCTGTGGACTGCAGTGCCCTGGGGTCCCTCTGCTTGGACAGTGAGCTGAGGAGTGCAGTGCCTGGAGTCCCTCTGCCTGGACAGTGAGCTGTGGAGCCCAGTGCCCTAAGGTCCCCCTGCCTGGACAGTGATCTGTGGACTGCAGTGCCTGGGGTCCCTCTGCCTGGACAGTGAGCTGTGGAGCGCAGTGCCCTGGGGTAACTCTGCCTGGATAGTGAGCTGTGGACTGCAGTGCCCTGGGGTCCCTCTACCTGGACAGTGAGCTGTGAAGTGCAGTGCCCTGTGGTCCCTCTGCCTGGACAGTGAGCTGTGGAGTGCAGTGCCCTGGGATCCCTCTGCATGGACAGTGAGCTGTAGAGTGCAGTACCCTGGGGCCCTCTCTCTGGACAGTGAGCTATGGAGCCCAGTGCCCTGGGGTCCCTCTGTCTGGACAGTGAGCTGTGGAGCCCACTGCCCTGGGGTCCCTCTGCCTGATAAGTGAGTTGTGGATTGCAGTGCCCTGGGGTCTCTGCCTGCACAGCGTGGAGAGCAGTGCCCTGGGGTCCCCCTGCCTGGCAGTCTGGTGCCCTCAGAGACCCAGCATTTGCCCCCAGTGGCCTGCCCTTTCCCAGCCCCTACCCAGCTGTGGTACCCTACCCAAGCCAAAGGTGGAGGACTTTGGACAGCAGGGAGGGCAGACAAGGAATGGGCCACCGAGTTGCCCCCGACTTTGACCTCCAGGGTCGTGGCTCCCAAGCTGCCACCCTCATCCCAGGGTGAGCATTGCCTGCACATGCACAGGACTGATGAGAGTGGCCGGTGACTCCCTCCAAGCCCCAGTCTCCTCTCCTACCTGGGGAAGGCCCCGTCCCCCAGCCGCCAGTCCGTGGGTCACGAGGGTTGTGTCCTTCGTCACGCGGCTCAGGGTGTGGTTTCTTGGCCAGGCAGGAGGCATAGGAATCACCCGGGAGCTTGCAGTGCCTACCCACAGCCCCACAGGCTGAACCAGCAGCTCTGGGGTCTGGGCCCCGGCACCACTGCTCCACCACAATGCCCGCCGGCTCTGAGCCTGGGAGCCACTCCGGGGCAGAGGGCTCCAGCAGGTTGTCTCTCCTCTCTGGGGGAACGCTCTTCCCCCGAGGGCATGGAGAAGCTGGGAGAGGGGCAGGGGACAGAGGGGGAGAGGACAGGACAAGGGAAGCACAGCTGCTCCCCAGAGCGGCAGGGCAGGGACGCAGGACTTGGCTCAGCTAAGTGCGGAGTGGGTCCAGCTGTGAGTGAGGCCTCACCACGAGCGGCAGCCGCGTGTGGTTAGAGGCAGGGATGTGCGTGCTCCCAGGAGGCCAAGCAGTGGGCAAGGGGTCCAGACATGGGAGCCCTTCCCTCACCCTTCACCTCGACACTGGGAGCACCTCTTTCTGGCCCATTTCCCAAGCTGCACAGCTGAGACGTGGCTTCAGGGATGGGATAAGACCCTGTCCTTTACCAGGGGCAAAAGCTTCCCAAAAGTTGAGAGTATTTGGTGTCTGAGCTCTGTAACGCCAGGCTTTTTAAAATAACTCTGTGTCTAGGGTCGGACCCCAGTTGCAAACATAATCAAGGGGCAGGTGCTTTTGAAGGACTGATGGAGCTCGGGGTGCCCGGCTCTGATCTCACTTCCTCCAGTCAGCGGTGACTGGGGCCGACGGCCTCCCTCTCCGGACCTCAGTTGCCCGTCTGTAATGTGGGGTGTCAGATGAGGCCATGCCTAACCTCAGGCCAGAGCTGTGCAGCTCAGGAGCCCATGGCCGGCTTGTGGTCCCCTGGGCCTTATCCTTGCAGGCTCTTTGCCTAGCGGAGGGAGAGAGGCCGGAGGCTGCCCGGAAGGGCAGAGGGTCAGTTGGCAGAAAGTCTGGTTTTTCAGGTCGGCAACTCACAGCCAGGAGAGGCAGAGCGCTGGCTGCAGAGGCTCCCGGCTCCTCCCTGCTGGCTGGTGACAGCTGGCACAGCGGAGGTCAGGTGGGAAGTGGCGCTCCCGCCTCCACATCTCCCTCATGCGTAGCCTGGCCCTGAGTGGGCTGCTGGCCTTGGGAAGGAAAACAGAAACGAAAAACCAAGCCCAGCATCCCCTCGCCTGAGGGCTCCCTGCCGCCCTCCCCCACCCACGCCTTCCTCCCTGGGGAGCAGCTGAAGGGGCAGGACCGGTCTGCAAGTGCCCTGGACTCTCTGAGCCACAGCTTTTCCTGGGGGCAGCCAGAAGCAAGGTGGGCGGGATGAGGCCCTGGACACCCACGGCTCCATCACCCCGGGAGCAGCACCTTCCCCAGGGGCCAGGCCTGCTCCTTGTAGCACAGGTGGTATGTGTGTGAGTGTGTGTGTGTGTGCGTGTGCATGTGTGTGAGTGCACACGTGTGTGTGAGTACACGCGTGTGTGCGTGTGTGTGTGTGTTTGTGTGTGCATGCTGCAGGCATTACTGCTGCTGGCACCGGGCAGCTGTGTCTGAAGGGGTTAGGGTTGGGGTCTCTTGAGGAAAATGAGCCCGGGGCTCTTACCTCCTAAGTCTCTCACCAAGGAGGACCCTCCTCAGCAGGAGGGGCAGGGGCTGGCCTGAGCAGGGCTGGGGGAACTGAGGGAGGGAGCCGGCCAGCCTGTTGGCCAGGACTCTGCTCGGAAGTGCTTGTCTTCACTGGAGAAAGTTCGGGCGTCTCAGAGCCCGGTCTGCACCCCGACTGCAGTGTGACCCTGTTTCTTCTCCCCACCCTCTTCTGGGAGGTTCTGGGTCGGGGATTTTCTAGGTCTGGAATTCCCACAATCCTCCATGACCTTATCAGCACGGTGCCATGGGGCCCAACAGCCCCCTTGGCGCAGGGTGGGGGGGGGATTCCCCTGAGCTGCCCCCGGAGCAGGCTGGGACCCACTGGAGCTGCTCTGCCTCAGGCCTGTGTCTGCACCCCCCTTCCCTCTTACACACACAGGCGAAAGTCACAGACCCAGAGCAGAGGCTGGCCCAGCAGCTGCCGGTGCAGCTGAACTGCGGTGGGCTCAGGAGAAGCAGCCATGCTGTCTGCCTTGGGCTGGCCACGGCAGTCTCAGAGGTGGCGCGGCTGAGAGTCCGTGCGGAGGGAGCAGCTGTGTGAGCCGGCAGTGTCCCGTGGCAGGTGCCAGTGGGTGACCTCCCCTCCAGAGCTCTGTGGACTGGTTCAGGTCCATGTCCTTTGAACATTTCTATCTAAAGCCAAGCTCACGACCACAGGCTCATGGGCTCCCTGTGTAGCCGACAGCCCCTGGCCAGCTGCGGGATGCCTCCCTTCCTCTCGATCCCACTGTCCGTGTCACCCAATCCATTATCCTTCCCTGGTCTCTGCCACCTGTGGGGTACTTACCCTTTGTCTGCCAGGTCCTCAGAGAGGCCTCAGGGCCAGTTCCTGCCAGAGCCGTCTCCACCCTGTCTGTCCACATGCCATGTCCCTGTCCTGTGTGCTCACAGACTCCTGTGTCCAGGACACAGCCTGTCTCCACCCTGTCCATCCACATGCCATGTCCCTGTCCTGTGTGCTCACAGACTCCTGTGTCCAGCACACAGCCTGTCTCCACCCTGTCCATCCACATGCCATGTCCCTGTCCTGTGTGCTCACAGACTCCTGTGTCCAGGACACAGCCTGTCTCCACCCTGTCCATCCACATGCCATGTCCCTGTCCTGTGTGCTCACAGACTCCTGTGTCCAGGACACAGCCTGTCTCCACCCTGTCCATCCACATGCCATGTCCCTGTCCTGTGTGCTCACAGACTCCTGTGTCCAGGACACAGCCTGTCTCCACCCTGTCCATCCACATGCCGTGTCCCTGTCCTGTGTGCTCACAGACTCCTGTGTCCAGGACACAGCCTGTCTCCACCCTGTCTGTCTACCTGCCATGTCCCTGTCCTGTGTGCTCACAGACTCCTGTGTCCAGGACACAGCCTGTCTCCACCCTGTCCATCCACATGCCGTGTCCCTGTCCTGTGTGCTCACAGACTCCTGTGTCCAGGACACAGCCTGTCTCCACCCTGTCTGTCTACCTGCCATGTCCCTGTCCTGTGTGCTCACAGACTCCTGTGTCCAGGACACAGCCTGTCTCCACCCTGTCCATCCACATGCCGTGTCCCTGTCCTGTGTGCTCACAGACTCCTGTGTCCAGGACACAGCCTGTCTCCACCCTGTCCATCCACATGCCATGTCCCTGTCCTGTGTGCTCACAGACTCCTGTGTCCAGGACACAGCCTGTCTCCACCCTGTCCATCCACATGCCGTGTCCCTGTCCTGTGTGCTCACAGACTCCTGTGTCCAGGACACAGCCTGTCTCCACCCTGTCCATCCACATGCCGTGTCCCTGTCCTGTGTGCTCACAGACTCCTGTGTCCAGGACACAGCCTGTCTCCACCCTGTCCATCCACATGCCGTGTCCCTGTCCTGTGTGCTCACAGACTCCTGTGTCCAGGACACAGCCTGTCTCCACCCTGTCCATCCACATGCCGTGTCCCTGTCCTGTGTGCTCACAGACTCCTGTGTCCAGGACACAGCCTGTCTCCACCCTGTCCATCCACATGCCGTGTCCCTGTCCTGTGTGCTCACAGACTCCTGTGTCCAGGACACAGCCTGTCTCCACCCTGTCTGTCTACCTGCCATGTCCCTGTCCTGTGTGCTCACAGACTCCTGTGTCCAGGACACAGCCTGTCTCCACCCTGTCCATCCACATGCCGTGTCCCTGTCCTGTGTGCTCACAGACTCCTGTGTCCAGGACACAGCCTGTCTCCACCCTGTCCATCCACATGCCGTGTCCCTGTCCTGTGTGCTCACAGACTCCTGTGTCCAGGACACAGCCTGTCTCCACCCTGTCTGTCTACCTGCCATGTCCCTGTCCTGTGTGCTCACAGACTCCTGTGTCCAGGACACAGCCTGTCTCCACCCTGTCCATCCACATGCCATGTCCCTGTCCTGTGTGCTCACAGACTCCTGTGTCCAGGACACAGCCTGTCTCCACCCTGTCCATCCACATGCCATGTCCCTGTCCTGTGTGCTCACAGACTCCTGTGTCCAGGACACAGCCTGTCTCCACCCTGTCTGTCTACCTGCCATGTCCCTGTCCTGTGTGCTCACAGACTCCTGTGTCCAGGACACAGCCTGTCTCCACCCTGTCCATCCACATGCCGTGTCCCTGTCCTGTGTGCTCACAGACTCCTGTGTCCAGGACACAGCCTGTCTCCACCCTGTCCATCCACATGCCATGTCCCTGTCCTGTGTGCTCACAGACTCCTGTGTCCAGGACACAGCCTGTCTCCACCCTGTCTGTCTACCTGCCATGTCCCTGTCCTGTGTGCTCACAGACTCCTGTGTCCAGGACACAGCCTGTCTCCACCCTGTCCATCCACATGCCGTGTCCCTGTCCTGTGTGCTCACAGACTCCTGTGTCCAGGACACAGCCTGTCTCCACCCTGTCTGTCCACCTGCCGTGTCCCTGTCCTGTGTGCTCACAGACTCCTGTGTCCAGGACACAGCCTGTCTCCACCCTGTCCGTCCACCTGCCATGTCCCTGTCCTGTGTGCTCACAGACTCCTGTGTCCAGGACACAGCCTGTCTCCACCCTGTCTGTCTACCTGCCATGTCCCTGTCCTGTGTACACATAGACTCCTTGCCCAGCGCACAGTCTGCAGCCTTCCCTGAGCGTCCCAGCCGCGTCCTCACTCCCCTCTTCTGTGAACTGAGTCCTTTCTGGTTGTCATTCTTCCCACTCCATTCTCTCCCCACTCCTGTTTGTGCCCAGGGACACCCGAGTGCTTCCTCTGTTGCCCCTGCCTTGTGCGGCCTGGGCTCTGCTGACCACAAGTGGAATTGTCTGGTGCTTGACCGTTGTAGCTGCTGTCTGACAAATGAGCACCCTTAGGAAACAGTGTTCTGACCAGTTACAAAGAGGAACTTGTAGAGCCACATGTATACATCGTGTGGCTCGTTGTTCAGAGGGACTCAGTCGGTGGCTTCTGAAGCCCACTGCGGCTGTGCCAAGGCCCTGTGGGTGCCACCTCATCACAGCAGCTGTGCTGGGCAGAGGCCTAGTTGGGCGTCCAGCCACACTCACCAGTCACTCAGCTGCACCTGGGCTCCAGGCCAGCAGATGTGCGTCTCCTGTCCAGGGTGAGGGTCATCTTCTGGCTGTGGCAAGAAGGCCATCAGGATAGGGGACGGGGCCCAGACAAGCAGCCGGGATGTCCAGGGGCCACAGTTCAACCTGCCAACAGTGGTGTTCCTACTACACCCCACTCTGCACCTACTGAAGCCGTGGGGTGTTGCCAGGAGGCCTAGACACAGATCATGTGACATGGGCTAGGCTCCTTGGGTCCGTGCCCGGTGGCCCCTGATCAGCCTGGAGACGGACAGACACGGAGCCTGCCCCGTCCACCTGCCTGCCTCTTCCCTCAGCCCTCTTTTCTGATCCCATTTCCCCGCCTGGGATTTGGGGGTCCCCTTGAAGATGCACGTTCAGAACTTTCCCACCAAACACCCACTGGGTGCTTTTCTGCTTTGCAGGAAGAAGGAAGGCTGACAGCCCCTGCCTGATGCACAGGGGCTCCCACAAGTTGGACAGGCGGTGACAGGTGGTCACAGGGTGTGTGACTGGCATGTGATTAGTAGTGAGAGTGGGAGGGGCATCCAGGAAGACTTGGGTGGCTGGGATTCAGGAGGACTTCTTGGAAGAGGTGGCAGCGGGACGGAGTCCCAAGACCTTGCAATGGCTCCTTCAGGCTGCACTAAGACACGTGGTCTGGGGGATGAAGTGATGGTGAGGGCCGCTGGCCACGGCTCTCCGGGCGCGTGGCATGCCACCGGGAATCTCATGCAACCGTCTTGTGAAGCTTCTGTGGATTCATGGGGAAGAACAAAGCAAACAAAAAACCCCAGCAGCAGTTAAAGAACTTCCAGAAGCTGTAAGAGCGGAGAGGGGACGGCCCGGCGCAGATGGAGGGGAGGCCCAAGTGCGAGGCGCCCAGGGCAGGGAGCAGCCTGGGGCAGGCAGGGGCTGGTGTGGCCGTGGGGGACCAGGCCCAGGGGCCGGATCCCTGCCGGCCGTGAGGGAGGGGCAGTCTCTTGAGAGAGAAAGGGGAGGCCAGGCCTTCATTGTGGGTGGTGCCAGCCTGGCCGGGGCAACAGAGGGGGGACACCTAGATTCGAGGTGGGTTTTAGGGGCTGGCACCGTGGGGTCCAGAGCCCTGGGGTTGAGTCCCAATCCCCACCCATCGGCTGTAGCCTTGTGTGGGTGGACGGATGTTTCCGTCAGCATCCATCAAATCAGACAGCCCCTGCCTGGCGTCCCCAGGGTAAGTGGGGTTCTGGGTGGTCCAGGGGGGCATTACCTGGACGCTGCTTCTATTCTGTCACTCAGGTGACAAGGAAGGGACCTAGGTCAAGCCCCCGCCAGGCGACTCAGAGCAGGGTCAGTGCTGACGGGGAACAGTGTGTGTGGAGGTCATTTGTCACCAGTAAACGGAAAGTGGCCTTAGGTGGGGGCTGGTGGTGGCCTGGACCTGGGTGAGCCTGTCACTCACCTTGAGAGCCTATCATTCACCAGGGGAGCCTGTCACTCACGAGGGGAGCCTGTCACTCACCAGGGGAGCCTGTCACTCACGAGGGGAGCCTGTCACTCACCAGGAGAGCCTGTCACTCACCAGAGGAGACTGTCACTCACGAGGGGAGCCTGTCACTCACCAGGAGAGCCTGTCACTCACCAGAGGAGACTGTCACTCACGAGGGGAGACTGTCATGAGGGGAGCCTGTCACTCACCAGGAGAGCCTGTCACTCACCAGGGGAGCCTGTCACTCACCAGGGGAGACTGTCACTCACCATGGGAGCCTGTCACTCACCAGGGGAGACTGCCACTCACCATGGGAGCCTGTCACTCACCAGGGGAGACTGTCACTCACCAGGGGAGCCTGTCACTCACCATGGGAGCCTGTCACTCACCAGAGTAGCCTGTCACTCACCAGGGGAGCCTGTCACTCACCAGGGGAGCCTGTCACTCACCAGGGGAGCCTGTCACGAGGGGAGCCTGTCACTCACCAGAGTAGCCTGTCACGAGGGGAGCCTGTCACTCACCAGAGGGGCCTGTCACGAGGGGAGCCTGTCACTCACCAGGGGAGCCTATCACTAGCCAGAGGGGCCTGTCACTCACCAGAGGGGAGAATGTTACTCATAATGGGAGCCTGTCACTCACCATGGGAGCTTGTCATTCACAGAGGAGCCTGTTGCTCACTAGGGGAGAGGGTCTGGCTGGCTCTAAGCAGCATGCGCTGGCGGTGAGAGGAGGAAGGCCAGGCGAAGTTGAGGGACTGACAGAGGTTCAGGGCCTCTCATGAGGGCTGGACGCTGATTTCCTTCAGGTGTGGCGGTCACTTCCTGGGAAGCTGTGGGAGCAGCAGTCTCACCTGGAGGTCCCAGTCCATGCTGTCTCCTCTCAGTGGAGCTGGCAGCCCCAGGAGGACACGGGCAGTGCCCTCTCTAGCTCTGTGCAGTACAGCTGGACCCTCAGGCTTCCCGAGGGAAGGGAGGAGAAGCAGCTGCAGCCGGCATCCACCCAGCTCCTGCTCCAGCCGTCTCACGAGGCCCCAGCACCTGCTGTGGAAGCCAGGTCATGATGGGCCGTGTCTGCAGGCGTTGCCTTGGCAAGGCTGGAGGGAGCCCTGACTGGGAAGGGGACTGAGCCAGGCTCGCCCGCTCCCGAGCAACCTCTGGCCCTCGTTTCTTTGTCAAGTGGGCCGAGTTGACCGAAGGGTTGGGGAGATGGCGCCAATGATGGGACAAGAAGCCTGGCTCCACTGAAGGGGTGGTGGCTGCCTCATCACCTCACCCTTGGGGTGGCCTGGGGGGCCTGGGGGGCCCTCCTCCTGTGTGACTGCAGCAGAGGAAGAGCAGTCACCACACACTCCCCTGCTCCCTGGTGTGGGGCAGCCGTGCTGGGAGCCGGCCTCGTGCCGCGGAGGCTGGCCCTGTGCCCTGCCCCTCTGCCAGCTGGGCCGCTGCAAGCAGCAGCTTGGACGGCTCGAAGGCTCAGCAGGGCCTCTGCAGGCCAGCTCCCGAGCCCAGCCATCTGGTGCCTCCGTCCCCTTTGTGTGCCAGCCAGAGGAGGGGCTCTCGGTGGCCCGAGGAGGAGGGGGTGGGCCTGTGGGAGGCAGGCCGTGCGCTCTGGGAGACCCAGGAGGGGGCGGCCAGGAGAGCCAGAGCTGAACGCTGTGTGGAGGAGGAGGCAGGAGCTCTGCGGGTGCTCTGTGCTGTGCCACATGTCTGTGGGACAGAGGAGGTGGGGTGGGGCCCTTCCGGCCGACCGAGGATGAGAAGGGGAGCCTGGGTTTCCCAGCAGAGCAGCCTGAAGTCCAGCTGGCCCGTGCAGGTCAGGCCTGGCCAAGCTGGCCATCAAAGGCAGCTTTGGACAAGGCCTCTCGGAGTCACGTGGGCGAATGTCCCCTCCGACACTGTCTGTGGGGGCTCTGGTGTGGGTTTCACAGTGGCTCTGCAGGAGCTGACCCTCAGCCCACGCAGGGAGTGCACACAGGCTGTGCCCCACTGCCCTGGTGGGGCCTCCCCTGGGGGACTCGGAGCACTGGCTCCCCCCTGCTCCTGGCAGGGAAGGGCTCTTCCTCGACTCCTTTTCCGGAAGACTTCACTCCCGGATTCTGCTCAGAATTAAGCTCGCCTCCCTCTGACTCTCCGGGGTCTGCCCATCAGCGTCTGGCTTCCGGTCCCATATGGAAAGCAGGACTAATCCCTGTTGTGGCCCTACCTCCTTTTTTAAAAAAATTTATTTTTTTGACAGGCAGAGTGGACAGTGAGAGAGAGAGACAGAGAGAAAGGTCTTCCTTTTGCCATTGGTTCACCCTCCAATGGCTGCTGCGGCCGGTGCACCGCGCTGATCCGAAGGCAGGAGCCAGGTGCTTCTCCTGGTCTCCCACGGGGTGCAGGGCCCAAGCACTTGGGCCATCCTCCACTGCACTCCCAGGCCACAGCAGAGAGCTGGCCTGGAAGAGGGGCAACCGGGACTAGAACTGGTGCCCCGACCGGGACTAGAACCCGGTGTGCCGGCACCGCAGGCAGAGGATTAGACTATTGAGCTGCGGCGCCGGCCCAACAAAAGCCTTACCTTCTTTTAAAAAACGATTCATTTATTTCTTTGAAAGGCAGAGTTACAGAGAGAGAGGTCCTCCAACTGCTGGTTCACTCCCCAGATGGCTCAGAGCGCTGGGCCAGGCCGAAGCCGGGAGCCTCACCCGGGTCTCCCAGGTGGGTGCAGGGGCACAAGCACTTGAGCCATCTTCTGCTGCTTTCCCAGGCTGTTAGCAGGGAGCTGGATTGGAACCGGTACCCATATGGGATGCCGGCATTGCCGGTGCCAGCTTTACGCGCTATGCCAGGACGCTGGCCCTGTCCACTGTGTGCTTGGAGCAGGAAGGGAAGCTGGGCGAGGTCGAGCTGCCGCCGAGCCCACCACGGCCTCCCACCCTTATCACCGGATGACCACAGCAGGCAGCTCTGACTGGGGCAAGGGGTGCGTGGGAGGCTGTGGAAGTCTGGCTGCAGCCTGTGGGGCTCGCGAGGGGAACTGCCTCGGGGGAGGGGCAGGCCACGGGGGCACTCGGGGCCCAGAAGCAGTCACCTCCAGGGAGCGCAAGTGTGCTGGGAAAACCTGTGGCCAAGGCCTGCACGGGAGACGCCCCCCACGGAGGGCAGGCCAGGAGGCAGCTGCTGAGCTCCGTCCCGGTGTGGGCCTCCCACACCCTCTCCTGCAGAACAGCCCAGGGTCCAGGGCCTTGGGTTGTCTGGGGGCCAGGGGTAGGGCCGTGCTGGGGCCACGCGGCAGCCACTGTCCAGGCAGTGGCCTGAGGGGCGAGGCAGAAGGGACCTGTGCAGGATGTGTGACCAGAGTGCTGGCCGAGCATCTGTGACAGAGAGGGGCTTTCAGATGGGGAGGAGGTTGTGACTCTGAGCCCGAGAGGGGTCAGCCGAGAGTGGACAGCAGGGACTCCCTGAAAACCAGCCCCTGAGGGCTGAGCTCACCCAGGGACCACCGGAGCCCACACCCAGGGGAGCCCAACGGCGCCTCCTGCTGCACAGCACCTGCAAGGAAGTTGACTCTAGGAACATCCCTGGCCAGGGCTCCAGGGGAGCCCAGGCTGCCCCACTGCCCCAGGGAAGACTTCTGGCCGGAGTGGGAGGAGGCAGGGGGTGTGTGGCGTCTACTCTTCCTCTGCTGCAGCCACACAGGAGGAGCTGCCCCCCCAGGCCACCCCCAGGGGTCTGGGACAGTGTGGACAGCAAGCACAGGCCAGGGTGGGGGTGTGAGGAGTGGGGTTGGGGAGTTGGGGGGCAGGGCAGTCCCTGTGAGCTGCATCGGTCCCTTCTCAGGAACTCGGCTCGCTCCCTGCAGTGCGTCTGCTGCAAACCACAGCTCTGAAGCCAGGCTGGAGATGCCCCCTCCCCCTGCCCACACTCAGGGTGCAGCGAGAGGGGCAGCCCAGCAGTGGGGGGTGCACAGTCAGCTCTCCTCATCCTCCAGGGTCCTCCAGGAGCCAGCGAGGTCCCTGCTGGAAGTAAAGCCTCTCTGGTTTCCAGGGCTACGGTTTGGGCAGCCTCTGTCTCCTCCCTCCCCTGCCCTACTGAATCTTTCTGGAAGGTTTCAGTTCTGCCTCCAGTCCTGTAATGTGGGTTTGCAGACATGCACAGACACACAGATACACCCACAGACACACAGACGCATACATATAGACACACATACAAACACACATAGACCCACAGAGACATACAGCAGACATAGATACACATAGACCCACAGCTACACACACACACAACAGACACAGACACAAAACACACACAGATACACCCACAGACACACACAAACACACATAGACCCACAGATACACACATGCACAAACACACACAACAGACACAGATGCACAAAATACAGACACACATAGACATGCAACAGACACAGCCGTAGCAGACACACGGATACACACATACAGAAACACACAGACACACAACAGGCACACAAAACATACACAATAGACACAGACACATGCAGACACATAGACACACACATAGACACCAACAGATATACACACACAGAGACACACACACAGACACACATAGACACAGACACACAATAGACACACAGACAGCTACAGAGACAGACACACAGAGAACACACACAATAGGCACACATAGACACACATGCAGATACACATAGACACACACAATAGACACACATAGACCTACAGATATACACACGCAGACATGTACAGAGACACACACACAGACACCTACAGAGACACACATGCAGACACATAGACACAATAGACACATAGACACCTACAGATACACACACGCAGACACATAGACACACAGAGACACACACATAGACACATAAACACACACAGTAGACACACAGACACCTACAGAGACACACATGAAGACACACGCACACAACAGATACACACGAAGCACAGTGGCTGATCGCACCCACTGCTTGCTGGTCATCCTCCCTGCACTCTGATTCCAGGCCCTGAGTCGTCCCCAACGCCTGCCCTTGCTGCTGCCTCTGCTGGTGTGGGCCATGCCCCCTGGGCCAGCCTGGCGCCTCCCACAGGGGGCCAGAGGGACTTTGCATGCTGCCTCGGCACTGACCCTTCTCTCTGGACCCCAGCCCGCCCTGGCTCTGGGCTGCTGCCCCAGGCACCAAGGTCTTTGTTGGCGTCCCTCTCCTCTCTGGTGTGGGCGGGGGCCAGTCCTGCTTACTGGGGAGGCGTCCGTGAGCTTGTAGGGGGGCATTGGGGGAGCTGCAGCTGCAGGGGCCCCAGCATCTCGTCGACTGGGGGCTCATGGGCAGTGCAGGCCAGGCCCAGAGTGTGGTCAGGCCTGGATGTGCTGCCCCATGCTTCACAGCAAACACAGTGGTCGGGCATACATAGGCCTTCCCTGGTCTGCGTGTGCTGATGCCCGTGTGGGAAACAGCGCTGGGGCGGATGGCCGCACAGCTGAGAGCTGGGACCTCGGCCACACATGTGCAGAAGCAGGCCCAGATGTGTTCACGAAGAGAACCCAGGTGCGTGAGGTTTGGGGGTGCAGAGTGTGGGGGGCAGGGGGCCAGCTCTTCGGCTGCCTCGAGACAGGGGGAGCCAGCCTCACTCAGACATGGACGGGCCCTCCCCTGTCGATCACGAGGCTCCTGGTCTCAGAAGCAGGGGCTTTGTGGCTCCAGGGGAACCCCAGCATCTGGGAGCAAGGAAGGCCCCTTGGCTGTGCCTGTCCGTCTGGGTGGACGAGCCCACAGCAAGCCAGCAGACAGCACTGGTGAAAGGCAAGAAGGCCCGCATCCGTGCCCTGACCATGGCCTGTGTCCAAGCTCAGGGCTTCCTTGGAAGAAGAAGGGTCACCATCCGCAGCTGGGAGGGGAGAGTGCCTCGAACCCCAGCCGCCCAAGGACTGGGGACAAGGTTGGGGGGGGGGGCTGCGGGTTGATGGGAAGTGGAAGGAGGAGGGGCTCATGCCCCTGTCACACTTGGATCCCTGGGAAGAGCCCCTAGTGTGTGTCTGAGCACGGCCTGGTGGGAAGCTGGAAGCTCAGTGGGCCTGAGACAGTGACCTGTGTGAGGGTGCCTGGGATGTTCCAGGTGACCCATGGGGTATTTGAGGAGGCCAGTAATTAAGAGCAGCAGAAGGCCTCCCAGGGGTGACTGCACCACTGGGAACCCCTTGGCGGCATCTCAGAGTGGACAACTGCAGCTGGGGCCGGCAGGAGGAAGTGGCTGAGCCCCAGGGGCCAGCATTTGGCAGGCACGGCCTCCATGGAGAGAACAGGTCTCAGGCAGATGAGGGGTGGGAGAGGATGTGGGAAAGGCACTGAGGGGCTTTCATTTGCGATGAGGTCACAAGCCCAGCATGCTAAGGGCTGTCTTTCCAGTGTGGTCTGGCCTGTCCTCCCTGGGCTGGTCAGCTCTCTTCTAAGTGTTAACCCCCACTGTGGTCCAGCTAGGGACTGAACAGAGCAGCTGGACCCCACACCCGGGGTTGCAACGGGAGAGCCGCTTGCTGGAATCCAGTGCAGAGTCTGGAGGAGGAATGGGGCCACCGGCCCTCCCACCGCAGCCCCGGGGCCCGCTGTTACAGGGAGGGAGACTGCAGTCCAAACCCCAAAGAGCCAGCAGCTGTGAACCGGCAGGTGCTGAACCAGGGCTCTTGCTGGACTTGGTGTGTCCAGGTGAACGCTGGACGTCGGGCAGGGCACTCAGGTGCCAGCCTGGGCCATGGACCTCACGGCCTGCAGAGTTCCTTCAAGCCTCAAAGTTGTGTGGTGTGTGTGTGAAATTCTGAGTTCGTGATTTCCAGCTCAGGCACGGGGGCTCAGCCCCCTGCAGACAGGCAGCTGTGGCGCCTGGGCCCAGCTCTGACTCTGTGTGTGCCCTGGACACCTTCCTCATCCTCCACCCCCGGGTGTTTGCCGGGCGGGGCTGTGTTGGCTGACACGTGGTGAACCAAGCCGGTGCTGGCATTGGGAGTCCTGTGAGGCTGCAGTCTGTCTGTTGGTTAACGAGCCCAGGAGCCTTTGTGACACAGATGGGGAGGGTCTCACCAGAGCAGGGAAGCAGCCCCTGGTGTGTGGGGTGTGGCCTGCACACCTTGGCCAGTCAGCCCTGGGGCTCCCGGCGGTAGCACCCGCACTTGCCCCAGCCCCAGCCCCTCTCACTGAGTTCCCTCCTGGTCCTGGGTAGCAGCTCACCTGTGTGGAGGAGTCCCACAGGGACACCCCTTTCAGCCCTGAGTGGGTGGGCTCTGGGCAGGGTGGGGGCAGCACCTCACCTGCCCAGGGCTGTTGAGCACTGGTGCACAATGCCCACACCCATGGAGGCGGGAGGCAGGCAGTGGTTCTGCATGGGGGCCCCGGCCGAAGCTGACTCTGTGGTTGGGAGAAGGTGGTGACCTCACGGGGACACACAGGTGCCCTCACAGCCCGAGTTTCAGGGCCGCGGGTGGCAAGCGTCTCTCCTAACCACAGAGCCTGAGGCTCTCCGAGGAGCAGCCATCCACCGGACGTGCAGACCACGGACCCCACCCTCTGCGCTGTCCCCAAGGTTCTCCAGTAGCTGGACCTGCAGAGGCTCGGTGGATGTCACACACCTGCCTCTCTGGTCTCCGCATCTGTGAGTTTATGAGTCGCAGAAGGCCGCCCATGCCTGAGTGCACGCCGGGCCCCCTGGCGCCCACTGTGCCCTGGACTTGCTCCAGCCTCACACCTGCACCACCAGCCGCTCCATAGCCCCCGCGTCCCCTTTGTTTCTCTTAACCCTCCCCCACCCAGGACTCCCTCCCGGGACTGAAATGCTTATGGGGGGTTGGGGCCTGGTCTTGTCCTTGTCAAGGCCCCGCCCACTGCTTCGGATCCCTAGGAGGGCTGTGATGAGAGCCGGCTGTCCTGGTGCAGAACTGGGGACAACCAGCCGGACTGCGTTACTTTGTAAAATCTCTGGCTGCTCCCTGGCTGACCAACGGCCAGGTTGCCTGGGAGGCCCTGGTCAGACCCTCAGCAGTAAAATGAGTCCTTTGTCAGCCAGAGAAGATGGCGTTCCCGAGGCTTTACACTGCCCGATGCTGCCCCCTGCAGGTGGTGTGCGGCTTGCCATCCTAAAGGCGTCCACCTGCAGCCAGAACCACCGATAGCAAGGGGACAACCCGGGAACGGGGCTTCTCTGAGTGCCTTGGGGTCTGGGACAACCCGGGAACGGGGCTTCTTGGGGTCGAAGACACGGAGATAACTGGTGGAGGCGGGAGAATGCTGATGGGGACTCAAGTCTGAAACCCGCAGGGGAAAAGGTGGGAGGGGCCCTCTCATCTGAACCAGGGCTCCTGACACCCTGAGCATCAGCTGCTCCGAGCTCCTGGGCCTTAGGCTCGACGGGGGGCTTGGGATCCCATGGGGAGCAAACGCTGGGGACAGGACAGCTCTGTGGCCCCAAGCCCGTGAGGGACCTGCACAGGAGGAGCCCCTCGCCCTGGCGTGTGCTGGCTCTCAGAGGGAAGTCAGCTCTTGGCTCTCTCCTCGAGGGTTTTGCACTGGCCAACACCATGTGGCTGGGGTGCCAGGAGGGGGTCCCCAGCCATGAGCACCCAGCACACTTGCTGTGATGTCTCGGATCTCACAGCAGGGGGTGCTCCGTTGTTCACAATTCACTGAGTCCTGCTCTTTTGTTAAATGAAAACATGTTCCCAAGGGAAGTCACGCATTAAATCTTTATGAATAAATTTTTGTGTATTTTCACCTAGGGCTTGGCAGGGGAAGCCGAGCTCAATGCAGGTTCCCCAAGTGGGTGCAGGACACAGGTCCTGGAGCCACCATTGCTGCCCCAAGGATGCATGGGAGAAAGCTGGCAGGACTCGAACCCACAACTCCAGTGTGGGATGAGGGCATCCCAGCTGCTGTCTTTACCCCAGGTCAGGCGCCCGTCCCAGGTGCTTGAATCCTCGCGCTGCTCCATGGACTTAGCCGGACTTGGTCTCTGAGAGGGAGCTCCACGTGTGAGAGGTGAGGACGGGTCCCCGCGGCGCTGGCTTGGGGGGGCACACGCTGGGTGCACCGCCCTCCCCTCCCAGCCTCTCAGCTCCTGCCCACATCTGTGCAGCCTGCTCTCAGCTCTGACCAGGCCACGGGACAGCACTGCCTTTCCTCCCCCCGAAACACCTCGGAGCCTCCTCTGTGCTCCCTGGTTCCTGGCCTTGTCCCCCACATCTGCTCACAGCTCCCTGCCTCTGTCCCCGCTTGGTGTGTGGCTTGAGAGTTCACCCCCGGTGGTGGTCTGGGCCACTGCCTGCCTCGGCGGAGCTGGGCTTGTGTCTGTGACCACCCCCCAAGCCTGGGTGCCTGAATGAATGAACAAATGAGGGAGTGGGTGGCTCTGCAGCTGGAAGCATTGCTGGTTCTGAGTTGCATACAAACGCTGCCGCGATGCACTAAGTGTGCAACAGTGTCAGGACGTCACCATGGAGACGGCGAGGCCGGCCGTGGCAGACGTCATGGAAATGGGCTCATGGGCACCTTGTCAAAAAAACCTCCTGGCTACCGGGAGACAGAAAGTCCTGAAGTTAAGGAAAGAGAAGCTGCAGGGCAGGAAGAAGATAAATTCTGAGACGCACGGGACGACGGAGGGTGTGGAGGCCAGCGAGTGGCCAGGACGCGAGCAGAGGCAGCTGTTTCCAACACCGACGGAGCCTGACGTGGGGCAGTCTCCCTGGCAGTTTCTCGACTCTACGATGCACAGGGGGCGGGAACTGAGTTAGGACCCAGGCTTAGCATGCGTTTCCCTGCCCCCACCTGCATCGGCTTCTGCAGCCGGGCTTCCCTTCCAGCTGAAGGGGCAGCTGAGCCAGGCCGGCTCTGCCTGCACTACTGTCCCCAGGCCCTTGCTGCCTCTGGGTGCTGTCCGAGCCCACGCTCAGGTGGATGCCTGTCTGAGCACACGCTCACGCCTGTAGCTGTTTCCTGTCTGAGCACACGCTCACGCCTGTAGCTGTTTTCTGTCTGTGCACACACTTATGTTTGTAGCTGTGTTTCCTGTCTGAGCACACGCTCACATCTGTAGCCGTGTTTCCTGTCAGCACACGCTCACGCCTGTAGCTGTTTCCTGTCTGAGCACACGCTCACGCCTGTAGCTGTTTCCTGTCTGAGCACACGCTCACGCCTGTAGCTGTTTCCTGTCTGAGCACACACTCACACCTGTAGCTGTTTCCTTTCTGTGTAAATGCTCACATCTGTAGCCCTGTTTCCTGTCTGACCACACGCCCGCGTCTGTAGCTGTGTTTCCTGTCTGAGTACACACTCACATCTGTGCCTGTGTTTCCTGTCTGTGCACACACTCATGTCTGTAGCTGTGTTCCCTGTCTGTGTAAATGCTCACATCTGTGCCTGTGTTTCCTGTCTGTGCACACACTCATGTCTGTAGCTGTGTTTCCTGTCTGTGTACACACTCACATCTGTGCCTGTGTTTCCTGTCTGCACACGCTCACGTCTGTGGCTGTTTCTGTGTCTCCTGTTCATGAGCTGTGAGCAGTAGGCTGATGACGCTCACCCTCTAACTGCAGCCCAACTGCGGGGTTCTTGTAGCCTCCCTCTTCCTGGGGGACCTCTCCTCTCTGGTGCTCTCGCCTGTGTGAGAAAACCAAGCTCCAGTCACACAGACATCACGCAGGGCCCCACATCTTTGGGTATCAGTGCCTCCAAAGAGCAGCCCTGGCTCTGGCAGGACCCTTCAGTGCCTGAGCCAGCTGCATCAGTGTGCGGAGCTGCAGCAGTGTGTGCACCTGTGTCAGTGTGTGCACCTGTATTAGTGTGTGCCCCTGTATTAGTGTGTGCACCTGCATCCATGTGTGCACCTGTGTCCTTGTGTGCACCTGCATCTGTGTGCGCCTGTGTCCATGCGTGCACTTGCATCCATGTGTGCGCCTGTGTCAGTGTGTGCTCCTGTGTCTGTGTGCACCTGCACCTGCATCATGTGTGCTCCTGCATCCATGTGTGTCCCCTGTGTCAGTGTGTGCACTTTGTGTCTGTGTGTGCTCCTTGTCCGTGTGTGCACCTGCATCCATGTGTGCCCCTGTATTAGTGTGTGCGCCCACATCTGTGTGCATCTGTGTCTGTGTGTGCCCCTGCACCCATGTGTGCGCCACTGTCAGTGTGTGCTCCTGTGTCAGTGTGTGCTCCTGCATCCAAGTGTGCTCATTGTGTCAGTGTGTGTACTTGCGTCTGTGCACTCCTGTGTCCATGTGTGCACCTGCATCCATGTGTGCGCCTGTGTCAGTGTGTGCTCCTGTGTCTGTGTGCACCTGCATCATGTGTGCTCCTGCATCCATGTGTGTCCCTGTGTCAGTGTGTGCACTTGTGTCTGTGCACTCCTGTGTCAGTGTGTGCTCCTGTGTCCATGTGTGCTCCTGCGTCAGTGTGTGCTCCTGTGTCTGTGTGCATCTGCATCATGTGTGCACCTGTGTCAGTGTGTGCTCCTGCATCCATGTGTGCCCCTGTGTCAGTGTGTGCTCCTGTGTCTGTGTGCATCTGCATCATGTGTGCACCTGTGTCAGTGTGTGCTCCTGCATCCATGTGTGCCCCTGTGTCAGTGTGTGCTCCTGCATCCATGTGTGCTCCTGTGTCCGTGTGTGCACTTTGTGTCTGTGTGTGCTCCTGTGTCATTGTGTGCTCCTGTGTCCATGTGTGCACTTGCATCCATGTGTGCGCCTGTGTCCGTGTGTGCTCCTGTGTCTGTGTGCACCTGCATCATGGGTGCACCTGCATCCATGTGCGCCTGTGTGTGTGTGCAGCTGCTGTCATTCAGCTGTTCATGACTGTGTTGATATTCCCATGACATCTGATGGTGGAAGAGAATGATGGTTTGGCTCACAGTTCTGGAGGTGCACAGGTGCATAAAGAACGTAGCAGCCATCCATAGATGTGACTCTCCTCTCCTAAGACAAGGCCTAGGATCAGATCAGCACTCCCGGGGCATTTGTGAAACACCTGTCCCCTGTCCACCCCCTGCCCTCAGCTGGGCCACTCCTGTGCAGCCTCCTCAGGCTGCTGTGTCTTCCACCCTTCCACCCTTCCCAGGCTGGGCCAGAACGCCCTTATCTCTGGGCAGCAGGACTCTGATTCCTGCCCTTGGGCGGTTGTGTGAGGTCTACAACCTGAGGCCGTCCAGTGGGCCGGGGGTCTGTGGGCCCCTCAGCTAGGCAGTGTCCTGCACAAGCAGGCTGCCGGCTGTGGCTGGAAAGCTGTTCCAGACTGACCGGCATCTCCCCCACTAGCAGCTGCTTGTGCTGCACGTGTGACCTTGCAGCTCTAAACCTCACCTCCAGGGTGGGTGCCATCTCACCCAGAGCTGGCAGGCGAAGGGGCTGAGTACCTAAGGAGACAGTCTCCAGGAGACCCCACTATCTCCATGAGCCCCAAGCCAATCAACATACGTATGTGAAACCCCTGTCCAGTGGGCACCCCAACAGGATGACCAGTGAACAGACAGTAATGCCTTAAAAGCCTGGGACACTTCCTGAAAGCCAGCGTCCAGTGAGGGCACTCTGTCTGCTCTCCTCTCGGGCCAGATGCTTTTCTGTCTTGCCAATCAAAAGTTGCTTTTCTGTCTAATAGAAGTTTCTGCCTCTTTGCAAATTGTTTCCCAGCTTTTTATTTCCATACTGAGCTGAGGAAAAGAACCCACAGAACTCGCTCCTGCAGCCGCCCTCCCCTCCTCTACGGGGAACACACTCCCACTGGGCGCCTCTCCATTTCCATGGAAACGTGGCCAACAGCACTACACACAGCCTCCAATAGAGGACGTTCGCTGGTTTTGTGGGCAGGGTGGGTGCCAGGCGCTGAGACAGACTCTCGGGCTAGCAGGGGACAGCATGCTGTTCCTCTATGTGCTGGCTCCTGAGAATCAGACAACTTAATGTGGAAAGGCAGCTGTGTGGTGCATACTGGTGGTCAGGACTTAGCTACAAAGTGCTCCTGCTCCAAGCCACCAGGCCCTTTCCAGACGGGATGGTCGTCCGGAGGATAAAGCGTGAACAAGTGCCAGGTGCACGAGGGACAGAAGATCAGGGACACGGAGGACAGTCACTGCCATGATCAGGGACATGAGGGACAGTCCCAGCCATGTCCGAGGTCATGAAGGACAGTCACAGCTGTGCCCGGGGATATGGGGGACAGTCACAGCCATGTCCAAGGTCATGAAGGACAGTCACAGCTGTGCCCGGGGATACGGGGGACAGTCACAGCCATGTCCAAGGTCACGGAGGACAGTCACTGCCATGATCAGGGACATGAGGGACAGTCCCAGCCATGTCCGAGGTCATGAAGGACAGTCACAGCTGTGCCCGGGGATACGGGGGACAGTCACAGCCATGCCCGGGGACACAGGGGACAGTCATGGCTGTGCCCGGCGATACGGGAGACAGTCACAGCCATGCCTGGGGACACGAGGGACAGTCACAGCCATGCCTGGGGACACAAGAGACTGTCGCGGCTGTGCCCTGGGTTGGGTCAGCCCACATTGGTGGCCTTGTGTCCTTTCGCCTGGGCCATGGTTACCCTGCCAGACGTTGTTCTGAGTCTGTTGGGTGAGGCCATCGTTTGGACTGGAAGATTTTACATAACAGAGTGGGTGGGTCTTGTCCACTGTGGTGGAGCCTTGAATGGAATCCCTGCTGGCCCTGGCAGGCCTGGACCGTCTCTCTCACTTTTGGGTCCAGTCCAGGGCTGGACCTCACACCTTCTGCTCTGCTGAGGCTGTCACTCATCAAAGTGGGTCTGGGGGCTCCTCAGCCTTCTTCCAGTAGATTAATCAGTCTTTACGTACACCCTGTAGGAGCTGAGTCTGTAACGCATTGATAGAAAGTTACACAGGTGTGCGGGCGGGAGGTTAGTGTGAGTGGAGTAAGTTGGAAAAGGCGACTGTGCTCGAAAGAGCATGATCAGCTATAACACATCCTAATCAATGAATTCAAAGCTAATTCTTTGAAAAAACTGTGAGGCTTACAAATGAGGAGAGAGGCCTTAGAGGCTGTTGTGCACGGCTCCACTGAAGTTGCAACCAGAAATCCTCAGAGCGTCCTGCCTGGGTCTGGTAAGATGTGGTGGGGACTCAGGACCCCGGGCTCGAGGGGCTGCTCTCCAATCCCAGGGAGGGCGACCCAGCAGCCAGTGTGCGGGGGGCAGGCTGTGCATGCAGCGGGAGGGAGGGCCCCTCCTGTGTCCAGCTGTGCATGCAGCGGAAGGGAGGGCCCCTCCTGTGTCCAGCTGTGCATGCAGCGGGAGGGAGGGCCCCTCCTGTGTCCAGCTGTGCATGCAGCGGGAGGGAGGGCCCCTCCTGTGGGTGCTGGTCATTCCTCCTCCGCCCTACCCAGGTTTAGGCCAGTAGCTCTTGATGGAGGTGGAACTCGCACGTCCCCAGGTGGCAGCCAAGGTCAACCACAGGCTCCCAGGAGCCCCAGGGCTCATCCAGGCTTGTATCCTGGGGTCCAAATGCGTGGCTTCTGGGGGAGCCCTGACTGATGCTGAGTACAGGGGTTCCTGATGCAGGGCCTGGGCTGGGGCACCCCAGCATGTGCACCACCTCCCTTCCAGCCGGGGCTGGCACAGTCCCTCCTCTCGTCCCCAATAAACCCCACAGGCACCCCCGCTTCCAGCTGCAGTGGCTCTGCACAGACCCAGACCATCAGGCGGGGTGCTGGCCAGCTTTGGAGGCTGTCACACATGCACGGCTGTCACAGCACACATGAACAGGGCTTTCACAGACACACAGCTGTCACAGCACACACATGGCTGTCACACGCACATGGCTGTCATAACACACAGCTTCACACGCACATGCCTGTCGCAGCACCCATGCTCATGGCTGTCACAGCATACACACATACATGGCTGTCACAACACACACATGCTGTCACACATACACATGCTGTCACAGCACACACACACACAGCTGTCACAGCACACATGAACAGGGATGTCACAGACACACAGCTGTCATAGTCACACATGCCTGTCGCAGCACCCATGCTCATGGCTGTCATAGCATACACACATACATGGCTGTCACAACACACATGCTGTCACACATACACATGCTGTCACAGCACACACACACAGCTGTCACAGCACACATGAACAGGGCTGTCATACACACACATGGCTGTCACACATACACGGCTGTCACACGCACATGCCTGTCGCAGCACCCATGCTCATGGCTGTCACAGCACACACACATACATGGCTGTCACAACACACACATGCTGTCACACATACACATGCTGTCACAGCACACACACACAGCTGTCACAGCACACATGAACAGGGCTGTCATACGCACACATGGCTGTCACACATACACGGCTGTCACAGCACACATGAACAGGGCTTTCACAGACACACAGCTGTCACAGCACACACATGGCTGTCACACACACATGGCTGTCATAACACACAGCTGTCACACGCACATGACTGTCGCAGCACCCATGCTCATGGCTGTCACAGCATACACACATACATGGCTGTCACAACACACACATGCTGTCACACATACACATGCTGTCACAGCACACACACACAGCTGTCACAGCACACATGAACAGGGATGTCACAGACACACAGCTGTCATAGTCACACATGGCTGTCACACATGCACATCGCTATCAAACACACACACAGCTATCACACATGCGCATGACTGTTATAGCATACTCACAGACGGCTGTCGCACATGCACATGACTGTCACAGCACACATGAACAGGCTGTCACAACACATACATGGCTGTCACACACACACACTGTCACAGCACATGCACATGGCTGTCACAGCACACACACATGGCTATCACAGCTCATATGCACATGGCTGTCACAGCACACATGCACAATTGGAGGGACTCAGGTACACACACACACACACATACATACACTTTCTCATACCTGCAGATCTGGCAAGTCCGGGGTCAGAGTACCAGTATGGCCGGGATGTGGTGCTGGCCAGGCCTGGTGCTGGCTGGGCTCTGGTGCTGGCTGGACCTGGTGTTGGCTGGGTTCTGGTGCTGGCCAGGCCTAGTGCTGGCTGGGCCTGGTGCTGGCTGGGCTCTGGTGTTGGCTGGGTTCTGGTGCTGGCTGGGTTCTGGTGCTGGCTGGGCTCTGGTGCTGGCCAGAACTAGTGCTGGCTGGGCCTGGTGCTGGCCAGGCCTGGTGCTGGCTGGGCTCTGGTGCTGGCTGGGTTCTGGTGCTAGCTGGGTTCTGGTGCTGGCTGGGTTCGGGTGCTGGCCAGGCCTGGTGCTGGCTGGATTCTGGTGCTGGCTGGGCTCTGGTGCTGGCTGGGTTCTGGTGCTGGCCAGGCCTGGTGCTGGCTGGGTTCTGGTGCTGGCCAGGCCTGGTGCTGGCTGGGCTCTGGTGCTGGCCGGGCCTGGTGCTGGCTGGGCTCTGGTGCTGGCTGGGCCTGGTGCTGGCTGGGCCTGGAGCTGGCTAGGTTCTGGTGCTGGCTGGGCTCTGGTGCTGGTTGGATTCTGGTGCTGGCTGGGTTCTGGTGCTGGCTGGGTTCTGGTGCTAGCTGGGTTCTGGTGCTGGCTGGGTTCTGGTGCTGGCTGGGCGTGGTGCTGGCTGGGTTCTGGTGTTGGCTGGGTTCTGGTGCTGGCTGGGTTCTGGTGCTGGCTGGGCCTAGTGCTGGCTGGGTTCTGGTGCTGGCCCAGCCTGGTGCTGGCTGGGCTCTGGTGCTGGCCCAGCCTGGTGCTGGTTGGGCTCTGGTGCTGGCAGGGCGTGGTGCTGGGTGGGTTCTGGTGCTGGTTGGATTCTGGTGCTGGCTGGGCTCTGGTGCTGGCTGGATTCTGGTGCTGGCTGGGCTCTGGTGCTGGCTGGGCTCTGGTGCTGGCTGGGCCTGGTGCTGACTGGGCTCTGTTGCTGGCTGGGCCTGGTGCTGGCTGGGCCTGGAGCTGGCTGGGTTCTGGTGCTGGCTGGGCTCTGGTGCTAGCTGGGTTCTGGTGCTGGCCAGGCCTGGTGCTGGCTGGATTCTGGTGCTGGCTGGGCTCTGGTGCTGGCTGGGCCTAGTGCTGGCTGGGTTCTGGTGCTGGCCCAGCCTGGTGCTGGCTGGGCTCTGGTGCTGGCCCAGCCTGGTGCTGGTTGGGTTCTGGTGCTGGCAGGGCATGGTGCTGGCTGGATTCTGGTGCTGGCTGGGCTCTGGTGCTGGCTGGATTCTGGTGCTGGCTGGGCTCTGGTGCTGGCTGGGTTCTGGTGCTGGCCAGGCCTGGTGCTCGCTGGGCTCTGGTGCTGGCTGGGCCTGGTGCTGACTGGGCTCTGGTGCTGGCTGGATTCTGGTGCTGGCTGGGCCTGGAGCTGGCTGGGTTCTGGTGCTGGCTGGGCTCTGGTGCTGGTTGGATTCTGGTGTTGGCTGGGTTCTGGTGCTGGCTGGGTTCTGGTGCTGGCTGGGTTCTGGTGCTGGCTGGATTCTGGTGCTGGCTGGGCTCTGGTGCTGGCTGGGTTCGGGTGCTGGCCAGGCCTGGTGCTGGCTGGATTCTGGTGCTGGCTGGGCTCTGGTGCTAGCTGGGTTCTGGTGCTGGCCAGGCCTGGTGCTGGCTGGGTTCTGGTGCTGGCTGGGCCTAGTGTTGGCTGGGTTCTTGTGCTGGCTGTGTTCTGGTGCTGGCCAGGCCTGGTGCTGGCTGGATTCTGGTGCTGGCTGGGCCTGGTGCTGGCTGGGCTCTGGTGCTGGCTGGACCTGGTGTTGGCTGGGTTCTGGTGCTGGCCAGGCCTATTGCTGGCTGGGCCTAGTGCTGGCTGGGTTCTGGTGCTGGCCAGGCCTGGTGCTGGCTGGGTTCTGGTGCTGGCTCGGCCTAGTGCTGGCTGTGTTCTGGTGCTGGCTGGGTTCTGATGCTGGCTTGGCCTAGTGCTGGCTGGGTTCTGGTGCTGGCCAGGCCTGGTGCTGGCTGGATTCTGGTGCTGGCTGGGCCTGGTGCTGGCTGGGTTCTGGTGCTGGCTGGCTTCTGGTGCTGGCCCAGCCTGGTGCTGGCTGGGTTCTGGTGCTGGCTGGCTTCTGGTGCTGGCCCAGCCTGGTGCTGGCTGGGTCTTGGTGCTGGCTAGGGCTGATGCTGAGTCTAGAAGACCATGCCTTCTTGCTGTGCCCTCTGCAGCTGGACACAGGCAGCTCTGGTGTCTCCTGCAGGAGCTCTGATCCCAGCACTGTTCCCATGGCCTCCTCTAAGCCCGGTCGCCTCCCAGCGCCCCATCTCTGAGCACTGACCCTCTGGGAGACGTGAGGGATGCCCACCCTGCTCTGTCCCAGCATGCGCTCTTGTCTCCTACCCCCGGGACTGCTGGTGCCTGGCTCATTACCCGGCTGGGGCTGCAAGGTGGTGGCTGGGAAGCATGATATCACGTCCGATTCATGTTGCCCCACTGTGCTCGGGTGGGCGGGCTCGTGTCTCCCCACTGTGCTTGGGCGAGCGGGCTCGGGTCGCCCCACTGTGCTCCTGTGGGAGCTCAGGTCGCCCCACCACCTCGGCGCCATGGCCCACAGACTGCTAAGTATCTCATGATGTGACTGCTGGTCCCCCCTCGCTTCTGAAAGAACTGCTGGGTTGGGAGCAGCTTTGCCAGCGTCTCTGAGCCCTTCCTGCCTGTGTGCACTGCTGCCGTCCCTTTTCTCTCTTCTGCGGCGAGCCTGTCGTGTGCCCTCTGACACATTCTCTTCCTCACGTGTTCCCTGTTCCCTGTGACTCGTGGACGCCCAGGGATGCCACAGTGGAACTCAAGCACGGGGCCAGCTATCCATGTTCACACTTCTCAGTGAATTCCATCTTCAGTGCTGGAAACTTGGCCCTCTCTCTCCGGCCATCACTGCTCCAGCGATGCCTCTCTTGAATTTCTCTTGGCTGTAAGTTGGTGCCTGTAAGTTTATTCTCTTTTTTTATACAATTAATTTTTTAAGATCTATGTATTTTAAAGTCAGAGTTACACAGAGAGAGAAGGAGAGGCAGAAAGAGAGAGAGAGAGAGGTCTTCCATCCACTGTTTCACTCCCCAATTGGCCGCAATGGCCAGAGCTGTGCTGATCTGAAGCCAGGAGCTTCCTCCAGGTCTCCCACGTGGGTGCAGGGGCCCAAGGACTTGGGCCATCAACTACTGCTTCCCCAGGCCATAGCAGAGAGCTGGATCAGAAGTGGAGCAGCCGGGACTAGAGCCGGTGCCCGCGTGGGATGCCGGCACTGCACTACGCCACAGCACCAACCCCGTGATTCTTATTTTTAGTCCGTGTCAGGCTGCCCCACTATTTTCACCTCATCTGAAGTGAATTTAGTTCTTACCATGGCATTCGTAGAGCCGCCGTTCTAGGGTGCTGTCGTCCCCCTGACCTTGGGCATTTCTGGGGTCACTTTTACTCTCCCACCCCCTTCCCAGCCTGGCGGTGCTGCCTATTGGACCCCAGGTGCTGTGCCACTGACTCCAGGTGCTGTGCCACTGACTCCAGGTGCTGTGCCACGGACCCTGGTGCTGTGCCATGGACCCTGGTGCTTGTGTGTGTTGGACCTGGGTGGTGCTCCTTCCTCTTGGAAGGAGCTCTGTCTCAGACCCCAGGGAGTGCCTGAGCCTTGGACTCCAGGGCCCCAGCATCTGAGATGCAGATTTTCTCCTCTGGTGTTGGTGCTGTCAGAGTTTTGGTTGTTGCTGATCCTGTCCTAGGCTGGGGCACCTTGGTGGGTTTGTCTGCAGTTGGGGTAGAAGCTTTGTGTAACCTCAGCCAGGAATCAGTTGGTGTCTTTACACCCCTGGAGAGGGGTGGACTCTTGGCCACCTCTGCATCTGCCCAGCCTGCAGCCAACTTTCTTGCCCCCACATTTTCCAGATCTCAGAAAAGGATTTGACTTTTCAATGTCTTATTTTTGCATTTTATCTACCACTGACAGGTGTTTGCAGTGAAGTGTGATCCTGGGTTCCTCCTGAGAACTTGGGGAGCCGGGGAGGGAGGGCTGTACCTTCCCACTGTGTAGCCCTCACTGAGGCTGATGACTCGCTCCGCACCATGCACCTGCCCAGAACACAGGTCTCCATCACACCAGCCCCGCCTCCGGCCAGCCCCGCCTCCGTGGCCACCCGCTCCTGGGAGGGAGGCCCGAGGACTGAGAGGGAGGGGAGAGTTGGGCTTTTAGACCTGACCCGGACCACCTGCTCTGTCTTCTCAGGTGGAGGCGTGTTCACATCTTAGGGACTCCACTGCCCCCAAGTGGCCAAAGCGGTTAACAGTTTAGAAAGCACCAAGGCACCCCAAGACCAGTTTGCAGCAAAGCTTAGGGCTTAGGTCATGGAAACGGATTCGAGTCCTGTTCGTTTGTCACTTCCACGCCTCGCACATTCAACACCATTACCCTGGTGCTGCCAGGCCCGGGAGAGGCGCCTGGCTGTGAGCAGCGAGACTGCTGCCTTTACACCAAGTCCGGGTGTTCCAACCACGAGCGGGTCATCCTTCTGCCCAGCTGGCATGAGGCACCTGATCCTAGGAGTCTCCATGTGGGGCAGCTTGCCCCCTGCCTGGACAACTGATGCTCAGAGACTGGACACAGGCCAGCGGGGCCGTCGGGTCCACGCCACACCGCTCTCTGCCTCACAGAGCGAGCAGATGCCAGGGCGTCGGCATGGCTATGGGGCTATTCTTGTCCCTGCAGGACAGAGATGTCAGTCATTTGCAAGCCCAGCTCCTGGGGTGATCAGGAACAAATGTTGGTGCTGTGAACTGTGGAGGAGGAGGGCAGTGCAAGGCTGTGGGCCTGGCTGTGCAGCAGAGTGGAGGTGGGCATGATGTGGAGACAGACAGCCGCGGCCCGTGGCAGGTCTCTCCCACCCACCCTGCGCTGGGACAGGCCTGCACCGAAGCTGCTGTGTAGTTCTCCCTGCTTCTGGCCGGGGTGTGGGGGGAGGGCTCCCACCGTGCCCTGTGGGCGTGTCTACTTGTGACCCCAGATTGCTGCGTGGTCTCAGGGTCCCCGCATCGCCAACCAGGCTTGTGTCCACCCTGCAGGCGCAGGCCCTGTGGCCACTGTTCACACTCCAGTCACTCAAACACTGAGGCACAGTGGGGAAACATCCCAGCACACTGAACTCTTGTAAGTCAAATCATTCTGATTGCGCTGGGAACTCTGTGGTGAATTGTGTCGTGTTACTGTTTACTTTCTGTTTCAAACATTCGACTTTCATACATGATCTTGCATGGGAGGATGAGTCTACACATATGACAAAGGGTGCCGAGCAGAGCCCTCCTTCCAGCACCTCTGGGTGTGCACAGGGTGTGGCCGCAGCTGCCCCCAGCAGCTCACCGGGTGCTGGTGCGGTCCCCCTCGGGCCATGCCCAGGGAAGCTTGGGCTGAGGGTTGGTGAGAGGCCCAGCAGCTAGCAAGGGAGCAGGGGCGTCGTCTCTGGCTCACACCCCTCTGCGTGTTCACGTCTCAGGCACGGCCACGTGGGAGGGGGCCGGACGCCAGCAGTGTTGGGCCCTGGAAACTTGCTTCTCCCCAGGACGGCCGACCTCCTCCAGGGAAACCGAGGCAGCTCCAGGCCCCTCCCCTGGAGCCCTGTGGGACGTGGCTGCCCACGTGCTTCATCCTCACCTCTCCCGTGCTCCCCGTCATGCATGTTTTGCCAAATGTTACACCAGGATATTCAGGATCACAAGGGGCACTGTCGGGGCATCGGGGGTCGTATCTGTTTGATGGACAAGGAAGCTGTGCAGTGGGGTGTGGGTGGTGCCCTTGGAGCCAGTGCTGATCTCACAGTGGGTATCCCACTGTGAGGTGGGGTGCAGGACAGGGGAGGAGAAGCAGGGGCCACCAAAGGTTAAGATGAGAAACTGGGGCCCTAACCCTGTGGCTCCTGTCCCTCCTGTCTCCCGCCCTCCCCTCTAGGAGAAGCACTTCGGCCTCGGCCGCAGCAAAAGGACGACGGTGTCCAGGCCCAGCAGTGCTCCAGGGCCCTGTGAGAGCCAGGGTTGGGGGTGCAAGGGCTGTAGGAGACAGGGCCCACGCAGGAGGCCAGGCAGGCGCCGGCGCAGCACAGGGGTGAAGGCAGGCCTGCCCCATGCCACCTGCGCTCAGGGGGATAATGGCGCCAGCACAGCCTTGACCCAAGTCCCGGGCCTGGGAATGTTACAGAAGTCAGATGGGTTTTGCGGTACCACCCTTCAGACCCAGCCCATGTCACCAAAAGACCCTTCAGACCCAGCAGTTGCTCAGAGGGAGGGGCCGGCTCTGGGGAAGGGGTCCTTTGAGAGGGAGGGGTCAGCTCTGGGGGAAAGGCGGGCTTTGAGGGAGGGGTTGGCTCTGGGGGAGAGGCGGGCTTTGAGGGAGGGGTGGGCTCTGGTGGAGGGGTTAGCTCTGGGGGAGGGGTGGGCTTTGAAGGAGGGGTTGGTTCTGGGGGAGGGGTCAGCTGAGAGGGGAGGTGTGGGCTCTGGGGGAGGGGTCGGCTCTGGGGGAGGACAGTGTGGTTGCTGAAGCAGCAGGCGACCCCCAGGGACTGAGGGTCAGGGCCGGCAGCAGCGTACGCCTGGCTCAGGGTCAGGGCCGGCAGCAGCACACGCCTGGCTCAGGCCTCGGGACTGCAGAACAAGCCTGTGCTGTTGGAAGGCAGGGGTTCAGAGACGTCTGCCCCCAGGGACCCAGGGCGGGGCAGCACCCAGCCTTCATGCCGGGGCTGGAAGGAAGAGGGCTGTGGCCAGTGGGACAGACAGGTGAGCCCTGGGCCTTGCCCTCCTTGGCCTAAGGTGAGGCCTTCTGGGCCCATGGGTGCCTGGGCTGTGCCCAGGGGACGACACTGCCCGTGGTGTCTCCCCCGTGTGGGTGTGGAAGCTCAGGACACCACCGGCAGTGCAGGCTGGACATGGGCAGCAGCAGCCTTTATCTGAGGACAGCTGACCAACACGTCCTGCCTCTGTGGTGTCCCCTTCTGGTGGAGGGGCACAGGCAGCCCCTGGCAAACCCTGGGGTCCCAGGAGGAAGGGCCAGGGTGCAGACACGCCTGAATGCCGGGGACGGGGAAGCAAGGAGGAATATGCCAGCAGAGGGCGCAGCAGGACAAAGTTGGGGTGAGGGGAGGGGTGTGTGTGTGTGTGTGTGTGTGTGTGTGTGGAGAGAGGGAGAGGGAGAGGGAGAGGGAGAGGGAGAGGGAGAGGGAGAGGGAGAGGGAGAGGGAGAGAGAAAGGGGAGGGCAGATGCCTGTGGAGGAGGGGCTGTTTGAGGGTGGGAACAGAGGGGCGGGGGTCTGGGAGCGCCCAGGTCTGTGCTTGGGCTCTCAGGGAGTTGCAGGGAGAAGAATGCTTCCCCAGGAGGGGAGAGGTCGCGCCCTGAGTCTCCAGGAGGGGAGGTCGCGCCCTGAGTCTGCAGGAGGGGAGGTCGCGCCCTGAGTCTCCAGGAGGGGAGGTCGCGCCCTGAGTCTCCAGGAGGGGAGGTCGCGCCCCGAGTCTGCAGGAGGGGGAGGTCATGCCCCGAGTCTGCAGGAGGGGAGGTCGCGCCCCGAGTCTGCAGGAGGAGAGGTCGTACCCCAAGTCTGCAGGAGGGGAGGTCACGCAAGTCTGCAGGAGGAGAGGTCGCGCCCCGAGTCTCCAGGAGGGGAGGTCACACCCAGGGTCTGCAGGAGGGGAGGTCACGCCCCGAGTCTGCAGGAGGGGAGGTCGCGCCCCAAGTCTGCAGGAGGGGAGGTCGCGCCCCGAGTCTGCAGGAGGGGAGGTCGCGCCCCGAGTCTCCAGGAGGGGAGAGGTCGCGCCCCGAGTCTGCAGGAGGAGAGGTCGCGCCCTGAGTCTCCAGGAGGGGAGGTCGCGCCCCAAGTTTGCAGGAGGGGAGGTCGCGCCCCGAGTCTGGAGACAGCTAGCTGCCTTTCTTGCTGTGATAACCCCAGTAAACTGAAGCCAGCCATGCTATGTTTTGGGGTCTCCTTTCTATTGGTGAAATTTAAGATTTTATTCCATCCAAAGAAATATCTGGAACCCCGAAAGCCAAAAATCAGCTTAGGTGAAGCAGCTTTGTGTTCTGGGGGACCCTGGGCTGTGTGGGAGCTCAGCAGTGCCTTTGCTATGGTGCCTGGGGAGTGGGGGGCTGGGCAGCCTGGGCTCCAGGGTGGGGGTGGGGGGCTGTGCAGTGCTGGGCTCCAGGGTGGGGGTGGGGGGCTGGGCAGCGCTGGGCTCCAGGGTGGGGGTGAGAGGCTGGGCAGTGCTGGGCTGCAGGGTGGGGGTGGGGGACTGGGCAGCCTGGGCTCCAGGGTGGGGGTGGGGGGCCGGGTAGTGCTGGGCTCCAGGGTGGGGGTGAGAGGCTGGGCAGCCTGGGCTCCAGGGTGGGGGTGGGGTGCTGGGCAGTGCTGGGCTGCAGGGTGGGGGTGGGGGACTGGGCAGCCTGGGCTCCAGGGTGGGGGTGGGGGGCCGGGTAGTGCTGGGCTCCAGGGTGGGGGTGAGAGGCTGGGCAGCCTGGGCTCCCGGGTGGGGGTGGGGTGCTGGGCAGTGCTGGGCTCCAGGGTGGGGGTGGGGGAGGGGCACCTGTTACTCATCGGGGCTTTCCCTTCACATCCGTTCCTGGGCCAGGGCACAGGGTGTGTGGACCATGCGGTGGCACTATCCACAGTGGCACCTGCCTGCCAAGGGGCCAGGGGCTGGCTCGTGTTCCTCGGCGCAGAGGGCACAGCACAGACCCTGCCACAGCTGTGTGCCCTTGAGAAACCTGGGCTTGTGGAAGAGGATGGCCCCTTTTAAATAAAAGCCTCAGACCAGGCAAACCCAGAAACACAAAGCAAACGTGATTGCCAGGGCTTGGGGGAGAGGGTAATGGGTGCAAGGTTTTCCTGTGGTGAACATTCTGGAACCAGGCAGAGGTGATGTCAGGATGCACAGTACCGTGAATATACTGTTGTTCCCGGAGAATAGCAGGGTTCTTGCCTTTACGCAAGAAAGAATTCAGGCGTGAGACAGAGAGTAGCAGAAAGTAAAATAGCAAGGTTTATTAGGGCAGGGACATCTGTAAGAACGGATGGGCCCCCCTCCAGACAGAGCCTGAGAGAGTGCCCAGTCACTCAGACTGGGAGAGAGTACACCTGGGCAGGCCAGGCGGGCGGCTCAGCATGGAGGCAGAAGGTTGAGTGCACAGTTCGGTTGAGGCTGGGGATTTTTAAGGGGATGGATCTTGCCTCCCTACCTCTGTTCCTCCTGGAACAAAGGACTTTCTGGATGTAAATACAAGAAATTCCTATCTGAGTTTTTCCCTTTAAGTTATCAGACAGGAGGAAGCCTGGCTGGTGGCCCCAGGTAGAGGAAGGATGGGCAGGACCCCCTGGAAGACTGGTAGGATGTTTGAAGTGCAGATACTGGGCTGCCCCTGGAAGGTTATCGGGATGACTTTGAGATGCGTATGCTGAACCTAGATGTCTCCTTAGGCCTTTGTCACACACACATAAGCTCATATCTGACTTCCTACCTAACAGCTGTCACTGAATCACACGCCATAAATGATTTAAAAAACCAGCAACCCAACACACTTGTCCAGAGCTTTCAGGTCCTGGAAACGTCAATGAAGAGACACACATTCGGCAAGAGTGCCAATGAAACAGTGGTGGCTGGACAGCCCAGGAGGCTGTGTGGTGGGGGTGGGGCAGGCCTGGACCCCTGGACCCCAGGGGGCCCACTGGAGTCTGCTAGGGGATGGAGTCGCACTTGTCCGAGGTGGTCATGGCTCTCCCCTGTGCAGCTCCCAGGGCGGGGAAGGTGTCTGTGGCGTGTTCATTATGCATTTCCACAAGGACCCACCCCCAAGGACAGTGCCCCCCGGCTCTGCTCTTTCTCCTTGCACACGCTCCCCACTCCCTGGGGCACAGCCGGTATCTGTCCTGGCTGGTTTCATGTCACAGCAGCCTGGCTGCAGGACCCAGCTGTCCAATCAGACATAACCTGGAGTGCCTGCATCGGTCCCACAGACATGGCACACACTTGAAACTGGTTGTCTCCATGGAAGGACCTGGGCCCGAGACAGCAGCCTGCCAGCCCCGCAACTGGGCAACCCATTCCTTGGAGGTAATCAGTCTGCCCAACGCCGAGTCTGTGAGTCTGTGACTGCACCTGCTGACAAGGAATCTGCTTTATCCTTGCCCCCTGTGCCCATGGTGTCTGGGACTGAGCCTAGGCATCCCCGTTTTTTGTTTGGTGTGGCAGTCGGCTCAGTTTGAAAGTCATGAGAAAGGGGCCGTAGCAGGTAAAGCTGCCACCTGCAGTGCCAGCATCCCATATGGGCATCGGTTGAGTCCTGACTGCTCCACTTCCGATCCAGCTCTCTGCTATGGGCTGGGAAAGCAGCAGAAGATGGCCCAAGTCTTGGGCCCCTGCACCCACATGGGAGACCTGGAAGAAGCTCCTGGCTCCTGGCTCCTGGCTCCAGATCGGCCTGGCTCCAGCTGTGTCAGCCATCTGGGGAGTGAGTCAGCAGATGGAACTCACTCACTCTCTCTCTCTCTCTCTCTCTCTCTGCCTCTTCTCCTCTCTCTGTGTAACTCTGACTTTGAAATAAATAAATCTTAAAAGAAAAAGTCACGAGAAAGGAGATGAGGGAAGACAGGGAAAGCAAGGAGCAGTCCTGACTGAGGCCGGGACTTCCTGTCTGGGCCCAGCACGTGGTGCAGCACTGGGGGTGGGGGAGCCTCTGTGCTTTGCTCTCCTAGCAACACGCAAGCCCCCACCGCTGGGCGGTGTCATGCCAGCACCACATGTGTGCAGCCAGGGCTTCGCCTTTGCTTCCCAAAGTGACTGCGTCCAAGGTGAGTAAGGAGGGCCAGCGGGTGCTGAAGGGGACGCTTAGTCCCCATGTCGGTCTCTCAGTTTAGGGTCTTGGTCCCCAGCTCTCTGTTTTAGGTTGGAGAAGAGCCTCTCGTTTTCAGAATGTGTCCCAGTGGGGACAGAGTGAGCGCACTTGAGAAACAGCCAGTTCTCTGTACTGCTGGGCTCTGGGCAGCCGGGGGCCACCTGGGCCAGCGGAACATGACGTGTCGGGGGGCTGGGGGCGGCACAGGTTGGGCACAGAGGACCGGGTTTCGGTGTTGTGTTCCTTTAACTTCATTCCCAGATGCTCCCAGCCTGCTCTGGAGCCCCAGGACCCAGGCACCCACAGCACTTCCTCTCCCGCAGCCTGGACTCCTGCTTGGCCTGGGGCAGGGGTGCTGTGAGGGGCAGGGGCACAAGGGGAGGCCACGCTGGGCCCTTCCTGGCACCCCTGTATTGCCGCAGCTCACACACAGCTGGCTGCTCAGTGAGGACTGAGCCTGACTCCTCCTCCCCCACCCTCCACAGCCTGGGGGCCTGGGCCAGCTCCAGCCACAGGATTAGAGGGAAAACTTGGAGTGCAGCTTTGGGCCTATTTTCCAAGAAGAAAAGAAATCCAGTTCCCCGGTACTAGAGAAAACTCCCCCATGTTCCAAGACTGTCCCAGCTTCTGCCACATCAGGCGGTCCTGGGCCTGCCCCCGGCTCTCAGCTCCTCCCACCCTCTGGCTGCATGCAGGACCAGAGTCTCTGAGTGACACCCCAACACTTGGTCCTCCTGGATCACGAGTGGAAAGTCTGCCTTGGCTGGCCCCAGCCCCTGAACTCCGGGCTCTGTGTGACAGGCCATGCAGTGTGGGTGTGGGGGGCAGCATGGGGTGTGGCCACGGTGCCCCTGGGACAGCGGGGTGAGGGCCAGTGCCCCACCTGAGAGGCAGCCCCTGGAGGGCCCTTCCTGAGCTGCACCAGCAGGCTCTGCCCTCATTGTATCCTCACTCTGCATCCCTGGGACGGCGCCACCTCACCTTGTGGGCAGGGATGCTGAGGCCAGCAAAAAGCTAATGGCACGGCCAGCATGGGGTCCAGTGGCCCGGCTCTCGAGCCTGCCCCTCACACCCATGCAGCCCTGCGTCCAGCAGGCATGAGGAGTTTGTATTTGGTTCCTGGGGTGCCGTTCGGTCCTCTCTGAAATGGCTCTTGGTGGGGGAGAAGGGAGCCCCTGTCCAGCCAGTGTCCTGTCAGGGGGTGGACCTGCAGTGGGGGGCACTCGCTCTACCAAGTCTGCCAAGCCCACGCACAAATGCTGTTAACAAGAGGCCAGGGGATGTCCCAGCTGCTGGAGCGGCCATCGTGAGCAGGACAGCGTGGGCCCTGCCCTCACAGACCTGGACACCAGGCACTGGGGGAGGCCAAAGGGTGGAGGGCTCAGAAGGCTCTGCTGAAGGCTCACTTACTGCAGGTGGGTGTGGACAACCAGCTGCTGCACCTAGTGGTCAGTCATCTGCCAGAGCTCTCAAGTGCATTGCTGGTTGGGTGAGGGAGTGTGAGGGCACCCTCACCTGGGCTCACTTTCCACAGGAGCCAGTGGGGGGCTGTTGAGCAGGTGCAGAGTATGAGCAAGAGAGGGTGTGAGCAGGTGAGAGGGTGTGAGCAGGTGAGGGTGTGAGAAGGAGAGAGTGTGAACAGGAGTGTGAGCAGGAGTGGGTGTGAGCAGGTGAGGGTGTGAGCAGGAGTGGGTGTGTGTAGGTGAGGGTGTGGACAGGTGAGAGGGTGTGAGCAGGAGAGGGTGTGAGCAGGTGAGAGGGTGTTTGCAGGTGAGAGGGTGTTTGCAGGTGAGGGTGTGAGAAGGAGAGAGTGTGAACAGGAGTGTGAGCAGGAGTGGGTGTGAGCAGGTGAGAGGGTGTCAGAGAGGGTGTTTGCAGGTGAGGGTATGAGCAGGTGAGAGGGTGTGAGCAGGAGAGAGTGTGAGCAAGAGAGGGTGTGAGCAGGAGAGGGTGTGGGCAGGTGAGAGGGTGTGAACAGGTGAGGGTTGTCGCTCCCCCTCTTTGTGGAGGAACGACACTAAACCCTGCCTAGGCTTCATATCCGAGTCACGGCACCATTATGTCGCTCCCCGTCTTTGTGGAGGAACGACACAGGACCCTGCGTTGTTCTTTCGTCTGCTCGGCCCTCCCCGGGTTTGCTGCTGGTTCTTCCCGGGTTGGCTACCGACCCTTCCACCTCCGTGGAAGGGCGGTTCCCCCAGCCACTTTCCCCACTTCCGAGGGGGAGCAGCATACCGCCGGCCGGCTCTCTCGGGGGCTGCTCAGATGTTCCTCAGGTGTTCCCCTTAGATGTTCCCAGTGCATGTTGTCTCTCTCCTCCTTTATAGTCCTTTTCCACCAATCCCAACTCTGCTACCCACAAGCCGAGTACGCTGCTCTCCTCCAATCAGGAGCAAGATCAGCTCCTGCAGCTCAGTCAATCAAATTGGCGAGAGGCAGCTGCGTAGAAGTTGTTACTCCCTTCTCAGCGCCATATTGTGGGAGAGCAGATGCATAGAATAAGTCTTAATTCCAGTAACTTAGTCTAGTCCGAGTTGCTCCCCAGAAGGGTGTGAACAGGTGAGGGTGTGAGCAGGTGAGAGGGTGTGAGCAGAGAGGGTGTGTGTAGGTGAGGGTGTGGACAGGTGAGGGGTGTGAGCAGGAGTGGGTGTGAGCAGGAGAGGGTGTCAGAGAGGGTGTTTGCAGGTGAGGGTATGAGCAGGTGAGAGGGTGTGAACAGGTGAGGGTGTGAGCAGGAGATGATGTGAGCAGGTGAGGGTGTGAGCAGACAGGGTGTGAACAGGAGATGTGTGAGCAGAGAGAGTGTGAACAGGAGAGGGTGTGAGCAGGAGAGGGTGTGAGCAGAGAGGGTGTGAGCAGGAAAGAGTGTGAGCAGGTGAGAGGGTGTGAGCAGGAGAGGGTGTGAGCAGAGAGGGTGTGAACAGGTGAGGGTGTGGACAGGTGAGGGGTGTGAGCAGGAGTGGGTGTGAGCAGGAGAGGGTGTCAGAGAGGGTGTTTGCAGGTGAGGGTATGAGCAGGTGAGAGGGTGTGAACAGGTGAGGGTGTGAGCAGGAGATGATGTGAGCAGGTGAGGGTGTGAGCAGACAGGGTGTGAACAGGAGATGTGTGAGCAGAGAGAGTGTGAACAGGAGAGGGTGTGAGCAGGAGAGGGTGTGAGCAGAGAGGGTGTGAGCAGGAAAGAGTGTGAGCAGGTGAGAGGGGTGTGAGCAGGAGAGGGTGTGAGCAGAGAGGGTGTGAACAGGTGAGGGTGTGGACAGGTGAGGGGTGTGAGCAGGAGTGGGTGTGAGCAGGAGAGGGTGTCAGAGAGGGTGTTTGCAGGTGAGGGTATGAGCAGGTGAGAGGGTGTGAGCAGGTGAGAGGGTGTGAGCAGGAGAGGGTGTGAGCAGGTGAGAGGGTGTGAGCAGACAGGGTGTGAGCAGGAGAGGGTGTGAGCAGAGAGGGTGTGAACAGGTGAGGGTGTGAGCAGAGAGGGTGTGAACAGGTGAGAGGGTGTGAACAGGTGAGGGTGTGAACAGGTGACGGTATGAGCAGGAGAGGGTGTGAGCAAGTGAGAGGGGTGTGAGCAGGAGAGGGTGTGAGCAGGTGAGGGTGTGAGCAGAGAGGGTGTGAACAGGTGAGCATGTGAGCAGGAGAGGCTGTGATCAGGAGAGGGTGTGAGCAGAGAGGGTGTGATCAGGAGAGGGTGTGTGCAGGTGAGGGTGTGAGCAGGAGAGGGTGTGAGCAGGAGAGGGTGTGTGCAGGAGAGAGTGTGAGCAGGAGAGGGTGTGTGCAGGAGAGCGTGTGAGCAGGAGAGGGTGTGAGCAGGTGAGAGGGGTGTGAGCAGGAGAGGTGTGAGCAGAGGGTGTGAGCAGAGAGGGTGTGAACAGGTGAGGGTGTGAGCAGGAGAGCGTGTGAGCAGGAGAGGGTGTGTGCAGGAGAGAGTGTGAGCAGGTGAGGGTGTGAGCAGGTGAGAGGGTGTGAGCAGGTGAGGGTGTGAGCAAGTGAGAGGGGTGTGAGCAGAGAGGGTGTGAGCAGAGAGGGTGTGAACAGGTGAGGGTGTGAGCAGGAGAGGGTGTGAGCAGAGAGGGTGTGAACAGGTGAGGGTGTGAGCAAGTGAGAGGGGTGTGAGCAGAGAGGGTGTGAACAGGTGAGGGTGTGAACAGGTGAGGGTGTGAGCAAGTGAGAGGGGTGTGAGCAGAGAGGGTGTGAACAGGTGAGGGTGTGAACAGGTGAGGGTGTGAGCAGGTGCGGGTGAGCAGGAGCAGGGCTGCAGGGCTCGAGTGGAAACGTGGAGGACTTCTTCAGTAGGAAACTGCTCAGAGCAGCCCTTCTGTTTTCACCGTCGCTTGGGGTCTGCCTCTGGTTCCCTCAGTGCCTCGGGGGCCTGGATGGGCTGAAGCCTTGCATCAGATTGGAGACGCAGCTTGCCATGCATGCAGGTGGCCTTTCTTCTCCATGCCGACCGAGCGCCAAGCTGACCGAGTGCCAGGGCTCTGATGCGCTGTGTGGCAGGGCAAGGACATGCTCTCCGCGGTCTGAGTGGTGCAGGGCCTCAGAGGGAGCGTCTCCCTCGGCTCCAGGCCCCCAGCACATCAGGTCTGCCCTGACTCCCCAGGTCCCACGAGGGGCCCCTGTCCCCTGGGGAGCCCTGCAGAGCCTCTCTGAGCAACCCCCCACTCAGCCGCACACTCCTGGGGCTCTTGCGCTGCAGGCTCTGTGTGCTCTCCCACTGTCCCCTCTCTGTGCGTGGTTACTGTCCTGCCTGCCACCTGGTCCTCTGGCCCTTGTGCTGTCCAGCTCAGTCCACCCTGCTCCTTCTGCCAGTTTCTTCTCTCTGGACCTCCTGACCACAACTCTTCCCTCTCAGTAGCTTTCGGTGGCTCCCATGGCTATGTGCTCCAGGAACCCACCGTGGAGCTTCCTTGTGGGCCCCACACCCCCAGACTCGCACGGCTGTACCAGATCTCCAAGGCTGCTCTTGCCCGCGGCCGCCTGGTGCCTGACACCTTGTCCAGCTCTGCAGTCGACCCCATGTAGCTCCTTCCTCTCACGTGGGCACTGTCCTAGCCTTGCTGCTGAGCGGCAGGAGGATTTGAGGGTGCGGCAACGCTGGAGCAGCCCCAGCCCCAGCCCCACCTCCCCCAGGGTGGCCGGGAGGAAGAGCAGGGCCACATTTGATGGTAGCTGGATTTGGAGAGCTGGGCTCAGCCGGGCTCAGCCTGTGCTCTGCAGCCACACGGAGGGACAAGGGGAGGGCCTTTGCTGAGGCAGCCACACGCCAGCCCACCCTTCATAAATCTTGACCCAACCCTGCCCGTGGGGGCCACCAGTGTCCTGCAGTCAGAATACACCAGCATTGTCTTCTGTGGGACAGGATGAGAAGGGAGTCAGTCACCCCGGCTTCTGTGGACAGAAAGAGGCCAGCCCCTCCTCACCCTGGCTTCTGTGGACAGAAAGAGGCCAGCCCCTCCTCACCCTGGCTTCTGTGGACAGAAAGAGACCAGCCCCCTCCTCACCCTGGCTTCTGTGGACAGAAAGAGGCCAGCCCCTCCTCACCCGGGCTTCTGTGGACAGAAAGAGGCTAGCCCCCTCCTCACCCTGGCTTCTGTGGACAGAAAGAGGTCAGCCCCCCTAACCCTGGCTTCTGTGGACAGAGAGGGTCAGCCCCCTCCTCACCCTGGCTTCTGTGGACAGAGGGGGTCAGCCCCCTCCTCACCCTGCTTCTGTGGACAGAGGGGGTCAGCCCCCTCCTCACCTTCACAGCCCCAGTTCTCAGAGCTGCACTGTGCACAGAGCAGGGCAACAGGGACTAGCTGGGCACTGGGCACGGTCCTGTCTGTGGGGGCCATCTGCCCTCCCGCAGAGTCCGAGTCCTGGAGGTCCAGACCCTGGCCGTGGAGGTGCTGCTGGGTGAGTGGGAGGACCCTGGTCCCCTCCCACCTCCTCACCAGGGCTCGGGGCTGCTCCACCGGAGCTGAATGACGCCTGGGCTTGGGCCTCAGCAGACGCTTGCACCGAGGCGGTGCGGCCTGGAGAGCCATCGCAGAGGGAGTAGACGGTGCCTGGCGGTGGGCAGCTCAAGGGGACAAAACCCGAGAAGCAGCAAATGGGAGAGGCCGCCGTGGGGCGGAGGCGGACTGTGACGGTGCCCTATTCTGTTAGGGAGGGGCTGCATGAGGAGGAGGCAGTCACGGGTCCCGCTCAGGGACCTGCATACCAGAGGGGACTGAAACCCCAAACTCGGCCGGCCTGCCCCGTGCTCCTTGCCCTGTTTCAGTGCAGGGCTGGGTCAAGGCTGTCTCGCTCAGGTCGGCTCCCATCCAGTCCTGTGAAATAGGGGCAGACTTATTCTTGTGACACGAGGCCGGGCTGGGGGCTGGGGTTCCCCTCCATGGAGATCAGGACCAGGGGAAGATGGGTCTTGTGCCTACACACAGGCAGACGAGCAGGTGTCCATGCCAGCCCTGAGCAGGTGCCATGGTGGTCAGGGACAGAGGAAGGTCACCTTCACCCTGCAAGCGCTTCCTGTAGCGCGAGCTGCGTCTGAACTCTGTGTAGTAAAGCCCTCTTGCTCACTTACATCCCCATATGAAACTCTGTATTTTTGGATTTCAGCTGCAAATGCCTTTCGCTTCCTTCCAAGTGAAAATCTCGTGTAGTCGGCCTTGAGGTCCCGCTCTCCAGGCTGTGTGTGCCGTGCGTGGTGACTGGGCCCCCGGGGTCAGGGATGAGCGGGCCATGGTTCTCTTCTTCCCCATCTTTCATCCCTGCCTTGGTCCTTCCACCAGCCTCACAGCCCCTGTGTGTGTCCACCCATGTGTGTGCCCTCTGTGTGTGTTTCCCTGTGTATCTCTGTGTCCCTGTGTGAGGGTGTGAATCTGTATCCATGCATGTGTGTCTTTCTGTGTATGTATGTTCCTGTGTGTGTGTGTGAGTCCCTGTCTCTGTATGTCCAGGTGTGTGTCCCTGGGTGTCCCTGTGTATACCATGTGTGTGTTACCATGTATATCTGTGTGTCTCTGTGTGTCTTTCTGTGTGTGTTCCTATGTGTGTGTCCCCGTGTTCATGTCTATATGTGTGTCCATGTGTATTCATGTAAATGTGTCCTAGTGTGTAGATGTCTGAGTGTGTCCCTGTGTATCCATGTGTGTATTCCCATGTATAAGTGTACCTGTGTATCTGTGTGTGTGTGTGTCCCTGTGTTCATGTATATGTGTCCTAGTGTCTGTGTGTGTCCCTGTGAGTCTGTGTGTATCCATGTGTGTATTCCCATGTATAAGTGTATCTGTGTGCATCCGTGTGTATATGTGTGTCCCTCTGTATCTCTGTGTGTGTTCCCATGTTCATGTCTCTGTATGTGAGTCCATGTGTCTGTGTCTGTGTCCAGGTGTGTGTCTGTGCACGTCCCTGTGTGCATGTGGCCCTCTGTGTGTGAGGCCTTGTGTGCCGTGGGTGTCTAAGCCTGGGCCAGGGTCACTCTCACTGCCTCTTACCCCAGATCTCACTCCTTTTACAGATGAAATGCAGGCCTCGATGACAGTCCTAGCTGCGTTTTCACCGCATCTGCTCTACCAGGAATCATGCTTTTAAAGGACCCTCTTCACGGTTATCAGTGGAAAAACAAGGACACCCAGACACAGGTCGGGTAAACAAACTGCAGTCCTGCAGGGCTCTGGGAAGAGGCTGACATTTCCCCAGCATGCTCCTGCCTGTCCCCTGGGGCCACCTGCAGGCAGCCATGGCCAGCTGGGAGCCTGGCCTGCATCCCAACGAAAGGGCATGGAGGAGGAGCCCCCACACCCCGTGGGGAGACCCCTGTGGAGGAGCACAGAGCACCTGACGGATGAAGCCATGTGGCTGCTCCGTGGCCACCAGGCTCGACTCGCAAACACTGTGTGACAGAGAGAGAGAGCCCAGCAGGCACAGCACACCCCACGTATGCAGAATCGCATGTATGTGTGTGTGAGTGTGCGTGCACGTGCCAGGGTGGGCTGTGAAAACTGGGTGCCTGGCACAGGTGTCAGTTGTGTCTGAAGGGCTGGTCTCAGGTGAGCCTTTCTCGCCTAAACATTTCTGTGGTGTTCGGTTTAAAAATGTTCACAAGAAGCAGGTGTTTATGTGACAGGAAGCCCCAGCAGGGCCGTTGTCACCGTGGCGGCGCGAGGGACAGCGGCTGTGACGGCAGAGGAAGTTGTATGTGGTTCTGCTACTGTGTCCCACTCTCCCTGCCCGCCACAGCCAACCTGGGGACTGGCCTGCACCAGGGCGGCACCTGGCCAGCCCACCTGCGTGTGTGCTGGGGGCGGCGTGGCCTGTGTGTCACACTCACTGCCCTCCCGCGTTGTCCCCAGGTCAGCCGGGCCCAGGCTGTGTGAGGGTGTAAGGGCAGGGCCTATAGGTGAGGCCTGAGCCTGACCGAGTGCCTGGCACCGGGAGGACCTGCGGGGTAACCGCCAGGAGCCCTTGCCTGACCTCTGCAGAACTTGGAGGTGGATGGGAGGGCAGGGCGGGCGTGGCCTCTGGCAGTGGACGTTGTCCTGCAGAATCGCGGTGTGAGGACAGTCAGCCAGCAAGCTGAGGCTCCGATCTGCAGCCAGCAGAGATGCCATGAAAATTTGAAGAGCTGAGCGGAAGCGGCCCTGTGTGCAGCTCCACAGACGGGGGCATGAAAGACAGGCTCAAGGCTTCCCGTGCAGACCACCAGGCTGTCGGCTGTGCCTCCTGGACGCCTGGCCTGAGGGGCCCACCACAGAGGCCCCTGCGGGGGCACATGCACCTGCCTCTGCCTGGGCCTCTGGGTGGGTGACAGGTCCCCTGAGGCGATGTAGCCACAAAGCTGGGTTGCCAAGGCAACCTTACTTCTCCTGGGTCACAGGAGGGAAGCATCTGTGACCAAGAGGGATCCCAGGAGCCGTCTTTCCATGGGACACAGGCTCCAAATACTCACGGTTGGCACTGGCCCAATTTCAGGGGCCTCTGCCTTGAGGCTCAGCATGGTCCTGACCACTGCCTGGCAGGCCTCAGTGTGGGGATACAGGGAGCAGGCACCTTGAAACCCGGGACACCTTGGTGCCTGCAGTGTAGAGGCCTGGGTCAGGCTGGTGGGAAGACAGCAGGATCATTCTGGCAGGCGCGGCCAGCCTGTGTCCACCCCAGCCGAGATCGGAGGTCACTGCCGAGAATCCGTGGTGCTCAGGCCTGCTACACCCCCTGAGTGCCTGTAGGTGGCAGAGGATTCCCACCCGGGTCGCCTGGCCAGCCTGTGGTTTCTGCTCCATGGTTCAGGCTCCAGGGACACGGGAGAGGACACTGGAGTCCAGCTGTCCCCAGGCTTACAGCTTGCACATCTGAAGGCAGCCCTGGAACCAGGTCTGAGCGCAGAGACACGGAGGGTGGACCCGTGCCCGCGGTTCACCCGGTCAGGCTGAGAGCCTGCTAGTGCCCAAGACTCTGAGATTCAGGACTCTCCAGGTGAGAGGACCGAGGCCTGCACCTGCAGGAGGCAGAGTAGAGTCTCCAGCCTGTGGCTGAAGGACCAGCACCTGCTAAGAGCCCACGCAGGACCCTGCCATGTGGCTCATGTGTGGCCACGGCAGCAGGCTGCGGGTCAGTGCCCCCAAGTGCTGGAGTCAGGCTGCAGCTTCTGAATCCACAGGTATGGGCGTGTTTCTGTGAGCCGTGGCTGTCAGTGAGTGTGGCTCTGTCAGGCCAGCAGTCTGGTCCCTGGAATTGTGGGCGTGGCTAGGCATGAGCCCTGGGCACTTGGAGAAGCACCCCCAGACTGGCGTCTGACATTTCTTTCTGCGAGGTTTGGGCTTTGTGGACCTGGCCTGCCACCGTTCCTCCTTCTGCAAGTATTTATCCATCTCTCACTGAACTGCTGATGACTGGGCAGGTGGACGTCCCGTGACAGCACACTGCCTACCCTTGTATGGGGTTGGCTCCCTAGTGTGCTCTGATGAGCTGCCATTCATTTTTTAAAAAAAACATTTATTTATTTATTTGAAAGTCAGAGTTACACAGAGAGAGGAGAGGCGCAGAGAGAGAGAGAGAGAGAGAGAGAGAGAGAGAGAGAGAGGTCTTTTATTTGCTGGTTCACTCCCCAATTGGCTGCAACAGCTGGAGCTGGGCTGATCCAAAGCCAGGAGTCAGGAGCTTCTTCCAGGTCTCCCACGCGGGTGTAGGAGCCCAAGGACTTGGGCCATCTTCCACTGATTTCCCAGGCCACAGCAGAGAGCTGGATCAGAAGTGGAGCAGCCGGGTCTTGAACCGGTGCCCATATAGGATGCCGGTGCTTCAGGTCAAGGCATTAACCTGCTGTGCCACAGCAGCAGCCCCTGACATTCACTTTTGCAGACGGCAGGGCAGGCACGGGGGACAGGGCTGAGCAGAGGGGCTGCCTGCCCACGAGGCTCGAGCCCCCCCACGGAGCTGCTTCAGCACCAGACCTGCTTCCACCTTTCATAGAGGCTGCGCAGGCAGCGTGTGTGTGTGCAGTGTGTATGTGTGTGGTGTAGTGTGTGTGTATAGTATATATGTGTGCAGTGTATACATGCGTTGTAGCACACCCAGCATGTGTGTGCATGCATGTGTGTATGTGTGTAGTATGTGCAACGTGTATGTGTGAGGTGTAGTGTGTGTGTGTCTGTGTAGTAGATACATGTGTAGTACATCCATCACGTGCATGTATGTGTGTGTGTATGTGCATGGAGTGTATGTGGTGTACTGTGTGTGCAGTGTATATCTGTGTAGTATATACATGTATAGTACACCCATCACGTGTGTGCATGCCTGTGTGTATGTGTATAGTATATGTAGTGTGTGTGCAGAGTGCATGCAGTACACGCAGTGTGTGTCCTATGTGTGTGCTACGTGTATGTGTGGTGTGGCATGCATGCAATGTGTGTAGTGTATGTGTGTGTGCAGTGTGTGTGTATGTGTGTAGTATGTGCAACGTGTATGTGTGAGGTGTAGTGTGTGTGTGTCTGTGTAGTAGATACGTGTGTAGTACACCCATCACATGCATGCATGTATGTGTGTGTGTGTATGTGCATGGAGTGTATGTGGTGTACTGTGTGTGCAGTGTGTATGTGTGCAGTATATACACATGAAGTACACCCAGCATGTGTGCGCATGCCTGTGTGTATGTGTATAGTATATGTAGTGTGTGTGCAGAGTGCATGCAGTGAGGCAGTGTGCGTCCTATGTGTGTGCTACGTGTATGTGTGGTGTGGCATGCAGGCAATGCATGTGTGTGTGCAGTGTATATCTGTGTAGTATATACATGTATAGTACACCCATCACGTGTGTGCATGCCTGTGTGTATGTGTATAGTATATGTAGTGTGTGTGCAGAGTGCATGCAGTAAGGCAGTGTGTGTCCTATGTGTGTGCAGTGTATATGTGTGGTGTGGCATGCATGCAATGCGTGTAGTGTATGTGTGTGTGCAGTGTGTGTGTGTGTAGTGTAGTGTGTGCAGTGTATATTTGTAGTGTAGTGTGTGTACAGTGTGTGTGTGTGTAGTGCAGTGTGTGTGCAGTGTGTATGTGTGGTATGGTGTGCACACAGTGTGTGTGCAGTGTGTGGTGTATGTGTGTGCAGTGTACATGTGCATGGTGTAGTGAGTGCATGCAGTGTGCAGTGTGTATGTATGCAGTACAGGCAGTGTGTGTCCTGTGTGTGTGCAGTGTACATGTGTGTAGTGCAGTGCTGTGCAGTGTTCAGTGAGCATGCAGTCCAGTCAGTGTGTATCTTGTGTGTGCAGTGTACATGTGTGGTGTGGCATGCAAGCAGTGCGTGGTGTATGTGGGCAGTGTGTGTGCAGTGCACATGTGTGGTGTGGTATGTACGCAGTGCGTGTAGTGTATGTGGGCAGTGGGTATGTGTGTGTGCAGCGTGTGCACAGTGTGTCTGTGAGGGAGGTGGTTTCGGGGTCTCACCACCACCCTGGCATCTCTATGTCCTACTGATAGAGGTCCTGGCAGGAGTCTGGCTCTGCCCCATCTGGTGCCAGCCACCCAGGGCTCTGTGCAGTGCTGGGTGGGTGGGAAGGGGTGGTGCCAGCTCTGTGGGTGGGTGGGCGGCATGCAGACTGTGCTGTGACTGCGTTTCTGGTCTCCATGCAGCCCTTCTAGAAGGTTCAGGGTGTTTGGAGCTGTGCCCCTCTGGGGAGCTCTCGGGAAGACCTTTCTTGGCCTGGGGTGGCTCCCGGCAACGCTGGGCCTTCTGTGGCTCAGCCACGTGGCTCTGGTCACAGCCTCTGTGGCCACGTGGCCTTGTCCTTGTGGGATGCATGTTTCCTTTACTTCTTGGGTTTTGAGAACTCCATGTGATGACTACAGCTTGAGGGCATAATATGAGTCTGATACAGGATCCAGTGTGCAATTAGGTCAGGCTGCCCAGGGTGCTCTTTCTGTGGGCACAAGGCATCCAGTAGGACCTCACCTGGACCTGACCTCATCTGCAGAGACCCTTGTCTCCAGTCAGATCCTCCTCAGAGGTTCGTGGCGGGACCACAGAGCAGCAGGCAGCTCAGCTGACTTGTTCCACTGACTCTGCCCAGGGTTTGCGCTAAACGCTGTTTCCGCTTCTTTACCCCATGAGCCCTGGGCTCGGCTTGGCTGCTGGAAGGGTGGTGCTGGACAGCAGTCACTCTTCTGAGTGTCAGTCTGCGTGTGGCCACAGGATGATGAGAACCGGACCAGCTTCCTGCCAGATGCGATGTGGCCCCTGTGGCCCTGCACCTGCACAGCCCCTCCCCCACCTTGCCTGGAGGCTGGCTGTCCTCCTCCTGGGCCCCTGCAGCCCGTGCGTGGACCTTCATTCTAGCGCTTTCCTGCCTCACAGCATCAGACTCCGAGTCTTCCAAGCCCACCCGGCCCCAGCTGGTGGATAATCGAGGGCCACGGAGTCCCATGGGCTCCCTGGCTGCCCTCCCCTCCCAGGTGTGCTGCAGCCCCACCTGCACACCTGCTGAGCACTCCAACGCTTCCTCCTGCAGATCCGCGTCCGTGGCTGCGTCCGTGGCTGGCACTGTGTGTGGTCTGCCTACTCCTGGGTGGACTTCTTGCCCCTCGTCGAGGCCCTCATCCCATTGCTGGGTCCGTATTTCATCTCCCGCCCCAGCATTTACTGGGCTCTGTGCACGTGCCTAGCGAGCTAAGCAGTGTCGGAGCATGCATGGCCATTGTCATGGAGCGTCGCTGGATTTAAGCTGAGGTGCAGGCAGCCGCGGGAGTGGGGCGGGGGCACCTCATCCAGATCTGTTTTCCAGTGTGGAGCACAGGTTACAAGGAGGGAGAGGGAGACAAAGACACCAGTGGGGGCGATCAGAGCCATTCTGGGCAGAACTCGGGGTCACTACACTGAGGTGGCCACTGGGCCTGTGGGTGGAGTAGAGGGCAGAGGATGTATTGGGGATGACTTGAGGTTGGAAGGTCTCTGTGAAATTGGGTGGGAGTGCTCCCCTTGGCTGGGAACCCTGGCAGGGCCTGGGCCTGGAAGAGACCGTCCCTGGTCCCCAGGCCTGCCGAGGGGTGCTGCCGGGGAGGCTCCCAGCCCCCAGCTTCAGAGGCAGCCGCCACCATGCTCCTCCCCATGCAGCCCATGCAGGGAGAGGCGGTGCCTTAGAAAGTAGGGTCCCATGTCCCAGAGCCGTTACGTGTTGGGGAGCACCTGGTGAGAGGCCACCGCAGCCTGGTGGTGCTGTCACGCAGGGTTGGGGGCTAAGCAGGCTGCAGTACTCCACGAGGTGCTGTCACGCAGGGTGGGGGGCTAAACGGGCCCCAGTACTCCACGAGGTGCTGTCACTCTGGGTGGGGGGCTAAGCAGGCCGAAGTACTCCACGAGGTGCTGTCACGCAGGGTGGGGGGCTAAGCAGGCCGCAGTACTCCACGAGGTGCTGTCACGCAGGGTGGGGGGCTAAACGGGCCCCAGTACTCCACGAGGTGCTGTCACTCTGGGTGGAGGGCTAAGCAGGCCTCAGTACTCCACGAGGTGCTGTCACTCTGGGTGAAGGGCTGGGCCGGCCCCAGTACTCCACGAGGTGCTGTCATGCTGGGTGTCGGGCCTAGTGGGCCCCAGTACTCCACGAGGTGCTGTCATGCTGGGTGTCGGGCCTAGTGGGCCCCAGTACTCCACGAGGTGCTGTCACGCAGGGTGGGGGGCTGGGCCGGCCCCAGTACTCCATGAGGTGCTGTCACGCTGGGTGGGGGGCTGAGTGGGCCCCAGTACTCCACGAGGTGCTGTCACGCAGGGTGGGGGGCTGAGTGGGCCCCAGTACTCCACGAGGTGCTGTCACGCAGGGTGGGGGGCTGAGTGGGCCCCAGTACTCCACGAGGTGCTGTCATGCTGGGTGTCGGGCCTAGTGGGCCCCAGTACTCCACGAGGTGCTGTCACGCAGGGTGGGGGGCTGAGTGGGCCTCAGTACTCCACCAGGTGCTGTCATGCTGGGTGTCGGGCCTAGTGGGCCCCAGTACTCCACATCATTTGAGGTGTTTGTGTCACTGTGGCTGTGATCCCACTAGGAGCCATCTGTACCTTTTCCATTAGGAGGAGACAGCGAGCTTCGTGCCCATGAGGGCAGTGTCGCTCGGCGTCCTTGGCTGTGGCTGCTGCCTTGTGTGCATCCTCATGGGCAGGTGTCCCTAACGTGACGCCGTCCTCATGCCAATTCCGGGCTCGAGACACTGGGCCAGGTCCTGCGGCAAAGCTGAAATGTCCTGCACCTGCTGGCTCCATCACAGAGAGGCTCCACCTGCCAGGGGGGCAGAGGGCGGAGGGCAGAGGGCGTCTCGAGGTGGTGGTGGTGGGGGGGGCTCTCTCCTGCACGCAGCTGCTTGTTGTTAAACCTCACGCTGTGTCCTTGAACTGGGGAAATGCAGGCCTGGCATCGGCTGCCACTCGAATACTCAGGGGAGTTGGAGCGGGTTTGCCATGGGCAGAGCGTGCTCGTATCTGCAGGGATGTCTGGGCAGACGCCTCTGCAGCGGGTTGGAGCTGTGCGTTCCTCCCAGTGAAGGGACAGGCGGGAGTTAGAGTGACTGTGTTGCTGGCTCTGGGGGCCAGCCCAGCTGCCCAGGCTGGGAGCCCTGGACCTGTCTCCGTTTCCTCGATTGTCAGGTGAAGGTGCTGTGCTCAGTGACCTTGAGTTACCTTCCTGGCTCAGAAGCTCACCTGTTTATCACACCTGAGCAGTTGTCTCTGGCACTTGAGGGGCCAGTGGACAGCACAGTCCAGATGCCCAGGTCCTGTCTATGAGGGATGTGGCTTCTTCCTAGATCCTTCGCATGGCCCGCTGTGCCAGAGACCCCCTCCAGGTGACGGGCGGCCCCAGCATAACGCAGCTGCTGTGTAAATGGCTGTTCAGGCAGTGACGAGGATAGGAGGCCCGAGAGTGTTCCATTCAGACACAGCTCCTCCAGGAGTGTCGCGGTGGGCCTGAGTCGCCCTGAGTGGACTCAAGTGCTTCGTTGGTTGTTCGTTTGGGAATAGCAGGGAGCATCCTGGGTGCTGGCTCTGTGGGTTTCTTCCGGGAGCTTGTGGTGTGCAAGGGAAGAAGGGCAGCAAGGGGCCCTGGTTGGGAAGAGTGGAGCTGGGAGCACAGAGCACAGGGGGCTGGGTTGCGGGGAGGAAGCGGAGAGCAGGTGCAGGGGATGTGCTCGGCCAGGCCAGAGTCCCCGCCACGTCTGAGGATGGGCAGCTGGAGGAGGGAGGAGGCTGCACCAGGACTGGAGACCAGGCTGCCAGGGTAGGCGGGCACTGGGGGCAGAGTTAATGCACCGGGCAGGGTCCAGAGCGAGTGGCAGGGAGAAGTCTTTCTACTTGCTGGCCTCCCGAGGGTTCCTTGGGAAAAAGGTGCTCTATGTTTGCAGCCACCATGCGGCACGGTGTCTGTGGTTCCCTCTGGAGCAGACAGCAGCGATGGTGACTTGAGGGTGGCAATGTCCCAGATTGTGGGGTCCCCGGCATGGCACATGTGCAGAGCCTGCAGCGTCCCAGCCATGGCTATTGTCGCTCCCCCTCTTCATGGAGGAACGACACTAGACCCTGCGCTGTTCTTTCGTCTGCTCGGCCCTCCCCGGGTTTGCTGCTGGTTCTTCCCGGGTTGGCTACTGTCCCTTCCACCTCCGTGGAAGGGCAATTCCCCCTGGCCACACTCCCCACTTCCGCAGGGGAGCAGCACACCGCCGGCCGGCTCTCTTGGGGGCTGCACAGGTGTTCCCTCAGGTGTTCCCCTTAGATGTTCCTGGTGCATGCCGTCTCTCTCCTCCTTTATAGTCCTCCTCCGCCAATCCCAACTCGGCTGCCCACACGCCGAGTACGCTGCTCTCCTCCAATCAGGAGCAGGTCCTACAGTTTATTGGCTGAACTGGAGGCAGCTGTGTAGAAGCCTCTTTCTTCTCTCCCAGCGCCATATTGTGGGAGAGCAGATGCATAGAATAAGTCTTAATTCCAGTAACAGTCTAGTCCGAGTTGCTCCCCACAGCTATGGCCTCGGGAGCGTGGATCACAGAGCACACACGACATGGTGACGGCCAGAGCTGGGTGTGTGACACCTGGCTGAGCTGTGGGGATTCACGCACTGGCCTCCCAGGGCTGCCTGTGTCCCCAGCTCTGCTGCTGTCACACCCAGGCACTCACTCAGGTGAGACACTGGCCCCACGTGAGGGACGAGCCCAGGACAGCGGCCACTCAAATGCACAGGGGAGTTGGAGCGGGTTTGCCGTGGTCATGGCCTGACACACCTGCACTCCCCACGGTGAGTGCTTTGGTCCCAGGCCCATGGGGGCCAGGGCAAAGCCAGCCATGCCACAGCCCTCTTGTCACCATGCCCAACAGTTTGAGGTGTTTTCTGTGTGCCTGGACCGAAACCTTGCCCCAGGGTGCGACCCAGCTTCTCTTGTGCAGTGTCTCATCGCCCAGCCCAGCAGGAGCTTCTGGAGGGTGGGGCTGCCCCCGGGGCGTGGACAATGTCCCCACAGTCAGTGTTGGCTCGTCTGCAGCATCATTCCTGCAACCTCTGCAATGTTTGAAAAGCTCGCTGTCCCATTACGACGGCAGACCAGGGACTGCTCACCCAGGAGCCCGAGGGGCCGTCGCTCCAAGCTGGAACAGATCACACGTTCTGGTGGATGTGTCCGACTCATTTTTGAGTCCTTTCTAGAGCGTGGAAAGTTCTGGCGAGCCCCCTTGCCACTGGTCCCATTTATCAGAAGGCGTTGTCTCTGGTGACCCCGGAACCCCTCTGTTCTGGTTTAGGTTTGTTTGCAGTTTGCTTTCCTCCACGCCACTAGAACTTTTCATAGTGTTGACCCCAGTTGCTCCCGCCCCTCTCAGCCCCTGGGACAGCCGGGCTTCCTGCCCCAGGGCCTTGACACACGTGGCCGCCTGCCTGCTTCTCCAACTCCCACCAGCAGGGCCTGCTCTGCGTCTGCGTCCTGGACAGAGTGCTGCTGTAGGACATGGTGGCTGGGGCCGTGGTCTCAGCTGGCGGTGATGCGTCTTCCCCGGGGCTAGAAGCTCTCTGGGGGCAGGTGCCCCACTTGTTCTGCTGCCTGGGAGGGGTCCGTGTGGATTCGTTACTGGAGGATGGAATATTTCGCGTGTGCATCTTGAAGTCAAGCATAGCTCAGTACCTGCCCCTGGGTCCGAGGGGCCTTGGCTAGGGACTCCCTGGAGACAGTGCCCATCTCCCAGGTGGGTCCAGCTGGTGGCTGGGCAGATCTGAGCTGTGTTCTCCTCTGCTTCAGCCTTTGGCCAGCTCCTTACGCCCTCATCAGCATCCCTGTCTCCCTGCCATGGAAGGCTGGAGGGGAGAGGGGGATACCAAGGCCCAAGTACGGTGGGAATGAGGTCTGGGAGATGCCCACGGGCCCACGCCTGACCCTTCCCGGGGTCTCTGCACGCTGGGGAGGCCCACGCCCGACCCTTCCCGGGGTCTCTGCACGCTGGGGAGGCCCACGCCCGACCCTTCCCGGGTCTCTGCACGCTGGGGAGGCCCACGCCCGACCCTTCCCGGGTCTCTGGGTCTCTGCACGCTGGGGAGGCCCACGCCCGACCCTTCCCGGGTCTCTGCACGCTGGGGAGGCCCACGCCCGACCCTTCCCGGGTCTCTGCACGCTGGGGAGGCCCACGCCCGACCCTTCCTGGGTCCCCCCCAGAGCCCCGTGAGCACTGAAGCAAGTCTTGGCGTGTCCTCTCAGCAACGGTAGAGCTCACGCGAAGCCCAGCTGAGGTCTGTGAGGATGCCTGGTCTGAGGTCACGGAGCCCTGGGCTCTCCCTGGGACTCTGCCCAAGGCTCCACCCAGCGCTGACCTTTGATGGGAGTGGGTGGGCACCTGCAGGGCCCACAAGGGTTGTACCAGGGATTCCAGGGCAAACTCACACCAGCCCTTGAGGGCGGCCAGACACAACCTGGCAGGGAGCGAAGGCGAGGTGGTGACTGAGTTTGTGTGGAGTGGACCCTGGCCAGGGAGGCGCCGTGGTGAGTCCTGGCTGTGGGGACACAGAGGTGTCACTGAGCTCCCGACACTGCAGCTGGCAGGGGCAGCACGCAGTCTGGTCTGGCTTCTGACGCTGAGGTCAAACCTGGTCCTTCCCCAAGCCGCAGGGACTTTGCTCAGTTTTACAGCTCCTGGAAGACCACCGTTGGCACAGGCCCAAGCTCCTGACCCTGGCCAGCCCTGGGGACCCTTTGGCATGGTGTGGGTGGAGCCTTTCAGGAGCTGCGGCCACCAGAGGAGGGGGCCTGGGTGCCTGACACCACTGACCCCAGGACTGCTCCAGTGCAGTCCCCCGGTCTCAGGCCACAGTGCGAGTCTTGGGTCTGTACCCATTGCACAAGACTTTGTGGGTGTCATCTCCTTACTTCTCAAGGCCAGCACCAGTCCTGTGACTGACTTCCGCCAGCAGAGTCAGGTACCAGCCTGGCCCTGGGGCCCTGAGTGTCTCTGCCGGCCTCTGGTTGCCTCCCAGGAAACAGCGTGCTGGGCTGGGCTGCTGGAAGAGAGGACTTGGAGCAGGGCTGCCTGGCTGAGGTGCCCACCAAGCAGCCTGGAGAGGCCCCTCAGTGAGCTCAGCCAGTGCAGACGCGTGATCCCGCGTCGTTCAGTGCTGGGCGACCTGCGCCTTTCTTGTACCACCCTTGCGTTTTATTTTTACTAAGTACTTTATATGCATAAATTTAAATATTAAAATAGCTGCTACAAAAGTCAGGATGACAGCCGTCAGTGCTGCCCCTGTGTCTCAAATTCCCAAGGGTGACGTCTTCCGGTCCTTCAGCCAGTCGCTCGGTTTCCAGCCATCCTGTTCCCGACTCCATTTCCACTGCTGTGTTTTCATTTTCCAACACGCGGTGTTAGTGACCCCACGCCCTCGCCCCTTCAGTACGCTCAGTTCCTTCCCCGTCTTCTCCCAGGCTGTCTTCCGATTTTTGCTTAAGAAAAAGTGGGAGTTAGGTTCCTACCGTCAAGCCGTGTGGCGCATCATTACTGCCTTTCTTCTACTGTTCATTCTAGTGTGTCTGGAGCAACTCTGTGAAGGGCTTCATGGCCTCCGTTTTCTGTGTCTGTGGCAGAGAGCAAGTGCCCCAGTCTCTCTCCCCTGCTCCCGCGGGGAGAGGATTTCCAGCTGTGCTATGGTCCCTGGCCCCAGCACACCACACAGCCCGTCCTCCGCCTTGATGGGGCTCGGCCTCTGTGACCAGGTTTGGCTCGTAGGAGGCTGCAGCCTCTGGATCACCCCAAGGGCCAGGTGTGCACCTGTGGGCAGGAGTGAGACTCTAGGCTGGGGGTTACCTGTTGGGGGGGCAACTGATGAGCTGTGGTGTTAACAGGAGCGAGTACAGGCTGCTGTCCTGTGCACCTGAACCCCAGCTCTGTCCAGGGCCCCTCTGGTGCCTTTTTGCTCAGGTGACTTCTGAGGCTCTGAACCTGCTCAGCAATTCTGTGCTTGTGGTTTTGTCTTCTCATTGATGATGACCCCCGTAGGGCTCAGCCTCCCCAGAGCAGTCCCTCCCCTGGCAGCTACTAAGGAGGAGGCAGCTGTCCCACCTCAGGCGTGGCCAGCTGGTTTCCCAGCCTGCTCTCCAGGGGGTGTGGGTGGGACCCTGGTGGGTGCCGCCAGGGCCCGGCTCCCTAAAGGCTCTCCAGGTCCTCCAGACTGTCTCTGGTTCTGGCCACTGGGAATGAGACAGCCAGCACCTTGGAGACAGGAACGGAGATCAAGATGAGGCTCAGAGGGAGCCACCAGCCAGCCTGATGCCCACTCAAGGCCACTGCACCAACAGGAGGCTTCTTGTGATCAGGCCTGGCTAGCAGGAGCCCATCATTGTCAGTTCCCAGCCTGTCTCACCGTCAGTGCCAATCACAGAGTTCCTTCAGGAAGCCCTGGCCTGCCCACCGCCTCCTCTGCTTCCTGGCAGGATCTGCTGCCCCTCAAGCAGCCTCTGCTTCCTGGCCGGCGTCACCGCAGCCCTTCTGCACCCCATGGTTTTGACCCCAATGCATCTTCTAGTAGTTTCTTACTGGTTTAAAATTTTTTGAATATTTATTATTTGTTTGGAAGGCAGAGTTATAGGAAGGGCACATCTGAGAGAGAGAGAGAGACTGAGGGCACACTCAGTGCACACTCAGAACCCACCCAGTGCACAGACACTCAGGGCATGCTCAGTGCCACTCAGAACACAGTGCAGACTCAGAACACACCCAATGCAAGACAGTGCATATTCAGTGCACACTCAGAACCCACCCAGTGCAGACACTCAGTGCATACTCAAACCACACACAGAGCACACTCAATGCACACCCAGTGCAAGATGGTGCATACTCAGAACACAACCAGTGCACAGTGCAAACTCAGTGCACACTCCGGACACACCCAGTGCCGCTCAGAACATAGTGTAGACTCAGAACAACCCCAGTGCACACCCAGAACACACCCAGTGCACACTGAGTGCATTCAGTTCACAGTCAGTTTACTCACAGCCTTGTGTACAGACAGGCTTAATGTGCATGTGTGCACACAGGCCCCTGTGTGCAATGTGCCCTCTGTATCACATGGTCTGAGGCTCCTGCTCCACCAGTTTCATGGGGCTGTTGGGTGCCTTGGCCTCATCTTTGTCAGTGGGTGCTGATCACAGCGTTTGCCTCAGAGAGCTGGGGGTACAGGCCCTCATGTCACTCAGCACCCTTGGCAATCTAGAGCTGTGCCGGTGCTGTTGGTGTTTGGTGCACAACTCTGGACCCATGTCTTAGAGAGTTCTCTCTTGATTCCTGGAACTCTGTACTGAGTGTGAGTGGACCTGCAGTAAGGACCATGCTTGCAGCTGCTGTGTGAGTGACAGCGTGGCGTGGGCTACAGGTGTCCCAAGTGGCAGCTTAACCTGCTGTGCATAGCACCCCATGGGCTCACTTGAAAAAATTTTAAAAAGTTATTCATTTGAGAAGTAATGAGACAGAGACACAGAGAGAAGCAGACAGCTCCCTTCCAATGGTTCACTCTCCAAAAACCTGCAATGGCTGGGGCTGGCTGAGTGGAAACTGGAGCTATGGACAGCATCTAGGAACAGAGGGAAGGGGACAAAGAGGACAGAGGGAAGGGGAGAGAGGAAGGGGACAAAGAGGGAAGGAGAGAGGGAGGGGACAGAGAGGGAGGGGAGAGAGGAAAAGGGAGAGAGGGAGGGGAGAGAGGAAAGGGGAGAGAGGGAGGGGAGAGAGGGAAGGGAAGGGGGGAGGGGAGAGAGGGAGGGGAAAGGGGGAGGAGAGAGGGGAGAGAGGAAAGGGGAGAGAGGGAGGAGACAGAGAGGGGAGAGAGAGAGGGGGAGGAGAAGGAGGGGGGAAGGGCAGAGGGAGGGGAGAGAGGGAAAGGGGGGAAGGGGAGAGAGGGAGAGGGGGAGGAGAAGGGAAGGGGGGAAGGTAGAGAGGGAAGGGGACAGAGGGGAGGGGACAGATGAGAATTGGGGAAGGGGAGAGAGGGAAGAGGACAGAGGGGGATGGGGGGCAAGGGGAGAGGGAAGGGGAGAGAGGGGGATGGGGAAAGGGAAGGGGAGAGAGAGGGATGGGAGTGGGAAGGGGAGAGAGAGGGATGGGGGAAGGGAGAGGGAAGGGGAGAGAGAGGGATGGGGGAAGGGAGAGGGAAGGGGAGAGAGAGGGATGGGGGAAGGGAGAGGGAAGGGGAGAAAGTCAGGGAGAGGAGAGGGGGATGGGGAGGAGGAGAGAGGGGAAGGGGAGTGGGAAGGGGAGGGGAGAAAGAGACAGGGAAGGGGAGAGAGGGAGATGGGGGAGGGGGAGAGAGAGGGGAAGGGGGCGGTTCTCCTTGCTGAGCTGTCGTCACTCCCACAGCACACGCTGCAGGCCCCTGGGACAGGGGTGGAGCAGGGTCCTGATGGGTGCGAAGTGACCCTGATGAGATTGGTGAGCAGGAGCTGGCCTTTCCTCTCAGTGCAGGTGACGGCTGGGGTCTGGGCCTGCGGGCAGGGTCCTGACAGCGGGGCAGCCCCTGTACCAGCTCCTGAAACGCTGGGCTGAGGTCCCCGGGAGGGAACGTGTCACCATCATCACACTTGTGCCAGCACGAGGGGCTGCTGCCGCCCCAGGAGTGGCTTAGACAATGGCGGGTGTGGCCAGGGGGCAGTCAGCCTCTGTTGCTGTAACTGGGTGATTTATGAAGGAACTTATAATTTCTAACAGTTCCAGGGGCGGAGGGGAAGCGAGAGCTTTGGGGGGCCTTGGGAGCCCCACGTGGCCCAGGTGTCCCACGTGAGCCCGAGCTTCCTGTGGTGCCAGAGCCAGTCCACAGAAGTCCGGGATACCCTGGAGGTGGCTGACATCCCTGAGTTGGGGCAGCACCCGGCTGACCGGGCCCTGGAGTGCCTCACAAGGACACTGAGGCCACAGTACTGTGCAAGGCAACCCTGCCATCCTGCCCCACGCTGCGTCTGCTGGCCGCTCGGCCACCTGATTCCTGAGGACATGGTAGGTGCTTGCACACGCTCAGAATGGCTGCACAGCCACACCCACAGTGGTTTTAGTGGGAACAAGTGGTCCTGCCACAGGCTGGGCGTGGTGGGAGCTGCAGCACGGCCAGCTGGCCCTGGTTCAGTGCACTTGCCCTTGCCTGGTGCAGAGGCACAGAAGATAGAGCCAGGGGTTCCGTCCAGGTCAGGACAGGGGTTCTCACCTGTGTCTCACTCACCCATGGCGTGTGGACAGCTGTGCCAGTCTGTGCAGGGAGCTCGAGATCCAGAGAGCTGGGGCGGGAGGGGTGAGGGCAGCATGGTCACTTCTGCATGCCCAAGCCCTCTCTGGAGTGTGTGGCTGGACCTTGGGGAGGAGAGACGTGAAGGCCAGGAGCTGGCAGCTCTGGGGATGTAGAGAAGGCACTGGAGTCGCAGGCCTGGGGGCTGGCAAGAGGCAGAGGGCACAGGGAGGGAGGCTCTGCGGGGTGCAGTCAGGCGACCTCCTGTGTTGTGCTCACTTGGCCCTCACTGGCTGTGGGCCCCCCGTGGCTGTGGGTCCCTTGCTGGCTGTGGGCCCCCTGTGGCTGTGGGTCCCTTGCTGGCTGTGGGCCCCCTGTGGCTGTGGGTCCCTTGCTGGCTGTGGGCCCCCCGTGGCTGTGGGTCCCTCGCTGGCTATGGGCCCCCCGTGGCTGTGGGTCCCTCGCTGGCTATGGTTTCCTGGGTGGCTGAGATGCTACCTGCTGGCATGACCCAGTGGGACTGCCCTGTGCCGTCTGTTGTTAATTGAAGCAGGGCTTTGGGCCACAGCTCACTGGGTGCAGGGGTGTGAGGGAGGTATGGTTGCTGGGGGCACCTTGGCCGTTTGCGGGGCTGAGGACGGGGTCAGGCAGCTTCTAGGACCCTAGCACCAGGGAACAGTGAGAGGCAGGTGATGGAGCAGGAAGGACCCCTGAGAAACAGCCCTGTGAGACCAACATGGTCTCCAGCCACTGTGTAGAAGCAGGCAGTGGGAGGCTTGTTCCCGTCCACACTGCCGGCATCCCGCTGTGGATCTGGTGGTCTTGGGGCACACAGCACCCATCGTGGGCATCCACGGTCACTGACCCACCCGCCTCCCCCCCAGGCTCAAGTCCTGAGTGGACAGGGGCTCAGGTGGCAGGTGTGGGCCATGGCCGTTGGTTGAGGTCACTGCCAAGCCTCGTGCTCCTAGCACCCCCTCCCTGCCTGGCGTCTGGTACCTGGATTTCTATCATTTGCAACTTATTTCTTTTTTTCAGTAGTAATTTTCTTTTGATGTTTTGTATTACATTAAAAATCAAATATTTGACTGACGAAGTCTGCACACATTCAAAGTGTGCAAAGTGGGGCTTTCATGCCCCCAATGCTGTTAAATGACCGTCACAGCCCAGGTACTGACACCCGGGCCCAGCCCCTTCCCACACTAAGCAGCTGCAGGTCCAGCTGTGTAGTCACCTGGGCTCCCTGCCTCCTGGGCCTGGCTGATGCACCCGCATGGGGTCACCTGGATTTGTTCTTTTGGCTTGGGGCTCCCATATGTGTGAATGAGCCCAGGCAGGTTGGGGGCACTCACAGGGGAGGCCGTGTGGCTCCCTGGCACCCACTCTGCACCTGGCTGGTGGGGCTGGTGGGCAAGGGGCGGGGCCTGCCTCCCTCCCCTTGCACCACCAGCTGGTGGTCAAGGAACAGTCGCCCACTCAGCCAGCTGAGGAGGAGGGTGGGAGGGCCAGGAGAGAGTTCTTGTGTCTGAGCAGACCCTGAGCTGGACCACAGTGGGCAGTGTGCCCTGCCCTGCACAGAACCTTCTGGAAGGTGTCAGCTGCAATTCAGCGCACAGCACAGAGGCACAAAGATATGTCCGGGATCCTAGAACGCGGGTTACTATGGCAACTTCTGCCTTTATTTTCACCTAAATCCATTCCTGGTACAAATATAGTAGCTATTTGACTTCCCCACCCCCAGTCCACTCGTAAGAATAAAAAAAATTATGACAAGCAAAAAAATAAATGCCAAAAAAAGCAACTACGGATTTGCAGGGTGGAGGGCGGGACATGTGGGCTGGGCAGCCACTTGCAGGTTTGGGGTTGGTGGGATTGGAGGGAGGGTCCAGCAGCGACAGCCCCAAGTGTCCCCGGGGAGGGGAGGGGAGGGAGGGAGGGGAGAGGATTCCTGGTGTAATCACGGAGCCCTGCGGCACGGCTGACTTCAGGGCGTGGTCCACTTACCCTGGGCCTCAGCTCCTCACCTGTGTGTAACACGGGAAGAACTCATCCACAGTCTTTCTCAGAGACGCAGTCTCCTGACATTAGCATGGCCTGAGGCAGCTCCCAGGGGAGTTCCCTGGGCGCCAGCTCTGTGTTTGCAGGGGACGCTGTGGGAGGGGAAAGCCTGACAGGGGCCGTGATGACGACCGGGAACCTGGCCGGGCAAGTGGGGGTTGGGGGACACCTGCTGCTTTTGTCCTTGACTCAGTTTCCATATGTGGAGCTGTGACCAGGTCTGGATGTGGGTGGGGAAGGAAATCGCATCCAGCAATCCTGACGGGAGCCAGGCACTGAGCCAGGGCTCAATATGGACCGGGGTGGGGTGGGGGGGGCAGCCTGGCTGCAGCCGAGGCCACATGGCTGCACAGGGGGTGAAGCCTCCCTTGTTCCTTGGCTTCAAGCCGGCCAGGCATTGCCCTGTGTGCTTCTCCTACATGAATCCATTTAGTCGTCACAGCTGTTTCTTACGGCAGGCACTAATGCTGTCCCTTGATGCAGAGGGGTGAACTAAGGTACAGCCAGCACCATGCACGAGAGTCTCCCTGAAACCCGGCACTGGTGCCTGAGGTCTGACTCTGCTGAGGACCTGTGCCCGGCCTCAGTGAGTGCTGCCACCCGCTGGAGTCACTCCTGGGGCTCCTGCAGGCCGCTGAGAGCCTTGCTCTGCTCTGGGAGAGGTGGTCTCGCTCGGGACTGGGGCAGGCCTCCTCAGGAGCACACCCTGGCTGGGTACTGCAGCAGGCCAATCGCAGGATCTGCAGGGAGGCAGCTCAGGGGCCCCTGAGTGTGACTGGGGGAGGGGGCCGGGGTTATTTTTTACACCAGTAGATTGAGAAAAACAAGCCTATTTTAGGCCCGTTGTCTGGCACCGTGGTCGAGGCGCTGTTTGGGATGGCGACATCCCTTGTTGAGTCCTGGCTCTGTTTCCTGCTACTGTGCCCCCTGGGAAGCAGATGACGGCTCAAGTACTTGGGTTGCTGCCACCCATGAGGGAGACTGGATTGAGTTCCTGGGCCCTGGCTTTGGTCTGGCACAGTCCAGGCATTTACAGAGCGGACCAGTGAAAGGGAGTGTTCGCTTTCTCTCTGCCTTTCAACTAAAAGAAAGAAAGAAAAAATTAAACAACCCCCACTGGTACTGGAGTGGAGTTTGCCTGGAACACAGTGCACGCGTGCTAAGTGCACGACTTCACAAACACTGACGAAGTGACTCAGCAAACCACCGCTCAGTCAACACCCTGCGCTGTGCGCTCCAGAAAGGCCAGAGAGGGCAGGGGGCCTTGGAGGGTCAGGGCGAGGGTTAGCCCTCGGAGGTTTGCGGACGTCTGCTCCTCCCAAAGGTCTGTGTTCACTGCCCACTAGACTCTGGTTCATACTGCCAGTCTGTTCTCATGTCCACACTGCCTCATTAACACAGCTGGGCAGTGACTCTCGAAATCAGTGTGATTTTTCCAACTTTATTGCTCATTTTCCAGTTTTTGTGAATAGTGCAAGTTCTTTGAAAACCCATATATACATTTTACTACTCATTTATTTTGTTTTGGCATTTCACGGGCTGCAGGCATGTACCTCCCCGGGCTGATGCTGGTCAGAGGCAGCCGTGGGGGCCAGCCTCTCTTCCTTTGTGGGCTGGGTAGCCCCCACCCCCGGCTCTGTCTAAAGATGTTCCTTCTCTCACTGCTGTCTTTTTTATTATTATTATTTTTTTATTTATTACTTATTTGAGAGGTAGAGTTAAAGAGAGAGGGAGCGACAGAGACAGATAGCTGCAACTCCGAGGTGGGCCAATCAGAAGCCAGGAGACAGGATCCTCCGGGCTCCCGACGAGGGCGCAGGGGCCCGAACACTTGGGCCACCCTTCGCTGGTTTCTAATGGTGCATTAGCCAGGAGCTGGATAGGAAGTGGAGGTGCGGGGACTCGAACCAGGCCAGCAAGAACTTGATCAGGGGACATCCTGCCGGGTTCTCCGTATTTTAGACCTCTGGACTCTGCTTGGCGTCTTTGAGCTGAGGATGTATAATTCTGTAAAATGTGGAAGGCTTGCATCTCTCCCATCTCCAAATGTGCCCCGGTTCCCGGCTCCACGCACACGCACGTGGGCTCCAGGCGCGGCTCTGGTCTCCTCACACGTCCCGGGGCCACGACTTTCCATCCCGAGTGCGGGTTTCCTCTCCAGGGTCTGTCCTCAGAAATTCCAGCCCCTTCCTCGTTTTGTTAGGAAACCCACCCGGGGCCCTCGCTCCGCGCGTTTCAGGGGACGCGCGCCATCCACGCGCGTGGCGATGGGCTCCGGCCGGCCCGCTGCTCCCTCAGCCGCCCACCGCCCGCCGCCCGCCGCCCACCGCCTCACCCTTGACCTGGGCGTGCGCATGCGTGGGGCGGGCGCGCGCCGTGGCGCCGCTCTGAGGTGATTTCGGGACGCGGTTCCACACCTCGGAGTCGTCGTGTCCGGCGCTCCCCTGCGGCCCTGGTGTCGCCGTTCTCGCGGCGACCTCGCGGGGAGGTGATCCCCACGGCGGCAGGTGAGCGCCCTGAGCTCTTGGGGCTGACGCCCGCTTCTCCGCTCCTGGGGGCGAGGCCGGGGGCGGGCGGCCCGGGAACCGCGCGTGCTTCACGCCGCGGGGCCGCAGTTCGGGGCGGAGGTCCACTGTGGCCTCCGGGAGCACAGGCGATTCTCAGACTTGTGGGGCCCTGGGAGCTTCTGGAAGTTTCTGGAAGGCTCTGGGCGTGTTCTCTGCCGGCGCATTTGGCCGCCCACTGTGCGCGGACAGACCAGGCCTCCGGAAGGGATTTGGGGGAGCCCTGGGCTTGTCTTCTTCTTGCGTGGATCCCTCATTTTCAGCGCAGTCCGCTGTGTCCCCCACCACCACCACCACGCGAGACCAGCGGGGCCGCTTGGGCGCCTCTCCGGGAGCTACCTCCGGGGCGGTAGGGGGGTCACAGAGCGGCCCCCCGTTTCCGTCCTCCCAGGATCCGACCCCGCGTTCCTTGCGGTCCGGTCTGAAATGGCTCCGTGGGCGGTTCCCACGGCAGCCCCGGGTGCCGGGCCGGGCGCAGGGCGTCCGCACACACAAGCGGTGCTGGCGGCTGTCTGCTCGCGATGCGCTGACGGAATGGCTCAGACCAGGACGTGAACTGCAGGAACGCGTCTATCATGTTGGCTGAAATGGGGAGAGAGACTGAGAACAGACAGCAAGAGATGAGAGCCAGCCAGAGATCGAGAGGAAGAGAGGAGTGGGGGGCGCGGGCGCTCCCTCGTGTGTCTCCTCCCAAGAGCGCTCTTCATCTGCTGGGGAGGGCCGGCCGGGGAGCTCAGCTAACTCCGGCCCTCTCCAAATGCGTGGCGCTGGGCGTGGGTTTGGAACAGTGCTGCCCACAGCACGTGGGTGGCAGTGAGCTGACCTGGAAGGCCGGCGTGCAGAAGGCACAGAGGACACACAGGCTCGCTCCCCAGATGCTCACAACAACCAGGGCCGGGCTTCCATCCAGGTCTTCCATGTTGGTGGTTGGGACCCAGGATGGGTTAGCAGGAAGTTGGCTTGGAGGGTGGGGGACCCAGGCACGCCAAGGCAGACGGTGAGTGTCTAGATAGTGTCTGGAGTGCCCATGGCCAGGACTGTCATTCTGGAACACTCTTGCACCGTCCTGACCACCCTGCATCATCTGGGAGCTCTTGAGGCTGGGCAGGTGCCGCCCACACTGCAGTGTCCCTTGCCCAGCGCTGGTCCCCTCGGTCTGTTGGTTACAGTGGCTGCTGTGGCTGGCGTCCACCAAAGCCAGCACATGTGCCCCCCTGTGACTGGCACTTTCTGCAGCAGCACAGGGAGGCCACGCATGCCAGTTACGTTCCTGGGTGTCCAACGCAAGGGGGGCAGTGGAAGGCAGCTGTGGCCGGTTCGGGGGCAGCCACGAAAACCACCCTGAAAGACTGTGGACAGACAGCAGGCTCCAAGGCCACGTTCCTGGGTTTTAAAAATAACAAAACTTGGCAGGTAGTGGCGCACAGCAGGATTTAATTGCTTTTGGGATTAATTAAGGAGGATGCACGGGAGGCTCTTGTTGCTGTGGGAGTGCTGAGCGTCATTCTCGTGCATGTTATAAATAAGACAACTCTGGGGAGGGGAGGCTGGGCAGCCCCACTTCACCGCCCAGCCGGTCAGCCTCTCTGGGGAAGCATCCCGGCTCCCCGTGGGACACTCATCGTGCTGGGCCCCACAGGCAGCCTCTGGTTGCCGTTCTTTTTTTTTTTTTTTCTTTTTCTTTTTTAAAAAGGATTTTTATTTATTTGAGAGGAAGAGTTACAGACAGTGAGAGGGAGAGACAGAGAGAGAGGTCTTCCATCCACTGGTTCATTCCCAAATGGCCACAACTGCTGGAGCTGCGCCGATCCAAAGCCAGGAGCCAGGAGTTTCCTCTGGGTCTCCCACGTGGGTGCAGGGGCCCAAGCACTTGGACCATCTTCTACTGCTTTCCTAGGCCATAGCAGAGAGCTGCATCAGAAGAGGAGCAGCTGAGACTAGAACCAGTGCCCATATGGGATGCCGGTGCCATAGGTGGAGGATTAACCTATTGCGCTACAGTGCCAGCCTTCAGTTGCTGTTCTTGGTCAGAGTGTCCTGGCTGCAGTGTCTCCCATGTGTCCTCAGACTGTGGGACCTCATGAGACTCCGGGCCCCTGCTGGCACGCCATGTGCCTGTCTTCATGGTGCTCTTGGAGACCCCCAGGCTTGGAGTGGCCTGTGCTTCTTTGTGCTTTGAGATGAGAGGGTAGCAGTGCCCAGGGTTGACGTCTCACTGGCCTCTGCCCTGTGCTTCTGCTGCAGGGTGCATGCTGCAAACCCGTGGTGAGAGGGGCTGAGCCATGAGAAACTGTGTTGGCAAAGCTCTGCCTGCGTTGGCCGTTCTCTAGAAACTGCCCTGGGCCTTGCGGATGAAACGTGTGTGTCAGAGGCCTGAGTGTCTGCTGCTGCCCCCTTTTGCGTGTTTTCTGCAGGTGGAAATGAGCTCTCACAGGTGCTCAGTTTGGTGTGTGTTTTCCCACCATTTGGCTTCTGGGCTTGTCAAGTCCTGTTTTCACCCATCATCAACACAGAGCTGTGGGGGAAAGTATGTCAGGAGGTGGGCAACAATGTGTGAGGTTTATAGTGTTTTGCATTCTTAGAAGTTCTTTTCCTGCTTACTTTAATGGCACTGTGTGGTAGGTAGGACTGGTGTTAACAGCCAGCACCGTTGTTCTCAGTCAGGTGTGAGAATAGAGAACTCTGTATGTCCTTCAGGCATGAAGCTGTGTGGATGAGTCTAACCACTACCCCATGCTGTCCTTAAATCGACACACATACCACATATGTCACACACCATGCACACCACACACACCACATGTACCACACATACCTCACATATCAACACCTGTGCCATACACACCACGTGCATCACACAACACTCACACTACACACACCATGTATATCATCTACTAAATGTCCCACACACACCCACACATCACACCACACGCATCACATAACACACAACATACATACCACATGCATCACACACACCACATATGTCGTCCACCCCATACACCACACACACCATATACATCATCCACCACATGCATCACACCACACCTGTCCCACACATCATTCCCACCACAGTACTGTACACATACACCTTACACACCACGTGCGCTGTACACCACATGCATCACACACACCACATGCATCACACCACCCCTGTCCCACACATCATTCCCACCACAGTACCGTGCACATACACCATACACACCACGTGCGCTGTACACCACATGTATCACACACACCACATGCATCACACCACACCTGTCCCACACATCATTCCCACCACAGTACCGTGCACATAAACCATACACACCATGTGTGCCATCTACCACACACATCACACACACCACATATATCATCCACCATATGCATCATCACACCACACCTGTCCCACGCATCATTCCCACCACAGTACTGTACACATACACCATACACACCATGTGTGCCATCTACCACACACATCACACACACCACATATATCATCCACCATATGCATCATCACACCACACCTGTCCCACACATCATTCCCACCACAGTACCGTGCACATAAACCATACACACCATGTGTGCCATCTACCACACACATCACACACACCACATATATCATCCACCATATGCATCATCACACCACACCTGTCCCACGCATCATTCCCACCACAGTACTGTACACATACACCATACACACCATGTGTGCCATCTACCACACACATCACACACACCACATATATCATCCACCATATGCATCATCACACCACACCTGTCCCACACATCATTCCCACCACAGTACCGTGCACATAAACCATACACACCATGTGTGCCATCTACCACACACATCACACACACCACATATATCATCCACCATATGCATCATCACACCACACCTGTCCCACGCATCATTCCCACCACAGTACCGTACACATACACCATACACACCATGTGTGCCATCTACCACACACATCACACACACCACATATATCATCCACCATATGCATCATCACACCACACCTGTCCCACGCATCATTCCCACCACAGTACCGTACACATACACCATACACACCACGTGCACCATGCACCCCGCGCACCTAAGTTCCCAGACTGCATAACCTGTAAGGTTCCAGGATCTGCAGTGGAATCTTCTGAAGCGGTAGCTTGCCCACTCTGCTCCCTGAAGCCCCTTGCACTCTCCTGAACCGTGAATTGTGCAGCTCCCCCAGGACCTACACATCCTTCTAGGGCTTGACAGCTTCTCATGGTGGCCAGGCCTGTTGGGACGGTCACTGGGTGGGACCAGGACCCGAGGTGCTGTATGGCCAACTCTAGTCTAATCTGTGGGGCCCTGCGGCTGCTGTCACCCCCGGGTTCCTGTGGTGTTGCTGATGGAGAATGACTGGGCTGTAGGGCTGCTTTCCTCTGATCCAGGCATCCAGCAGCAGTAGGGTCTGAGCCCAGGCTTGTCTGCCTTCCAGTGACACCTCCTTTTGTAAGGTTTTGTGTCCCCATCACATGACCTCTATGCCCCTGTCTGTGTGTCCCCCCTTTACATGACCTCTGTGACCCCGTCTGTGTGTGCTCTGGTTGTGTGTCCTCTGTGTCACATGACCTCTGTGCCCCGTCTGTGTGTGCTCTGGTTGTGTGTCCCCTGTGTCACATGACCTCTGTGCCCCCATCTGTGTGTGCTCTGGTTGTGTGTCCCCCGTGTCACATGACCTCTGTGCCCCGTCTGTGTGTGCTCTGGTTGTGTGTCCCCCCATCACATGACCTCTGTGCCCCGTCTGTGTGTGCTCTGGTTGTGTGTCCCCCCATCACATGACCTCTGTGCCCCCATCTGTGTGTGCTCTGGTTGTGTGTCCCTGTCACATGACCTCTGTGCCCCGTCTGTGTGTGCTCTGGTTGTGTGTCCTCTGTGTCACATGACCTCTGTGCCCCGTCTGTGTGTGCTCTGGTTGTGTGTCCCCCCATCACATGACCTCTGTGCCCCGTCTGTGTGTGCTCTGGTTGTGTGTCCCCCCATCACATGACCTCTGTGCCCCTATCTTTGTGTGCTCTGGTTGTGTGTCCCTGTCACATGACCCCTGTGCCCCCTTCTGTGTGTCCTGTGGTTTTGTATCCCTGTCACATGACCTCTGTGCCCCTGTCTGGTTTTGTGTCCCTGTCACATGACCTCTGTGCCCCTGTCTGTGTGTGCTCTGGTTGTGTGTCCCTGTCACATAAACTCTGTGTTCCTGTCTGTGTGTGCTCTGGTTGTGTGTCCTTCCCATCACATGACCTCTGTGCCCCCTGCCTGAGGGTCGTCTGCTTTTGTGTCACACACCCCTCTCTCCCACATTTCCTCTGCTTCCAATTGGCTTTCCCTGAGCTGCAAGTCTCTCTCAGGAGGAGTGAGGTTTTCCTGTCTGATTTCCTGTGACTCTGTGAGGTTCAGAGAACAACCTTGGATCCACACTGCTGGGGGCTGGGTTTTACCCCTGGCAGGACAGTGTGAGGCGCACAGATTGTGGGGAAAGCCTTGGCCTTCAGCATGGGTGGCTGCAGCCTGTGATCTCTTCTGCCCTTGTTGAGGTCCCCGCTCCCCAGGCGCTCTTTGAGTGAGTAGCCGTGGTCTCTGGTTTTGTCCAGGGGCTTGCTTTCTTTTGGGTTCAGATGGCAGTAGGAGTCACCCTCCTCCTGTCGTGGTGTGCGTGATTCTCTGTGTCTGCTGGGAAAAACTGAATGTGTCTCTAACTCACTGCAGAGTGTTTACCTTGTGCTGTGGTCAGAGATGGTTCAGAGCCACAGGGCCAGGTCACATGCCAAGCAGGCACCATTTTATCCACAGGACCTGCTGTCCATGGGTTCCCACCTTGGGGGGCGGGGGTCCTGGGAGACACTGAGAGGTCATGTTCTTGTTGTCTAGGTCCGCTTGCCCCTACACTGACCCATGACCCACAAGGAATGGCATTGTTGTGTCACCTGATAAAATTTGGAGGATTTGAAACATATGGAGAAGCAAGCCCAGTGAAGCCATGTGTGCTCCCAGCTCTGGCTGCTGCTGCGGTGGCCAGCTCCTGACCTGCCCCTCATGCTTTCCTTTGCTTCCCCAGGCCTCTTTAAAAAGCAGATCCCAGAGAGCTGATGGTTTGATCCATACAGCCTTCTCTGTGTATGTCTATAAGAAACAGCCACGGATGTGCAGAACACGGATGTCAGCAGTCCTTAACGTGTCAGGCACCATCCATGTCATCACTGCACACGGATGTCACAGCAGTCCTTAGCATGTCAGACACCATCCAGTGTTTCTGCCTTCTGCCAACCTTAACCAGGACCCCAAGGCCAGCCCCTCAGTCTCTTAAATCTCCTTAGTGCAGTCCCCACCCTGGTGGTCTTTTGTCCTTGTTTTTTTTTTTTTTTTTTTTTTTTAATTTTATTTATTTAGTTGAAAGTTGGAGTTACCAACAGAGAGAGGGAGAGACAGAGAAAAAGATTTTCCAACTACTGGTTCATTCCCTAATGACTGTAACAGCCAGAGCTGGGATGATCTGAAGCCAGGAGCCAGGAGCATCTTCCAGGTCCGTCACATGGGTGCTGGGACCCAAGCAGTTGGGCCATCTTCCCCTGCTTTCCCAGGCCATAGCTGAGAGCTGGTTTGGGAGAGGAGCAGCTGTGACATGAACTGGCACCCATACGGGATGCCAGCACTGCAGGCGGAGGCTTAGCCTGCTACGCCACAACGCTGGCTCCATATCAGTGGGAGTTTTGGGTTTGGGGAAACCCTGGGCTTGCCTGTGGTGGTGGTAGCTGTTGTGTTGTTGTTTGTACCCTGCCACAGTGCTCGGCACATCCTGTCTCTGCAGACTGGGGTGAGACCTGGGGTCTGAGCTGATTCAGGGTCCGTTGGGGGAGACCACAGCACCCCCCTATAAGGGCTGTTTTGTCCTCATGGGTGAGCCCTGGTAATGATCTGCGTGTGTGATGCATCAGAAGATGGCGGCTGGGGGAGGGGCCCTGGCTCTGTCGTTCCTGCCTTCCTTAGCTTCATGAGAAATATAAAATGGATGCCTGAATCCTTCCCTGACTCACCAGGTTTCAAAAGAATGAGTTGATTCCTAAGGGTGATCAGTGAGTTTTTTTTTTTTTTAAAGATTTATTTATTTATTTGAGAGTCAGAGTTACACAGAAGGAGAGGCAGAGAGAGAGAGAGAGGTCATCCATCCAATGGTTCACTCCCCATTTGACCGCAATGGCCAGAGCTGCGCCGATCCAAAGCCAGGAGCCAGGAGCTTCTTCCAGGTCTCCCGGGCAGTGCAGGGGCCCAAGGACTTGGGCCATCTTCTACTACTTTACTAGGCCATAGCTGAGAGCTTGATGGGAAGTGGAGCAGCCAGGACTTGAACTGGCGCCCATATGGGATGCTGGCACTGCAGGCCATGGTTTTACCTGCTAGGCCACACGCTGGCCCCCAGTGAGGAGTTTTGAACGTATTTTTAGGAGAGAGGAGACAGGGCATGAAGCCGCGGCCAGACCAGGTGTATTCAGAAGAACAGCCCGGGAGGGGTTCACTCCCAGGTGAACTCATGGCAGAGAGCGAGTCCCTCCCTTACAGACGGCTGGTTTAAGCAGTGCAAAGTGGTGGGAGGGGTTGGGGGTCGGGGGGGTCTGAGCTAAAGCTGAGCTGCCGAGATAGAGGCAGAGCCTGGGCTGGATCTGAAGGCCCTGCGAGATCAGTGTGAGCTGTGAGGGGTCTGGGCTGAGGCTGGGCTGCGCTGAGCCGCCGAGCTGGGGGAGAGAGCCGGGGGCAGTGGGGTGAGCTCTGGCTGAGGCTGGACTGCGCTGAGCCGCCGAGCTGGGGGAGAGAGCCGGGGGCAGTGGGGTGAGCTCTGGCTGAGGCTGGACTCTCCAGATAGTGGTGTGTCCAGCAGTCCAGGCAGGGCGGGGCTGATCAAGGCAGGGTGGGGCCGGGTTAGCAGGGCGGGGAAATGGGGGCCTGCTTGTTATGTAGGTCAGAGGTCAACATGCATCTGAGGCTTATTGCTTTGCTCCATCACATATCATGATGAATCCACAGATTCTTGAAAACATCTGCAGTCTTTTAAAATTTATTTATTTATTTATTTTATTTGTTTGAGAGACAGCTCTCTCTGCTACTTCACTCCCCAAATACTTGGATCAGTTTGGGCTGGGCCAGGCTGAAGTCAGGAGCCAGAAGTTCAATCCAAGTCTGCCGTGTGGTGGCAGGAACCCAGGTACTTGAGCCATCACCTGCTGCCTCATAGGGTGTGCGTTTGCAGGAAGCTGGCATGGATGTGGGGCTGCAGCTTGCACCCAGGCACTCCACTATGGGGTGTGGGCGTCCTGGGTGGTGTGCTGAGTGCCAGGCTGGAGGCCCACCCCCAGTTCACTGCATGTGCCTCACCCAGTGGCACCTGCTGTGCTTCGTTGTGCTCAGGTCATCCCACCCTGGGCAGTAGGGGCCTCTCATGCTGGTTCTGGGACATGACCCCAGGAGTCTTGCTGTCTGGGACTTTTGCTGGAAATTGTCTCGTTCTGAGTGCCCAGGGGTTTGTCTTCCCACTGCCATCCGTTGGATTTGCACCAATCAAACTGTTGAGAGGGAATCTCAGTGTGGCTTTAATTAGTTTTTCTCTTGTTGAGAGTGAGGGTGAACATCTTTCTATGTGGCTGGGAGCCATTTGCATTTTTTCCAGTGAATTCTTGGTTCATATATTTTTAAAGATACATTTATTTATTTGAAAGGCAGAATTACTGAGAGGGAAAGACAGAGACAGAGAACTTCCATCTGTAGTTCACTCTCCAAATGGCTGCACCAGCTGGAGCTGGGCCAGGCCAAAGCCAGGAGCCAGAAGCTTCATCTGGGTCTACATGTTGGCCCACTGCTTTCCCAGGCACATCAGGAGGAAGCTGCATTGGAACTGGAGCAGGTGGGACTTGAACCTGCACTCTTATGGGTGTCCAGTGTTGCAGACGAGGCTTAGTTTGCTGTGACATAATGCTGGCCAGGTCCCTGTTTTTGTCATGTGTTTAGCTTTTGCAGTGTGGTTGCCCTGTTTCTTTTTAGAGCTCTTTTTATTAAAGATGTTAATCCTTGAGACTGGTGCTGTGGTGCAGTGGATCAAGCTGCTGTCTTCAGCGCTGGCATTAGCCTGTATGGGCATCGGTTTGATTCCTGGCTGCTCCACTTCTGATTCTGCTAATGCTCCTGGGAAGGCAGCGGAGAATGGCCCAAGTGCTTGGGCCTACACTGACATGGGATACACAGAAGAAGTTCCTGGCTTCAGCCTGGCCCAGTCCTGGTTGTTGTGGCTATTTGGGGAGTGAACCAGCCAATGGAAGATCTTTCTGTCTCTACCTCTCTATATATAATTCTGACCTTCAAATAAGTAAATAAATAAATCTTGATAAAGAGATGTTAGCTCTTGGTTTGGGAATAAATTGCAAATATTTTTTTCTACTTGGTCATTTTTATTTGCTATGGTATTTTTTTTCACCATGCAGAAGTTTAAAACAGTGTATTATGTAATAAAATTGATCTATTTTTACAAATCACTCCTGGATTTTAAGTCACAGAAAGGTTTTCCCTGCTTGCAGTCACAGGGGAATCCTGTGTGACTCTGCTATTTTGGGTTCAAGCGCAGTTCAAGGGAAGTTCTGGTCTTCTTTCCCACGTGGTGATACCGTCACCCAGCTTGCTGGACAGCACGTGTGTCCTCACTGAGGTGCGGTGCTGTCCTCACACACGCCCGGGGCCGCCTCCTTGATGACACTGCCGTCAGTCCTGAGATGTGCTCACACTGCCCCGCCCAGCACTGTCCCTCTTCCTAGTGATTCTTTCTTGTTTATTTTTGCAAATGAACTTTACAATCCGCTCACCTAACTCAAGGTTGAAAAAGTATCTGATTTATTGAGGTGTACTGCACGACAAAATATTTACAAAAATGAACATCTTTAGAATGCTGTCGTCCTATCTGAAGATGTAGTATCTGTTCCGTTGATTCAAGTCCACGCTCATTTTTCAGGTTTCTCATGGTTTTCTTCCTGCAGGCTCTGAGCAGTTCTTCCAGGCTTGATCCTGGGCACTGTATTCTACTGCAGGAAGTAGTGTTTTCTCTTCATTAGACTCCTACTCACGTTTCTCCAGCACCTGCCGCCTCTCCAGTCTTTCTTGTCACTTGTAGGTTTCCCAGTGATTATTCTTGAGTTTTGAGATCCTTACCCCGGGTGCTCCCTCTGCTCTGCTGGCATTGGCCCTACCTGAGGGACGTGCTGTCTGCCTTGTTCCAGTGTTTTCTGGGTACTGAGATGATGGATTTGTGGTTTTCCTCTGCTGATTACTTTGTCTGTTGGCTCAACATTGAGATTAACTAATAATCTCTGCTCCTTTCTTCCTCCTGGCTACTGATGGCTGAACTTGCCGTGCTCCTTGGCACGTGTTTCATGGTAGCACTGCAGGGCCACTGCCACACATGCAGCGCCACACGCTGCCTCGTGTGTTCTTACACACGCTGCCTTGCGACTATAATCAGATCCATTAAAAATAGATATTGATATTCTAAGTGCATTTTCTAGTTGTTTGCTGCTGCTATACAAAAGTAGAATGAGTTTTTGTATGTTGCCCGTTAGTCCTACAACTTTGCTGGTTTATTATTAACTATGTTATTATTATTATTTTGACAGATAGAGTTAGACAGTGAGAGAGTGTGGGGAGCAACTCGGACTAGACTAAGTTACTGGAATTAAGACTTATTCTATGCATCTGCTCTCCCACAATATGGCGCTGGGAGAGGAGAAAACAGCTTCTACACACCTGCCTCCAGTTCAACCAATAAACTGTAGGACCTGCTCCTGATTGGAGGAGAGCAGCGTACTCGGCGTGTGGGCAGCCGAGTTGGGATTGGCGGAGGAGGACTATAAAGGAGGAGAGAGACAACATGCACCAGGAACATCTAAGGGGAACATCTATCTGAAGGAACACCTGTGCAGCCCCCGAGAGAGCCGGCCGGCGGTGTGCCGCTCCCCCGCGGAAGTGGGGAATGTGGCAGGGGGAACTGCCCTTCCACGGAGGTGGAAGGGATGGCAGCCAACCCGGGAAGAACCAGCAGCAAACCCGGGGAGGGCCGAGCAGACAAAAGAACAGCGCAGGGTCCTGTGTCGTTCCTCCACGAAGAGGGGGAGCGACAAGAGAGACAGAGAGAAAGGTCTTCCTTCCATTGGTTCGCCCCCCAAATGGCCACCACGGCCAGAGCTATGCCGATCCGAAGCCAGGAGCCTGGTCTCCCATGCGGGTGCAGGGCCCAAGCACCCGAGCCATCCTCCACTGCCTTCCTGGGCCACAGCAGAGAGCTGGACTGGAAGTGGAGCAACCAGGACAGAATCCAGCACCCATATGGGATGCCGGCGCTGCAGGCAGAGGATTAACCAAGTGAGCCACGGTGCCGGCCCCAACTATAATATTATTAATTAATAATTACTAATAGTTAATGTGTCTTAGTGTTATATTATTATCATTTTAGCCCTTGTAGGTGTTTTCCGTTTCCTGAGGATTGCCCACATGGCCGAGTCTGTTTTATTGCCTGTGTTCTCTCCCCTTTGACGCATCACAGGCATTTGTTTCACCTCGTCTGACCTCAACCCCAGACACCCCAGGGCTGGACTGTGCCGCTCATGCTGTACCTTGAGAGCAGCTCTCGTGTCCCCGTCACGTGTCCCTGTCACAGTCCTGTTGTGTCCCATCACATGTCCACATCATGTCCCCATCACACATCCCCTGCCTTCTTTTGTTGAGCTCCTGAGGGCTGCATGCTGGACATCGTGAGTGTGATATGAAGGCCCCGAATTGTGTTGGTTTCTCTGAAGAGTGTTGACATCTTGTTTTGGCAGATGGTTAGCTTTGTTCAGACTCTGGATGCCAACTGCTGTGCCTGGGCTGGGGATGGACGCGTCTCAGAGCAGCTCTTTAAGCCATGGCTGCCATCTTGCCTTTGTGTGTCGCACTTGTGTGTGGGTCAGAATTCGGCCAGTTGACCTGGCTTGGTTCACAACACAGTGTGAGTTCTCCTTCTCTTGTTCCTTCCTTCACGGTTCCCCCTCATTTCCCAGCAGCCTTTGGTTCGAAAGAGGTAGACTTGCTGCCAGAGCCGCAGGCGTTGCCCACCTGCACGCCATAGCCATGGTCCCCTCAGGCAGCACCACAGTGCACCGCAAACCCAGTCAGGCCGGCCCCTCGCTCCGGGTTTGCTCCTCTCCAGAATCACCTGCTTTGTGCAGTCCTCAGAGCTCTCAGGGCTCCGGAGAGTGGGTGGCGGTGGTTTGGTCTGTGGAGGGCTTACCCTGCTCCAGCCCCCCGCAGGCACAGACCTGCGGGAAGTGTCCATAGGATCCAGCCATTTATGCTGCCTTAGGTGGTGTCAGGGGTTGCACCTGAGCGATGTAAGCATCTGGGAGCCCTGGGCCCATCCCCCATGGGTGCCGAGGTTCAGCAGGGAGCGCAGCTGTGTGAACGCCCTCCTGGGGTGAGTTTTGGTCTCCAGAGTCCTTCAGCAGTGTTTTCTCAACTCTACCCCCGACAGAGCCTTGCTTGAGCTGAGCTGAGGCTGGGCAGGGGCTCACCGGTCAGCAGCGGCAGCTCTGAGGTATTTCCTGCCCAAGTGTTGAGCCTAGTATGGCACTGCTCGCTCTGGAGCCAGGCATGTGAGGCAGCGATGGGGTGCTTCTCCTAGCCTGCGAGCCCGCTTGGCAAGCAGCCCTGTCCGCTGGATAGATGTACGGGCCAGTGGGGCAGTATCTCCCGTCTCCAGTTGCACCATGAGGTCCCCAGCAGGGCAGGGCTTGTCCCTAGGAGGGCAGGACTGTGTCTACAGCAGTTTGGGGAGTGGCAACACTGATAGGATTCCACACCCTGAATCCTGGGAAGTGCGGGCCCTGGACCTGGTGCCCATGTGCGTCTTCTGTGTGACTTTCACACCAATCAGCTATTGCTAATCTCATCATGAGGGGCCTTCAGAGTTCATAGAAAATAGAATTAAAAGGTAAGTTTATTTTGTTGCAAAAAATAGTTGAGATCTGTGCATAATTTTTCCATAATGTGTGTTTTACATGAACTTTGTGAAGCTCCATGATATTTGTAAACCTCCCCGAGCACTGAGCTTCCGTGGGCTGAGGTGTCCATGGGATATCTCTAGTAATTGTTCTTGTCTTCTCTACTGGTCTGTGATGATGCTGAAGGCTAGACTGGATTCCTGAACAACTTGCCTACTCAGCAGTGCCTAGCTCAGTACATCACAGGAAACCAGTGCAGAGCCCTGGGCCTGAGCCGAACACAAGGCCTGTAAGTTTGTGGCTGTAAAATTCACAGCAGGTGGTCTTAAAGCCATGCAGAGAATACCTCGTGGTGGGGCTCCCAGTGCACAGTGTGGAATGCTGGGAGTGAGGTGCTAGAAGGGGCAGCTCTGAGGATCTGAGCTTTCCCCTAAGCACAGGGACTCACATCCTAGCTGGGAGCTCCACCAGGTGGACGCGGCTGAAAGCTGAGGGGTTTAATCCGGTTAAATCATGGGGCAGGGTCCTGACTGACACCTTGACTGGAGTTAGAATTTGACACCACAAAAGTGAGGACACGGCTGGGTAGGGCTTTTCTCTCCTCCTGGGCAGGAGCCATCAGCTCCATGGCCGCCCCAGGGGACTCTGGACCCTTAGCCACAGCCATGCCTGTCACCCCACATGTCTGTCATTAGTGCTTTCTTTTCTTCTTTTTTTTTTTTTAACATTTATTATATACATATTATGTGCCATACATACTTCTTTTTTTAAAAAAGATTTATTTATTTGAAAGTCAGAGTTACACAGAGAAAGAAGGTGAAGCAGAGAGAGAGAGAGGTCCTCCATTGGCTGGCTTACTTCTCAACTGGCTGCAACAGCTGGAGCTGTGCCAATCCAAAGCCAGGAGCCAGGAGTTTCCTCTGGGTCTCCCATGTGGGTGCAGGGGCCCAAGGACTTGGGCCATCTTCTGCTGCTTTCCTAGGCCATAGCAGAGAGCCAGATCAGAAATGGAGCAGCCGGGACTCAATCCGGCACCCATATGGGATGCTGGCACTGCTACACCACAGCACTGGCTCCTGTCCTCAGAGCTTTCTAACCCAGCAGAGTCCACTCCTAAAATTGTTCATCCAGGGTAGCTGCTGGTTCTGTTTTACTCTCTTGATCCATTGTGTGAAGAGCACTTTTTGGGCCTCGGTCCCTGGTGCCTGCACTGCACGGACTCCCAGGTGCCAGGCCTTGGCTGCAATGCCGCCCCCCCACCCCTGGCTCCACAAGCTCACACCTCACGCGAGAAGACCAAGGCTGAGTGCTGTGGCCAATTTCTCAGGGTCACATGGTAAGTTAAAATTTTTATCTATTTTTTATTTACTTGAGAGACAGAGAGCAAGCTCCTATTCACTGGTTCACTCCCCAAATGCCCATAATGGCCCTGGATGACCCAGAACTGAAGATTAGAGCTCAATCCAGGTCTCCCCTATAGGTGGCAGGGACTTAAGTACTTGAGACTTCCACATTGCCTTCCAGGGTGTGCATTAGCAGGAAGCTGGAGTCAGCAGCCAGAGCTGAGACTTGAGCCCAGATACTCCATGAGAGCCGTGCAAGTCTTAAGTGCCAGCAGATGCCCACTGCTGCCACCTCACACCGCCTGTCATCAACAGCAAGTCTCTGTGACTGAAATCTGGGTCACCCTGACAGTTCAATGTTTCTGCCTTTACAACACAGAAAAAATAAGAATAACAATGTGGTACTTCCTGTATTTCTTGAATGAACATTTTTAAAAATTTTACCGTGATAGCCCTCCTTGGTTAGAGGGTTAGCTGCTAAGATATGGCGACACCAGGCCATATTTGGTGCCTAGAATTGAGCTCCATTTAAAAATAGTCTAAGTTGACAAAAACGGTTTATAGTTATAACATTTTGAAATAGGTGAGCATGATGGGACGGTGGGCAGTGCGCTCTGCCTTGTGATGGGTGTGCACCTGGACGCCTGGTGGCTGGGAGGGCAGCCCTCACAGCCCCTTCTGTCTTGGTCCCACCTTTTGGGCAGCCTCTGGGAACCCTGTTCTCGCAGATGCACCATGCGGTGAGCCAGCCCCTGAGTGCAAGAACGCAGTCACTTCAGGTTCGTGAGTTAATTAAGCAGCAGTCTCTAGGTCACCTGACTTTTCCAGAGACTTTGGCCTGCAGCAGACGGCAGAGCTGAGATTCTGATCACCCAGCAGAGGTCAGACCCTGCAGTGAAGGACCTGTGGAGCTGGGGCAGCTGCAGGCTTCCCCACAGTGGCCTTTGGCAGGGTCTGGCAGCATGGCCACTGTCTGCCTGGCCGTGGTCCTTCCCAGGGTCCTTCCCAGGCCAGATTTGGATCTCACAGAGCCTTGTGATAGCAGCAGATGGAGAAGGGGCCCAGAGGGCAAGGTGTGCAGGTGACAGAGCAGCTCCTGTGCACCAGCTCTGCAGGAGACCTATTCTCACCCTGCACATACAGGCAAGTGAGCCTGTCCCCGCCATCAGCATGCCACACCAATGCTTCATCAGAAGCCACCCAAACGCCAGGGCTGGCACACACCGGTTCACACAGGGACTAGTGGGGTGGGCTGGGGCTACTCTGCTTTCCATGTCCGCCCTGCCTGGGACAGGGCCCAAAGGGTATGCACCTGTTATGGTAGTGGCACCCATGTGCAGACAAGCGCCATGGCTGGGCCCCACTTCAGAGATGGGGAGAGCTCCCTGGACCCCAGGGCAAGGGTCCCCAGTCTGCAGTCCTGGGGAATAGCTCTGTCAGACACTGGGAAAGGTCCTTTTCTGGCAGCTTCCTCCAGAAGTAACCCCAGCATCACTGCAGGAGCCAGCAGCTGCATCCTGAGCACACCCAGGAGAACCAAGGCCCTGCACTGCCAGCCTGAGACAGTGCAGCTCACAGTAGCACAGAGGGTCCAGCAGAGCGGACTGGTTGAGCGAGACAAAGGTCTCATGAATGGGTGTGATTCAGTCTTAAACAAGAAGGGAGCTCCCGTACCTGCTGCTGCGCCCAGGAGTCCGGGACAGTCTACATGAGGAAGATAGGCTGAGGCCGTGGCCCCAGGCACAGAGTGCCAAGTCTGCAGGGACAGGAAGCAGGGGCCAGGAGGCAGGGCTTGGCGGGGACAGAGTTTCAGCTGGAGATGATGAAAAGTTCAGAAAACAGACTGGTGACCGTGCAGGACATGGAGCGTGGCTGAAGCCCCGGCTGTGCCTGAGAGAGGATGAGGGCACAGACACCACTGCTATGCTGCCACAGTGAGGGGAGACAGGAGAGCGGGAGGGGAGGTCAGCAAGGGGGAGGGGGAGGAGATGGGCAGAGGAAGGGAAGGAAGAAGAGAGGAAGGAGAGAAGGGGTGAGGGAGGGAGGAAGAGGGAGGGGAGAGGCAGACGATAGAGGAAGAGAGGAAAGGGTGAGGGTGGAGGGGGACAAGAGGGAGGGAGGAAGGGGGAGGGGAGAGGCAGAGAAACAGGAAGAGAGGGAGGGGTGAGGATGGAGGGGGATTAGAGGGAGGGAGGCAGAGGGAGGGGAGAGGCAGAGAGACAACAGGAAGAGAGGAAGGGAGGGGGGAGGAGGGACGAGCTGGAGGAAGGAAGAGGGAGGGGAGAGGCAGACAACAGGAAGAGAGGGAGGGGTGAGGGTGGAGGGGGGATGAGAGGGAGGGAGGCAGAGGGAGGGGAGGGGCAGAGAGAACAGAGGAAGAGAGGAAGGGAGGGGGAGGAGGGACGAGCTGGAGGAAGGAAGAGGGAGGGGAGAGGCAGACAACAGGAAGAGAGGGAGGGGTGAGGGTGGAGGGGGGATGAGAGGGAGGGAGGGAGGGGAGGGGCAGAGAGACAACAGAGGAAGAGAGGGAGGGGTGAGGGTGGAGGGGGAACGAGAGGGAGGAAGGAAGAGGGAGGGGAGAGGCAGAGAGACGACAGAAGAAAAGAGGACGGGGTGGGGGGAAGGGAGGGTGAGCGGGAGGGAGGAAGAGGGAAAGAGAAGGGGAGAGGAGAGAGTCTGCAGCTTATGTAGACAGGAAGCTGGGAGCTTGGGTCACCTGCCAGGCTCAGGTGTGATTTAGTGGGGGCCAAGCTGAGGGAGCCCAGGTGACCCCAGAACCTTCCACTCTGCTCCCTGGTCAACTCTGCCAATGGCTTAGCCAACACCCTGGGCTGCAGCTGGGCAGATCCAGTCTGGGCTGCAACAGGGTGCTGAATGGGGGAGTCTGTTTGGGGCAGCCTGCATGCTGCAGCCTGAGGTTCCCTTCTCAGATTTCACCCCTTTCCAAGGCACGAACAGAGCCCCGGAACAGAGCCCCGGGAAGGGACTGACTGTTCCAGGAGACTTGAAACTGTAACTGAAGGCTGATGATGATTGAGGCAGGTGGACGAACACCTGCTGAGCATAAACCCCAGAGTTCAACTACCCAGCTCCCGCCAAGGAGGTAACCATGGAAACTTGGCAATCCAAAGCACCACTGGTCTCCAAGCAACACACACAGCAGCCACGTTGGGCAGGGTCCTGCTGGCGGCTGTGTTTCAGTGATGGTCTGTTTGGGGTGTATTTGCCCACGGAAGGAGCAGGGTGCGGGGAGCCCACTGCCACACACTTTCTGGCTGTGTTCTCGGGGTGGAGAAAGAGCCTGGGTTTGTCTGAGGCATTGTGCTCAAGAGATCATTTGAGTGGAAAGAGGCATGGTTTGTGTGTGTAGTGTGGTTTGTGTGTATAGGATGGTTCTGTGTATATGATGGTTTGTGTGTATAGGGTGGCTGGGTGTATAGGATGGTTTATATAGGATGGTTTGCGTGTATAGCGTAGTTTGTATAGGATGGTTGTGTGTATTAGGTGGTTGTATAGGATGGTTTGTGTGTATAGGATGATTGTGTAGGATGGTTGGGTGTATAAGGTAGTTGTATAGGATGATTGTGTATAGGATGGTTTGTGTGTATAGCATGATTGTGTAGAATAGTTGTGTGTATAGGATGGTTTGTGTTTTGTGTGTAGGGTGGCTGGATGTATAGGGTGGTTGTATGTATAGGGTTGTATATGTATAGGGTGGTTGTATGTAGGATGGCTGAGTGCATAGAATGGTTTGTGTGTATAGGATGGTTGTGTGTATAAGGTGGTTGTATGGGGTGGTTGTGTGTATAGGATGGTTTGTATAGGATGGCTGGGTGTATAGGGTGGTTATGTATAGGATGGTTGTGTATAGGATGGTTTGTGTGTATAGGGTGGTTGTATATAGGGTAGTTGTGTGTATAGGATTGTGTGTATAGGATGGTTTGTGTGTATAGGATGGCTGGGTGTATAGGGTAGTTGTATGTATAGGATGATTTGTGTGTATAGGATGATTATGTAGGATGGTTGTGTGTATAAGGTGGTTGTATAGGATGGTTGTGTGTATAGGATGGTTGTGTGTATAGGATGGTTTGTATAGGGTGGCTTGTTGTATAGGGTGGTTGTGTGTAGGATGGTTTGTGTGTATAGGGTGGTTGTATATAGGGTAATTGTGTGTATAAGATGGCTGTGTATAGGATAGTTTGTGTATATAGAGTGGCTGGGTGTGTAGGATGGTTGTGTGTATAGGATTGTGTGTATAGGATGATTGTGTAGGATGGTTGTGTATATAAGGTAGTTGTATAGGATGGTTGTGTGTATAGGATGGTTTGTGTAGGGTGGCTGGTGTATAGGGTGGTTGTATATAGGGTGGTTGTGTGTATAGGATGGTTGAGTGTATAGGATGGTGGTTTGTATAGGATGGTTGTGTGTATAGGATGGTTTGTGTAGGGTGGCTGGTATATAGGGTGGTTGTATATAGGGTGGTTGTGTGTATAGGATGGTTGCGTGTATAGGATGGTTGTGTATATAGAATTGTTGTGTGTAGGTGGCTGGGTGTATAGGATGGTTTGTGTGTCAGCATGATTTGTATATATGGGGTAGTCTGTATAGGATGGTTTGTGTAGGGTGGCTGGTGTATAGGGTGGTTGTATATAGGGTGGTTGTGTGTATAGGATGGTTGAGTGTATAGGATGGTGGTTTGTATAGGATGGTTGGTATAGGTTGGCTGGGTGTATAGGGTGGTTGTATATAGGGTGGTTGTGTGTATTGGATGGTTGCATGTATAGGATGGTTGTGTATATAGAATTGTTGTGTGTAGGGTGGCTGGGTGTATAGGATGGTTTGTGTGTCAGGATGATTTGTATATATGGGGTAGTCTGTATAGGATGGTTTGTGTAGGGTGGCTGGGTGTATAGGGTGGTTGTGTGTAGGATGGTTTGTGTGTATAGGGTGGTTGTATATAGGGTAGTTGTGTGTATAGGATGGCTGTGTATAGGATAGTTTGTGTATATAGAGTGGCTGGGTGTGTAGGATGGTTGTGTGTATAGGATTGTGTGTATAGGATGGTTGTGTGTGTAGGATGGTTGTGTGTATAGGATGATTTATAGGATGATTGTGTAGGATGGTTGTGTGTATAGGATTGTGTGTATAGGATGATTGTGTAGGATGGTTGTATATATAAGGTAGTTGTATAGGATGGTTGTGTGTATAGGATGGTTTGTGTAGGGTGGCTGGTGTATAGGGTGGTTGTATATAGGGTGGTTGTGTGTATAGGATGGTTGAGTGTATAGGATGGTTGTGTGTATAGGATGGTTTGTGTAGGGTGGCTGGTGTATAGGGTGGTTGTATATAGGGTGGTTGTGTGTATAGGATGGTTGCGCGTATAGGATGGTTGTGTATATACAATTGTTGTGTGTAGGTGGCTGGGTGTATAGGATGGTTTGTGTGTCAGGATGATTTGTATATATGGGGTAGTCTGTATAGGATGGTTTGTGTAGGGTGGCTGGTGTATAGGGTGGTTGTATATAGGGTGGTTGTGTGTATTGGATGGTTGCATGTATAGGATGGTTGTGTATATAGAATTGTTGTGTGTAGGTGGCTGGGTGTATAGGATGGTTTGTGTGTCAGGATGATTTGTATGTATGGGGTAGTCTGTATAGGATGGTTTGTGTAGGGTGGCTGGTGTATAGGGTGGTTGTATATAGGGTGGTTGTGTGTATTGGATGGTTGCATGTATAGGATGGTTGTGTATATAGAATTGTTGTGTGTAGTGTGGCTGGGTGTATAGGATGGTTTGTGTGTCAGGATGATTTGTATATATGGGGTAGTCTGTATAGGATGGTTTGGGTCTACAGGATGGTTGGGGTATATAGGATGCTTTGTGTGTATGGGGTGGTTTGTGGGTATAGGATGGTTTGCTGTACAGCATGGTTTCTTTTTCTCATACCAGGTTTCTAGTGCATAAATTGGGCAGTAGTCAGATTTTCCACCAGCAGGAGATGCCTTCCCATGGGGAGGGAGGACTTGACCTGGACCTGCATTGAACTTCTCTGAGTGGACACAGCACAGGTTGGAGTGAGCCTTTTTACAAAGCAGTGTCTCTCTGCCTCCCTCTGTCTCCTCCCTAGCTTTCTGCTTTAGGCCTCATCTCTCTCGGAAGCTTGCCAGCCTGTCATCCGCGTGAGGGACATGTGAATGTTGCGCTGGGGGAGGGGGCACTGGTGGCGTCTGCTAATGAAATGTGTCACTCAGCTTGTGCATGCATCAAGATGACTGTGTCATTTGGCAGATCCGTGAGGGTGGGCAGCTCCGTCTGGACTGAAGATTACTTGAGGAGAAGCTGTGTGGAGGCTGGAGCCTCAGCCAGGCAGGCCGGGTTCCTGGGTTACGGATGGGGGCTGCAGCCCACGCAGAGCTTGGCCCATGCTGAGGCTGTCCCTGTGGACGCAAGCTCTGTGCCCATAGGTGCGAGGGATCGCGTGTGCACTCATGGCTGGGCCTTTGTGTCATGTCCACCTGGAAGCAGATTGCTGAGGGAGTGCCTGAAAGAAGGCCTGCCTTCTGATTCTGGCGTTCCTCACTTCTGAAGCTCAGCATCTTACGTGCGTGGGTCCTGTTTTACCATTGCAAGATGACGACCAGAGAATCTTCTCTTTCCTGTTTCTAAAGCAGTTGCTTCCTGAAGGACAGAAATCTGCACCGGTGTCTCCCAGCAGGGCCTGAGGCACTGTCCACCTGGCCCTGTGCCCCTGGCAGCACCGGCCCAGCCTCCGTCTGCTCCGTCGTGGCCCTGTGCCCAGGAGGGAGGAAGGCAGGACACGTTGGGCAGAACTCTGGCAGCTGCATGTGCACCTTTGCCATGGCCCAGACGTGTTAGATGCAGAGATGAGTGGTGGGCTGACAGCACTCGCCCTCCTCACCCCTCAGGGGCCGCCTTCATCCCCTCTGAGAGCTGTTCCTGTCACATCGGGTGTCTGAGAGGGCACGTCACCAGAGCAGGTGTTTGGCCTAACAGTCAAGGTGCCCACATCCCACTCAGAGTGCCTGGGTTTGCGTCCTGGCTCTGGCTCCTTAGTCCAGCTTCCTGCCAGTGCAGACCTTGGGAGGCAGCAATAATGGTTCATGTAACGGGTCTCTGCTGTCCACGAGAGACACCTGGACGCAGTTCCTGGGACCTGGTTTCAGCCTGGCGCAGTCCTAGCTGCTGTAATTTTTTGGGAAGTGAGCCAGAAGATGGATGCGCTCTCTCCTTCTCTGGGGATCAGGTTTGCCCCCCAACCTGCCCCCACTGTGTGTGGCAGGCTCCACTCTGTCCTCCCACTGGGTGCTCTTCCTGCATTTTGAGTCTTCAACATGCAGGAACTCAGAAACCTAAGGTTTTAGTCACTGACCCTCCATTCAACAGCCACCTGAGACGACCTCAGCAGGGCCATATTCATGCCTGTGTTGAGCTCACCGCCATTGGAAGGCGATCTGGTGACCATCACACTATGAGACAGGCACAGCGGGGCTGACCCAGGCACTTGTGGGAGGGGCTCCGAGAATCCCTGGGGTAGGAGTGGAGGGGGCAGATGTGTGGCTGTGGCCTGGGCCAGGAGAATAGCTGGGAGAGGGGCTGATGGGACACTGGGGGAGGGGGAGGGAGAGAGAGGGAGAGGAAGCAGATGGGCAGAGGTGGGGCACAGGGACAGCCAGAAGAGGGGCTGACAGGTACAGAGACAGGGGTGGGCCGGAGGACTGTGTGTTGGTGGAGTTGCAGGAAGCCTTTATGTTACAGGTAAGGAGACTGAGGCAAAGCAAAGCCCAAGGAATCTGCCAGCATCCCACGGTGCTGCTTTGGGGGCAGAGCCAGGAACCCGCATCTCCTGGACAGGGAGATGAGGCTGGAAGGAAGCAGAGAGGGGGACGAGCAGGGCAACCTGTGTCAGGATGGGATGTGGCGCAAATGCAGGTGAAGCCTGCGGGGGGTGTCTGTTCCTCTCTCCTCTCCCTTTTCCAAAGAGAAAGACTCTTCCCCTTCCAACACCATCCTGACTACAGCTAGATGTCAGGGAGCTGGTTGCCATGGCTACCATGTGGCACCCAGGCAGCCTGAATTATTAAACCAGGGTCTTTTCTTTGAAGCCAGGACCCCAGGACCAAGACCTGCAGGGGGCACAGTGGGAGCACAGGTCTGGCTGAAGCCCAGGACCCTTTCCCTGCCTGGTGTTTGGAGAGAAGGAGGAGACAGGCCCCATGTGCAACTGCATCTCTGACCCCCAGGCAAAGCCGCTACTTGTTTAACTGTGACAACCCAGGTGCTGTGTCTGGAAGGAATCGTGCTGTCCTGGTGAGTTGTTGCTGTAGCCAGACAGGCAACCGGTGTGTCCAGGGGGTAGAGGATCGGGCCAGCCCTGTGGTCCGGTGGATATAGTCTGCGGTGGGATGCACACAGCCCTGTGGTGCGAGTGGGCGCAGGGACAGTCTTGTTTGTGGCACAGTTACTATTTGTTTTGTGGAGGATGCTCTTCTCTGAAGGAGAAGCCAGGAAAGCCTTCTGCTGTCCCGGCTCCTTAAACTTTTAATTGAAAAGAAACCCAAACATTGTGGTATGATTGCTCTGCTCACTACAATGGGAGAAGGGCCTCGGTGCCTGGTACCTGCACCATGTCTGAGTGTGTGAGTGATTGTGCCTGTACCACGTCTGTGTGAGATTGTGCCTGTGCCGTGTCCATGTGTGATTGTACCTGGTGCCTGTACCACGTCTGTGTGTGCATGTGATTGTGCCTGGCGCCTGTGCCGTCCGTGACTGTGTTGCAGAAGTGACAGGAGGGGTGAGGACTGTATTTTAGGTCCGTGGCCTCTGGCAGATTCCATGAATAGTCTCCTAAAGTGGGCGTGTCCCTCCCCCACCAGCTCACCTTGTGTTTCTTGGAGGAGCTGTCTTCCAGCCCTGCCCGGGGTGGGGACTTCGTGTGTGCAGGGCCTAGCACGTGCGCCAGAACGAACACACACGCCCAGCAGACTGCAGCACAGCAAGGCCGGCGTTCACACGGGAGAGCCAGCCCGTGGAGGCTCTGGACCCCTGCCCACCTCTGAGGACGCATGTGGAGCCCGTCTTTCCCCTACACCTCAGGGGAGCGTTTTAAAAAGTTAACTTGGGGGCTCAAGTCCGGCCTTGGGGAAAGCCAGACTCACCCAGACATCTCAGGCTAGGTGGGACGTTCAGGGCCTCCCTGCTGGTCAAGACTGCCCAGCCCTGACCTTTACCCCTCTGTCAGACTCTGCCAAGGGGAACACAAGGAGAACTTGGGTGTGGGGTCCGGGGCAGGCAGTGAGTGCAGGGAGCAAAGCCCCCTAAGAGCTGAGCAGCTGCACGGAGCCCTGTAGGAGGAGGCTGGTCTTGGCTCCCGGAATGCCCTTGCGCTTCTCCCCCACCCCCAGCCCACAGGAGCGGGGACAGCTGCATGCCTGGCCCTACCACAGCCCCTCAGAAGTGGCCCAGGGCTCTGGGGGCTTCTCTGCTTTGCACAGGAAAAGATGCACAGATCAGGGAATGGGAGAGGACCCGGGGGAGCTGGTTTGGCTTTAGGACCCTGGAAACATGCTGTTCCTCACCTGCTCCTGGAACATGGGCTTTCCTCAGGCCCTGGGGGCGCCCCTTCCTTGTCCTCCTCAGAGGCAGTTGTACCATTCAGGTCAGGCCCCCTGGCGAGGTCTCTCTGTGGGGTCTCCGGGGTCAGGAGCAAGAGGGATCCGCCACGTGTTGGAGGCAACGGGACTTGGCCACGGATACCCTGACCCAAATTTCTCGCTTGTGGTCATCCCCTCCCTTGTCTTCCCGCAGGACCCAGCCCTGGCTGCCCCCTGCCCCGCCCCCGCGGCCCGCCTCGCGCCCCGCCCCACAGCCCCCAGGGCGCATAGCTCCGCTATCTTCCCCTGGTCCATGCTGGTCGCCAGGCGATCGTTCCTTTCCCGCAGGCGGCAGAGACTGATCCCTCCGGGCCCTTCTGCTCCCTCCAGCGGGCTGCCCTCACCTCTGCTCTCCCGCCAACCCCTACTCCCCTGTCGCCCCCCCGCCCCCATCCCTGCTCTTAAACCCTCCGGAGCGTCCTGGGGACGAAGCGCCTCCGCGTCGGGAACAGGGACTCCGCACCTCGGAGGTAAGCCGGCGGCGGCGCTCCTAGTCCTGGGCTCCGGAGCCTTTGGAGACCCCGGCTGCTGCCGCTTCCCTGCCGCTCCATGCGACCCGCACCCCGCGGCTTCCTGGGGTGCGGGCTGCTGCCCCTTCTCTGCTGATCCGAGCGACCCGCACCCCGCGGCTTCTGGGATGCGAGCGGCGGCAGGCTTAGGCGCCTTTACCGGCTGGGTTTCACACGCAGCGCAGCAGCGGTGGCAGGTGCATCGCAGGGCAGGTCGGGTCGGCGGGGCCCCTGGTCTCAGGGCACCCAGATGTACCTGGAGCCGTGGCCTGGAGGACATGCTGCCTGCCCCGCGAAGTTTCCAGGGAGGAAGCTGCTGTCTCTGGAGGCAACTGGGCTGTGCAGGGTGGGCTGTGTCCCTTCCTGGAAGGGGGCTTGGGAAGTTGTGTCACGCAGGGACCTGCTTTCTGGCCAGGTGTGTGCTACTCCCCGGGGATGGAGCACCCAGGAGAGAAAAATGGGGAACCCCCACCCTGTTGGCAGCTTCTTACCTTCCTGAAGTAGGTGGGCGGTCCAGTTCCAGTGGGCGTTGATCCAGAGCTGGGGGCTTCCCTTTTGATTGAGAGGTGTTGGTCTGGTGCCGTGACTCCTGCTGTCCGGCGAGACCAGTGGGTCCAGAGCCGCCAGTGCAGGTGGTGGAGGAGTGGGGTTTGCTGGAAGGAAGGCACGGTGCTGGTGCTCACGTGAGAGCATCCCTTTCTCTCCACAGCCTCCTGTACTGGGCCCTGGGGAAAACTTCCTGGAGGAAGCAGAGTGGAGAGCAGAGCCTGGGCTCGCAGATGCGTGGGACTTGGGGTGGGCAGTCTCTCCTGCCCGGTTCTCTTCCCTTCTCTTACACCGCTGTAAGGTTCAGTCTGATCCTGTCATTTACCGTCCAGGTGGGGGTCCCTTGTGAGAGATCGCAGATGCGTGGGACTTGGGGTGGGCAGTCTCTCCTGCCCGGTTCTCTTCCCTTCTTTTACACCTCTGTAAGGTTCAGTCTGATCCCATCATTTACCGTCCAGGTGGGGGTCCCTTGTGAGAGTGGACCAAGGTGGCTGATTGCGAGGGACGGCCTCCGAGGAGGGAGGGTTCCCAAGCAGCAGGAGGCCTTACCTTCCATCCACTCAGTCCCACCATGCTTTCCTGTGTAGCTCTTCCTGGCTCAGGGTAACATGGACTTCATTTCTGCTCTCTCTGAAGTCAGCTCTTCCCTCCAGGGAATTCCTCCCCCCATCCTGGCCCTCAGAGATGCCCACTTCCCCAGGAACTCTGTGTTCTGACTGCAACGGTGTCAGACGGGGTGTCCCATCTCTGTGTCTTCGTGGTGTTTGTGAGCTTGGGGCTCCCAGGAGGCTGTGTGCCGTGTTGATGGCAGCAGCTGAGATGGATCAGAGCCCCTGCACTGTGCAGGGCTGGGGGTGTAGTGAGCAAGGCACAGGCAGACTCCATGCTGTTGTCTGGGTGCTGACTGGAAAACAGGTTCAGGAAGCCTCTCGGTGTAGGCCGAAGCTGGTACGGGATGTGTCAGTCACGCCTCCGTCCTGGAGCCGCAGGGGTGTCTGTCGGGCGCCGAGTCCCTGTGGGGCTCCAGACAGTGGTGTCTGAGGAGTGCCTGTCGGTTTGTAGACGTGCTCCACACAGGCTCCAGACAGGGTCGTGGTGAGCCCTCCCTGCCCCTGCTCAGCTGGTAGCCTTGTTCTGTAGATGAAGAAACGGGAGTGCAGAGAAGTCAGTGCTTTGCTCGGGTTCCCTCGGTGGAGCTGGAGCTGGAGCTGGAGCTCAGACCGAAGGTCCCGCTCTCTCCACAGGAGGCTGCTTCTGTGCCAGGGTAGATGGCATCTGCGCATGGCTCTTCCCTTTAGTCCCAGCAGTGAGGGGCTGTTCGCCGGTCCATCCTGCTCGACCCAGCCTTGCCTGGCGCCTGCAAAGCTTGGGTCCCCCGGCTCATGCCTGGTCACCCGGACCCCCCTGGAGGGTCTCTGTCTTGGCTCCTGTTCTGTGCACATGACCCTGGCTGGGTGGAGGGCTTTCCTGATGAGGCAGCATGCCAGTATGTACACACCTGGCTGCTGAAACCTGCCTTTCTCAGGGCCTGACAGCCTTGGAAAACAGAAGCAGCCGTGCGACCGCCTGAGCCCCGGGTCCTGTGCACCAGGAAGGCACTCCCAGGGCCTGAGGCAATCCCAGGTGTTTTGGGCACGCTTTGGTTCCCCTTGCCCTGTAGTGCAGCCGTTTACCTGGGCAAGGAGGCTGTGCTAGGGGTTGAGAAGGGGAGGAGGAGGACAGCGAGGGGGTGGGGTGGGCTGGGTGACTGCTCAACTGCACCAGGTAGCCGTGTGGCCATGGATGTCACTACCAAGTGGGCCTCACCTCACTTGTGGGGGAGTAAGTTTTGTGCAGGGTCTCCCAGCTCCGACTGCCCGAGGTGCCACCATTCCAGGTGCTTCATGCAGATGCCTAAGCTGAGTCACTTCTCTGTCTCCTTCCTCAGTAGAGGGTGGACAGGGCCAGAGATGGGAGTCAGACAGAGGGGCCAGGGTGGGTGGTGGCTTGTCTGGCCAGGAGGGAGCCTGTTCCTCTCCTTGTGTGCATCCCATCCCCATACAAGCCAGAGAACTGGAAGAAGCAGGATTCTGAACCTGTGCTCATGGAGGGCTGAGCACTGGGGCTGGGGGTGGCTTTGAGGCAGGACAGTGGGAGAAGCTGGTCCACAAAGTAGGAAAACAGGAGAGCCCTTGCTGGGTTGTGGAAAGCCAGGGTCTGTCCTGTTACATACACCCAGCGTGTGAGTTACCAAGTAGGAGTTGTTCGGACCCAAGGCCTACCCCTAACCATTTATTTATTTATTTATTTGGTACCAAGCACCTTCCTGGCAGAAGGAGAGCATGTGGTCCATTCTGCAACCTGGAACACTGTGCCTGGGTTCAGTCCTTATCCTATAGCAGATGGGGCTGCACCTGGGAGATGCCTGCCCTGCTGTGTCCATGTCCTATTACTGTGAAGACTCGTTCTCTGCAATCACTGGGCCTTTGAAACTGCACTGGCCTCTCTTGGGCTGCTCCAATTCCCTGCCCAGGCCAAGCAGGCATGCGGGTACAGCGGTCATGTGGCAGCAAGGACACAGCCCATAGCAGGGGAGTGCATCTGTCAAAGAGCTCCTGGGTGTTTCTAACCTGGGTGACAAGTGTGGGGCTCTGGTGCTTCAGCAACATGGACATGCCTGCAGCGGGGTTAGAGACGGCTCTGCCTGCAGAGGCCTCTGTGTTTGCATCCCTAGGTTCCTTTTGGGGCCCTTCTGTGGTCACAGGTGAATTCACAAAGCTGCCTGCTTAGAGCAAGCGCCTGTGGTGAGAACTGAGTGGTTCTTGACCTCAAGTGTTGGGCTCTCGCCTATAAAAATTTCTTCTTCCAGATTACCCCAGGCATCTGGTCTTTCTCCACCTCCTCTGGCTGAACAACTAAGAGACAGTGCTTCCTTCAGGGCCCCAGGATGTGATCATCTTGGGACCTGGGGCCTCTTCCCGTTCTGAGCTCCATGGCTGCTCTGTTCCTGTTTCTCCCTCACTGTTCCCTCATTCCTTGTCTTCCTCATCTCCCTGGTACTCTGGTCATACCACAAACTTCTGTGTTTGCTGTACTTAGTAAGTAGGGATCTGTTTCTTCTTAAACAGTATTGGGGAGCCGTTTACATTTCTGCTTCTTGAGAGAAAGTGAACCAAGCTGATCTTGACTTTTCTTGGTTGCTGTTTCCTTGAAAGTGATGATCCTAGATCCATACAACTCTTCACCCACTCTGTAGAGGAGGACCCTGAGTGACAGGTGCACACAGGCCCAGCTTCCAGGTGCTCTCTCTGCTGATCTCAAGACTTGAGTTAAGGAGCTGTTCAGACCCTGGGTGCGTCTGCATCAGTACTTAGGTGGGAATGCCAGCCTGCCAACCTCTGAGCCCACATTCTGGCTTGTGTGTCCCAAGAATGGGTGGAGGAGAGGAGCCTGGGCTTATAGGGGCAGAGCCTCAGGTGTGAAACTAAGTGCAGCCACTTAGTGGAGCAATCATGTAGCACCTGACCATTCTGCAGGTGCCTCCTGAGGCTGCTCTGAGCTGGTACTGACCTTGGTGTGAGCACACTGCAGTGAATAGCATGGCCAAACACCCACTTTTGTGATATTTATATTCTCTTGCAGGGAGAGAGAAACAGTGAATAGACAAGTGCATGAGTGGAGACACCAGGCAATAATAGGTGTATTCAGTGACTGTAGCACATGTGGAGACACCAGGCAGTAATAGCTATGTTCAGTGACTGTAGCACCTGTGGAGACACAGGCTGTAACAGGTATTCAGTCATTGTAGCACCTGTAGAGACACAGGCAGTGACAGGTGTGTTCAGGCAGTGACGGTGGTGCCTGTGGAGACACAGGCTGTGACAGGTGTGTTCAGGCAGTGACGGTAGCACCTGTGGAGACACAGGCAGTGACAGGTGTGTTCAGGCAGTGACTGTAGCACCTGTGGAGACACAGGCTGTGACAGGTGTGTTCAGGCAGTGACTGTAGCACCTGTGGAGACACCGGCTGTGACAGGTGTGTTCAGGCAGTGACGGTAGCGCCTGTGGAGACACCGGCTGTGACAGGTGTGTTCAGGCAGTGACGGTAGCGCCTGTGGAGACACAGGCAGTGACAGGTGTGTTCAGGCAGTGACGGTAGCGCCTGTGGAGACACAGGCTGTGACAGGTGTGTTCAGGCAGTGACGGTAGCGCCTGTGGAGACACAGGCTGTGACAGGTGTGTTCAGGCAGTGACGGTAGCGCCTGTGGAGACACAGGCTGTGACAGGTGTGTTCAGGCAGTGGTGGCAGCACCACGTGGCAGCAGCTGGGTGGTTATTTGTTGGGACGTCGAGGACAATGCCGGGAGGTGGCCTTAGGCCAGGGTGAGAATGGCCTCATCTCCCTGATTGCTTGGGCTGCTGTGAGGAGCAGTTCAGCTGCTGATGCTGGTGTGTGGAGAGTGGAGTGTAAGAAGTGCAGCACACCCTGCCCCTCATTAGGCGGCATTGTTGCAGGGCAAGCATTTCAGGCTCTGTGCCTGCATAGTAGTGATGTGTGCTGAATTAAGTCACTACAGTGATTGGGAGTTCAGAGAGGATTCTTGGGAAATAAGCAGGATGATGCCCACAACAGGCCTTTTTCGGAAGAGAATGCGGCTCTGTCCCTCCCACTGCCTTCCCTAGAGATTTCCGGACCACTTGCCTGGGATAGTGGAGGGGTTTCCTTGCCACCTGGGCCCAGAGGGGTGTGGCCCTGAGGACACCCTGGCTGAGCTCTTCACTCTGCTTGTCTGCAGTGGGGAGAGCTGCTGGCCTCCCACTCCTGGAGGGCCTGTTCTTGTCTGGCCTTGCTCCAGCCTTGCTGTTTCTCTCCTTCCTGCTGGGGCCTGGTTCCCAGGTACTGGGAGACCTCAGTCCCTTCTTTGGGTGGATGAGGCTGTACTCTGCGCCCTGCCCCAGGGCTCCAGCCACCCACTGCCTCTCGTGGTGAGTCACAGCTCTCAGCCACAGATGTGTCACTCAGCTTCAGCCCTTGAGGTGGCTTGGGCATGGCTGTTTTGTGCCTCTGGACTTAGAACCGGTGGCTAGAACCCTACCTTCTCCAGGGCCTTGGGCCAGTGTTGGGGCACATGCAAGGGGCATCTGCCCACGTGGTGGGTCCTTCAAAAAGGACATCCTGTCCCAAGTGGGCAGCCTCTGCTCTCCCAGGCATCCTGGCTCAGAAGGCCGGGGTGAGGCCAAGCCCACCAGGTGAGTCTGAGAACTCCCCACCTTGGGACTGTGGCCAGGAGGAGGCAGGGGCTCGGTTATGCTGAGCACTGGCCTGGTGCCCGTGCTTGGGTTCACTCTGCAGCTCAGGCTGGGGAGCTGAGGCTGCTGTGCAGATGTTTCTGGTGCTACTGGTTAACACCTGGTGCTGACGACTTCCCTGGGAAGGCAGGGAGCAGCATGGGCCCAGCAGCCACCCAGCCGCAGCCCCTCCTTGGGGCCGAGCCTCCCCCAAATTTGCTCTGATGACGTCCCACCCAGGATTGCCCTCGAGTTTCCTAATTTTCCCACCACCAAATCTGTCCATGACCACTCCAACACGTAACAGAGTCCTGTCCATTCACAAGCCCTGGGCTGTCCTCCTCCTCCTCTCCTGTCACTCTTGACTGCCCTTCCTTTGCCTCAGCCCCCGCTGACCCAGCTGGCCCTGCCCTGGCCTGTCTGCAGTGGTCCTGCCCGGGACCCTTCTGCAGGGGGGCCTCAGCTCCCCATGGCTGGGCTCAGACTGGCCTCCTCTCTTCTGGGCTGCCATGCAGGTAGGCTGTAGCACCTGCAGTGCTTCCTGTCCTCATGGCTCTGCCCTTGGCAGGGACCAATAAGTGCACTATGAGTTCATGGAAAATGGAGTTGAAAGATAAGCTTATTGCAGAACTTTTGAAATCCGTGCATGTAAAGAATCTTCAGAAAGTGTCTGGAAGTTGTGTGTTATGAACATTCACACATGGATGTCAACATTTTTTACACCTTTTCAAGGTGCACACCTTTTCAAGGACTCTTGGAATAACTAACTAACTTCCTAGCTAAGGCAGCCACTCAGGAGCTTTTGGCAAACCCTGGCTCTCCCTCCCTTGGTTGTGGTAGCAGCGTGCCTGCGCCTGGGGCCTTGTGTGTCCCGCCACAGCTTAACAAGGCCCTTGTCAGTTGGCTTCACAGGGACTGCAGGAGACTGTCATGTGCAGGCAGAGATGGTGCTGTGCTGACTGCAGGCTGGGGTGCGCTGGGGTGTGAATGTGAGAGTGTGAGTGTGAATGGTTGTCAGTGTGAGTCTGTGAGTATACATGTGTGAGTGATTGTGAGTGTATGAGTGTGAGTGTTGTCAGTATGGATTTGAGTATGGATGTGTGTGGATATGAGAGCAGTTGTGTGTCTGGATGGGTGTGAGTGTGAATGGATTTGTGTGGAAGTGAGTGTAGTTGTGAGTGTGTGGGGGAGTGTGGGTGTGAGTGAATGTGGATATGAGTGCAGTTGTGCGAGTGTGGGTGTGGATGTGGGTCTGTGGCTGTGGGTGTGTATGTGTGAGTGTGGATGTAAGTGTGGTTTTGAGTGTGTGTATGTGAGTGTGTATGTGCGAGTGTGTGTGAGTGGTTTTGAGAGTGGTTTGAGTGTGGATGTGTGAATGTGGTTGTGTGTATAGGTGTGATGTGGATGGGAATGTGAGTGGATGTGAGTGTGGTTTTCAGAGCGTGGTGTGTGAATGTGGGTGTGTATGTGTGAGTGTGGTTGTGTGTGAGTGGTTGTGAGTGGATATTTGAGTGGATGTGTGAGTGTAAATGTGGTTCTGTAGGTGGTATGTGGGTGAGAGTGTATTTGAGTGTGGATGTGTGGCAGTGGATATATGAGTGTGTATGTGTGAGTGTGATGTGTGTGGTTGTGTGTGAGTGGGTGTGAGTATGCTTGTGTGTGTGAGTGTGGTTGTGAGTGGGATGTGTGTGTGTGTGAGAGTGGTTTTGGGAGTGTGGTGTGTGTGTAGATGTGAGTGTGGAGAGTGTTGCTGTGAAGCTGAAGAGGCAGAGTCCAAGCAGAGCCCCACTTCCTGCTGACTCTGTGCACTGTTAATCGACAGGAAGTTGAAGTTTTCTCTGCCCGGTGCTCTGGAGTGCATTAGTCTATTAGTGGATTTCCATCATGGTGATGAAATAGAGCTTGTAAGATCATGGGTCTGGGGTTCCAGTCAGATCCCAGGTCAGAGGCTCCATCATCTCAGCCTCTGGGGATGGCATTGGTTCTAGCCAAGTCCCGAGGTGGCGCAGGGCATCCGATGGGGGGAGACAAGGAGTGCATGTGCCGTGTCCCTGGTGAGGCCACCAGGGTTCAATCATGGGGCTCCACCCTCACAGTCCAGCCCAGTCACCTCCCAAAGGCCCTGCCTGCAGACACTGTCACTGTGAGGTTTCCGCCTCAGTACTGTTGACTACAGCTTCAGGGCCAGAGCCCCGGTTGACGGGGGTGGAGGTGGGGGTGGGGATGCCATTGAGCTCGGCTCCTCAGTGTGTCTGGAACCAGCTGAGTGCCAGATGCTTTCAGGAAGGGCCCCACCCCCACCCCTGCCTGTCTGGCCTACCTGGGAACAGAGCTCTTTGTTACACAGGTGTGTGCCATCCCTCCCTCTCTCTTCTCTCCTACTGTGACCCCCTGGTGTGCTGGTTCATGGTTCTCATGGACAGCTTCTGTGCTGAGACCCCAGCCCAGCTACTGGAAGGCCCACTATTAGACCTCCTACAACACCCACCCCAGTCCCTGTGTCCAGTGTCTGTGTCCCCCGAACTCAGAACTGCACCAGGCCCACAGCAGAGGCTCAGCTCCTGTGGGGGGGAGGGATGTGGCTGTAAGGGCTGAAGGGCTGTGGGTGAGTCTGGGTCTTAAGGGGTTTGCGCTTCCTGGTCAGGGGCTCAGGATGAGTCTGGTTCTGAGGATGTGAGGATAAATCGTATTGGGACCCAGCTTGTTCTTCCTGCACGCTCCTGGCACCTGTATCCCATCCGGGTCCCCACCCCCCCCATCCCTGTTTGCAGGAACAGTGCCTGCCTGTCAGCATTTGTGTAATGGCTGAGTGGTGGACGATCAGGGCGTGTTTGAGGACAGGGCCTGGCCCTGAGCTTGCAGGAGGGTAGGGGCAGAGGGGCAGGCCCAGCAGAGCAGACGCTGTCAGCATTGCCTGCAGCCCACCCTGTTTGTTGAGTCACCAGCCTGTGGTGGGGTCCAGTGAAACATGCTAGATGCTATACAATGCCCACACGTGGAGGTCACTTGCCAGGCCCTGGGGGTGTAGTCATGGGGGCTTGGGGATTGCTGCTCGAACCATTAGGACAATACATTTTAGTTAAAAATCCCAGTTGCACATCGGCAGGAGCCGCGGACTGTGGAGTGGCAGCTCTGTGGCATTGCTCCTACAGGTCCACTGTTCTGAGACCTGTGCTGCTATCAGCCTGTGGTGGCAGATTTTAACTCTTGCTTTTTTTTTTTTTTTTTAATTTATTTATTTGAGAGGTGGAGACAGTGTGTGTGTGAGAGAGAGTGAGAGACAGAGAACTCCCATCTGCTAGTTCATTCCCCTCCCGCCCACAACTCAGGGCTAAGTCAGGGCAGAATCCAGGAACCAGGAATTCCATCCACGTCTGCCACGTGGTGGCAGGACCCCAGTCACTTGAGCCATCACCACTGCCTCCCAGGGTCTGCATCAGTGGGAAGCTGTAGTCAGAAGCCAGAGCTGGGTTGAACCCAGCACTGTGATGTGGGATGTATCTGACCCGAAGGCTAAACACCTGCTTCCCAGTTCTGGCTGTCAGCGACCCAAGAGCAGCCTTCTGTGCAGGGGGAGGGAGCGCAAGCTGACATTTGAAGGAGACCTCCTCTGAATCCAGTTATTCCCAAACTCCGGGGACAGTGGCCCTAACCTTTGTAGTCCATGGAACCCCTCAGAACTCTAGCTGGCCAAAGCCCGGGACTCAACTGGCAGAGTGCACAGCATAAATAAAGAGCAAGCCCCGAGAGCCATGCTGCCTGGCTCAGCCTGCATGGAGGGTGTGCACAGGGAGGCCTGACCACTGCCGTGTCTGGAGGTCCAGGGCCCAGGCAGGGCCTTTCCACCCTGAGCCCTCCCACGGCTCCTGCACCGCAGCAGGGTGTGTTCGCACCAGGTCTGGGCCTTTCCTCCTGATGCCCTCCCCTGGCCTCAGCCCTGCTGCTCCTGGGTGCCTGTGCCCGGGACTCCTGCAGCAGAGACTCCCCGCTCCTGAGGCTCAAAGTCGGAGGGCTGAGGAAGCCAGGTGTCTTCTGGGAGGCTGCAGACTGTGGAGGCCTGGCCGGCCAGGGTCTCTGTTTGCCCTTCTGCAGTCACTCTTCTCTGTGCAACTCCAGAGTCTCCCTTTATTCTCTCCTCTCTGCATGGACTTTTTGTGGTGGAAATTTTCAAACACACAGTGGAGTGAAGAGAAGGGCACAGGGAGCTCCAGGCCCCCTGCCAGCCTCAGTGCTCCCCGACTCATAGCCAGGTTTTCCACCCAACTCTCCCCGCACCGCCTCCCTAGTCACTTCACAGTTCTGTCCAGAAATACTTAAGTGCCAGCCTCTAAATGATAATGGTCTTAAAAAACAACCACAATAGCATTTTCACACTTCCCTGAATTCACAGTAATTTCTTATTATCTTCAAATACATCGTGGTGCCCTGCTCCCCTGCTGCGTGCCTCTCCTGCAGCCGGTGGGTTTGAACGGGAATCGTGTGGGGCCTGCACAGCTCACTGGCTGCAGTGTGCTCCTCTCAACCTCGGGCTCACCCCTCCCCTGCCATTTTGTTTTTGGCCTTTGGTTTATCTGTTGGAAAAATGTTGCTTTTTCTGAGGATTTTTGCACATTCTGGATTTTGCTGTTGGAGCCCTTTGTGGTATTGAACACTTTTGTTCCCTGCATTTCCCGTATACTGGCCCTTGGGTCCCCTGAGTCAGGTTTGGTTTTCATTGTTGGTAGATGACTTCCTAGGCGTGTCATGCCCTTGTGCAGGGGGACATGCACCTGCTTGTCTCTTCCTGTGGCACCACCACTGAGGCTCCGCCCCCGGGCCAGGGCTGGCAGTGTTCCCTGTGAAGGGCCGGACAGTGAGTGCCAGCAAGAAGAACAGGCACGGATGGTAACAGGAGGGGTGACATAACCCAAGGTCACAGCCTGTGACCCTGCCTGGATTGTGTCCTGTAAGGTGCTCAGTGGACTTCCTGTTGCCAGTCAGTGGTCGCCTGTCCACTTCTGTATTGAGACCCTTGACCTGTCAGCAATGGGCTGACTGTCACCTCCACTTGCTAGAGGTGCGTTCTTTGTCCGGATTTCAGAACGTGCCCTCTGCCCTGGTGCTCCACCAGCCTAGGAGCCTGGGAGTCCCCGGATGTCAGCCCTCAGACCCCAGCCCCTTTTTGTCACTCATCTTGGGCTTTGGTTTAAAAACCACCTGAGCGCTTCTGAATACACTGCTGTCGCCTGGCTGCCTCCGGGAACCTTTCCACTGTCCGTCTGATTGCCCAGCTATTTCCCAATTTAGCCATCTAATGTGAGTTCTTGGTTTTCCCACAGACCTGCCCCTTCCTCTGTCCACTCTCGGTGATGACATCTGCGTCGTCCCCACAGCACAGGGAAAACCATCTTAGTGGAATCTTGACAGCCGCCCTTCCCCACATGCCCCCTGCCCTCTGTCAGCAAACCCTGCTGGCTGCCTCCACAGGACACACCTGTCGTTCTCCGTGGCACCAGCCTGGCCGTGTGCTGTCACCTGGGCTGGCGTGCTGCACTCTGGGAGTATGACAGGCAGAGTTAGATAGTGAGAGAGAGAGAGACAGACAGAGAGAAAGGTCTTCCTTCCGTTGGTTTACCCCCCAAATGGCTGCTATGGCCGGTGCTCTGCGACTGGCGGGCCGCTCCGATCCAAAGCCAGGAGCCAGGTACTTCCTCCTGGTCTCCCATGCGGGTGCAGGGCCCAAGCACTTGGGCCATCCTGCACTGCCTTCCCAGGCCACAGCAGAGAGCTGGACTGGAAGAGGAGCAACCAGGACAGAATCCAGCACCCCGACTGGGACTAGAACCCGGGGTGCTGGTGCTGCAGGCGGGGGATTAGCCTAATGAGCCGTGGCGCCGGCCAACCCATGCATTTCTAGACAGGTCTAATCACTGGCTGACCTGGGACCTTCAGCTTGACCTCCTGTTCTTGGAAGGATGCCTGTGAGCCAGCCGGAGTGAAGACAATCAGTGAAGGTCCTGGTGACCAGGTTTCTTCACCCTGGGGCAGCAGGTGCTCAGCAGCCCCAGTTCTGAAGCAGCCTCGGGGTATGCGCCTGTGAGTGACGGGCCCTGCTCCAGGCTGGCCCGGGCGGTGCATGAGGAAAGCCAGCCTTGGCAATGTCCAGTTCCCCCTCTGGCTCAGGTGCAGTCGTCTCTGCAGTTACGTAGGTGTCTTTCTTTCTGCTACCTTCCTGGGGGGAAGCAGGTGCCAGTGCAGCCCCCACGGTGGCCGTTTCTTGGTCCTTCCTGGGGGAAGCAGGTGTCAGTGTAGCCCCCATGGTGGCCGTTTCTCAGTACTCTCACGCTGGTGTGCGGCCCTCCCCACATCCGCCTCGAGATTGTGGTCCCTGTTGACCACTCACTGCCCACCCTGCCCCATCATGTGTGATAGAAGGATTCTGACCATCTTTGTCCTTATTTCACTTAGCACAATGTCTGATTTTTTTTGTTGTTAAAATCTGAAGTGTTAAATTTCTTTTTTTGACAGGCAGAGTTAGACAGTGAGAGAGAAAGAGAGACAGAGAGAAAGGTCTTCCTTTTTCCGTTGGTTCAGCCCCCAAGTGGCCGCCACCACAGCTGGCACGTAACGGCCAGCGCGTTGCGCTGATCCAAAGCCAGGAGCCAAGTGCTTCTTCCTGGTCTCCCATGCGGGTGCAGGGCCCAAGGACCTGGGCCATCCTCCACTGCATTCCCAGGCCACAGCAGAGAGCTGGACTGGAAGAGGGGCAACCGGGACAAATCCGGTGCCCCAACCGGGACTGGAACCTTGGGGTGCTGGTGCTGCAGGCAGAGGATTAGCCTAATGAGCCGCGGCGCCGGCCAAATTTATTTGCGTTTTATTAAAGTTTTTGTACTCATGCACTTAAGGTTGCAATGTGATGCCTGGGTCTATGCCTGCGTAAAGAAAGATGCGTGCTCGTCACGTTAATGCCTGGATTATTCAACACACGTCGTTAATTTTCTGTGATAAGAAGCACTTAAAAATCTACTCTTAGCAAAACTTCAGTTACAACACAGTGAGGCACGAAGTCCTTGTTACCCGTCTCTGAGGGGAGGGCGGCTGCAGGAGTGAGTTCTGTGGGTTCTTTTCCTCAGCTCAGTATAGAGATAAAAAGCTGGGAAACAATTTGCAAAGAGGCAGAAACTTTAATTAGAAAAGAAACTTTTATTTGATTGACAAGTGACAGAAAAGCATCTGGCCTGAGAGGAGAGCAGGCAGAGTGCCCGAGCTGGACGCTGGCTTTCAGGAAGTGTCCCAGGCTTTTAAGGCATTACTGTCTGTTCATTGGTCATCCTGTTGGGCTGCCCATTGGACAAAGGTTTCACATATGTATGTTGATTGGCTTGGGGCTCATGGAGATAGTGGGGTCTCCTGGAGACTGTCCATCTCCTTAAGGGCTCAGCCCCCTCTTTGGCTGGCTCTGGTGAGTGACTGCAACCACTCTGGAGGTGTGATTTAAAGCCATACCATCACACAAGAGATCCAGGGTCTCCTGGAGCCAGTCCGACTCTCCCCAGGGGCCCAGCCCCTTCCCCTGCCAGCTCTGGTGAAAGATTGCACCCACCCTGGAGGTGAGACTTAGAGCTGCAAGGTCACACGTGCAGCACAAGCAGCTGCTAGTGGGGGAGATGCCGGTCAGTCTGGAACAGCTTTCCAGCCACAGGACATTCTACCTACATCTGAGGGGCCCACAGACCACCAGCCCATGGCGGCCTCAGACCTCTGCATTCACTCTGCTGTGTGTAGCTGCATTGTGGGGTTGTAGGCTGCCTTCTGGCCTGCCTGTGACCGCCATTCTGCCTTCTGTCTCTGTGCATTTGACTCAGACCACATGGAGACGCAGAGGTGGGACCCTGCAGTATTCTCTCTCCGTCTGGCCTGTCTCAGTGCAGTGTGGCCCTAGTCCCTCCATGTCATCTCAGTGCTGGCATCACCTGTGAAGGCTGGGCAATGTTCCCTCCAGCACGCATCGCTGTATCCGTCCACACACTTATTGAGTGACTCCAAGCTTGTCTTCCTGTTTTCTTTGTTTTTTTTTTTTTTTTTAAATTTTTTTTTTGTTTTTATTTTTTTGACAGGCAGAGTGGACAGTGAGAGAGAGAGACAGGGAGAAAGGTCTTCCTTTTGCCGTTGGTTCACCCTCCAATGGCCGCCAAGGCCAGTGCGCTGCAACCGGCACATCGCGCTGATCTGAAGCCAGGAGCCAGGTGCTTCTCCTGGTCTCCCATGGGGTGCAGGGCCCAAGCACTTGGGCCATCCTCCACTGCACTCCCTGGCCAAAGCAGAGAGCTGGACTGGAAGAGGGGCAACCAGGACAGAATCCAGAGCCCCGACCGGGATTAGAACCCGGTGTGCCGGTGCTGCAAGGCAGAGAATTAGCCTAGTGAGCCATGGCGCCGGCCCTGTTTTCTTTCTATGCCTCATACAGCAGTGAACATGGCAGTGCACGTGTCTCTGACTTGATGTCTCTCCGTGTGTATGCAGCAGTGAACATGGCAGTGCACGTGTCTCTGACGTGATGTGTCTCTGTGTGTCACGCAGTGCACATGTGACAGCACAGTCTCTCCCACATGCCGATTGTGTTTCCTTTGGGGAATCGCTGGGCCTTGTGGGCATTTGACTGTAATTTTGACAACCTCCTCCTGTTTTGCACCACCCTGTGTTCCCACACCCTCGCCGACCTCTTGCCTCCCTGGCGATGGCCACCCTAGCAGGTATGAGGTGGTCCCTCTCTGGGGTTCTCTGGTGTGTGTTTGCCTTTGTGTGCACTGCTGACATGTGTGAGTCGGCTTTGGGAGATGGATCCTCAGATCCTTTGCCCTTTTAAGATCTGGGTTTCTGCTGTTCAGTTGTGTGAGCCCCTGTGTGTCCTCCATGCATGGTGTGCAGCTCTGCTCATTTCCTTAGTGCTCCTCGGCTGTGCAGTGTTTTCTTCTGATGCAGCCCCACCGCTCAAGGAGAGGCCAGCTCTCCCATCTGCATTCTTGCTGGCCTCACTGAGGATGGGTCCACCATGTATACTCGTTACTTCTGTCTGTTTTTACGCTGGTACCACATTGCTCTCTCTAATGGCTGCAAATTCGTACAGTCTGATATCAGGACTTGCCATCCCCTGCCTCCAACTTTGTTTTTTAAGATTTCTTTGGTATTTGGGGTTTTACTGGCTCCAAAGTTCAGTATTTGCTGTTAATGTGGAAAATGCCATTGGATTCTGGCGGGGTTACAGTGAAGCTGTAGGTTGCTTGGGTAGTGTGGATGTTTTGATAGAATTAATTCTTCCTTTCTAGAAACAGAGTATTTTCCCATTTATTTGTGTTTTAAATTATTTATTTATTTGAAATGTGGACAACAGAGAGAACTTTATCAACCTATTTTATGGTTTCCAGTGTACAGATCTTTCACTCTTTGGTTAAATGTATTACTGAGTAGTTTTTTCCTGTTGTTAAAAATTTTTATTTGAAAGGCAGAGTCACACACACACACACACTCTCACACACACACACACACACAGATTTCCCATTCTGTGGTTCACTCCCCAAATGCCTGTAACAGCCAGGGCTATGCCAGGCCAAAACCAGGAGCCAGAAACTCCACCTAGGTCTGCCACCTGGCCCATCACCTGCTGCCTCAGAGTGTACGTTAGCAGGAAGCTGGAATCAGCGGTGGAGCCAGGGCTTGACCCCAGGCACTCCGATATGGAATGTGGACGTCCCCAGGGGCATCTTAGTCACGGCGCTAAAGTCTGCCCTTTCCTTCTCTTGGTGTTCTCGAGTTTCGTCCACGTGTGCCATGTTTTGTGGCAGGAGTTAGTCGGTATTGGTGTAGCAGAAGTAGTGGCAGAAGGAACCTGTGGCTCCAGTTGCTCAGGTCTGTGTCCCCTCCTCGAGAAATGTGCAGACTCTGTGGTGCTGGATTCCTCAGCACCCACACAGCTCCGGGTCGCATCTCTGTGTTGCAGCCTCTCCTCCGGGGTCACGCCTTCTCCTCTGCTGGGTTTGTCAAGTGCTGCAAACCCTAGGGTCACAGCTTCTCTGCTCCACCAGGTCTGTCCAGCAGTGTTGCTGTCTCCTGTGCTACAGCTTTTCCTCCGCCAGATTCTTTGTCTCACAGGCATGACAAGGCACACAGACATGGAAGAAGGGAGCAACGCAAGGGGTGTTTATTGAAAGAGGCAGAGAAACCTCGCCACAGTGGGCGCGTTGCCGGGAGACACTGCCCTGCAGGACTACCTGGCTCAGTTGCCTGATTGGTCAAGGTGTATGCTAATGAGATATTCTGCATGAACCAGGGAGTGGTCAGAGCCTGAATGTGATTGGTTTGACAGAGAACCAGTCAGCCATGGCCCAACGCAGAGGTGGGGAAGTTAGTGTGCTGAGACAGGTTCATGGTGGGCGCAGGCAGCTGCACCTGAGGACCACCTTGTATGGGGTTCTTCCTCCTCCTCCCTCAGTGCTCCCATTGATGTTTCTTCCTGTCCTTTTGGGGGCCCCTGGAGTCCCTGTTGGTGTCAGGACCTCCCTCCTTCTTAGGGCTGGCTGATGATCCATGCTTTGTGTGTTCATGGCCGGTGACCAGGTGCCTCCACTCTCTGGCTGTGTTCAGTGCCGCTGCTGTCAGTGTGGGAGTGCCTGTGGGTCTCTGCTTTTCATTCTTCTAGGAATTCCCCCAGAGGAGGAACTGGTGCATCACACTGTGACTCCAGGTTCACTTTGAGGAACTGTGACACTACTGTCTATTCCCACCAGCAGTATGCAAAGGTACTAATTCCTCCACTGTCTGGCCAACATTTGTTGATTTTATTTCATCCTGATGGATATGAAGTGGGATTTCCCCATGACTCCGATTCCCACTCCCTAGCAGCTGGTGGTGCCGGTGTGTTTTCATGTGCTTATTGGCCATTTGTGTGTCTTCATGGAGAAATGTCTATTCAAGTCCTTTGCCCATTTCTTAACTGGGCTGGCCTTTGTTGTTGGGTTTCAGGAGTTCTCCACAAAATCTGGATATCAGGCTTTTCTCAGGTACACAGCTGGCAAATACTTCCTCCCATTCTGTAGGTTGCCTTGCCACTTGGTTGATGGTATCATGTGGTGCACAGAAGTTTTTCATTTTAATGAAGTCCAGTTTGGTTTTTCTTTTGTTGCCTGTGCTTTTGGTGTCATATCTAAGAAATCGTTGTCTAGTGTCATGAAGCTTTCTCTTTCTGTCTTCTTCTAAGTATTTATAGTTTTAGCTCTTTTAGTTATGTTATTGATCCATTTTGAGTTTTTTTTTTTTAATTTCGTGTAAGGTCAGGGCCCAGCTGTTTTTTTTTTATCCTTTTAAAAAAATATTTATTTGATAGAATTACTGAGAGAAAGAGAGAGGAGAGACAGAGCCCGTGATCTTCTGTCCACTGATTCACTCCCCAAATGGCCACAACAGCCAGGGGTGGGCCAGGCTGAAGCCAGGAGCCAGGAGCTCATCTGGGTCTCCCATGTGGATGCAGGGGCCCAAAGACTTGGGCCACCTTCTGCTGCTTTCCCAGGCCATAGCAGGGAGCTGGATTGGAAGCAGAGCAGCTGGGATGCCGCGCTGCAGATGGTGGCTTAGCCTGCTACACCACAGCACCAGCCCCTATTTTGTTTTGTTTTGTTTTTTGTTTCTTTGCATTTGGATGTCCAGGTCTCTTGATACCATTCTTTGGAGAGACCCGGTTGTTGAAAGCCATTGACCATAAAAGCCTGGGTACATTTCTGAGCTCTTTAGTCTTCCATTTGTGTGTATGTCTGTTTTTATGCCAATACCATGCTGTTTTGATGAGTGCAGTTTTGTAGTAATTTTGAGATCAGGAATGTTAGAGGATCTCCATCTTTACTTGTTGTTAAAGATTGTTTTGACTGTTCTGAGGCCCTTACATTTCCATGTGAATTTTAGGACTGATTTTTCTATTTGTGTGAAAAATGCAATTGTAGTTTCTATGGGGGATTGCATTGTTTTTATAGATGACTTTTAGTGGTATTGCAGTCTTAAAAATAGTCTGTCTTTCAATCTATAGACATGAGTTGTGCCTTCTGTAATTTCTTTCAGCAACATTTTTAGTTCTGTTTAGTTTATTAAGTTTCCAGTTCTCTTTACTCAACAATCTCCCTAGTTGCACTGTTGGCATCACTGGCAGTGGTGCTGCTGTTACCACTTGCTTGTGCATCTCTGCATTTCCGATGCATAAATAAAATTATAATGCACAGAGGCTCACGGTGTGCAGTAGCACCCACTGATGGCTGCTCTCCTGTTGTCACACCAGGATCCACCCTGGGCTCCTCTGAACTGGGGCTCTGCACTCTGCCTCCATTTTTAAAGCCTGGGACCGTCCCTGTTTTTCTGGTGCCTCCCTTCCTGATGGGCGTGCAGTTTTTTTTTTAAACAAATGTCTATATCAGTACTTTAATGAATAGGTACATACGTGTCATGTGCACACGTGCAAGGCTGTGTGAAGGAAGCAGGGCTGTCTCACTAAAGGTTAAGTTTTAGGTTTTTCAGCATAGCCCCCCCTTCCAACTTCCCTGGGAACTGCACCAGCCACATCCACCAGCATAGAACCTGTGTCCTCATGCCCTCGCCAGTGGGCTCAGCTCACAGATGGCTTGGCCCTGGACTAAGAGGTGAAAATATTCTCTCCTAGTTTGAATGTGTGTTTCTCTTATTGTGAGGTTGAGCATCTTTTCAGATAAAGAGCCATGCGTAATTCCTTTCCTGTGAATTGTTTATATTTGCACATTTTCTGAGTAATTTACAGAATTTTTAAAAAAATATTAAGAATGTTAATTCCGGGGCTAGTGCTATGGCATAGTAGGTTAAGCCTCCGCCTGTGGCACCAGCATCACATATGGGCACTGGTTCTTGTCCCGGCTTCTCTTCTGATCCGGCTTTCTGTTTATGGCCTGGGAAGGCAGTAGAAGATGACCCAGTACTTGGGCCCCTGCACCCACGTGGGAGACCCGGAAGAAGCACCTGGCTTCTGGCTTCAGGCTTCAGATTGGACCAGCCCCTGCCATTGTGACCACTGGGGAGTGAACCACAGATAAAAGATCTCTCCTTCTGTCTCTTTCCCTCAGCCTCTCAAATAAATAAATCTTAAAAAAAAAAAAAAAAAAGGAAAATCCTTGTAGTAGAAATGCAGGAAGTGTGTTCCCAATTTTTAGTTTGCCTTTGGAAGTTGTTTATGTTTTATGAAAATGTTTACACGGTTCCATGTGTCAGTCTTTTATTAATGTGTTTTGGTTTTATACCATGCTTACAAAGGCCTTCGCAGCTATAAAAATTATACTTTTTAAAAAATATTTGTTTATTTGAAAGGCAGAGAGATATTTTTCATCTATTGGTTTATTCACCGGATGCCTAGATCAGTCAGGGCTTGGCCAGGCTGAAGCCAGGAGCCAGGAGCTCCATTCAGGTGTCTCAGGTGGGAGGCAAGGGCCCAGGTACTTGAGCCATCACCTGCTATTCCCAGAGTGTGCATTAGTAGGGAGCTGGAATGGAAAGCAGAGCTGGGACTTGAACCTAGGCTTTCCAACATGGGATGTGGGCATCCCAAGTGGTGGCTTAACTGCTGTGCCAAACTCCCTCTTTAGGATGTGTTTTGGTGAGTGCAGTTTTTTTTTTTTTAAGATTTATTTTATTTATTTGAAAGGTGGAATTACAGATAGAGGTAGAGTCAGAGAGAGAGAGAGAGAGAGGTCTTCCATCTGCTGGTTCACTCCCCAGTTGACCGCAACGGCCAGAGCTGAGCTGATCCGAAGCCAGGAGCCAGGAGCTTCTTCCAGGTCTCCCATGTGGGTCCGGGGCCTAAGGACTTGGGCCATCTTCTGTTTTCCCAGACCTAGCAGAGAGCTGAATCGGAAGAGGGATTAGCCGGGACTCAAACCGGTGCCCATATGGGATGCCAGCACTGCAGGCTGCGGTTTTAACCCGCTGGGCCAGAGCAACAGCCCCGGTGAATGCAGTTTTATAATGTCCTTAATATGGGTGGGCCAGTCTTTCATGAATTTCATCTTCAGATTTTCCTGTTTTTTGTTTGTTTGTTTGTTTGTTTGTTGCGTTTTGTTCTGCCTGGCTCCCCCTGTTTGCTGGCCACACTGTGGAGCGCACGTCTGTTTCCTGCACTTGGCTTTGGGACTGGGAATTTGCTCTTTCTCTGCCCTCGACCATGGGATTTCACATCTGCCTGGGTGTCTTCCCCGTCAGGGTCCTCCTGAGTTCCTGCTCTGCTTCCCTCAGCTGCCGTCAGGACCACGGTCTCCACAGGAGTCCCAAGAGAGCTCCCTGTGCCTGTGGTGACTTGGTCCCCCGACCTGGGCCGGAAGGAGAAGCTCCTCCGGACACAGCCGCCCGCTGCAGCCCGGTGGGGTTTGCTGAGTGTTTTAGGCCTTTGTGGCTTCCTGCACTGGTCTGCAGGACTCTGGCACGCGGCCCCGTGGGAGTCTTTCCGTACCCAGAGGTGGTGATCAGGAGGGCACTCGCTTGCTTCTAGTTTGAAACTGGAGCAAGGAGCCTCCGAAGGCTGCAGCACAGGTTCTGGTCCCTGGGACGGAGCTCAGGCCTCTCCCCTCTAGTGCAGACTCTGGGAGTCACGGCCGTTTCCTCCTGGAGGCCGTAGTCCTGTCCACCTCCCAGGGCTGCTGCCCCATCTGGCCTTCCCACTCCATGTCCTGGACCTGCCGCCCTGAGTCTGGTGTTGACCAAGCAGTGCGTGGGAAGGGGAGGTCATGAGCAGGCGGCAGGCTGAGTCGTCTCCACTGCCACCTCGGCTTCTCAGAGGCCAGTCCTGCCTGCTCTCACCTCCCTTCCTGGGCTTGGTTCTCAGAAGCATTCGTAGGTCTCTGCTCTGCCCTCTCTGCCAGCGGCCACTAGACCGGTCCCTGGTCACCTCCCCTGGAGATGCCACAGCACACTCCCCTGCGACTAGGTGTGCAGGCTGGATGGCCACTCCTGTGAGGAGTGCATGAAGGACCCAGAACTTCAGCACATGACCACATGACCGGGGCCTCTTCTTAACTAGGTGATCAGGGAGCTGTCTGAGGAGGAGACTGTTGACCTGAGACCTGAGTGACAGGCAAGGAGGCGCTACCTGTGCCAGGATCTGGGCAAGAGCACGCCAGAAGGCCCTGAGGTAGGTGCAGCTGGCACATTCCAGGGCAGGGGCTGGCCAGGATGCCATGAGCCGGGCAGAGGCAGAGGGAGGGGAGCAGGCCAGGGCCATGTGAGCTGTGGTGGGCTGTTAGGAAGATTCTGGAGTGTTCAGCAGAGGACTGCTGTGTTCACACCCATTTTTACGACTGTTCTGAGAGACGCATATCCAACTGTTCTTAGCAACCTGGAAACGGCCCGGCTGCCCATCAGTGTGAGGTGGACATGGTGCATTGTCAGGTGACAGAGCAGCCACACACAAAGGCCTCCCCGAGCTCCTGCCCCTCCCTTCACGGGGATCTCAAGAGGCTTCTAGAGAAAGTGCAGCTCTTCTTCCTGACCCTGAGGCCACTTCTGCTTCCAGCACTCTGCTGGCCTGGAGACCACGGAGAAGCACAGGGCAGTCAGCCTTGGCTGACTCTTTGTCCTCAGTTTTTGAGTCCAGAGTGCCTGGGGGAAGGAGCACAGGGGGACCAGTGGTGTGGCTGGACTGGAACCCAGGTCCCAGCACTGAGCTCTCTGTCCTGTTTACCCACAGCCACGGTTGTGTGATGCAATCTGGGTTCCACAGACACTGGAGTCTTTGGGGTGCTTTGGGGACCTCTGGGAGGATCAGGGAGGAGCTGCTGTGAGGCGACCCAGGAAAGTTGAAGAAAATCCCTGGCCCTGGTTGGAGCTGATGTTGTGTTTTGGGTGGGGACGGAGACACAGGGCACTGTGAAGTTGGCCAACCCTGAAGTGGAGCCGTCACTTGCCAAGGAGCAATCAGTGTGGCCCGTGTGTGTGCTAGGGTTAGGGCAGGGCACCTCTGGGAGGGCTCCTCGTGCAGCCCCAGTCTTGTAGGGAAGATGGGGTGAGACTGCCCTCCCCAAGGGAGACCGGGTGGAATTGGGGGCTGAGTCATGTTGGAAGCTTCAGGTGCAGAAGGAGCCCAAAGAGCAGGTCCCCAGGAAGTGCAGGACGAGACCGTGAAGGTGGGAGGACCGGAGCGGGGCAGTGAGGAGATGGCCTGTGGGGAGGGACCAAGGTGTGCACAGGTGTACGTGCACACATATCTGTGCACACATACGAACATGCCTGTGCAGGCATGTATAGGTGTTGTGAATGAGGCGGCCGGAAACGTGTGCTGGAATGAAGCTGGAAAACTTTGATTGCTGCCCTACTCCTGCCTCCCCGCAATGGGGACCCTGACAAGCAGCTGCCCATCTGTGCTCCTGCTTCTGGGCCTGTTCTTGGCTTTCAGACCCATATCTGACTTCCAAGAGACACGGAAGCCTCCACTCCCGGCCCTGCTCCCTCCACGTGTCCCCAAGTGTGACAGGCGGGGACCTAGAGGAACCATGAGAGTGCCTGGGAGGCACTGGCTCTCTGAGTAGCCCGCTGCTCTCAGGCAGACTGGAGCCTGAATTAACGGTTTAATTGTCCAGGCAGCCCTGTCTCCATTTTCACTTTGTCAGAGCCCCCTGACCTGTTGTCACTCACCTCCAGAGCCCTTGAGACCTGAGCCGTGGCAGCAGGCACAGAGGCCACGCAGGAGCCCTGCTCCTGTCTCCTTGGTTCTGCTCCTGCCCTCTCCTTTGTCCTTGTCACCCAGGCTGGGGTGCCTCGGGTATCTGATGGCCCTGTGCTCCTGGTTCACTTGGCTGAGACTCAGGGGTCCCCACACCTCTGTGTCAACGTTACCCTGGACAGCACCCCCCAAGGGCATTCCCCCCAACTGCCTGGGGCCCTGGCTGCTCAAAGCCACACCCACTCCCCCACAACTTCACCCCAGATTGCCTCCAGCTCTGTAATTAAGGGGCTCACCGATTAACCAACCAAGTATTTGGTAAGTGCCTGCCGTTTACCAGGATTGTGCTGTGCTGAGGATGTAGGCCCCTCACATGGGAGGCAGGCAACTGAAAGTGTGTTTCAAAAACAAGTAAGCCAGCAAACACACACAGTCAGGAAAGGTGTACATGAAGGGGGCTGGCAGAGGGAGGTCAAGGGGGAAGGGGCTCTGTGGGGTGATGTGCAGGGGACCTGAGGGAGGGGCCCTGGAAGGGCAGAGCCCAGACAGCAGAGCAGCCTGGACGTGGGGACAGCAGCACAGGGACGTAGCCCCACAGGGGAGGACCCTGCAGCCACTTGAAGTGGTCAGGCCCCTGAGCGGGGCTTGGGCAGGTGCGGAGGGTGGTGACACCCTGGACTCTTCAAGGCTGAGGAAACTGCCCCAGGTTTCTGCTGTGGAGATGATGTGGACACTGTGTTGGTCTCCTGTGGCCGCAGAAACAGATCACTGAGGACTCTGGGTGGGAGCAGCAGAGTTTGATCCGTCACAGCTCTGGAGTCTGGAACCAAGGGCTTGGCAGGGCTGGCATGCTCCAGAGGCTCTTGGAGGAAGCTCTCCCTGCTGGCCCCCTGGACTCTGCCTCCTGGGATGCATGTGAGGGCTCCCTGCCTCCCCCATTGCAGTCAGGCCCTGCAGGGTGACCCTAATCATGTCCCCCACTCAGCCATGGTCTGCCTGCTTCTCTTCTGCCCTGGCAGGAATGTTTTGGGCCCCAAGCATGACGTGGTCCAACCCTTGTGGGCGAGACCATAAAGAGGGGGAGGAGGTGACAGGGAGGGCGGTGTCTGTGCACAGCATCTGCCCAGGCCCAGTAATGCCAGAGCACCCATAATTTTAAGTTTTCTTGGCATCTCAGACCTGCCAGTCCTGGGATAATTTCGAGGTGGTCCAAGCCAGCCCGGGGCCTTTCTGCTGCGTCAGCTCCCTGTGATTGCAGTGAAAATCCACTGACGAGGTGCAGAAGGCACACGGAGGGTTGGGGAGTGTGGGAGTGGGGTTGGGGGGAGTGTGGGTTGCGGGGGGTGGCTGTGGCGGACTGCAGCTGACCACGGGGCAAGGGCAGGATCAGGTGAGGAGCAAAAGGACTCTGCCTCCTAGCCCTGCCAGGGAGCAGCACAGCCTCCTGCCTGCATCCATCCATCCAGAGATGCATTCTCTCTGCTACTTCTGAGGCTGGGAATTAACAGAAGAAGGAAGGCACCTGAATAATTAGCACATTGGTCTCTCTCCACCGCCTTCTCTGCTGCTGGTGAGCAGGAAAGAAAGGGATCGGGGAGTGAAATCCACGCACCTCTCCCCAGGCCTGGGTGTTGCACCCCTGACTTTGAGCTCCTGGGGCTGGGTCAGGTTGGGAGGCTGGTGGGGAGAGGGCAGGTGGGCTGTCCCAGGCAGGAGGTTGTCCCTCAGCGCCCCACTCAGAGCAGTGTTGGGACTTGCATCAGGCTGTGCTGGCCGCTGTTGTTGGCTGGGCCACTCTGTGTCCTGGTAGGCATTGTGGCCCGTGTACACCATGGCTGGCTCTTGGCTCCGATACAGCAGTGTCTTCCTCTACTAACCTGGAGGACGTGTGGATGTCAACCTCTGGGGTCCTGTTGGGCCTTCATTTACATGTCCAGCAAGCATCACTGGGGCTTCCTGTGGGCAGGCTTAGGAAACCAGGTGTGGCACAGACCTGGCCCTGGTCCTCTGTCTGCTGGGGGAACAGTCAGTGGTAGCCACAGTCCAGTACTTTGGGCCCAGTGTTGGTCCATCAGAGGCTTGGGGTCCCTCCCCAGAGTCAAGGTGGGTTTCTGAAGGGTGTCCTGCCTGCTCTGGGGTCTGAAAGGCCACTCGGGAGTGGCTGGGACAGTGGCACCACCTGTGGAGGGGCACTGGAAAGAGCATCACAGATCCACAGAGGGGCTGCAAATGTGGTGCTGGGGATGGAGGGAGATAAGGTGGTACCAGCACAGGCCTTATCTGCTTTAGAAAGCAGAGGGCGTGAGGCCCGCAGGTCCTGGAGGGTCGAATGAGGTGGAAGTGCTGAGGCTTCGGGCAGCCCTGTGGGCCAGAGTGCCTGGCCAGGATCTGGGATGGGGAGCACATGGACTCCAGGCTCTGGGTGTGTTGTGGGGACATCCTAGCTCCATGTCTGCAGCTCCCCAAGGAGTATCTGTCTTGTTACGGTTATTGAAATGGAGGATTTTCAGAGCTGTTAGGTGAACAGTTCCCGAGTACCGGTCGACTACTGTGGTACCCTCGATGGGGTTTTCTTTGCCTATGTCTGGTTCAGTTTAATGTGTGTCTGTCAGAGGGGCTAAAGGCAGAGGACTGTCTGTATAAAGTGAGAGTCTGTAGTAATACAGCTTGTTGTGTAGTAGGCACCTGATGCATAGTTGTGCAATGAATAATAAGTGAAATAGGTATGTGCTGAGTGTGTCCCAGGGGTCAGGCATGTTCAGGGGGAAGGGAAGAGAGAAAGAGAGAGGTGGTGGGGAGAGGAGGACTGAGCAGGATCCCCAGTGTGCAGAGAGAGAGGAGAGCTGAGGAGGGTCCCCAAGTGGAGGGAGAGGGGGAGGAGGAGGGGGAGAAGGGAAGGAGAGAAGAGGGAGAGATTGAGAGAGGACTGAGTGAAATCCCCAGTGTGCAGAGAGAGAGAGAGAAGAGAGCTGAGGAAGGTCCCCAGTGTGGAGAGAGAGAGAGAGAGAGAGAGAGAGAGAGAGAAGGGGAGGGGAGGGGAGGGGAGGGGAGGGGAGGGGAAGGAGGGAGGGAGAGAAAGGACTGAGCAGGATCCCCAGTGTGCAGAGAGAGAGAGAGAGAGAGAACTGAGCGGAATCCCCAGTGTGCAGAGAGAGAGAGAGGGAGGGAGGGAGAGGAGAGGAAGGGAGGGAGGGAGAGAGAGAGAGAGAGAGGACTGAGCAGGATCCCCAGTGTGCAGAGAGAGAGGAGAGCTGAGGAGGGTCCCCAGTGTGCAGAGAGAGAGAGAAAGAGAGAGGGAAGGAGAGGAGAGGAAGAGGAAGAGGGAGAGGGAGAGGGAGAGGGAGAGGGAGAGAACTGAGCGGAATCCCCAGTGTGCAGAGAGAGAGAGAGGGAGGGAGGGAGGGAGAGAGAGAGAGAGAGAGAGGACTGAGCAGGATCCCCAGTGTGCAGAGAGAGGAGGGGACTGAGGAGGGTCCCCAGTGTGCAGAGAGAGAGGAGAGCTGAGGAGGGTCCCCAGTGTGCAGAGAGAGAGGAGGAGAGCTGAGGAGGGTCCCCAGTGTGCAGAGAGAGAGAGAGAGGAGGGGACTGAGCAGGATCCCCAGTGTGGAGAGAGAGAGAGAGGAGGGGACTGAGCAGGATCCCCAGTGTGCAGAGAGAGGAGGGGACTGAGCAGGGTCCCCAGTGTGCAGAGAGAGAGAGAGGAGAGCTGAGGAGGGTCCCCAGTGTGCAGAGAGAGAGAAGAGAGCTGAGCAGGATCTCCAGTGTGCAGAGGGAGGAGAGGGCTGGCAGAATCTCCTGTTGTATCCTCTGAGTGCTCTGAAAAGCTTGGTGGTGGGAGGTTCACTCTTGTACAGGTCAGACTGCCCAGAGACTCCCTGCTGGTGGAGACCTAGAGCTGAGTAGGCTTGCGTGGCTGGGGGCCCACGGATGACCACCCTGTCAAGAAGAGGCTGTACTGGGCAGACTTCCTGGGTCCAGAAAGGGTAGAAAGTTGGTGTGGTTTGGCCGTGCCTCTCCAGTCTCCAGTGCAACAGCAGCTCCAGAGGAGGACTTGACAGGAGGATGAAGTTTTGCCTGAGGACAGCCAGAGAGATTTTTCAGCCCCATACCTCCCTCCATGAGGCGCCTCTTGGACAAGCCTCATCTCTTAAGCAGTGAAGGCAGGAGCTCTTGCCATGTTGAGCTGAGCAGAGGTGGAGGATGGCCCGAGCCCAGGCAGGGCCTGCTGACCCCTGCTCCAGGAGCCCCTGCACACACAGCACAGAGGAGGTGGCCTAGCCACAGAGTAGATGAGCTTGTTCCGGGAGGCGTGCTGCAGGCGCTGCACTGGGCTTGACCATGGGTGGCCATAGGTGCCTCTGCCAGGGGATGCTCCTCTCCCTGAGGATGGAGTGGCACCCAGAGCCCTGGTTTAAGAAGGCTTTGCCCCCAGGGCTGTCATTGATGTGGAGCCGACTGGGGAGAGGGCAGTGCCAGGTGTGGCAATCAGACAGCCGGGCTGCACCTCTGCCACAAGAGCCAAAGCCCCGGAGCTGGGCCTGTCTTTAAGGCGTTGCTGTGCAGCCCTGGGCGGTGTCCATGGCCTGGGCTTCCTTGCCCTCTCCTCACCTTTTCCTCAGCCCCACTGGGGCACCTGTCCTGGTCTCCTGGCCTGAGCCATGCCCACTGCTATGCTGCTGTCTGCAGAGCTCTGTGGGGTTGCAGGGTGTGCCGGGCTCTGCACCCCCTCTGCTTTGACGAGACACCACCCCACTTTTCAGGAACCAGGAAGCACTTTTGTGGATAGGCAGTCCGAGCTGGGGGCTTGTGGGCGTTTCTCGTGAGAAGTGCGCTGAGACCCTCTGGCTGCCCCTGCTGCCCCAGGAGGTGGGCGTGTGCACTCTTGCCTTTGCAGAGGAGCCAGCTGTGCTTTGTGGGGTGGTTGGGCCCCGCGGGCCAAAGCTGTGGCGGAACTGCTCTGTCCCCAGCTCCTGTGCAGGAGCCGTGTGGCAGGGCACTCTGGGTGGAGGCTGTTCCAGACCAAGCCTGGCTCTTGGGCTGTGCTGGTTGCACCACAGTGGCTCCTGCTGCCCCACAGCTGGAGAGTTTCCTCACCCTGTCCCTTCCTCCTAGACCTGGTAGGAGCTCTGTCTTCTTGGCCCTGGGACGAGTTCTAAATGCAACCCTGACAGCAGAGAGAAATCAACCAAGGGGTGCAGAAGCAGCACCTGGGCCAGCAACTCCTGAGTGTGTGCTGGTGGCTGGCACTGCCCTCTCTCAGGTATCAGCTCAGGACACTGCCTCCAGGGGCTTCGCCCTGCCTGCTGCTGGCGAGGGGCCCCTCCTCTTGCTCTGGGGGTGACCCAGTGGCTTGCTGATCAGACAGGGGCAAGTCTCTAGGGCCAGGCTGCTTCCTTCCCTCAAAGCTGGTGCCAGGAATAGTAGCACCTGACCAGTGCTGTGCTCAGATGTCCTCAGGGGGCAGAGCTGGCCCAACCCTCCCTGCTCTGGGTTCCCACTCTGAAGTGAACACACTTCCCTTCCTATACCAGTCATTATTTATACCTTATCTTTGAGAGCTGGGTGTGGCCAGGTATCCTGTGTGAGCGCAGTGATGGTTGGCTGGTGGTGAGAACTTGAGGAGGAGACTGCCCATGTAACAATGTGGTTGGTGTGAGGCTGTGTAGACGGGATTTCCCATGTGTCAGAGTGGATGTGAGGCTGTGTAGACAGAGTTTCCCGTGTGTCAGGGTGTGGGGAGCAACTGGGAGCAACTCGGACTAGACTAAGTTACTGGAATTAAGACTTATTCTATGCATCTGCTCTCCCACAATATGGCGTGGGAGAGGAGAAAACAGCTTCTACACACCTGCCTCCAGTTCAACCAATAAACAGCAGGACCTGCTCCTGATTGGAGGAGAGCAGCGTACTCGGCGTGTGGGTAGCAGAGTTGGGATTGGTGGAAGAGGACTATAAAGGAGGAGAGAGACAACATGCACCAGGAACATCTAAGAGGAACACCTGTGCAGCCCCCGAGAGAGCCGGCCGGCGGTGTGCCGCTCCCCCGCGGAAGTGGGGAAAGTGGCAGGGGGAACTGCCCTTCCACGGAGGTGGAAGGGTCGGTAGCCAACCCGGGAAGAACCAGCAGCAAACCCGCGGAGGGCCAAGCAGACAAAAGAACAGCGCAGGGTCCTGTGTCGTTCCTCCATGAAGATGGGGAGTGACATCAGGGTGGTTGGGGTGAGCCTGTGTAGACAGGGTTTTCTGTGTCAGGGTTGGTGTGAGGCTGTGTAGACAGGGTTTCCCATGTGTCAGGGTGGTTGGGATGAGCCTGTATCAACAGAGTTTCCCATGTGTCAGGGTGGTTGGGATGAGCCTGTATCAACAGTTTCCCATGTGTCAGGGTGGTTGGGATGAGCCTGTATCAACAGAGTTTCCCATGTGTCAGGGTGGTTGGGATGAGCCTGAGTAGACAGGGTTTCCCATGTGTCAGGGTGGATGTGGGGCTGTGTAGATGGGTTTTCCATGTGTCAGGGTGGGTGTGAGGCTGTGTAGACGGGGTTTTCCATGTGTCAGGGTGGTTGGTGTGAGGCTGTGTAGACAGGGTTTCCTGGGTATCAGTCAGGGTGGTTGATGTGAGGCTGTGTAGACAGGATTTCCCATGTATCAGGGTTGAGGTGAGGCTGTGTAGACAGGATTTCCCATGTGTCAGTGTGGTTGGTGTGAGGCTGTGTAGACAGGGCTTCCCATGTGTCAGGGTTGGGGTGAGGCTGTGTAGACAGTTTCCCATGTGTCAGTGTGGTTGGTGTGAGACTGTGTAGACAGGGTTTCTCGTGTGTCAGGGTTGGTGTGAGGCTGTGTAGACAGGGTTTCCCATGTGGGTGTGAGGTGGTGAGGTTGTGTATGTGGGACTTCCCGTGTTTCATGGTGCTCTGTGGTGAGTACCCTATAGGCCACCTCTGGTGTTTCTGACATGGGGCAAATTCATCCTCACCTGAGCCACCACTGTTGAATTGCGATTGTAAGGCGGCTTCTGGTTCTCTCCAGACCTCACAGCTGTGTGGATTGCTCCAAGCAGTGGATGACCTCTGCTGTCCCTGTAACATGGGTCCTCAGACCCGAGGGAGCCCTGGTGCCCACCCTGGTTGGTCTCCAACCAGACTTCTGACGCCACGATGAGGGTGGCATGATGCCTCTCCCCAGGGATGGGAACAGGTGCCCACGCTTCCTCTGGAGAGGCCCTTCCTGGCCTTTCGGATTTGCTGGTGGACGTCTTTCTGCTGAGCCTGGGAGGCTGGGTGTGTTCCGGGGAAGGTTGAGGGAGGGAGAGAGGTGAGCAGCCGGGGCTCGAGATCCCTGCAGGAGAGCAGGGGACTGCTGGCCTCTGTTGGAGAGGGGACCCTGCTGGCTGTAGCCTTTCCTGGGCTTGCAGCAGGTGCTTTCTTCCCAGGCCTCTTGGCCTTGTTTGGGAGCCGTTTCTGGAGACAGCAGGCCCCTGGGGTGACTTTCCTGGGTGATGGGACCCAGCTGCTGGCTGCAGACGCAACTCTGGTTTGCTGCGAGACGCGGCCGTGGGCCTTGTGGTGGCTCTGCCTTCCGCGGTGGTGTTTCAGAGAGCATTTGGTGAACTCTCACCCAACACCTAATCTTTCCAGGTTGCAGGAGAGGCTTGTTTTAGGTATTAGGGGAGCGACCTCATTGGGGTACGTGGAGGGTTATCCTTCCTGCAGGTTTCTGGGAAAATCTGCTTTTCTGGATGGACTGGAGGTGGATGTTGTGTTTTGGGGGCGGGTGTTGGTGATGGGATGTGTGTTAGAGCTGATGCCGATTTTTCACATCTGTGTGACACAGGCGTCTGTATGCTGCCGTCCCTCAGATGGACATGGGTGACAGGCTGTCCCCATGACATTTCCCCATATGTCTCTCCCTCAGCAGCCAGCCACATTCCTCCCTGTGACATTTCCTGCTTTCGTCATTCTACCAGGCCCTCAGCAGCTGTGGAACTGACAGGAGTTTTGGGGATACTTGAGTATTTGCACATTTGCATGTGCAAAGCTTTGGGGTGTCCAGTTGCTGAGGAGTCTTTTCCTGGCCCTTGGCCCCTGTGCGGTGGAGGCCTGGCCTGATGAATTCACCAGCAGGTATTTGTGGAACCCTGGCCATGGTGCTAGCGCGTGGGTGCAGTTAAGCAAGGCATTGCCCGTTAGCTGCGGGGCTCAGGTCTGGACCAAAGAGGGAGGCAGATAGATATGTGCAAGTGCAGAGCCCGTATGAAGGTGGGATAGGTTCTGCCTTGGAGGCCTGGGGCTGGCTCCCTGAATAGAACAGCGTTTTTGCTTGGCCTTCACAGGGGGCGTGGCAGAAGGAAGGCACAAGGGCAGTGTGGCAGACACGTGGAGTCTTGAGCGTGTGTCACAGATGTGGCAGGTCACAGGAGGTCCACTTGGCTGCAGAGGTGGCGATGTGGTGTGTGGTGAGTGGGCTTGGAACAGATTGGTCTGCAAGGCCCTTCTGTGGTAGGTCTTTGCCCATGTGACCACTTGGTCTGCAAGGCCTTCTCCGGTCGGTCTTTGCCCACGTGTCCATTTGGTCTGCAAGGCCCTTCTCCGGTCGACATTTGCCCACATGTCCACTTGGTCTGCAAGGCCCTTCTCCAGTAGGTCTTTGCCCACGTGTCCACCTTGGGCTTTGCACAGAGCCCTGAGTGACCAGCTGCCCTGCTGCTGTCTCTGGGATTTCCCAGGCTGCCGCTGTGCAGTGGGTGCCATCTGTGTCCTACACTAGGTGTGAGTAATGTAACTTCATTTGGTTTTCTGTAATTCAAGTTGATCTCTATAATGAAGGAGAGGGAATGGCAGTGTCACTGAATGCTTAGGGCTGTGGCTGGCTTTGTGGGGCCGGGGCCTCTGTTGCATGCTAGGCTGGGGGCTGCTGGGACGCAGCTCACTGTGGGGTCCTTCTGGGTCCTCTCGGCACAGGGATCCATCTTGCAGCTTTGCTGCCTTCCTGCCACTGGCTGCAGGGAGCCCCTTGGGCTGTCCACACTCTATCCCTAGTGCACCTTTTATGGAAAACAGTCTCAGCCAGCCTTCAAAATGTGAAACTTGGAGTCACCCTGTGACACGGCAGTTCCCCGCTAGTTATACCCAAGACAGCTGGAGTGTGTGTCCACACAGAAACTTGTGCACGCGTGTTCTTAGCAGTAACTCGTCATGGCCAGGAAGGGAAACCTACAGTGTCTGTCAGCCGAAGGGGAGACAGAAGAGGCTGTGCATGGTGAGTGTGCTCTGCCCCCAGGAGGGCTGTGCACGGCACCGTGTCACATCAGTGAGAATGCAGATGGTTCCATAGGGACCCAGCCTAGATCAGTGGTCTCCAGGGGTTGGGGGTGGGTGTGAACCAGGGGTGAGCGGCTCCTCACAGCAGTGCAGGTTCAGCAGGTGTCTGTGGACAGGGAAGCAGACAGGTTCTGGAGTTACTGGTGGTTGCCGCTAAGAGCAGTGGCTCCTATGTTGTGTGTGTTACACCTCAACTTTGAGTGCTGAGTAATACCGGTGCTCTTGGATACCTCCACAGCCATTTCTGCTGCCACACTGCCTCCCTGAACCCTGCCTGGGAAGAGGGCGAGGACCCTGGTGCTCCGAGAACCTATGGGAGGAGGGTGGGGCAGGCACAGGCTCCCCTCCCCAGGGACCTGCTGTGTCTCCCTGCCGCTGGCCCCAGCCCCCACCCTGTTCCCCATACCCAGGAACTCCATGTGGCTTCTTCCTGAGGGTCCTCGCCTATGGTCTGGACACTGAAGGTGCTGCTTCTTCCTAAGGGCTGGGCTTGGAGAGCTGTGGAGCAGGAGATCACTGTGTCCTCCTGTGTGGTTTTGTGTGCTTCCCTGCGTGATGGAAGGGTGCTGGGGCTGGAAACCTCAGCCAAAGTCACCCTGCTCTGGACGGGGCCCTGGGAGTCACAGGCCGGTGGGCTTGGTCTGGGCTTTTATTCCCATGGCCCTTGCAGAAGGGCCATGGTTGTCAGAGGCTAACTCTGGGCAGGAGCACCTTGAAGAGGGGCTGTCCAGGCCCACTGCCCTCCACCTGGCCTACAGGTGCATCTGCCTCCACCCCTGCCCTGGCAGGTCTGCCTTGGTGCCCACGTCTGCTGTGTGTGTCTGCAGCAGCGTGGGAGGCTGGCCTTGGTCTCTAAGTCCCCTGGATGGCTCTGCCACTGAGTGGCTTTGCAGATGCCCCTAGGAGCCTCCATTTCCATGACTGTAAGCGGGGACACAGTCTCCCTGTTGGCTTCTCCCTGTAGATTAAAGTGTCTGCCAGTCAGCAGTGCTGGCCTGGGCAGTCAGTGTGCTCATGCTTGCCGTGATCCTGAGCCAGGCCCTCACCCTCTGGGCTGTCTTTGTGTCAGTGAAATGGAGCTGACATCGCCGCTTCTCTGAACCACTGGGACCCCTGGCACTCAGAGGGCATCTCGTGGACCCTGAACCCCTCCCTCACGGTCTCTCCAGCACCTCCTGGTCCTTTCTCTGCAGAGGCCAGAGAGGGTGATCCTTGTCCCAGTCATAGACCATAGCCTGTTTGCTGCTGTGCCTCCTGTGCCTGCCTGGCAGGTCATCTGGGGTCTTCTGCTGTGGGGGCTGCATGACCTCCTCGCTCTGGCGGTGAGCCCGCCCAGCTGCTGTTTTTGCCACCGCCGCTGGTCACAGCCTCAGCTCTGCACCCAGAGGCCCCGGCCTCTGCAGGCCTCAGTTTCCCTGTGCAGACGATGACAGTTTACTTTCCTGTGTTTCAGGATCCTGCTGGGGTCCAGCTGGTGGCAGATGTGGGAATACTGTGCCCTTCAGAAGCACCAGACAGTGCAGGGGTTCTGGCTGTGGGTGCCCGACTGCCTGAAGCTTCGCTGACCCTCACACAGCTGAGGCTCATGGCAGTCAGGAGTGGAGCTGGCACGATGAGTGCCATCCAGGGAAACACATCCTTAGGGACTAGGAGTGGGGAAAGTGAGACAGAAGGTAGGGCGGGGGCCTCAGGCCAGTCAACCCAGGGTGCACTTCTGACCCTCGGAAGTCCCCTGCGAGTTCCCCAGCAAGGCTGGGAGGCTGACCAGGAGCCCATGTCCCGCACACCCTGACCTCATGCCCCTCAAAGCCCCCAGGGAGTGCGTCACAGCTGCCTCTGAAGCCCCTGCTGCTTGCTGCCTCCCGCTGAAGATAAACCTGCCTGTGTGCTGGAGGGCCTGATCTCGGTGTGTTAGGGCAGACTGGGCAAGCCTGGGCTGAGGGTGTTGAGCCAGCTTCAGCCGTCGCTCTCGCAGTGCTCATAGCACCACCAGGAGGGGGAGCGGACGGGCCAGGAAGCCAGCACTGCAGCCCTGGGAGCCTGCCCTGGGGCACGGCTGAGCTGTGCTGTGGCAGGGCCAGCCAGGGCGGCCAAGGTGAGATGTGGAGAATCTGTCCTGGAAGTGGTGGCCCTGTGCCTGGGCAGGGTCTTTGGCTGCTTGCCCAGAAGCAGCCCTGAAGCAGAGGCTGAGAGGAGCTTCCAGCAGACCAGGGAAGGTGTAGGCTCAGATGGGCTGGGCCTCAGCCTGGCCCTGTTCCCGGCCATTTGTCAGCTGTGGCGTGGGCTATGGGCCCTACCAAGGGACCCTGAGGAACACTGCCCTGTGCATGGAGCGTGCTCGCTGGGGTGGAAGCGCCCATTGTAGATGAGCAGGATGAGGCCGGCTCCTGTCTCTGCTGTCCCAGCCTGGAGTCAGCACTGGGGGTGGGAGCAGGAGATCTGCCTCTCAGCCTCATTTGTTGTGGTGCTCAGGTGAACAAGGGGCACCTGCTTCCCTGCCCTGGAGCTGGTGTCTGCATAGCAGAGGAGCAACCCACTGGAGGCTGAGTTAGTAGGAGATGCCCCTGGGCACAACCATAAGTGTCCTCAGGAGAGGAGGTGGACACAGGTGAGCTCTCCCAAGACTGCTGTTGGGGACCTCTGCTGGGACTGACCGCCTTGCAGGGGACCCACGACCTGCCATGCCTGTGAATCTGGGGTCCCACTCTAGGCACAGGTATAGACAGCCTGTGATAGTGGCCCAGAGATCAGGGCCTCCAGGGACTTGGTTCCCATCTGATGCCTTCTGCTCTAAGCACCTCCCACGTTGGTGCTGCTGTAGTGCATCACCCCAATCCCCATCTTGAGGGCTCTGCCACCTGTGGTCCCCACTATCAGACGCTCAGTGCTGTGTACTCACCAGGAGCAGATTGGACTTCCTGGCTTGGAGGTTACAGCAGCCTGGGTGTCCAGGTGGGATCCACCCAGGACACGTGTGGCTGATGCCTTTTGCCTGCAGCCCACTGCAGGGCCCACGGGGACCCCATCATTTCCTTTGCCCCCTCGCTTCTCTCTCTGGGGACTTGTGTCCATGCTTGCAGGGTTTCCCAGGAGCGACGGCGGCCAGGGGCAGTCCTGGCACAGTACAGGACTGAGGCGTGGAGTGCCTGTGACCCCAGACGGTTTGCTTTGCTTCTGTGAACCTGAGACTGAAGAGAAAGCCTTTGCTTTTCCACGGGGCCTGGGGTGCTGCTCTGATGCCAGAGTCACTGCCACTGCCGGGGGCCCTCCGTGCCCACCTCCATGTCTGATCTTTACTTCTTGGGACAGCAGGGGCCATCCCAGGCTCCTCCTGTGCAGGCTGGAGCAGTGCCTTGCAGGTTTGCATCCTTTGATGCTTGCTTGTTTTTGCAGCGTGATTCTGCTCTGTGCCCCTGCCTCATGTATCCGGTCACTACTTTTGAGGCTGTCACAACGTGCCCCAGACTGCCCCTGGACTCCCTGTTCCCAGGACAGACCTGTGTGTCTCCTTGCCCAGCTCTGCAGAGGTGCTGTTGAGGGGGCCTGTCCTCATCTGGATCCAGGCCTCTGGCTGGGTGCCAGCTCCAAAGTGCCCCTGAGAGAGCCCCCTAGATCCAGTGCCGCTGAGAGAGCCCCCCTGACTTGTGCTGCTCCTTTGGCCCCTCTCAATGCTTTTTTCCATTTCAGACCCCAGGGAGGTCCCCTCAGTCATTCCAGGACCAGCTGGCCATTTCTGTCTGCCATGATATTAATCTTGTGAGACATGTGGGAGGCTCTTGCTGTCCCTCAGAGGGACACAGAGTGTGCAGTTGGGGAAGAAATGAATAACAAGCAAAACGTCAAGTTTTTAGGTGAACTTGATTTGGGTTAATACTTATGTTTATACTTTAATTAGAAGTTGAAACCACAGAGAGTAAAGGACTGTTTCATAAGAATTGAGGTATGGTAACTCAGACAAATACAGTTCTGTTCCCGAGCTGTGAGAAATCTGCTGCCTGCTTTGTACCTTACTCTGCTTCCTTGGAAAACAATGCTGCTGCTCACCATGGCAGAACAGCCCCACCGATGCACTGGTCCATCGCCGTGAAGTCCCTAACCGAAGGAAAGTGTTTCACAGATTTCCCAGAATAAGCAGGAGGAAGGTGTTTGCTTACAACCAGTGGCAAATGAAAACTACTTGGACAGAAAATTCATGGTAAAACCCCCTTGTTGAAAGGATTTCCAAAACATAGTTAAATGATCTGAATTAGAGATTCGGACGCAGGAAACCGAGAAAGCTTGAATTCGGGAACCCTAGTCTGAGGGCAAAGAGCTGTTCCTTGGTGGAAGACACAGGCTGAAGGCTGCTTCCCCCCAACACTTCCTCCTTGCCTCGTGAGGTCAGAGCAGAGCAGGTGGGGCAGGGCCTGCGACTGGGTAGAGGACTGGTTTTGAGAAAATTGTGTTGAGAAAACCCCCTTCTCTCAGAGGATGTTTATGGTCTTGATTTGCACGGAATGTGTTTCTGGCACTCCAGGAAAGGGGAGAAATCAACGTTGGTGAGGTGGCTGGGCAGTGTGTGGGGTTGGATCTCTCAGCTCTACCCCTACAGTAGGTCTCAGAGGGCAGGGGCAGCAGGCTCAGCGTGCAGTGGGTTCTGCAGCACTGCCAGGTCTGTGTACGATGAGCGGTCAGGGCAAGAACGCGCATCAGCCGAGATCCCAGGCCCTGGCCTAAGACTGCCAGCTCCAGCTGGGACGCTCCTCACTTGACTTGCACTGGAGATGGCTGTCCTGCCACAGTGATCCAGGGACGGTCCCATGTCAGCCTGTCACAGTGAGGTGGGGACGGCTATGTGTCACCCTGTCACAGGGAGCCCGGGATGGCTGTGTGTCAGCCTGTCACAGTGAGCTGGGGACAGCTGTATGTCAGCCTGTCACAATGAGGTGGGGATGGCTGTGTGTCAGCCTGTCACAGGGAGCCTGGGATGTCTGTCTGTCACCCTGTCACAGCAAGGTGGGGACAGTTGTGTGTCAACCTGTCACAGGGAGCCTGGGATGGCTATGTGTTAGCCTGTCACAGTGAGGTGGGGACAGCTGTGTGTCAGTCTGTCACAGTGAGGTGGGGATGGCTGTGTGTCAGCCTGTCACAGGGAGCCTGGGATGGCTTTGTGTCAGCCTGTCACAATGAGGTTGGGTGGCTGTGTGTCAGCCTGTCACAGGGAGCTGGGGACAGTTGTTTGTCAGCCTGTCACAGGGAGCTGGGGACAGTTGTTTTTCAGCCTGTCACAGGGAGCCCGGGATGGCTGTGTGTCAGCCTTTCACAGTGAGCTGGGGACAGCTGTGTGTCAACCTGTCACAGCAAGGCAGGGATGGTTGCTTGTTAATCTGTCACAACAATGTGGGGACAACCACGTGTCAGCTTCTCACAGTGAGCTTGGGATGGTTGTGTGTCAGCCTGTCACAACGAGGTGGGGACGGCTGTGCATCAGTCTGTCATAGTGAGCCTGGGATGGCTATATGCCAATCTGTTATAGTGAGCCAGGGACAGTCACTTGTTAGCCTGTCACAGCAAGGTGGGGCCAACCACGTGTCAGCCTCTCACAGTAAGGCCAGGTTGGCTGTGCATCAGCCTGTCACAGTGAGCTGGCTCCAGAGTGTTTCTAGCTTGGAAATTTCCACGAATTCAAGCCTTGCACAAAATGCAGTGTGGGGGCTGGAGCTGAGATTACCTGGCTCTCTGCCAGGTGTTCCTCACGGCTCTTTCTTCAGTCTGTTTCCTGCAGAGTGGGGCGGTGGCAGAGCCCGATGCTCACCCGAGCGTGTGAGCGCCCCACACTGACAGCGTACTGGGGGCCTGGGAAGCCCAGGAGGCCGCGTCGCAGAGCTGCCTTTAAGTGACTGGTGGGAGTCTCCTACCTCAGCCACAGAGGTGGGGACCCCCAGCCTGAAGCATGGCACCTCGTGAACCAGGGAGTCCAGAGCTGCCCAGTCCTGACGCACAGCAACGCTGTGCCAGAGGCCGTGCCGCTCTGGGCCCCTTCTCCAGGGACGTCCCGGTGCCCAAGGACTGACACTGTGTGTTTTCTGTTTGCTCTGCAGTGCAAGCATTCGTCACACACTAGATATTCAACAGCTGTGCACTGAGCGAACAGGAAAGCGCCCGAGTGGGTGAGGACAGACCTGGGAACCATCCCGTCCACCTGGGTGCTCTTTGTGGTTTGCTTTAAAACAGACTGTCTCCGGGCCTCCCGACCAGGAGAGGGAGCCGCTGCCCTCCTGGGCAGAGATGAGAGAAAAGGAAGGAGGGGCGTGTGGTGGCTAAGGAGCCCTGGGGACCTGCAGGACGGAGTCTCGGTCTCTGAGCTCTCATCTTCCCTTGTCACTGGGAGACAGGCTCAGAGGGCCTCATGCTGACAACTGGCTTTACTATGACCTCCCCTGTTCCCTGGTTCCCAGCCTGCTGGTTTGGGCTGGAGAGGGTGGGGAGCGGCCCTCAGGGTTTGGCTTCTCTCTCGCTTGCTGCCAGGCCAGAAGGACAGGCCCTGGTCCCAGTCCTTTGACATCAGGTCACTCCCCTTTGCACCTCAAACCTCTGCTGTCAAACCCGTGGCTGAGTCTGTATTGGGTGGGATGTCCTGCTCCTTGCCATAGGTGACCCCGTGAGCCTGAGTTTTCCAGACAGGCTGGAGAGCCTGGAAATTGGGAGCCAGGATCTTGTGGTCTTTGCTGCTTTGTGCTCTCAGTGCTGCTGGGGACGATGTGGCTGCTTGGAGCTCAGTTCTTCCACTATTTGTGTGAGGAGCTGAGCCGTTCCCAAGGAGAAGGGGTTGACTGTATGGTCCTCTGCCTTGTACATCCCTGTCAATCCTGAGTCGCAGTCATTCCCGTGTTCACTGGGTGGGAGTTTGTTGAGTGCCTTCCAGGTGTGTGCGTCTCAGATTTGTGCAAATAAAGGAAGTCAGTATGGGTCCTCTGGAAATCACAGGCAGTTGTTGCCAAGGGAGTTGAGTGGATGTGGGGGGTTGACTCTTTAGAGTGGGCAGGGCAGGCTCCATAAGGGAGGGTTTCAGTGGGGCCTGCAAGGAGGGATGGGATCAGGGGCACAGCCTGGAATCCCAAGTGCAGGTGATTGTGAGAGCAGGGACAGAAGAAAGGTGTGTTCCCCAGTGAGATGGTGTTCCTGGAGCCCAAGTTCACGTGACAGTTGCGGTGGTGAGATGAAGTTCAACATGACTGGGTCAGGAGGGACACCGGAGGGCCCAGGGAGCAGGGCTGTAAGAGCGTGAGCACTGGGTTTTGAAGCAGATTTCCACTAGAGGAGTTGAAAGCTAGGAGATCATCTGTAGACGCCCACAGTGCTCACTGTGTGATCTCTCCTACGTCCTGTTGTTAATGTTCACAGCCCTGAGGGCTGTTGCACTGTCTCAGCAGAAGGAATGCTGAAGGCCATCCAGCCGCTGAGATATGAGCCTAGGACTTGTGTGGGGGAGTCTGGCTCCAGCATCCCATTCCCTGTGTCTGTGGAATCCTAGCAACATGTCCAGAGATGCTGGTACCCACAGATAGGAGTAAAAGGCACATGGTTTTGTCCTTTAGCTCTTGGCTAAGAGCAAGTTACTTACAGAGTAGAGATGAAAAGTGAGATTCAAACTGTGGTGGCGTTCACGGAAATGGGGAATAGTGGATAGAACTTGGTGTGTGTTTGTTTTGGGGTTGAGACCACATAGAACTTGGATCTTGAGCCAACCCTTCTCTGTACACTTGTCATATGCGTGTAAAATTAAGAACAGAAACGGCTTCTGACCAAGATGGTATGAAAAGGACCCTTGAGCTGTCCACTTGAAACAGCCACAAGTCAGATACCACACGTGGAACTCTGCTGGGCAGACTGAAGCTCAAGCAGAGAGGTCCTTGGTCTGAGAGATGAGTGCCGGGGGCGAGTCCTGTGGCTGCCCAGCTGATGGTCTTGATGTTTCCAGGCTGCACTGCAGGACATGGAAGTCCCGGTGAGTCCAGTGGACTTCCTGACTTGAGGAGAGAGGAATGGGAGTTAGAGTGCAGGCCAGAGGGCAGGGAGGTGAGAGCTGTGCAGGGAGAGAGGCCCGGGGCCTGAGCAGTGTCCCCTCTGCAGACTCAGCTGACCACTGAGGAGTGCACGTGAGGGGATGTGGCCAGTGCCCGGCTCTCCCTCCGGGCCACACCCAGTGCCTCAGATCTGCGGGTGTGCAGTGCAGTACCGCTGTGAGGACAGTGATCTCCAGATCAGCTGCTCTGGATCTGCATGGCGGAGTTCAGAACGGCAATGTGATTTCAATAACTGCGCTGCAGAACAAAGCTCGCAGATGTTTATGGGGAATTATTTTTCAGCATTAGGCAGAGGTCACAGTATCTACCATCCAGTCAAAAATTACCAGGCATGCAAAGAAGCAGGACAATAGGACGCATGCTGAGGAGGAGAACCCCCCAGACTGGTACTGGTGTTAAGGTCAGCAGTCTAGAGAAGAAAGATGGCAGAAGAAGAGCAAAGAAAAAGGATTCCACTGGTTCCAGGAAATCTTCTGAAAGAGAGGAAGCCACAGCCCTCGGAGCCACACAGGCAAAGCCGGCACTTTTGGCAGAAGGAGAGGAAAGGAAAAGAATTCAGGTTTAAGCAATGGGAATCCTTTGTTACATGATTCCTGGTGGCAGTGATGTGGTGTGGTAAGCGCAGATGACTGGAAGTGAAACCTCATGCCTTGGAAGTGCCAGACGAGCATTCCTTGGCCTTTATTGTACGTCTCCAGAGGGTTGACGGGTGAGTTCACTGGCGGAGAGGACCATTGCAAGACTTCGCCTGGAAAAACTGTTCAGTGGCATCTTTGTCAAAGTCACCCCCCCTCCCCCAAACCTACAAGTGTTGTGGATAGTGGAACCTTATGTGACCTGGGATTTCCAAATCTGAAGTCTGTCCGGGAACTCATCTGAAACGTGGAAAGCAAGGGTCCACAATAAGACATTCCCTCTGACAGACAACACCATGATTGAGGAGCACCTCGGGGGATTTGGGGTCATCTGCTTGGAAGACCTCGTTCATGAAGTTGCCTTCCCGGGAAGTACTTCCAGGATATCGCAGGGTTCCTGCGCCCTTTCCGACTGTCAGTGGCCGTCGTGCTACCAAGAAGAGTGGGCCTCCTGAGGAGATGGGGTCACCTGGCTATCAGGGTGGACGCATCAATCAGCTCATCCGCCTGCTGGACTAGACCCAAAGTATTTGAAAACACAGTGAAACTGGAAAGGAAAAGAGTCAGGATCCTGGCAGGCACCACGTCCCTGCCCAGTGCCAAGAAGTTCCACTGCTCTCCACAGTGGGTGCTGCCTCCTCTGGACTCAGCTCCGACCATTGAGGAAGGAGTCTTCCTTTGTCACAGCGTCTGTCCTGGGGTTTGATTTTGGTGAATGACTGGCCGGAGCATGTGCACAGATTTCCCGCGACTTGTAGCTGTGGATCAAGCCCACAGGCATTCCTCAGCTTGGGGGCTACCAGGGTCTTGTTTTGAAAAAGACTTGAAACACAGTTAGGAAGAGGAGCACCAAACAAGTGCTCGGTTGTGTCTGCTGTGGATCCATGTTCCGGCTTCTCAGTGGCAACTCTGCAGGCACTCTGACTTGGCTGGCTCTCAGTGTATATGATGGCTTTTCTGTTCTAGCCTGCAGCTGGCGTAGTCCTTTTCTTAGCTCAGAATTTGGGAAAGGAAGGATCCCTTCGCCGGGCAAGCACACATACCCAGAATTTTACCTGGAATTTCAGGGAGCTCACAGAGCCCCTCTCAGGCAGCCGTGCGCCTGGGGGAAGAGGTCTTGCTCTTAAGGCGGGTCGGTCTCCCAGGCCTCCTCTTGCTGATCTGATGCTGTATCCTCAGAATTCCAAAGTTCACCCAGGTAGCTCTTTTCCAGCAAGCCAGCCGGGCATCTCCCCTTAGCACACAGGCAGCTCTTGTGGCTTCTTGTGCCGTCCATAAGCCTGGAAATGCCCACCGTTTCCCGCCTCTGGCTTGGGGGTTGGATTTCCTGGTTTCCCTGATGATTAGGCATCAGATCAGGAAGGAGTGAACCATTTTCTTGGTTTGGTGTGAATGAAATTAGCACTGTGGCTTTTTAAGGCCCGAAATAAACAGCTTAATTGGACCTTTCCTTGCATATTCTAGACCCCAGAAGTCTTGCTGTTTATCCTGTTAATGACATAGTAGGCCAGCAACAAGAGTTATGGGAAATTAATCCCGGGGGGCGGTCAGTCCGTCGATACATCCTGTGTCTTTCATCAGCGGTCCATCCCTAAGTTGCCTCAGCTTGTGATCTAAGCAGTTGGTGAGGATGTGCCAGGCCTAAGTTAAACGTGAAAACCTGCCATAGGGTTGTGTTCCTGGGTCCTTTCAAATCAGCTTTGCTTTAATTTTGGCTCGTGGAGCCCTTAAACATAGCTGTGAAATGAGTTAGCAGTAAAACAGTGCGTTGGAATGGGCCAGGTTGTGAGGTAATTAATTGGGCTGGTTGGCTCCAGAGGTCACCTGGCAGAAGATGTCACTCTTATGCTGTAAAACATCGTGAAATCGGATGACTTTAAAATGATGTATTACAGAGTCATGGAAAAACGGTTGTGAGTCTGGAAGCGCAGGGCTTGTGTCTGAGATCGGCCAGACTAAACGTGGGCCAGGCTGGCGTTGTGGCACAGTGGGTTAAGATGCTGCTTGCAGTGTGGCATCCCATGTAAGAGCACCAGTTCCACTCCTGATCTGTTCCCTGCTAACGGGCCTAGGAAGGCAGAGGCTGGCCCGAGTGCTTGGGTCCCTGCCACCCATGTGAGAGACCTGGATGGAGTGCTGGGCTCCTGGCTTTCACCTGGTCCAGCCCCGCTGTTTCAGCCATTTAGAAAGCAAACCAATGGGTAGAAGGCCTCTCTCTCCCCCTCTGAAAAATACCCCCCCTTTTTTAAATAAGTAAATAAATATGGGAACAATGCTTCCACTCTTCTGTACAATGAAGCTAATACCCTCTAGCATGTCTGGTTAGTGAATTATGCCGGATAGAAGTAAATGTATAATTCTTTATGAAAGTTTTCATTAAAAAAAAAAAAGGTTAGTAGTATAGGACATTAGAACTATGGTTCCAGTACACGAGGGCGTATTCAGACAAGAGGCAGAGGTGTGGAAGATATAAAAAGGCCAAACCAAGCTTCTAAAAGTGAACTACAGTGTGTGACATGAACAATACACTGGGTGAGATGAACATGTGTATACTGTGCAGAAGGAAACCATGGCGAACTTAGTGTCACAGCGACAGAAAAAGAACTCTACGGGGTGGAGCATTAGCTGTGGAGCACCTTCCAGTGGCCCCATCCGCGAGGGGACTTCCCAGAGTTCGTGCAGTGGAAGTAAAGGGGAAGTCTGTTGGCTGCACAAAACTTTTGTGACCCATGCGTGTTTTTCCGTGAACTTTTTGAAGAGCCCTTGTGTGTGTAATTGAAGTCCACAAAGGAGAGAGATAAAGAACAAAAGATTTGAAGAAATAATGGCTGGAAATTTCCAAGTTTGATAGAGAACCCTGCTGAAGACGAAAGCACTGTGTGTTCTGTTGGGGCCGCCATGAAGTGGGCAGCACACCAACAGTGGAAGCTGTGTTCACAGCTCTGGGAGCCGCGAAACCCAGGGTCAAGGTGGGCCTGGTGTCCGGCGGACAGGTGATGTCTTCTCTCTAGTCCTCCCATGGTGGAAGGGGCTCGGAGGCTCCCCAGTCCTCTGTGACAAAGAGGCAGATTCCGATGGTGAGGGCTCTCCTCTCAGATCCCAATCACTGCCCATAGTCCCTGGCTCCTAAGGCCACCGGCTTTGATTAGGTTCCAGCACAAGTGTTTGGGGGCCAGAGTCATGTAGACCGTGGTGTTCCGGGAAAGAGGGCGTCTTCGCAGTACCAGGCAGGAGAGGCTGCCTCACGCACAGCAACACCAGCAAGCGGACTCAGCAGATTTCTGTTGGGAGGAGCGCCTGTGAGCTGGCAACGGGCAGTGCTGCTCATGGACTGGGAGGGAGGCTCACTCTGCAGCCTGGAACTCTGGAGAAATAGCTCTGGAAAATGAAGGAAAATAAAGATGCTTTCAGGCATCCCAAGGCGAGAGGAGCCACCGGCACCTTGCAGTGGGAGTTACAGGAGGTCCCTCAGGCAGAGCTGAGTCCAGAGAGGAGCAGAGTGATGGGGCGAGTGTGTGGCTGGATGGAGGAGGTGCTTCTCACAGTTTAAATCTCTTTTAAAAAAATGTACTGTTTAAATATGAGGAGTCTTCAGAAGGTTCATGGAAAATGCATAGAATTTGATGCATTTTTTTCATGAACTTTTTGAAGTGCTTTCATGACAGTAGTGACAATGCAGCATGGGCCCAGCATCCATGCTGAGGTCAGGAGTGTGAGGAAGAATCAAGGCTGGGCGGGGAGCACTGGGACTTGTGCTGGGTGGGCCCCCACGCATGCATGCCCTTAGGAGTTGGACCCCCGTGAGCTAATGTGTGCTATACATCCCAAGGTGCTTAGTAGCATGAGGGCTGTCACTGACAGTCCAGTAATGCATGGAAAATGGAACCTATTCAGTTCATCCAAACAAAGGCAGAAGAAGAGGAAGGGGGACACAAAGAACATAGGAGACAAACAGCACAGCAGAGGCCAGAGAATGGATCTGAACCCCCCATTTCAACAAAAACAGCTGAAAGGCATTGCCAGGCTGAGTATTGCCAGCTAGATACTGCCTACAATAAGCACAAACGTTACTACAGTGTGCACCTATATTAGAAAAGAATCAAAGTGGTGACGTCAGCTTCCAGCATAAGAAATAGGGGCCAGGAGTTTGGGATAGTGGTTAAGATGCTGCTTGGGATTCTGCCACCCAAATTAGAGTGCCTGGGTTCAAGTCCTAGCTCCATCGCCAATTCCAGCTTCCTGCTAATGCGCACCCTGGGAGGCAACAGGTGATGGCTCAAGGAGCTGGGTCCCTGTCACCCACATGGGAGACCTGGATTGAGTTCTGGGCTCATGGCTTTGGACTGGCCTGGGTTGTCACAGGCATTTGGGGAGTGAAGCAGCAGATGGGAGCTTTCTTGCTGCCTTTTAAGTGAGTAAAATAAATTTTTAAAAGCAGAAAAAGAAGTGCAAAGTAAGCCCAGAGTAAGTTAAGTAAATAGTAAAGATCAGAACAGAGGTCATTGCACAGAAAACACAAAAGTGGAGAAAACTCAGTGCCACTGAGAACTGTGAATAAAATCGAGAAATCTCTCATCAGACTAGTCAGGAAGGAAGGAGGGAGGACTCACATAACCAGTGTCAGGGAGAAAGGCCGCGTCATTACAGACCCTGCAGAGCCTAACACGAGAAGGGTAGTGTCACGGAGGCTTATGTCAGTAAATTTAACAATGTCATTCAGATCCGTGAGCCCCCGAGGAGAGGTGGACAGCCCTATCTGTGATAGACAGAGGTTTGGGTTAAACACCTTCGCACAGCAGCAACTCCAGTCCCAGGTAACTGTGTGCTGGAGTCTACTAAACAAATAAATAAGTAATACCAGCTATGCACAAACTCGGCCTGCTGTAGGAGACCAACACCAAAACACAACCAGACAGAAGATGCTGTAAGAAAACAGAACTACTGGGGCCGGTGCTGTGGCTCACTTGGCTAATCCTCCGCCTGCGGCACTGGCATCCCATATGGGCGCCAGGTTCTAGTCCCAGTTGCTCCTCTTCAAGTCCAGCTCTCTGCTGTGGCCCGGGAGGGCAGTGGAGGATGGCCTAAGTGCTTGGGCCCTGCGCCCGCATGGGAGACCAGGAAGAAGTACCTGGCTCCTGGCTTCGGATCAGGGCAGCGCCGGCCATAGCGGCCATTTGGGGAGTGAACCAATGGACGGAAGACCTTTCTCTCTGTCTCTCTCTCTCATTGTCTATAACTCTACCTGTCAAATAAAAAAAAATTTCAAAAAAAAAAAAAAAAGAAAAGAAAAGAAAACAGAACTGCTGACTCAGGGCCTCTGTGGACGTAGCTGCCGGTGTTCTGAGCAAAATTCAGCTGAATTCACACGAGTGGCAAATGAGGCATGCACTCTAGCACATCATTAAGACATTAGGGCTGTCCCACATGGCTGCAAATGACCAAAACTAAGATACTGACAATAGAGTGCTGGTGAGGGCACGGGAGAACTGGGACTTTACAGTCAGGTCACAAGACAGTGCAGCAGTGCTTTTTAAAGGTTCTGCAGATTCCTTCCAAGTGATGCAGTTCACTCTGCATTTTTTGCCTAAGATAATGAAAGCGTACGTCCATACACTGGCGCCTTATTTGTAGTAGCTCCATGTTGAAACAACCCAGTTAGCAGATGAATGGCTAGCACACTGGTCTATGGAGTAGACCAGTGCAGTGGAATAGCACGCAACAGTAGAGACTGAACTTCAGCATGGGCTGGGTCTCCGCAGGCGGCGGCTGCGTGGGAGAAGCCAGGCAGAAATGAGCGTAGTGCGAGTGATGCCTCGTGGGCAAGGTTGTAGGAGCATCTACAATCATCTACAGCTGCCAGCACCTGTTGGCGGGCAGGGTGAGGGGGAGCACAGGGAGTGCAGGGTGATGGTTGCATATGGGATTCAGTCCCACATCTGTTAAGCTGCCAGCCTTAGTGATAAGGCCATGGGAGAGCCCCTCCTGCACAACACTGGAAAAGTGGTTACTGCTTAGGCATAAGGAGCAGTGAGGTGACTGTGAGGCTGCAGCCTAAGACTCTGGAGGGGGATGAGGGAGAAGGGGTGGGCAAGGGCTTGCAGACATGGTGAGCTGTTTTCCCAGATCCCACACCATCAACTGATTGGGAATGGGAGGTGTAGCTGCAGAGAGGAGGGCCACGTGCCACCCTCCCCAGGAGTGTGCAGATGAGCCCCCGTGAGGGTGAAGGCAGGCATGCCAGAACCTGTGGAAGAGGGCAGGGAATCAGGGAAGGGTGGCCATCTGGGGCCACCTCCGGCCAGTTCTGTGGTGGGGACTAGAGTGGGGGTGAGGGGCCATCCGCGATGGTCCCCCTGGAGCTAGGCCAGCTTTGTGGATGGGGAGGCCCCCAGGCAGAGCAGCAGGCACTGCAGAGGCTGGACAGGGCCAGGGTGGCTGAGCCAGTGAGGAGGAGCAGGGTGGCTCCCACTTGGCTGAGCTGGGAGGAGCTGGTATGTTCAGATTCTATTTTCAGGGCAACAGAAAGTCTGGGTTCTCTAAAAGTTTCTTCTGGCCACAGGCAAACAAGGACTTGTGGAAGAAGCAGGAGCGGAGGCGTGGCCAGCAGGGAAGGGGGCCCCTGGGCAGGACGGGGTGCGGGAGCATGTGTTTTCTACTCCGTACCCACAGCCTGGCCTCTTGCACTTGGGAGCGCCAGCCAGTGCCTTGACACAAAACATGGGGGCACTTGAATCCACAGACCACCAACAGAAAGCACAGAGCGGACTGTGAGACTGTGAGAAGGACACTGTTCACGACACTGTTCACAGGATGAGCACGCTGTATCAGGCTCAGCTGGGCAGAGTGCCTTGGGTGACACCCAGCATGTGCCTGTGATGAGCCGTGAGCACTGACCCGGGGGTACGAGCACATCCTGGGGAGCAGGTGAATTCCCTGTCTGGGAGGTGCAGGTGTATGCATGGCTGTGAACCTGAGAGAAGGTACAAGGAGGTTGCTTTGTGTGGAGACGGTGGCTTGCACCATGGGCAGGTGGGTGTCAGGAGGTCCCGAGTGGTGCTCTGGCTCTTCTGGCGAGCCTTTCTTACTGTTTGTCGACACCTCAGGTGGACTTTTAGTTCTGGGAGGAGAAGCTTCTTCCATCAGCTGTGCCTGGCCCCTGTAGGCACCTGCTGGGGCCAGCAGGAGCTGGCATGAGTCGGGCAAGCCTGGGACCCAAAGGCGCAGAGCTTTAGCTGATTGGCAGTAAGTGGGGAGGAGGCTTGCGTGGCCACAGCAGCAGGAATGGCAGTGTGGTGGGCCCCCTGCTAGGGGAAGGGCCTGGTGAGCACCTGCATTTTCCCTACTCTGAGGGTCTTCCTGCTTACAGGTGAAGGGCCCCAAGATGGCCTGGGTTGTTCAGTGAGCAAAAGGGCAGGCAGGACAACAGCAGGATCAATGTTTGGGCCAGGACACCCCCATTACTGGCCCAACCATGTGACTGGACTCAGGGCCCAGTGGAGGAGAGAAGGCTTCTCTATTTCTGATGAGAGCTCGGGAGAGTGGGGAGTACAGTTGGGGTGGCAATTTGATGGGGCTTCGCAGACGCGTGTGGAGCCCGAGTGTCTTCCTTCTGCATAGCAAAGGGTCAGGGCTGGCAGACAGGAGCCCTGGGCCTGCCTGAGTGGCCCTGACTCTGTCCTGGGACCTACTGTGGCAGCAGCACACCTGCAGGCCTCCTCCCGTCTCTCCAGCTGCAGCGTTGTTCCTGACACTTGAGCCTCTGTGCTTTTGCATGTGCCATTTCCTTCCTGGAAATTCTGTCCACTCCTCTAGAACAGCTCAAGCCACACCTCCTCTGGGAAGCCCTCCTGCTCTCTGCAGCCCACAGGGACCTCGTGTCCTTCTCAGAACTCCTGGAGGGCTTCAGTGGCTCTGCATCTCAGGTGCTGGCTGCTCCCAGGCAGGGGCAGTAGGTGCTGGTGGTGTGAGGAACCTGGTGGATGCTGGGCCAACACCCGTCGTGTGGAAAGAGAAGTGCTGGGCAGGCAAGGCGTCCCCTGGCAAGTGTGTGCTGGGAACGAGGCAGTGGCCAGTGGTTGTGGAGAGAAAGGCGCTGGCCGTTGTTGTCAGGAGTCGAAAGGGAGGCCGTGCAGGTGACAGGGCCATGGGATGCTGGGGTGTGAGAGGCATTCAGCCAGTGGACATGTGAGGCTGGCCCCCAGGGAGTGGGGTGGGGCGTGTGAGGCACTCGGGAGTTAAATGCCAGTGTGCTTGTCCTGAGAGTGAATGGGTGTCTTTCCCTTTTATGTCTGAGTTTGAGAGGCAGAGAGAGACAGAGCACCCATCTGCCTGTTCATTCCCCAAATGCCCACAATGGCCCCAGGCAAGTAGAGGGAAGAAGATAGGAAGGAAGAAGTCAGGGAAAAGTCAGATGGCAGAGGCTGCTGTGTGGGGAAGTGCTGCAAGCTGCTGAGCCAAGAGAAGAAGGGTGCCTGCTTCTGAGAATCGCACTGCATGCTGACCACAGGGCCAAGGTCGGGGGAGGACCAGGTGGGGGCTGTGCTGGGTCTGGGTGAGGGGCCGAGCTGGTTTGAACCTGGAGAGCAGCAGTAGATGGCACAGTCACTGGGTCCTCTTACTCAGGGGATCTTCAGTGCATTCATGGAAAAAATGGAACTGAAAGATAGAAATAAAAAACGTAAACGCTTTCCACCCTAAGCTCCACAAAGCTCGGCTGTAAATGATGACATCATCCTAGGAATGTGGGCATAGCAATGTGGTCTTTCCACGTTAGTAACTGAAGAAGAGTGGGCATCTTCAACTTCCCAGAGGAGGAAACAGGAAGTCAGAAGGTGGCAGGCCAGGACGGTGAGGAGCTCCCACTGAAATTATCAGAAAGCTGCCTCTGTTTGCTGAGAGCAGTGAGCAGGAGCCCTCGGGCCTGAGGAGGGCTCCCTGGGCTGTCTGGGAGCACTCGCCCGACAAGCAGAGTGGAGCCTGCTTTGGCGCTCTGCAAAGTCTGAGCGAATGCCGGGGGCCCGCTGTTGCCATGCCCAGGCAAGCTCGCTCTGGCCCTCCGCAAAGTCTGAGTGAATGCTGGGAGCACCACTGTGGCTGTGCCCCGGCCACCTCCACCTCTCAGTAGCCATGGCTTTGATTGTGCTTTGTCTTCAGGTTTGTAGCTCTTGCTTATAGTTCTTGGGGAAACGCCTGGGCTCTTAATCCCACTGTGTAGCATTCTCATCGCCAGCTCTGCCCCTGTTGGCGGAGCCAGCAGTCTGTCCCCCTCGGCAGTGAGCACCACAGTTCTGCCCAGGTGGCATAGTCTGCTGTGCTGTCACGCTCAGCGTGTGTCAGCTGAGATGTGGGTGGTGGTGGCTGTTCCTTCTGCTGGTAGTCATGTCACCCGAGAAAAGGCTGTGGAAGCCATGGGGTTCCTGTCTTCATGCAAGAAAGAATTCAGGCGTGAGATAGAGAGTGGAGTGATAAGGCTTTATTGGGGACCGGGCATCCGTCCCCAATATGGATGGAAGGGACAGAGAGCGCCCAGTTACTCACACTGGAGGAGAGTGAGGTTATGTGGTTGAGCATACACCTGGGAAGGCCAGGTGGGCTGCTCAGCAGAGAGACAGAGGGCTGAGGACCCAGTCTGTTTGGACTCCCTGGGTTTTTAAGGGAGTCTGCTTACCCACCTCCCCCTCTCCTCCAGGACAAAGGATGGCGGGTCCTGGCAGAAGAAGGGTTTGTTGGGTGAAAATTAGCAAATTTCTCCCCAGATTTGCTGGTACCAGGCAGAGTAGGGGGGCTTTCCTTAGGGCATCTGAGAAGTTTTATTGCCCCATGTTATCAGGTCAGGTAACCCATTTGGTCCTGAGAGAGAACTCTCCTGGGAGCTTTCCTTCGGGGAAGGGCTGGGACCACCTGGAAGGTTCCCAGGGTCTGGGAAGTGCAAAATACTGGGCTGGGCTTCTGGAGCTCCTGCAGTAAGTACTGGTCCTCAGGCCCTTCTCACACACACATAGGCTCAATTTCTGACTTCCTACCTAACAGGCCCACTGTGTCCCAGGCCTTTAATCCACTTCCAGAGAGGAGCAGTTAATTAACCTGACTGGCAGGTGAGTGCACACGTGTGGCCAGGTAGGGGCATGAGGTCACTCAGGGGCGTGGTGAAGGCGTGGTCTTCCAGCTCACAAACCTAATTAATTTTATCCTGTTGCCTGCCTACAGCAATTTGTCTCCCTTTGTGGAGCCCAGCACGGGGCCCAGGGAGGCAGTGGCTGTGGAGTTCCTCAGAGCTAGGCTAGGCCTCTGCCATTTAGTAACTGCGGCTCTGTTACCAGAGAATGGCAGGGTTCTTGTCTTCGTACAAGAAAGAATTCAGGCGTGAGACAGAGAGTAGCAGAAAGCAAAATAGCAAGGTTTATTAGGGAAGGGACATCTGTAAGAACAGATGGGCACCCCTCCAGACAGAACCTGAGAGTGCCCAGTCACTCAGACTAGGGGAGAACGGGGTTACATGGTGGAGTGGAGAGAGTACACCTGGGCAGGCCAGGTGGGTGGCTCAGCATGGAGGCAGAGGGCTATGTGCGCAGTCCGTTGAGGCCGGGGGTTTTTAAGGGGATGGGCCTTGTCTTCCCACATCTTCTCCTCCTGAAACAAAAGACTTTTTGGATGTAAATACAAAAAATTCCTATCTGAGTTTTCTCCCTGAAGTTATCAGACAGGGGGAAGCCTGGCTGGCGTCGCCCGCCTTAGAGGAAGGATGGTTATTGGGTAGAAGGGGCTGGGCACGTTTGAAGTGCAGATACTGGGCTGCACCTGGAAGATTATCAGACAGAAGGGACGGGGACCCCCACCTGGCAGGTAGAAGGGGCAGGGCAGGATGCAAATACTAGGCTGCCCCTGGAAGGTTATTGGGATGACTTTGAGATGCATATGCTGGACCTAGATGTCAGCCCTTTAGGCCTTTGTCACACACACATAAGCTCATATCTGACTTCCTACCTAACATTCCCCCCTCAAGAGGGAATACCCAAAATTCTGCTTTGGGATAGTGGATGGAGTTCCATTTTCTGTAGCTTCTTCAAAGCTGACATATGGGCGTCAAGGAGGATATGGATATTTCCTTTTGCTATCTGTCCTATGTTGTGTGACAATGGCCTTGGAAACACTGTCCTGCTCGGTCCAGAGGGCTGCTCAGGTCGTCCAGTGGATTGGGCTGGAAGCCTTGTCTGACTACCATTTGGAGTCCGACAGCTTTTATTCTGTTAGAGACAAAACGAACAAGGGCATTAAAAACACACGGCCCAAAGCAAAGCAGCAAGATTACAGAAGTTATTGGGCCAAGGAGAGGAAATAACCAGGACTTCCATGACCAGATGTCAGGCCAGAAATCCCAGCCCTGCTTGGCCTGGTCCTAGAACTGTTTGGTTTTGTCCAGGAAAGTACAAATCTGGGTTTGTACCTGTCCAGTCTGATTGACCCAGAAACAACATTCTTCCTGGAATATGGCACAGATACCTCCCTGAGCAGCACTTAGTATGTCCAATATTTCTTTCATAACTTTTTGTGACTTCCACACACCCTCTTCAACTTACTTGAAACATTCCATCCCTTCCATTCCAGTCTAGAGTAAACTAGCCATCAGGATGAAGTCATTCTTACAAGCCATGTCCTTTCTTTATTTAAAAGAACTCTTTCCTTCTTAACCTTCCTTACCAAGCACACATTTCTATGCTTGTGATGTTTTCCATAGAGCCTGGTTGGCTCTTTCTACCTTACCAGAAGACTGAGGTCTCCATGCAGAGTGAAGGGGCTGGGTTATTCCTAGGGCCTTACAAATCCCTTGTGTAATCTGGAGATAAAGAAGGCCCATTGTCACTTTGTAAAGATTTTGGGAGACCAAAGCGTGGAATAACTTCCTTCAGGAGAATTTTGGCCACTTCCTGAGCTCTTTCAGTTCTGGTTGGGAAGGCTTCTACCCATCCAATAAAGGTGTCTGTAAGTGTAAGCAGGTACCTGTAGCCTTGACAGAGTAAAATCTATTTATCTATTTGCCAGCCGTCCTCGGGGCAAGTTCCCTTTTGCTGCATAGGTTTAATTAAAGGTGGAGGTCGAGACCCCTGGGAGCTGTTTCGTTCTTACCTAGTTCTAGAGCTCTGGTTAAGGTGATCGGTTCTGCTAACTGAGCGGAAGTTCCTGGGGGCAGAGCACGAGCTTCAGTAACGTGCCACGCTGTAACTATTGCATACCCCGAGAAGCGGGTTCCGTCTGTGAACCCAGCTTCATCTGCGTTAGTCAGGGGGCTGTCTTTTAGGTCCCTTCTGCTGGCATCCTAGTGCAGGGGCTTTAGTCCTTTAGCTGAGCAAAGGCTGTGGTTTGCTCTTTCTCCCAAAGGTGGGGGCTCTGCTTTGGCTCCCTGTTGAGAGCCTGGTTTAGGAACTGTGCTATTTCCCTGTATCTAGGGACCTGTAACCTGATAGAGAAAGGCTGGGACTGCCTGAAGTTTGCAGAAGTAGGAATTTGCTTGCATGGCCCATATCCTCGATGGGGCAGGTTTTCTCTCCCCAGAGGTGAGGATAAGGGTTAAATAATTAACACTCTAATGGACTGGCTATGCTTTGTTTTCCTCTGGATACCTAGTAGCTAGTTTTGCTAGGAAGTTAAGCCAATGTATAAGACTAGAGTCTCAGGCTGGGAAAGGAGATAGACTAACAAATCATTTACATTTAACCATCTACATTTTAGATTATTGTGCACCCCCCTCAAGAGATAGGCCCTTTAAGTCCTCAGTGAGAACCTGTCCAGGTAGGTGCAGGACTATTTAAGCTGTTACTGAAAGCCCTGCTTTTTAGAAACTGGCAGGAAGGGCTTTCCAGGCTGAATACTATTTGGATAGATTTTTAAGGCCTGACTGGGTGTGTGAGGGCCAGTCCTATCCATGGGGTGCTGAAAGAGAATTGTAAGAGATGCAAATATATCTTTTGACATTTCCAGGGGCCCTCTGGAGATATCAAAAGTCCAGAGAATTTTGAACTTTGATTTTTAGAAAGTCTGTTAAAGGTGCCAAGAGAACTTAGAGTATTGCGCGGGCCAGCCACACCAGTCAAATGGAACCCGAAGGGGGGGTGTGGGAATGAAAAGAGGGACAAGGGTGAAGAGAATGGAGCCAAGACAAAAGTCTGATCAAGGCTCATTTATTCCAGTGTCTCAGAGATATTTATGCATAACCAGCTGCAGCTCAAGGCAACTCAGAAGTTAACAACACGTGCAAGCAACTTATCGGCTTTCTGCAACACAGTCACAACATAGTTAATTTTAGCAGAGTGCATCCTCCTTCAACATGGGAGTGCGTGACTTTCTCATCCCAGGAATTCCACAAGCCAAGATTGACCTTGACTTGTCTATGACTTGTTTATGGGCTGCCTACATCTCTCCCTTTTTATTTAATTGGGAATGGCCTCTGTCTTAGGTTGCCCTCAGTCATCTCTGTCCTTACCCGTCATCGGTAACTCTGACAGCTTGGCCTAGAGCCCTGTCTTAGGTTGGTACCGGATGCTGAACGTCTTACCCGTCATTGAGTACCATTCCAACTTGACATTAGGTGAGAGATGAAATATACAGCCAAATACCAATTATTTGATTATAAAAGAGGTTTGGTACAAAGCTTTAAATGATGAATCTCAGTCCATACAGACTGTAGTGAAGTTAGTACAAGTTGCAGAACACATGGAAAACATCCCATACAAAGTAGGAAAAGCAGTAGCGGTCCAGTCAACATTAATAACCAATGAATCCATTGAAACCCTCCAAATGAATAGTGGGTTAGTAATAAACATATGTTGCATTTTACTCTTAGGTGTATCAATAACACTCTATATATGGCACATTGTTAGTAATGTTAAAATGACATCCCCCTGGTACAGATTTACAGCTTATATGATCTTTTAACAGTAAGCAATTGATAGCTGCACAGTTTAAAAGCACTCCTGAGCGAACTTGATCCAATTCTTCGGCTATATTGGACAGTCCAGAAGCAGTAAGATTGTTTTGGTCACTAAGCATGCAAGCCTTCGCAGTCCACGGTTATTTCAAAAGGCCAGTCCAGGAACACTTACTACTGATACAGCCATGGCAAAGGCAGTGCCCTGTCCTATTAGGATGATGTTGTTATTGTAGTCTTCAGGTAAAGCACGCCGCCAACGCGCTCTGTCTGTTGCTGTAAATACAGATGTTAGCATCGGGGCCACACGGCCCAGGGGAGCAATTGTGGAAGTTATCAGAGGCTAATGATGTAAAGGCATATTGGCTGCATAAAAAACCATCCCTTAGGAGCCCGCATCCCATTCCAGTACCGGATCAGGTCCATTCCATTGATTGGTGATAGGATCCCTCCATTTCACCATTGTTCTTTTCGCAGCTGTTTTTAAACAGTTAGAATTTAACAGAGACATCAAGAGAACATAATAGATTACTTTAACTCATTGCTTTAACAGAGGATCAGATTTTGATTTTATGTCAAAGAAAATAGACTAATAGTTTTGTAACCAAAAATTTCTTCTTCCCATAACATTTTGTAACTTTCTCACACCTTCTGAACTTACTCAAACCTTTCTTTTTTTTTTATTCCAGTATAAACTAGCCATTAAGATAAACAGTTTTTACAAACCATGTCCTTCATTTATTTACAAACCTCTTTTCTTTTTAACTTTCCTTATCAAGAACATGCTTTTATACTTGTGACCTTTTACATCAAAGTGATGGTGTCTGGGACTGCAGCAGTTAATGGGAGAGTAACTTTGTTCAATTTCCTGCAATCCACAGTCATTCTCCAGGTTTCATCTGCTTTCTTAACATGCCAAATTAGATAATTCCTTTTAGTGATTATGGGAATCATCACTCCAGCATTAACATAATTTTTACTGTTTTAGATATTTTCTCATGTCCACTTGTATTTCTGTGTTGTTTACACTGAATAACCTTAGTTGTCTCTGGCAGCGGTACAGAGGCTTGATATAATTTTCCTACCACTACCTAGTGGTTTGACTCCAAAGGGCAGCATTTTCTTTTTCCAAATTTACATTTATTCTGTACTGCTTTTTCTAATTGTTGGCACATGCATCAGTATGCAGATAACAAAATCCATCCTCACCTCCCCAAAGCCTATAATTCATTCCCCTTTTCTACCGGCACCGATTGCAAAACCTCAATAACTTGTGGAGGCTGTGCACTCCGTAACTTGCCATCCCAATTCTCACTCAATCCTGAGCAGAGAGCCCATTCCTTCACCAAAGAGGTGAACTGAAGGTCTTTCCAGCCAGGAACATCACAGGTTACACATGCAACTTCAGTTTTCTTTTTAAAGAAAGGCATTGCTTTGTATACTTGCGGATCCTGCCAACTACGCCAATTTGTGGCAGCAAATTATTTTTCAGCTGTCTTCTATGCACAGACTTAGTTACTTTTAGTTTAATCCGCAAGAAATACGCTGCAAGCCTTGGAGTGCACACTAAAATTATTTACAGGAAAGATGGTAAAGGAGCATAGATTAACAGAATGTTGCAATAAACATGGCTCCATTGCTTCAATGATACTATAGCAAGACAGTCCACTGATCCCTGTAGGGAGGGCCTGAGGCTGGCCCCACTTCCAGTCTCCTGAACTCTGTTCTTTAATGAATTGCCTTCTTTATCAGTTTTGGAGTGACATTCATTGGCCCAATGCTTTCCCCTTTAGCACCGGGGGAAAATCCCAGGAGGAGCCTTTTTTGATTTTTGACTTTTGGACAATTTTTGTACATGTCCCTGCTGCCCACATTTATAGCACCCTCGTTTATTGGGCATAACCCTCCTTGTTGATTTTTGTAATGATGTACCACATAGAGTGGCAGGTCCTGAATGCCCTGTTTTTAAGTGAATCCATTTTGCTAATCCCTCATCAAAGGGACTGTCACAGAACACTTCAGTCACAGTAGCCAATCGATCCACGTCCGCGTTGTACTTATGTTTTGTGGAATTTACAGTACTCTGGGCATCACTAGACAATCTTGACACAGCACCGGAAAAGGATCCATACTGAGAATCAAACATTATCAGTAATCATCACGGGCACATTTAACGTTCAGCTTGACTGCGTGTTCCCCCAAAATGAAACAGCAGCAACAGAGGCTTGTTCCAGCTCCCTCTTAAAGCCCCCAAGGACAAGGGTGGCTCATTGCCAGGATTTTAGGCAAGCAGTGCGTCCCATCTTGGATCTTGGCCAGAGAGCTGAGACACGAAGCATGCCCACCTGTTTATCAGAAACATTCCTTTATCCTCCTCCCTGGGAACTGGCCAGGCTCCCAACGGGCAGGAGAAGGTCATATGGCAGCAAAGTTACTTGTCTACCAGAGCCGAACCCAGATACAAGCCTCTCCATCCCAAAAATCTGTCCTTACATTTGGTCCTAGGGTTGCATCGAGGGCTAGTCATAATTAACACATCATAAGAATACAATACAAATTTCTCATACAAGTATACATCCAGCGATCAAACACAATAATATTCAATGTGTTTTAAGGATAAATTGAAACATATCTGAGGGAATTAGCCTCTTATTATCTGTAATTATTACATTTTTGCAGGTTTGTGGAATCTTTTTTTTTTCTTATTTTTTTATTTTTTTGACAGGCAGAGTGGACAGTGAGAGAGAGAGACAGAGAGAAAGGTCTTCCTTTTGCCGTTGCCGTTGGAGCTAGTGAGGAAAGAAGAGAGTAGGAGAGAGGAGCCCAGAGAGCCACGTGTGCAGGAACAGGTCTGCTGGAGGGCGGGCAGGGAAGCAGAAGCAGCGAATCCCATTAGGATGGGGGTGGAGCTTGACACCAGTGGTTGGGCCATGTGGCCACCTGGCTTTCAGCAATGGAGGTGGGGGCTAGAGCCTCCCCTCGGATGGTGTCAGGATGTAGATTGCACCATAGATAAGACTGCACCATTTTCCTAACAGGCAGAGTAACCAATTAAGCAGACACTGTTAAAAAGAGACGTTACAGTTTTTGAAAAAACAGATTTTAAGATTTACAATTGAGATCATTTCCAGATATTTACTCATATTAGTGCACATTTTTTTAAAACTCCATTGTAACAGAAGATCAGACTTCAACTTTAAGTCAGTGTAATTTCGGCATTAAAACTCAACTCTTAGAAAATTCTGTAAACAATATTTTAAAATCGTAAACTTTTTAAAACTTTCTGTGACTTGCTCACACCTTCTGAAACTTACACATGTAGTCACTTTTACATAGTCTTGATGGACAGCCTATGAGAATACATGCTAACAAACTCAAACAGTCTCTCTTATCGAATTTGAGATGTTAAAAGTACGCATAATACATTTCCCCAAGTTTTACTTAGCACCGATGCCTAGATGACTTAAGACATTGAGATATTAATGACTACCACACCATTATCTGAATTAAAAGTAAAAATTAATTTCCATGCTTTTAATTACTAAGGATAACAACACTTGGACAGCAAACACAGACACTAGTGCATGTCTACAACTTTGAAAAGATCTTCATCTTTAAAAGAAACAAGTTTAAAGCATATAAAAGACACGTAAAACTGAGCAGCAAACCGAAGGGCGTTTGCATTAACCCAATTTTCTGAACCAATCTGTATAGGCTTACTTTAATTAACAACATAAAGGCCTGTATACACAGAATTTACTCTCATTTTTATAAGACCTCTCTAGCTGGAAAGCAAAAACGAATACAACAGAGGTCTGACATAGTTTACAACATTTTAATGCACTTCGCATAATCTGAATTGACTCAAACAGCTGTTACTTTAACAAATTTAGAGTCTCATCCTTTGAGAGTTCCAGGGATCCGACTGGAAGTCTCAAAGTTGAAAGACTCGGCTTAGAACTGTCAGAGAGTCAAACCGTTTAGCCAAAAATTAGTATGTTTAACCTGAGCATTTTAACCAAGGCTGTGGGCTAGATCTGATCAGAGTTAAGGGAATCACTCCAACATTAAAAACAGACAAATAACATAAACCACTTTGCGTTGCAGTTTTCCCAATCAAGACTCAGTACTGGCAATAAAAAAATAAAAAAAAACAAAAACAAAAACAAAACAAAACAAAAAAAACCACGAAACCTTCAAGACACGTGCAAACTCTCATCAGCTAAGTTAGCTGCAGCAGCACAGAAAAGAACTGATTATCAGCTTAGGAGCGGGAAACACAACTCAGAAACAAAGTGGCAGAAAATGAGAGGCTCCTGTAGAGCTGGAGGAAAAATTCCTTTAACTGCAAAGAGAAAAGCCCATCCATCAGGTTGGAGAGGGTTAATGGATTACGGTTTTCCTGGATCCCTTAGGTGGGGAGAACTGTAAGGCCAGCAGTAGCGGGAGGTATTTCCCCTCCCCCTCCCCCTCCTAGTGAGGAGAGGTATTGAATTGGAAATGGAGAGGAAAAACAGCCCTGGTGAGCCTGTGTCATTGCTCACCTTCAGGGGTGCAATCTGAATGGCTGGCCTGGGGGTGCCCCGTCCAGCCTGTGTGTTTTGAATGAACCCAGCCCCATGGGTCATATTGCCTCTGGGGATGGAAATTGTTTTATCAAGGGATTTTATAGTATGAAAGAGGAGCTATAATCTCGTTACTAGTAATTATGTGGCAAATGCACCACAGTCCAGCAGGGAGGAAGAGCGTATGAATGAGCAGAGACACGGAGATGGTGTGGAGGAAGGGCAGTCCAAGGGCTCAGAGGCCGGGTGTGGGGGCTGTGGTGTGGCCTCCCCAGTGTCCAGAGCATGGCTGGGGGCTTTGCTGCCAGGTCACAGGGTTCCTTCTGACTCTGTGTTTGGTCACAGCTGAGAAGGTGCTGGACAAGGCTGGGTTATGAGCCAGTTCTGAAGTCTGCCAGGTCAAGATGATAAAACACAGTCCTGGAGGACGGGGTGGGGGGGGTGGGAGGGTGGGGGGGTGGAGACTGTGTCTGGAAGGAGTGGCCCCATTACGGGGGCTCCTGCTGGCCGCCACAAGAGGACCTCGACTGTCGGGTGCAGGCTTTGTGGTTCTCCCAGCCCCCACTGTTCCTTGTGTGGTGCTGAGGAGCAGTGGCTGCTCCTGGGCTGTGTCACTGCCCTCTCCAGGGGGAGGTGCACTTGCACTTGGCCAGGTGGTGCCTCAGTGGGAGCTCCCTGCTGTGTGCCAGAAGATCTCCATCACCCCCAAGGGGTCTCAGTCCACGTGACTGTGACTGGAGGGACACTGTCGAGTGGCAGCCCGAGAGCCTCGTGCTCCCGGCCCGGACACTGGGTTCAGTGGAAGAGAGGACACTGGATTCAGTGGAAGGCAGAGTGTGCAGCTCTGAGGCTCGCGCTCTGGGCCTGGTGTGGTGGCGCTGGTTTGGACACGCACCTTTCGGGGATGCCCGTGGTCTCCCAGACGGCAGCCCACAGCCTCAGTTTGCTGTGCTGGTGGCCTCCTTTCTTTCCGGCTGCCTTTGACTTCTCCTGAAGAGACCACTCAAGGAGCTCCATCTGACCTTGGTTTTGCTCCTTGTCTCCTGAGCAGGGCAGGTGGAACAGCCGTAACAAATGCTGGGAAAGTCATGGGTGCTCAAGAAGTCTTGAGAATCTCCCCGGAAGTGATTCTTGGTCTACACCGAATGGAGCTGGGCTAAGGAACAGTCTCTCTGGATTCTTGCTGTGGTACACAAAGAGCTCCTGGCCCCTGTGTCTGTCCCCACCCCACAGTGGTGCTCAGTGTCCTCTGTGACCTCATGGCACCCCCTCCTTCCCAAGTCTCCTCTGACCGCCCTGTGAGCCTGTGGTGCATCCTGTAGTCTCACAGTGGGTGCAGATTTCCCACAAGCTGGAGGGGCAGGAGAAAGCCCAAACCCCTGCCTGCCCGGGGTGGACATGAAGGGCTCTGCGAAGCTCACCCTCAGAGAGGACTGATTTCCACAGGAGCAAGTACTTGGGGCTCGGGACACTCCCTCCCTCCCTGCATCCCTCCCTTGATGAGTGCTTGTCGCATGCCTGCAGTGCGTGGTGAGTACAGCTGTAGGGTCTCTTCCATCAGGGGCTGCACCTCGCACTTCCCAGTGCCGGCTGCCTCGGGTGTTGACGGACAGTTATGCAGTCAGAGCAGCTTTAGGGAGTGCCCACAGATCTCTGAACACGGGAAGACGTGTTAGAGCAGTCAGCTACCACGCAACCACAGGTGACGGTCTGCTCTGGATGCGCTTTCTGCACTGTTTGCTTCTGTGGCTCCTCACAGCCCAGGCAGCCCCTGTGGGGGAGACGGTGAGCCTTGCCCCTGCTGCTTTCCTCCACATCACTGGCACACAGGTGGGCGAGCAGGCTCCTGAGTTGTGGCTGAGAGGTGTGGAGCAGATAGTGATGCCCACCCCCAGGCATGGGCCCCACCCCCTGGTGAGATCCTCCCAGGATACTGGCTGAGCTGGTGGGCCAGCTCCTGTCTGTGTGAATAAGACACATGTCTTCACTCGTGGCCTCTGGCTGCTCTCACACTAAGAAGCAGAGTGGAGTTGTTGGACAGCAGGCTGGTAGCATTTACTGCCTGGCCCTTAAAGAAACAAGTTTGCTGAGCCTCCCAGATAGCCGGGACCCTAGAGAGGGGCCCTGGCTGAGCTGGGACTGAGTCCCCCCAGGTGCCCTGATCCTAGACAGAGGCCCTGGCTGTGCTGGGCCTGAGTCCTCCCAGGTGCATTGATCCTACAGAGAGGCGCTGGCTGTGCTGGACCTGAGTCCTCCCAGGTGCCCTGATGCTAGATAGAGGCCCTGGCTGTGCTGGGCCTGAGTCCCCCCAGGTGCCCTGATCCTAGATAGAGGCCCTGGCTGTGCTGGGCCTGAGTCCTCCCTGGTGCATTGATCCTACAGAGAGGCGCTGGCTGTGCTGGACCTGAGTCCTCCCAGGTGCCCTGATGCTAGAGTGGGGCCCTGGCTGTGCTGGGTCCTACAGGTGCCCTTATCCTAGAGAGGGGCTCTGGCTGTGCTGGGCCTGAGTCCTCCCAGGTGTCCTGATCCTAGAGAGAGGCCCAGGCTGTGCTGGGTCCTACAGGTGCCCTGATCCAAGAGAGAGGCCCTGGCTGTGCTGGGCCCTACAGGTGCCCTGATCCAAGAGAGAGGCCCTGGCTGTGCTGGGCCCTACAGGTGCCCTGATCCTAGAGTGGGGCCCTGGCTGTGCTGGGCCCTACAGGTGCCCTGATCCTAGAGAGGGACTCTGGCTGTGCTGGGCCCTACAGGTGCCCTGATCCTAGAGTGGGGCCCTGGCTGTGCTGGGCCCTACAGGTGCCCTGATCCTAGAGAGGGACTCTGGCTGTGCTGGGCCCTACAGGTGCCCTGATCCTAGAGTGGGGCCCTGGCTGTGCTGGGCCCTACAGGTGCCCTGATCCTAGAGAGGGACTCTGGCTGTGCTGGGCCTGAGTCCTCCCAGCTGTCCTGATCCTACAGAGAGGCTCTGGATGTGCTGCATACAGGCCTCTGAGGCCATCACTGTGGTGTGGTGCTTGTGGTGCTGGGCATTTCTGTGTTGGCTGCAGCACGGCTCTCTGAACGTCATCTGAGGCCCTGCACAGTGAGGAATGGAAGGAGAGCTGTGTGGTTTTCTCAGGGATTTGTGGGTGGGGGCTGGGACTGCACCAGTGTTTCTGTTCCAGAGTATAGCCCCCACCCATGGGTACCTGAGACTCAGTTCCTGGCCTTCTCAGGTCCGACCTTTCTAATTCTCGCCACAGCAGGCTCGTCCTCAGGTGAGGGACCCCCTGGGAAGGGGTGACTTGCCCAGGACCACTTGGCCAGCATGCAAGGGTAGAGGGACCCCAGGCTCTACTCAGACCACTCCTGGGTACAGGCTGCACACTGCAGGCAGTGTCTCATTGGGTCCTGACAGTGTGTGGCAACCTGACCAGTCATTGCTGGACAATGGCTGGCCTTGAACAGTCACCATAGCAGCAGGGACATGCAGATGGGTCAGCGGGAGCTGAGGCTAGTCCAGGGTGGCCGTGGGGTCCAGGATGCCTGCAGTGACTTAGCCCACTTTGTGGCCATGTGGGTCAGCCTTGGTCCCTGTAATGGAATACATGAAATGGCTTATTTAACTTGGGGGCACAGGATCTGGTTTGGGAGGGGCTCCTGGAGATGGTGGAGGGTATGATGCCTACAGAAGGGTCCTGTGGTGAGACAGGAGGCAGATAGATTGGGCCCCATCTCATGTTTTCTATCAGCCCTCTGAGAGCTGCCTTCCTATGCAGCCCTCTCTGACCTGGGGCCTCCCATGAGGCCCCATCTCTGTGGGCTCCACCACTTAACTCTGGGCTCCGCCCCCCTTAAGGGATCCACAACCCTGTGGGCTGGGCTCCATTCCCTCTTTCAGGCTCCACGTGTCTCTGCCCATTCAGATAGACTCCCCCTCCCACATGGGCTCCACCCCTTCTGCAGGCCCTACCCTCCCTCCGCAGGCTGTACCCCCTCTTCAGGCTGTACCCCGCCCCGTAGCCTTCACCCCCCTCTGCAGCCTTCACCCTCTCTGCAGGCTCCACCCCCTATGCAGGCTCCACCCCCCTCTGCAGCCTGTACCCACTCTTCAGGCTGCACCACCCCGTAGTCTTCACCCTCCTCTGCAGCCTTCCCCCCCTCTGCAGGTTCCACCCTCTCTGTAGGCTCTATCCCCTCTGCAGACCCCACCCCCACCTGCAGGCTGTACCCCCTCTGCAGGCTGCACCCCCCCTCTGCAGGCTCCACCCCCTCTGCAGGCTCCACCCTCTCTGTGGACTCTACCATCTCCCCTCATGGGCTCCACCCACCCCCACAAGCTCCAGTACTCTTATGCGCTCTACTGCCCCATATGGGTTCCACTTGCCTGGGTGCTCCACCTGCCCCTGCCTCTTCTGCAGACTCAACCCCCTATCCCTCCCCTGCCATGGGCTCCCCCACCTCCCAACAGCACCACCATGGGGACCAAGCCTTTGGCACACAGGCCTTCGGGATACACCAAACTAACAACCCCAGTAGTGTGGCTGCCTGAAGGTGGCCAGGCGAGGCTGTCCCAAGGGATCCTAACTTCCTGATTTCCCACCCCTGAGCATGGCATTTGGCTCTGCTTTTAGGGCAAGGTCTCTAAGGTTCTCTGGGTCCCAGGGGCAAGGGGCCCTATTAGGGTCTTCTGGGGAGGGATCCCAGGAGCCTGCCTCCCACCAGTAGTGCACAGTGCTCTGACAGGGAGTCAGGCCCTGGGATCGTGTCTCCACCTTTTGTGTGGGGAGAAGTTGGCTCAGACAGGACAAGCCCTTCATGTTTGCCTCTGTACCTGGCATCTCCCCTCGAGCAGGGGTGAAGACAATGAGCTGCCCTGTACCAGGGCAGGGACCTGATCCCTACCTCAGCCCCTCCCCTGATGCCAGGACTCAGCGTGGTCTCTCCTACCCTAGAAGGTGCCTCCCTCTTGTGATCCACCCTCTGCCTCCTTCCTGCCTGGATGCTTGTGCACTCTGCTAGCCTTCCCATCGACGTCTCCCAGCGTGGGGTGAACGTGATGGGCACTTCCTCTACTGGCTGAAGTTGATGCCTTCAGGGTCTAAAGACACATGCATCTCATTGACCAGCAAGTTGGGTGTGCACAGGCCCGTTTTCCCCAAACAACCCCAACTGGTGACTAGAAGTGGACTCTGGGTGGGAGATGCAGAGAAAGATGGCAGTGCAGGGGCCCAGCAGGGGAGGGGAGGGCGGCCCCTTCCCTGCCACCCCCTGTGCCGTGTGAAGCAGGGTTGTTCCTGGGGTGCCAAGTCCCTCCTGTCTTAGGACCTCAGTGACTTGAAGCCATGCCCCCATTAGCCATTGGAAAGAGGTGGTGGCGAGCTGGGCACCTGTAGTTTGCACCTGCACTCTGCACCAGTGAGGTGGGGCCGCGGGGAGTAGCCATGCTCTGGAAGTTTCTGTGGACCCACTCCTGCCTGCTGCTCTGTAGGAATGGTCTCCTTGGGCTCACATACTGGGACAACAGTGGAGTTCATGGGATGCAGGAGATGACCAAGGCATAGCCAGCCCCATAAGTAACACTCATCAGAGCTACATTTCCTGTCGGGCCCATGGCAGAGTTGGCAGGCCCTGCTTTGTGAAGAGCCTCTTGCTGACCGTGTCACTCCCACCCAGCTCGTGGGACAGAACTGTCACGTGTCACCACAGGGCCCAGCAGTGCCTCCGACCGTGTCTCAGGAGGAAGAAGCCCAGAATGTTTGCAAATGGCCCTGCTGACCTCATGGGCACCTGCTGTGGTGGAACCCAGCAGGGGGTGTGGATCCTGAGGCGCCCAGGGGCTGAGAGATGTGAGGCACTCGAGGGGAGAGCAGAGCCGGACCTGGGGACTGGCCTGCCGGGCGAGTGTGGGCGGCAGAGTCCCTGCCGAATGTTTACATCAATAATAGTGGGTTGTTTAACAGGGATTCTGAAGGGAAGATGAGATAATTTCATGTTTTGATATTCGTGAAATGATTCTGTAGAAGCCGGAGCTCTGCAGTGCACATTATTTTATTGCTGTTGTAATTTTGGCAAAGACGTGGCTCAAACTGGCAACGTGTCTGGGGGGCGGAGGGGAGAGAAACCTGGGATGCAGGGGGCAGGGAAGAGGCGAGGAGCCTGGGTCAGGTGGGTGCTGGTGGCCAGGAGCCTTTGTACCCAGGGACGTGGGGCGAAGAGGCTGCGGAGCTGCTGATCCTGGGGAGGGCTGTGGTTGTGGTGCAGAGGCAGAGACATTTAAACATCGTCGGCTGAGGATAAATTTAAAATCCATCAACTGGTGTTGAGACAGAATGACAGCTGAGGAGTGTGAGTCACTCCTTCCAGGCACCTCCACTGTTGGCAGCATCTGAAAGGCACTTCTCCTCTTTCCCAAGCCCCCTGCTGCCCTGACCCAGGTGCAGTGGCCAAGTGTCCAGCACTGACCAGTGTGTGGGTGTGGAGCTGGCAGAGCAGGGAGGACCCCAAAGATGCCTGGGCCTGCCCTGCAGGAGGTGGGGAGGCTGGGGGCCCTGCTGTGCTACAGGCTTCACTGCTGGATGCTGAGGTGGTCCTGTTACCTACTTGGTCCTCCACGCCTGCCACCTGCCTGGCCCCCACGCCTGTCATCCTGTTACCATCCCAGCACCCCCATACCTGTCATTTGTTACCCACCTGGACTCCCATACCTGTCATCCTGCCACCCACCTGGCCCCCCACACTTGTCACTTTATCACCCGCCTGGCCCCCCTCGCCTGTCATCCTGTCACCCACCTGCCCCTCCATGCCTTTCATCCTGTCACCCACCAGCCCTTCCATGCCTGTCATCCTGTCACCCATCTGGCCCCCCACGCCTGTCATCCAGTCACCCACCTGGCCCTCTATGCCTTTCATCCTGTCACCCACCTACCCCTCCATGCTGTCATCCTACACCCATCTGGCACCCCACACCTGTCATCCTGTCACCTACCTGCCCCTCCATGTCTGTCATCCTGTCACCCACTTGCCCCTCCATGCTGTCATCCTGTCACCCACCTGGCCTTCTGTGCTTGTCATCCTGTCACCCACCTGTCCCCCCATACCTGTCATCCTGTCACCCATCTGGCCCCCCAACGCCTGTCATCCTGTTACCATCCTGGCCCCCCACGCCTGTCATCCTATCACCCACCTGTCCCCTCATACCTGTCATCCTGTCACCCACCTAGCCCCCCACACCTGTCATCCTGTTACCATCCTGGCCCCCCATACCCATCATCCTGTCACCCACCTGCCCTTCCACGCCTGTCATCCTGTCACCCATCTGGCCCCCCACACCTGTCATCCTGTCACCCACCTGCCCCTCCATGCTGTCATCCTGTCACCCATCTGGCCCCCCACACCTGTCATCCTGTCACCCACCTGCCCCTCCATGCTGTCATCCTGTCACCTATCTGGCCCCCCATGCCTGTCATCCTGTTACCATCCTGGCCCCCCATGCCTGTCATCCTATCACCCACCTGTCCCCTCATACCTGTCATCCTGTCACCCACCTAGCCCCCCACACCTGTCATCCTGTTACCATCCTGGCCCCCCATACCCATCATCCTGTCACCCACCTGCCCTTCCACGCCTGTCATCCTGTCACCCATCTGGCCCCCCACACCTGTCATCCTGTCACCCACCTGCCCCTCCATGCTGTCATCCTGTCACCTATCTGGCCCCCCATGTCTGTCATCCTGTTACCATCCTGGCCCCCCATGCCTGTCATCCTGTCACCCATCTGGCCCCCCATGCCTGTCATCCTGTTACCATCCTGGCCCCCCATACCCATCATCCTGTCACCCATCTGGCCCCCCATGCCTGTCATCCTGTCACCCACCTGCCCTTCCACGCCTGTCATCCTGTCACCCACCTGCCCTTCCACGCCTGTCATCCTGTCACCCACCTGCCCCTCCATGCTGTCATCCAGTCACCCACCTGGCCCTCTATGCCTTTCATCCTGTCACCCACCTGCCCCTCCATGCTGTCATCCTGTCACCCACCTACCCCTCCACGCCTGTCATCCTGTCACCCACCTGGCCCCCCATGCCTATCATCCTGTCACCTGCCTGTTCCCTCATGCCTGCTGCTCACCCACAGATGCTGAGATGGTCCTGTCACCTGTCTGACCCTTCCCACCTGCCCCTGCACAGTGAACAGGGCAGGAGAGGCCCCTGAGGGCTATGTCTCTCCTGCTCTGGCTTTTGTGGGTGGTGTGACCTCCCTGCCCCCAGCTTCCTCATCTGGGGTCACTAACACTCCCTCCCACTTTGCATTCTTTGTTTTCCTGATTTGCAGCTTGACTGACAGTTCTGATGGGGGGGGGAGGCAGGCTGGGTATCTGGGGGTGCCTCCCTAGGGCTCCCTAAACACTGGCAGAATGGCTGCTTGCAGTGGTAATTCTCGGGGCTGGGGCGCATGTGCACTGCTAGCCTCTCAGGGTGTGGCTGGGGGAAGTCCTGGCAGGGAGGGAGACAGCAGGCAGAGCCGTGGCCAGCCCTCGGGCTCACTGTGGGAGCACCTGCTGTGTCCTCCTGGCACCTGCTTCTCCTCTTGCCTGCAGTCTTCTGCCCTCCCCTCTTTCCCCCAGGAAGTGCTGCTTACCCCAGGCTACAGGGTGGGGAGTGCTGCCCGGGAGCCCTGGGGCCCTGAGACCTGCTCAATCCCAGCACATCTTGCTGTGCCCATTCCTGGTGCAGTACCTGGTGCATGACGCCCCCAGGCACAGGGAAGAGAACAAGGCCTGGGGAAGCCAGCAGGGTCCAGCCAAAGTGAGAAAAGGAAGAAGGGGCCCTGGCCCTGACCCCTCAGGAGGAGCCCAGCTTCTGGATGGCCCTGGGGGAGGCTTATGGGGGTCGAGGTGGCAGAGAGGGTGGGCAGACGGGAAGAATGGCCACCAGCTGTGCATGGATAAGTGGGGGATGAGGGGACAGAGTCTGGGGCTGTGTTGGAGCAGCGCCTGAAGCATTTATCGCCATGACAGACTCAGATGGCCCCCCTCACAAGGCTTCCACTTAGAAGGCTTGACTTTGCCATGTTGCAAAAGCCAGACACATTCAGTGAAAGCTGTTCTTTGAATTTCAGCTTAGATATTTTCCCTGGGTAGGGACACACAAGAGATGTCTCCCTGTGATGCCGGGCTGCGGCAGTGAGCACAGCTCCGTCACCCCGGGTCACGGGGGTTCCCCTGCTCTGCCACGCACTGCACGCCTTCCTCAGCCCAGGTGAAATCAACGAGCTCATTAATAGTTTCAGTATTAATATCTTGAGGGTCCTTGCTGTCTACTCAGGTCGGAATTCTGGATATCAGCTTGAATAAACCAGGTGACATGGTAGGTGTTAGCATTTATTCAGTGAGAGAAATACACAGGAAATGAGGGCTTTATTAGGGGAGAGAGAAGTCTAGAAGCCCTAGCTGGGTCCACACCAGGCAGAGAGCAGGCCGGGAGCCACATGGAGCAGGGCGTGCAATGAGAAGCAGCCACAGGCAGCGTAGCGTGGGCAGGACAGCAGAGGCAGAGCAAGGCCACAGGCCCAAAGGAGCGGGACAACAAGGGGCGACCCACCATGCTCCAGGCCTTTTATTCACCTCCAAAGGGGCGTGGTTCCATAGTCTGATTGGCAGGTGGGCATACAAGTGAGGTCAGGTAGGGGCATGAGAGCACACGGGGGCAGGGTGAAGGTGTGGTCTCCAGCTCACTAATCTCATCAGTTTTATCTTATCTGCCTGCTTGTATCACAGGGGACACCTACTGTGTGTGCACTGCACACCTGCCTCAGTGTGGGGGAGCCCTGCTGTGTGTGCACTGCACACCTGCCTCAGTGTGGGGGAGCCCTGCTGTGTGTGCACTGCACACCTGCCTCAGTGTGGGGGAGCCCTGCTGTGTGTGCACTGCACACCTTCCTCAGCCCGGGGGAGCCCTGCTGTGTGTGCACTGCACACCTGCCTCAGTGTGGGGGAGCCCTGCTGTGCACTGCACACCTGCCTCAGTGTGGGGGAGCCCTGCTGTGCGTGCACTGCACACCTGCCTCAGTGTGGGGGAGCCCTGCTGTGTGTGCACTGCACACCTGCCTCAGTGTGGGGGAGCCCTGCTGTGCACTGCACACCTGCCTCAGTGTGGGGGAGCCCTGCTGTGTGTGCACTGCACACCTGCCTCAGTGTGGGGGAGCCCTGCTGTGCACTGCACACCTGCCTCAGTGTGGGGGAGCCCTGCTGTGTGTGCACTGCACACCTGCCTCAGTGTGGGGGAGCCCTGCTGTGTGTGCACTGCACACCTGCCTCAGTGTGGGGGAGCCCTGCTGTGCACTGCACACCTGCCTCAGTGTGGGGGAGCCCTGCTGTGTGTGCACTGCACACCTGCCTCAGTGTGGGGGAGCCCTGCTGTGCACTGCACACCTGCCTCAGTGTGGGGGAGCCCTGCTGTGTGTGCACTGCACACCTGCCTCAGTGTGGGGGAGCCCTGCTGTGTGTGCACTGCACACCTTCCTCAGTGTGGGGGAGCCCTGCTGTGTGTGCACTGCACACCTGCCTCAGTGTGGGGGAGCCCTGCTGTGCGTGCACTGCACACCTGCCTCAGTGTGGGGGAGCCCTGCTGTGCACTGCACACCTGCCTCAGTGTGGGGGAGCCCTGCTGTGCGTGCACTGCACACCTGCCTCAGTGTGGGGGAGCCCTGCTGTGCACTGCACACCTGCCTCAGTGTGGGGGAGCCCTGCTGTGCATGCACCATGCAGCTCCCTCAGTCCCGTGTGACTTGGGGTCCCTCACTGTACAGTGTACTGAGCTGCTGAGCTGTGGGGTGAGGAGTGTATGTTCAATACACTTTCTAATTAAATGTTTCCCACTTACTAGGAATTTGTGGGGACACAGCCCCTCCTAAGCTGTAGGTTCTGCAGTAGTATTTCTTAGCCTCTGTTGCACTGCACAGTGAGGGTCACGAGGGCAAGAATTGGGTCCACTTTGTTACACTCCAGACACCAGTGCCTGGCACCCAGCCTGGTCCACAGTGTGGCTCCTGGTAATCAGCATCATGTATTGAGCATCTGCTGAATGCAGTGGCTGGGCTGGGCCTGGACACAGCCCTGCGCCCAGAGGCCTGGCACTAGAGGAGGATGCCATTAACCTCTTTCTTTTTTCTGTCTCCCTCCTGGCAGAGCGATGTCCTGGGATGGTGCCCGAGATGCATGGACTGAGTCCCGGCCACAGGCGGCCCACGCCCACCCACTGCCTGGCCTCTGCGGGCGGGAGCCCTGAGTTGGGGGCTGTGTGCAATGCACTGGCTCTGCCTGGGGGCGCGGCCTGGCAGTGCATGGACGAGGGGCAGGAGGGCGAGGGCCCCGGCTTGGCCGCCCTGGAGGCTGGCTCCAGCCCCTTCCTCCCGGTGAGCCCTGAGGTCATGAGGCGCCGGCGTGGGGGTCTCATCGAACAGCGTGACATCATCAAGGCCCATGAGGCACACAAGATGCAGAGTACCCCGCAGGCCCGCCGCAAGGAGTGGGAGTGAGTACCGCTGCGCCGCGCACCCCAGTATCTGCGTGCCTCCCCTTCGCTGCCAGTGCCCCTGGGCCACCCTTGCATGGGGCATGGCACTGTGGGGAGAGCCCCCTCCACCAGGATCTGTGGCCGCCCTGGCATCATCTCCGCCCTTTTGTGTGGGACAGAGGTGTTTCGGTTCTGTAGCTCCTGCCTGGAGGGAGCTCCAGGCCAAGGCTGTTAGTGCCCATGCTGTTCTGCATATCATACATCCTTGTCTGTTGGTCTTTCCTCACCCTCGGGTGTCAAGTTCCGTGTTATCCGGGCTTCGGTGGTGGTGGTCATAGTGGAATTTACCTTCTAGTTCAAGTGGTCTCTTGGGGGTGTGGATGGGCTCCTTTAGCTGGTCGCTATTTTCTGTGGATGGTGAAGTTTGTTGGTTCATTTGTTCTTTCATTCATTCATCCAGTGAGCCCAGCAGAGGGTAGCCAGCTGAGTCCGGACTCGGTGAGCCTCAGGGCGTTGGTCTCTTGGCACCGTGGTGTGGGCACCTGGCTCTCCTGAAGTGCCCGGCGTGTTCTAGGCCCTTCCTCGTCATAGCTGTGAGGTTGGCATTTAGCACATGAGGCACAGGGGAGTGAAGCAGACTTTCCTAGGCTGTGGTGATGGCAGCTGTGTGGTTGTGGTCAGGGCTCTCTGGTTCTGATGTGGTGTCACTGGGCAGTTACAGCTGCTCAGAGCTGGTCTCAGCTGCCCACTGAGGTGTGAGGACAGTGCCCAGGGGAGGAGAGGCCTAGACCTCGATTGAGTGCTGAGTCCCCTCTGTCTGTATTTGGGAAAGGAGCTTCGGGAGGGACGCCATCGCGTCCTGCCAGCTCCCACCTCTGTGTCCCTGTCTCATCTTCCTAAGAGAACTTGGGGCAGCGAGAGGCAAGTCCTGTCCCTCAGCATGGCCACGGCCTAACCCTACAATTCCTGCACTCTTGGAAGGCTGGCTGCACCTGACCCGCAGTGTGCATGCCACGTGCACACCTGTCACAGGCTGACATGGGCTTATAGAGGACTCGGACTGCAACCAGGCACTCCCTGCAGTGGTAGTGGGGGTGGTCAAGAGGCTGCTTTCCCGGGGGTAGGTCCAGGGGAAGGGGTGACAGGAAAGGCTCCCAGTGGCTGTGGGGAGGTCGACCCCTAGGAGAGCAGTGGTGGCAGACAGTGGAGGAGTCAGGAGGCGGGCCGGGGGCCGAGAGCACTGGGGACATGGATGCCTCAGCAGAGGTTGTGTCCAGATGGGAAGGCAGTACTTGTGCAGGGGTTGCTGACCTCAAATAAGGTATGGGGGGGGGGGAAGGCAACACTCAGTGGCCACACGGAAGCTGGTGGCCACACCTCAGGGGAGTTGGAACAGAGCCACGAGACTAGGAGCTACCTTGGGTGCTGGGAGGAGAGAATGGGAAATGATGGAGACAGGGATGCTGCTGCCTCTGTTCCCAGCTGGCCCTCACCCCACAAACGCTTCCCCCTAGGGCTTTGGTGCCACAGTTGGGTCTGCTCTGCAGCCACCTCACTCCATACCCTGACTTCGGTGTGTGTGGAGTCAGCTCCATTATCAGCACAGCCCCGACACCCACTGCTTCTTCTCCCTGGGACCTGCCTCTCAGTGGAGAGCACGACCCCATGCTGCTGATGGGTGTGCAGCCACACCCTTATGTCCACCACCAGCACCATTAACACAGCCATCCCTGTGTCCACCTTCGTCCATCACTGCACCAACAACCCATGGCCACCTCCATCATTGCACCACCCACACCCGGTGTCCACCTCAATCCATCACTGTATGCACACCCTATTCCACCTCCATCCATCACTCATCCACTCCCTGTGTCCACCTCCGTCCATCACTCATCCACTCCCCGTGTCCACCTGCATCCATCACTCACCCACATCCTGTGTCCACCTCCGTCCATCGCTGCAACCACCCCGTGTCCACCTCAATCCATCACTCACCCACACCCTGTGTCCACCTCCATCCATCACTCACCCACCCTGTGTCCACCTGCATCCATCACTCACCCACATCCTGTGTCCACCTCCGTCCATCGCTGCAACCACCCCGTGTCCACCTCAATCCATCACTCACCCACACCCTGTGTCCACCTCCACCCATCGTTGCACCACTCCCTGTGTCCACCTTCGTCTATCACTGCACCCACACCCTGTGTCCACCTCCATCCATCACTGCACCCACCCTGTGTCCACCTCCATTCATCACTCACCCACACCCTGTGTCCACCTCCATCTATCACTCACCCACTCCCTGTGTCCACCTCCATTCATCACTCACCCACACCCTGTGTCCACCTCCATCTATCACTCACCCACACCCTGTGTCCACCTCCATCCATCACTGCACCCACCCTGTGTCCACCTCCATTCGTCACTCACCCACACCCTGTGTCCACCTCCGTCCATCACTCACCCACACCCTGTGTCCATCTCATTCCATCACTGCACCCACCCTGTGTCCACCTCCATCTATCACTGCACCCACTCCCCGTGTCCACCTCCACCCATCACTTACCCACTCCCTGTGTCCACCTCCATCCATCACTCACCCACTCCCCGTGTCCACCTCCACCCATCACTCACCCACTCCCTGTGTCCACCTCCATGCATCACTCACCCACTCCCCGTGTCCACCTCAATTCATCACTCACCCACTCCCTGTGTCCACCTCCATCCATCACTCACCCACTCCCTGTGTCCACCTCCATCCATCACTCACCCACTCCCTGTGTCCACCTCCATCCATCACTCATCCACTCCCTGTGTCCACCTCCATCCATCACTCATCCACTCCCTGTGTCCACCTCCACCCATCACTCACCCACTCCCTGTGTCCACCTCCATCCATCACTCACCCACTCCCCGTGTCCACCTCCATCCATCACTCACCCACTCCCCGTGTCCACCTCCGTCCATCACTCACCCACACCCTGTGTCCACCTCCATCCATCACTGCACCCACCCTGTGTCCACCTCCGTCCATCACTCACCCACACCCTGTGTCCACCTCCGTCCATCACTGCACCCACCCCATGTCCACCTCCATTCATCACTCACCCACACCCTGTGTCCACCTCTGTCCATCACTGCACTCACCCCGTGTCCACCTCCATCCATCACTACACCCACCCTGTGTCCACCTCCGTCCATCACTCACCCACACCCCTTGTCCACCTCTGATCTGTGTCTTTGTTTTTCTCTGCTCTGGCTGAGAGCACTCGCCCATTTCCCTTTGTGCTTCACCTTTGGGCAGCCCTTAGTCCAGGATCCTCCGCCTGCCCAACCCCTCCCTCACACGCCTTTCCCATGATTCTCAGCCTTGACAGCTCCTGCCCACCTGCAGCTTGCAACACTGTTGGCTCCCTGCTCCAGGAGAACAGCAGTGACTTGGGCCCTTGCCTGTGCTCTTAGTGGTTGTGGACTGCCCCTGGGCCCCATACTGTCTGCTCTGGGCTTGAGGTCCACGTGCGGGTCTGGGGTCCCACATCTGTCCTCTGTATCACTTCTCCCACGCTCCCTTGGGACTTAGCCCCTCAGGCTCTGGTCTCCACAGATCGCAGCTCTGGGCAGGGCAGCACTCCACCCCACCCCACCCCACCCCACTTCACCACACTCACCCCACTCCACTCCACTCCACCCCACCCCACCCACCCCACTTCACTGCACTCACCCCACCCCACCCCATTCCACTCCACTCCACTCCACCCCACCCCACCCCACTCCACCCCACCCCACCCCACCCCACTCCACCCCACCCCACCCCACCCACCCCACTTCACTGCACTCACCCCACCCCACCCCATTCCACTCCACTCCACTCCACCCCACCCCACCCCACTCCACTCCACCCCACCCCACCCCACCCACCCCACTTCACTGCACTCACTCCACCCCACCCCACCCCACCCACCCCACTCCACTCCACCCACCCCACCCCACCCCACTCCACTCCACCCCACCCCACCTCCACCCCACCCCACCCCACTCCACTCCACTCCACCCCACCCCACCCACCCCACTTCACTGCACTCACCCCACCCCACCCCATTCCACTCCACTCCACTCCACCCCACCCCACCCCACCCCACCTCACTTCACTGCACTCACTCCACCCCACCCCACCCCACCCACCCCACTCCACTCCACTCCACCCCACCCCACCCCACCCCACCCCACTTCACTGCACTCACTCCACCCCACCCCACCCCACCCCACTCCACTTCACTCCACTCCACCCCACCCCACTTCACTGCACTCACTCCACCCCACCCCACCCCACCCCACCCACCCCACTCCACTCCACTCCACCCCACCCCACCCCACCCCACCCCACTTCACTGCACTCACCCCACCCCACCCCACTCCACTCCACTCCACTCCACCCCACCCCACCCCACCCCACCCCACTTCACTGCACTCACTCCACCCCACCCCACCCCACCCACCCCACTCCACTCCACCCCACCCCACCCCACCCCACCCCACTTCACTGCACTCACTCCACCCCACCCCACCCCACCCCACTCCACTTCACTGCACTCACCCCACTCCACTCCACTGCACTCACTCCACCCCACCCCACCCCACCCCACCCCACTTCACTGCACTCACCCCACCCCACCCCACTCCACTCCACTCCACTCCACCCCACACCACTCCACACCATCCCACCCCACCCCACCCCACTCCACCCCACCCCACCCCACCCCACCTCACTGCACTCACTCCACCCCACCCCACTTCACTGCACTCACCCCACCCCACTTCACCACACTCACTCCACCCCATCCCACTCCACCCCACGCCACCCCACTCCACCCCACCCCACCCCACCCCACTCCATCCCACTCCACTCCACCCCACCCCACTTCACTGCACTCACTCCACCCCACCCCACTTCACCGCACTCACTCCACCCCACTCCACTCCACCCCACCCCACCCCACTTCACCGCACTCACTCCACCCCACTCCACTCCACCCTACCCCACCCCACCCCACCCCACCCCACCCCACTTCACCGCACTCACTCCACCCCACTCCACTCCACCCTACCCCACCCCACCCCACCCCACCCCACCCCACTTCACCGCACTCACTCCACCCCACTCCACCCCACCCCACCCCACCCCACCTCACTGCACTCACTCCACCCCACCCCACTTCACTGCACTCACCCCACCCCACTTCACCACACTCACTGCACCCCACCCCAATCCACTCCAGTCCACTCCAGTCCACTCCATCTCCTTCTTCTTTTGAGACTCTCCTCGCCCTTGTTCTGCCTTGGGGGTCCCACGCTGCCCCTCCCCTTCCTCTCTCAGGCTTGGCCTGTGCTCCCCTGGCCAGCATTACTCCCCAGTGCTATCGTCCTGCCCCAGGCTTTTGGTCAGCACTGTATACCTGTGTCCATGGCGCCTCCCCTCCTTCCACAGCCCTGTAGTTGTCACTCTTGCGGCATAAACAAGACGTGTTGACTTGATGCCTGGCCCTCTCCTAGGCTTCCGCAGATACGGGTTCCTGTCCCAGGAATAGTGTTGTGAGTGGTGCTGGCCCTGCTTGGGCTGTGTGGCCAGGACACAGGCAGCTCCCTTAGCCGCCTGCATACCCAGACCCCTGCAGTTGAAGGTTCCCTCTCTCCCTTTCCCCTTTGGTTCACAAGCACTTTCTGTGTCTGGCCTCTGCTGACTGCCCCAGTGGCTTTGCGTGTCTCAGCAGGGCCCAGCCTGCAGGGCCCTGTGGCTCTCGCTCCTCCATTCTGGGCTGCAGCCCCTGGTGGGTCACAGGTATGCATGGCTTTATCTCATGGCTTCTTGCCCGGTCCAGGGCCAGGACCCTGCGGCTCAGAGCCCTGCTCAGCTCCTCCCACTTCATCCCCATCTCTGCTCAGCCTTCATCCACCAGCCCCGGCCACATCTGCCTCTTCACCTGGTATCCCTGATACACAGAGGCCCGAGAGCGGGGACTCTCTGCCATCCTCAGGGTCCGACGAGCACCGGTGTGTGGCCTGGCTCCCAGGAAGTCGCTTCTGAAGGAAGGACACTGAGCAGAGGTGATGTCCATTCCAGGAGCTGAGCAGCTGGGACCTGTGGCTTTGTAGCTGTGGCAACCTTGGTGGAGGGCGGTGCGTTTGTCTCTGCCCTGCTGGGCTCCCAGAGACCCTGTGTGTCCTGCCTTCCAGCCTATCCTGATTCAGGTCCTGCAGCCACGACCCTGCTGGATGCCCTAGGACTGTGAACTCAGGGAGGCTCCTTGCTGGACCTTCCTTTCCCCGCCCCTCCCAGGCCTGTCCACCACCCACTGTGCAAATCTTGCCCCCTCGCACCCACTCCAGACTGATGATGTGTGAAGCAGACTAGAGACAACCAGGGTACCTGTCTCTTTGCCTCTGGCCAGGACGTGTGCAGGGTGAGGCTTCGGTGCATGGCCAGGGTCTCCCTGGGAAGTGCTACACCAGGCTCACGCACTGCAGCCTTTCTTGTGCACAGGGATTTCCCCAAGGAACCGTTTAGAGGGGTGTGGTGGCATCCCCAGAGCGCTGGTGAAGCAGTGTTGGGAGAGGTGGGCCCGGGGGGTGTAGGGAGTTACCGGGCTGAGAGGAGGTGGAGGTGGCCCCCACAGGACCTTGCTCTGCCGTCCCCTGATAAGCTACTTCCCTCCCTGGAGGCTGAGCAGATGAGGCCTTGGACTTGGCCTCCAACACTGTGAGCCCAACCTCAGGCATGTCGCTGTAGTGACAGGACATGGACTCAGGCCCAGCGTGCGTTAGGAGGGCTCCTGGTTATGACCAACTGTGTCCATGTGCTGAGGCCTGGAACTTCAGCACATGGGCAGGAACCGTGCCTCCAGCTACAAAATGCTTCTGTCTCCCCTACCCCCGGCATCCACCCCAGGCACAAGCTATTGCTTTGCCTGCTTTCCGGGAGAGAAAACTGAGCCCCACAGTTAGAGGGGTGCTGGTTCAAACCCTGTGTGAGTGGTAAGGGCCAGAGCTGCGTGTCTGTGCTGGTGCTCGATGCCCTCTGGGCCCGTGGGCCCTCTGAAGAGTGGCAGCAACATTGGATTTGCAGGAGGGCAGGTGTGTGTGACACGAGGTCTGTGTGGGCTGGTGGACTCCGTCAAGAGGGCAGTGGTGTTTCCAGGGCCATAACTGCCTGTGACACACGTGACCCCAGAGCCTGTGCAGGGCAGGCTGTGTGAGCCCGCTGTGCCTGCATCGCTCAGCACCCACTCTGCACACAGCAGACCCTCTTTGGTGTTTGCAGTATAAGACAAACAACACTCACACTTTGGACACCAAGTCTTGACAGGGGGAAGTCACTGGCCAGTGTCATGGGGCCAGTGAGGGCTCACACCAGGTCCTCTGGCTGAATGGTCTGTGCTTGCCTGGCACCACTCCTGCCCACCTGCATGTCCCCATGGTGACCAGCACTGGCACAGGATGGGAACCCAGTGCATACCCTGTTCATGCAGGACTGAAGAACTGTGTGGGTAGGACCAAGGGTGGGTGTCTCCACCTGTGTGGTTAGGGTGTTAATGTTGACCACTTTGGTAGGTCACACAGACTAGAGTAGGTCCTGCAAACGTCCGTGATCCAGGGTTCTTCTCAGACCAGAGTCCCTGGGTGCAGGTGACTATGTGCCTGGGTACAGGTGGCTCGTGTACCTGGGTACAGGTGGCTGTGTGCCTGGGTGCAGGTGGCTGTGTGCCTGGGTGCAGGTATCTGGTGTCTCTGGGTGCAGGTGGCTCACTTCCCTGGGTACAGGTGGCTCGTGTCCCTGGGTACAGGTGGCTGTGTCCCTGGGTACAAGTGGCTCACTTCCCTGGGTGCAGGTGGCTGTGTGCCTGGGTACAGGTATCTGGTGTCCCTGGGTACAGGTGGCTCACTTCCCTGGGTACAGGTGGCTGTGTCCCTGGGTGCAGGTGGCTGTGTGCCTGGGTACAAGTGGCTCACTTCCCTGGGTACAGGTGGCTGTGTGCCTGGGTACAAGTGGCTCACTTCCCTGGGTACAGGTGGCTGTGTGCCTGGGTGCAGGTGGCTGTGTGCCTGGGTACAGGTGGCTGTGTGCCTGGGTGCAGGTGTCTGGTGTCTCTGGGTGCAGGTGTCTCACTTCCCTGGGTACAGGTGGCTCACTTCCCTGGGTACAGGTGGCTGTGTCCCTGGGTACAGGTGGCTCACTTCCCTGGGTACAGGTGGCTGTGTGCCTGGGTGCAGGTGGCTCACTTCCCTGGGTACAGGTGGCTCACTTCCCTGGGTGCAGTTATCTGGTGTCCCTGGGTACAGGTGGCTGTGTGCCTGGGTACAGGTGGCTGTGTGCCTGGGTGCAGGTATCTGGTGTCCCTGGGTACAGGTGGCTCGTGTGCCTCGGTACAGGTGGCTTGTGTTCCTGCCCTGGGCAGAGGTGGATCCCACATGGAGATTTCCTGGGACAGCAGCTCTGTTGCCCAGCACTTCCTGGGTGCTTGTGTCCCATTGTCTGATCCGCTTCCAGACTGCACATGGCTGGAACAAGACGCTGATCCCCATCCCTGTCCAGCCTGCCCGCATTTTCTCTTTGTCCTTTACTCCTCCCATTCCTCACTTTTAGTCTGCCATGGGCCGTCTACACCACCTCCCAAGTGTTCCCCAAGCCAAAGACTTCTCTGCCCTCACTGCCACCAGTGTCGCCCAGCCTCTGTCACTTGGCCCCAGCCGCGGCCTCTTGGCTGGCCTCCCTCCTCGTGTTCCTTCTGCCAGGGAATGCGCCCACTTTACATAGCAGACAGTGATGTTTAAAATGATTGATTTATCTATCCGTTCATCCATCTTTATTTGAAAGGCAGAGCAACAGAGCGAGAGGGAGAGGCAGAGAGATTTTCCACTCACTGGTTCACTCCAGGCTGCAGCCTAGATCCAGGAACTCCCTCTGGGTCTCCCACGTGAGTGGCAGGCACCCAGGTACTTGAGTCATCGCTGCTGCTTCCCAGGCAGTGGATCGGAAACAGCAACTGTGATTTGAACCAGCAGTCAGACATGGGAGCCGGTGTGCAGTTGGCTGAACCCGCTGGGCCACAACACCAGTCCCGACAGACAGGGGCAGTGTTGGAAACGCCTGGCTTCCTGTGCCCTGACAGTGGTATACACCCCATCCAGGACTGTCTAAGCCCTGCGTCCCTGGCCCTTTCCTGACTCCCAGGCCTGGTCTGTTCCCTGCACTCCTGCCCCTGGCCTTGGTTGAGGCCAGGCCCATGCCTGCGTTTGTCTCTGCCTGGCTGCTCCTGCCAGGATCCTGTCTCCTCGGATCTGAGCAGGTGGGGTCATTCCTGCCATTCAGACTGTGGCTTCCATGACACGCCCCTTGCTCAGTCTGAGTGGCCTGGGCTCTTGTTTCTGTGCCCTGGGAGAGTGTCAGTGCCACTGGGGCCTGTAACCCTGCTCCTGTGCCCTGCACCCCAGTGCTGAGAGCCATCCCTGGTGTCTCTCTGAGTAACCTTTGTGAGTGAGCAGGTGAAGGCCTGCTCCACCCACAGCCCCACCATCTGGTCAGGCCCCGTCCAGGCCTCTGGGCCTAGACCAGTTCAGCCCCTGGGCTGTGGAGCCTCCTGGGCGGTGACACATAGGCCAATGGAGATGCAGTTGTGTGGGAACTAATAGCGGAGTACGTGGTGCCATTCATGCTGCAATATTAAATAAGCATTGTTTGTTCTTGCCTAATATTCAGAGAAGAATTCTGAATACTGGCGCAAATAAGTGAGGCAGCACAAGTTTTAAGCTTTTTATTCAATGAGAGAAACACATAGGAGAGTGAGGGCTCTTCTAAGAGAGAAGGAACTCTGGATTCACACCGAGCACCAGGAGCCAGCCACGGGGAGGAGCTCGCAGGCCAGGCAACCTGGGGCGGGTGGTCCGAAGGCCACACACCCCAGAGGTGCAGGGGCAGCAAGGGTCCAGGGAAGAAGGAAGAAGGGCTGGGCCCACCATGTCCCAGGCCTTTAACCCACTTCACAAGGGGAGTGGTTAGCCAGTCTGATTGGCAGGTGGGCACACAGGTGTGGTCAGGTAGGGGCATGAGGTCACAGGGGCATGGTGCAGGCATGGTCTTCCAGCTCACAGACCTGACCAGTTTTACCCTGTTGCCTGCCTACAGCAGAACCACCCTCCCCCTGCCTTCAAACAGTCTTTCCGAGCCCCCGTCCTCTGTTAATGATGGGTGCCCGGAGACTCCCTGAGTTGCTGTGGAGGTGAAATGGCAGGAAGGGCACTGAGGGTGGTCTGAGGCCGGGCTGCACGGATGCTGTAGCTGGCGTGGGCACCCACTGCACACATCCGTGCACCACACAGCCTGTAGATGAGGTGACAGAGGCACAGCATCTGGGAAACCAGCTGCCTGCATCATCACCACCATCGCCCATGCCTGGTCCTGCTGCTGCATTTGCAGGTGAGGGGCTGGGGTCCCAGGAGCTGGGGCTGAGCAGAGCGAAGGCTCACAGAAGCCCTCCTACAAGTCCCTCTCTTGCATCTCAGGTGCCTGTAGCAGTGTTGGGGGAAGCCGGTTGGAGAGAGCAATCCAGACACATTCTCTCAGTGCACACACCAGCCAGATTTCGTGCAGAAACGTGGCAGCTCCGTGCTTCTGAGTTGGGTTCTAGGAAGGACTCTGTCCACATTCGGTGCTGCCACCTCCTGGCCAAGCTGGGCATCGCTGGTTCTAGGTCTTAGGAAGCTGGTGCTGTCCCCCTGCTGCCACCTGCTGGCCAAGCCAGGCATCACTGAGTATGGTTCTTAGGATGCTGGAGTCTGAAATAGTGCGGGAGGGTTGCCAGATCTGTTCGGTTGAATACAAGCGTTTTGTTGAATGGTCTGATACTTTAGTTCTATTTATATCTGTATGCTGGGGTGGAGAAGAAGGCTCTGGATCCCTGTTGCCTTGCACAGGGGAGACTCAGCTGTGTGTAGCAGGGCTGGCCCTGCAGGCACCTGTCTCCAGCCTCACTCAGTCCAACCCCCTTGCTCCAAGCCAGCATTTAGGCTTTTGGAGATGTAGTGTAACAGCCTGCAGGCACGGGGAACAGCATTCACGGGCCTTGCACACACTGTGTCGTGGCAGCCTGGGTAGGAACCAAGCCCAGAGGACTTTCTTGGAAATCCCAAGAAGGCACTTGGATTGTGCTGCTGGAAGCTGGTATCAAGAAACCCTGGGACACTCTTGACCCATCTTCTCCACAGCGAGTCTCTCTGCCCCTCCTCCCTCGAGCCTTCCGCAGTTCTAGGACCTCCCTGGAAAATAGGCCCTGGGAATAGGCACAGCAGGAGAGGGAGGTGTCTGAGTATGCTTGGTCCTGTAGCCAAGGTGGTTGGATACCCAGAGCAGGGCTGGGAGCCAGGGTTGGATACCCAGAGCAGGGCTGGGAGCCAGGAGCCAGATCCGTGCCTTTGTCCTTGCTCTTTCCACTGAGTCCAGCCCTTCCTGACCACTTGCTTCTCTGGCTGCCAGGCAGTCCCTGCACCAGGGGTGGTCACTTGGGCTCCTGCGCTGACCTCTTGGGAGAGAGCCTTAGCTTTCCTGACATCTGCACTCTTGGAAGACAGCAGAAGTAGCGCCCTCTGCTGCCAGCCGTGAGAAATGCCTGCTGCTGTTCACAGGGGCTCCTGGCCCAGGCAGGGGAGCTGCAGGAGTCCGTGAGGGCATGACAGGCACCTGTGGGAAGGCAGCAGCGCCGGGGAGGGGGCACTTGGAGGAAAGCCTCTGCACTTGGGGTTGGGAAAATATGAATTTGCAGCAGACACACAGAGCTGCCACCTAAGCCAGCCAGGACGTGGGGGGACGAGTGAAACGGCTCTTCCCTCCCTCACTCCAGTCCGGTGTCCAGTGTATGAGTGGGAGAGTGGAGGCAGAGCAAGGGCAGGGCCGAGGTCCCCTGCCTGGATCCCACCACCCTGGTTCTTTAGCCCCTTTCCAAGGGCCCAGTAGAGGCGCTGCCTCCTCCTCACCTGCTCCTGCCCCAGCCAGACCCTCCCCACACTGGTGAACTCAGACACGGCCCACCAGGGACGTGCTCCCGGTGTGGCTTGCTGTGGGGGGCACAGTCCCCTTCCAACACCCTCCCCAGCCCCTGCTCAGCAGGGAAACCTCATCCCCCTCCTTCTCTGTCACGAAAATGAAATCGTGTTTCACTTCCAGGCTTGCATGGTTCTTTCATTGCTTTACTTTGCAGTCACAGGCTGATGTGATGTCAACCTTGGAGTTTCTGGAAGATGTTCACTTCCTGGTGTGACCTGGTGTTCTGGGGCAGGGCCACACCTGTGAGATAGGGCCTTCTGTACACAGAGCCCTTCTGTGGGGCCCTCTGTGGGGTGGGGTCCTCTGTGACTTAGGGCCCTTTGTGGGGTGGGGTCCTCTGTGGGGTGGGGCCCTCTGTGGGGTGGGGTGCTCTGTGGGGTGAGGCCTTCTGTGGGGTGGGGTCCTCTGTAGGGTGGGGTGCTCTGTGGGGTGGGATGCTCTGTGGGGTGGGGCCCTCTGGGTGGGGCCCTCTGTAGGGTGGGGTGCTCTGTGGGGTGGGGTCCTCTGTGGGGTAGGACCCTCTCTGTGGGGTGGGGCCCTCTGTGGGGTGGGGTGCTCTGTGGGGTGGGGTCCTCTGTGGGGTAGGACCCTCTCTGTGGGGTGGGGTCCTCTGTGGGGTGGGACCCTCTGTGGGGTGGGGTCCTCTGTGGGGTGGGGCCCTCTGTGGGGTAGGGTCCTCTGTGGTGGGGCCCTCTGTGGGGTGGGGTGCTCTGTAGGGTGGGGCCCTCTGTGGTGGGGCCCTCTGTGGGGTGGGGTCCTCTGTGGTATAGGGTCCTCTGTGGGGTAGGACCCTCTCTGTGGGGTGGGGCCCTCTGTGGGGTGGGACCCTCTGTGGGGTGGGGTCCTTTGTGGGGTAAGATCCTCTGTGGGGTAGAGTCCTCTGTGGTGGGGCCCTCTGTGGGGTGGGGTCCTCTGTGGGGTGGGACCCTCTGTGGGGTGGGGTGCTCTGTGGGGTGGGGTCCTCTGTGGGGTAGAACCCTCTCTGTGGTATAGGGTCCTTTTGGGGTAGGGTCCTCTGTGGTATAGGGTCCTCTGTGGGTAGGACCCTCTCTGTGGGGTGGGACCCTCTGTGGGGTGGGGTCCTCTGTGGGGTAAGATCCTCTGTGGGATAGGGTCCTCTGTGGTGGGGCCCTCTGTGGGGTGGGGCCCTCTGTGTGGGGTGGGGTTCTCTGTGGGGTAGCACCCTCTCTGTGGTATAGGGTCCTTTGTGGGGTAGGGTCCTCTGTGGTATAGGGTCCTCTGTGGGGTAGGACCCTCTCTGAGGGGTGGGGTCCTCTGTGGGGTGGGACCCTCTGTGGGGTGGGGCCCTCTGTGGGTTAGCACCCTCTCTGTGGTGGGGTCCTCTGTGGGGTGGGGCCCTCTGTGGGGTAGGGTCCTCTGTGGTGGGGCCCTCTGTGGGGTGGGGTTCTCTGTGGGGTGGGGCCCTCTGGGTGGGACTCTCTGTGGGGTGGGGTGCTCTGTGGGGTGGGGTCCTCTGTGGTATAGGGTCCTTTGTGTGGTGGGGCCCTCTCTGTGGGGTGGGGTACTCTGTGGGGTGGGGCCCTCTGTGGGGTGGGGTCCTCTGTGGTGGGGCCCTCTGTGGGTTGGGGCCCTCTGTGTGGGGTGGGGTCCTCTGTGTGGTGGTGCCCTCTGTGTGGTGGGGCCCTCTGGGTGGGGCCCTCTGTGGGGTGGGGCCCTCTGTGGGGTGGGGTCTTCTGTGGGGTAGGGTCCTCTGTGGGGTAGCACCCTCTCTGTGGTGGGGTCCTCTTGGGGTGGGTTCTCTGTGGGGTGGGGCCCTCTGGGTGGGCCCTCTCTGTGGTGGGGTCCTCTGTGGGGTGGGGCCCTCTGTGGGGTGGGGTCCTCTGTGGGGTAGGGTCCTCTGTGGGGTAGCACCCTCTCTGTGGTATAGGGTCCTTTGTGGGGTAGGGGCCTCTGTGGTATAGGGTCCTCTGTGGGGTAGGACCCTCTCTGTGGGGTGGGGTACTCTGTGGGGTGGGGTGCTCTGTGGGGTGGGGCCCTCTGCGTGGGGCCCTCTGTGGGGTGGGGCCCTCTGTGGGCTGGGGTCCTCTGTGGGGTAGCACCCTCTCTGTGGTATAGGGTCCTCTGTGGGGTAGGACCCTCTCTGTGGGGTGGGACCCTCTGTGGGGTGGGGTGCTCTGTGGGGTGGGGTCCTCTGTGGGGTAAGATCCTCTGTGGGGTGGGGCCCTCTGGGTGGGGCCCTCTGTGGGGTAGCACCCTCTCTGTGGTGGGGTCCTCTTGGGGTGGGCCCTCTCTGTGGTGGGGTCCTCTGTGGGGTGGGGCCCTCTGTGGGGTAGGGTCCTCTGTGGGGTAGGGTCCTCTGTGGGGTAGGAACCTCAGTGGATGGGGTCTCACTGGCTGGTTCTAGAAGCTGAACTTTCACAGCCTGTGTTCTCCCTGCAGCCTGTGGGGGCCCTGATGAATTAATGATGCAGCAGCAGGAGACAGAGGTGGGACTTTCATGTGCAGCCCCTGGCATGCTGGTTAGCGAGCCCGCAGCTCCCAACTCATCCAGAGCCAGGGCGCGGCTGGGTGCTCCCGGCTCAGCTTGTGGCATCCGGCACAGGCGGCTGTGCCTTCCTGGGCAGGGAGGACCCCTTGCTGTGCTCAGAGGGTCCTCCAGGGAGCCTTCTGTGCAGTCTCGGAGCAGGGACTGTGGGAACAGGTGCCCGGGGGGGGGGTGCTGGTTGGTGCAAGAGGTCCTTGGGTACAGGTGTAGGCGTTTGCTTCAGGGGTTGCTGCTTGGGGAGCTGCCTCCTCCACGTATGTCCTGTGGGGGAGGACTGAGGCACACACGTCTTCCTGGGGGTCCAGCAGTCGCTATCCTAGTGCAGCGATGCCTCCTCCACCCCACCCTGCAGACACAGACACCACCCGGGACTCTTGCTATACTTCACGTTACTGATTTTGTTCATGTATGTGAAATAGAAAAGTGATATTCCAAAGAACCCGAATTCTCAAGGAAAAACTTTCTGGAAATAAAAAATGAAATTTAAATTGTGTAAGTGAGGTGCCAAGGCCAGTGGGTTTAGAAGGCTGCTGCTGTCGCTCCCCGTCTTCGTGGGGGAACGACACAAGACCCTGCTTAGGCTTCATATCCGAGTCACGGCACCATTATGTCGCTCCCCGTCTTTGTGGAGGAACGACACAGGACCCTGCGCTGTTCTTTCGTCTGCTCGGCCCTCCCCGGGTTTGCTGCTGGTTCTTCCCGGGTTGGCTACCGACCCTTCCACCTCCGTGGAAGGGCGGTTCCCCCTGCCACTTTCCCCACTTCCGCGGGGGAGCAGCACACCGCCGGCCGGCTCTCTCGGGGGCTGCACAGGTGTTCCTCTTAGATGTTCCTGGTGCATGTTGTCTCTCTCCTCCTTTATAGTCCTCTTCCACCAATCCCAACTCTGCTACCCACACGCCGAGTACGCTGCTCTCCTCCAATCAGGAGCAGGTCCTACAGTTTATTGGTTGAACTGGAGGCAGCTGTGTAGAAGCTGTTTACTCCTCTCCCAGCGCCATATTGTGGGAGAGCAGATGCATAGAATAAGTCTTAATTCCAGTAACTTAGTCTAGTCCGAGTTGCTCCCAGTTGCTCCCCACAGCTGCCGTGTCCCACATGTGGGTAGGGTCCTCTGTGGGATGGGGCCTTTTGTGCCAGGGGCTTAGGCCTGAGTCCTGACTTTGAAACTCAAAGATTTGAAGACGTTCGTGGCTCCTGACATTTCCTACAGGGGTCCCTGATAGGATTCTCTAGGGAGGGTCTTGGCGTGGTCAAGCCAAAGTGAGCTTGATGCTGACTGAATGCTCCATCTGGGGTGTTTTCAGCTCCAAGGGCCTGCCTGGGACACACACAGGCCTGGCACTTTGGGAAAGCTGCTCACAAAGCTGATTGGCCGCTTGGGGTCAGGGGCTTTGGTGGCCCTGCTTTGGCCTTGAGTAGCGTTCCTGGGTGGCGTGCAGGATTCCTTGCCCCTGGGCAGAGCAGAGTTCTGGGGAAGTCCCACGTTACACAGTGCAGGGTGACAGCAGATGCGGGGTGGGCAGAGGGCGCCGAGTGCCCTGGCCGCCGGGACAGCCTTCTCCTCCCTGTCCCACGGCAGAGCATGGGGTGGGCTGTGGAGGCAGTGCTGGCTCTCATGCAGCCTGGTGGGGAGAAAGCCCGCAGGCAGGGACTGGAGTGGAGCTGGAGTCAGCCCCCTCCGGCCAAGCTCCCAGGCGACTGCTGCCGCTGCCTGCAAGGGCGTTTCACTCTGACGTGTGTAGCCCTGGGGACTGTGGGGCACTCAGCTGCTGTCATCGTCACGGGGACCGAGTAGGGCCCACACCTGGTAGACTTGCACCTGGGTAATTTTCCCAGAGAGCTCTGGGGAAGTGGTGGGATCTGGTTTAATTCTCATCACTGGGGAGCTTCCAGCCTCACTCTGCAGGACGCCCCACACCAATCTGCTCTTGTACAGATATAAACATCTGAAATATTTCCACAAGGACACTTTTCAAAGTGACAGTAAGGGCATCCAGAAATATTCTCAGTTGTTCTAAGCACAGGGCCTGTCGCATGATAACACCTGACAGCCACTTACATGAACACCCTGCTTATGGAGTCCGTGTGCCGTGTGTGTTAGTGAGAAGGCAGCCGAGTGATCCTGGGAGAGAGCGTCTCACACAGCGCCACGTTTGGTGTGCCTCCCCCCAGGTGCTGCAGCCGTGGCCCTCCCTGGCTGAGCTTGTCATCCGTGTATCAAAGGTACCGTTCCTAGCAGGAGCAGGACCCGAGCCGCTGATGTGGACACCTCTATGGCTCTGAGACTCAGTGGTCACATTGCAAAGTAAAAAGTGTGGCTGGCATTGTGGCAGTACCTGTGACACCTAGTACCTGTGATCCCATATCTGACCACCATTTCAGGTCCCTCTCAGGCTGATGCACCTGGGAGAGCAGTGGAAGATGGACCAAGTTTTGGGCCCTTGCACCCATGTGGGAGACCAAGATGGAGTTCCAGGCCCTGGCCACCTGACATCTCTGGAGTGAACCAGCAGAGGGAAGATCCCTGTCGCTCTACCTTTCAAATGAATAAATCTTTTAAAAAAAATCAGTATGAAGAAACAGAAACTACTGATGTTATGTAATCCAGTACGTTGAAGGCACTGTCTTTCGAAGTAGAACTGATAGGAGCGTTGATGAGGAACCAGGACAAGCATCAATGAGGTGGTAGCCGTTATGAATGTGAATACTGACTTCACTGGGTCTGGAGTTGGGGTGTCCAGTGCATGCTGGCACATCTCCACGTGGCACAGCCCTCTCTGGACTGTCAGCCCGAACAGCTGCAGCCTGCTGTCCTCAGGGCAGGAACCCCAGGGCTTAGACACGAGCACTCGGCTTTCCTCCCCAGCTCGGCTCCGAGGGCTGCTGGCTCGTGCTCACCTGCAGCTCGCCTCCCTCCAGCTGCAGTGAGGCACGGGGTCTTGAGGTGCAGCTGGAGCCACCCTGCGCCTCACCTATGCTCTTCCTGGCCGCGTCCCTGCTGCTGCCCTCAAGTGGGGCTCTCCCTGGGGCTCTTCTCGCTGGCCCCTGGAGAAGCCCCTTCTGCAGCCTCGTCTGGACCACTTAATGTCCTCTAAGTTTTTGTCCTGCACTTAGAAGACGTGATGATGGAGCCTCCTGGCGTCACAGAGACATGCTCAAGGGGGAAGGACTGGAAGAGGCAGGAGGGTGTGGAGTGTGTGCAAATCACTGGTAGTCAACTCCCACGCCAACTCTCCCTGCACACTCACGCAGCTCTGTGTCGGCTCCTTTCTCCTGGCTGTTACAGATATAGTTTCCTCTCCTTTGACTTCCCACTACCTTGGAGCAATGGAACAAAGCACCGTTGAGAACCTGGTGGGCGGTGGTTCTGAGAGATCTGGCTGCTGTCACGCAGCTGCTGGCTGGACATCACCTGCTGCTGAGTGCTGCTCGCCGAGAGCTCTTGGCCGGGGAGGAGCAGCAGACGGGAGATGGCCACAGGGGCTCTGCAGCCTGGCAGCTCTGAGACCAGGCTCCCACCTCCCTGTGCTCACGGGTCTACATGGAGCCCCTGCGTCCGAGCCTGGGTTCTGAGATCAGCTGGCCCTCCAGACCTGGGCCCGACTCCCCTGCTTGGCTGGGTGTGGTTCCCTGAGCTCTCCAGGCATCTCTTCACCTAAAGGGTGGGCTGTTGTGCAGGTGAAGTGGGATACACAGTGCCAGCACAGCTCCTGGCAGATGGACCATGATCCACAAACGTTAGTTTCACCATTCCCTGGTGTTGGACATCTATGTGGTTTTAGAACTTTTCACCGTTAAAATTAATCGATTTACCAGTGGCCAACAAATTTTCACTGAGTACTTCCTGTGACGTTACTGTCTATGAAGACCTAGTCCCTCCCCCACTGAAAAGCCTCACCGCTACAGGGGAGCACTCTCCTGGCAGCCGCCGCCCTGTGAACGGGAGAGGAGAGTCAGTCGTTACGTGAGAAGTGAGGGTTTCTCTGGATAGTGTGTGATTGCTGTCAGGGAGAGGTTATTGGTGGCCCTGGGTGAGTGATACGTTCTTTGGTGAATACTTATCCAGGTATTCACAGAACTGTGGCTTGTGGGGCCTGTGGGGCCATGGGAGACCAGGCACCCCCAGCCCTCTGGCTCCAACTCCTGCCTTGCTCTCCGGGTTCTCCTGTGGGCACTGCCCTCTCTGTCCTGGAGGCCTGGGCTCCCAGAGGCAGCCTCTGTCAGAGCAGGTCCCACCACACCATGCTCCAGGCATGACTGAATGCCCCTGGGTGCCTTTCTGAGTTCCCAGCATGCTCAGTGCAGCAGGGACAGGCTCGGCACGTGGAGTGGAAAAGCGATTTTATCTGCAGTGTCCGATTCCAGCCTGGTGGTACTTCTGAAGTTGAAGTCCCAGAGGAGTCCACTGTGCAGTGGTGAGAGAGCAGGGCGCTGTGCAGAGTGGGGCATCTTCCAAACCCCTGCTGTCCAAAGGCGGCAGCCGCCCGCGGCCTGTGAGCAAACCCTTGTCATGCCTCCCCCCCATAGGGGCTATTATCAAAAATGGACAGGAACCCAGCAGCCACCAACCCGGTGGAGGAGAAAGGCAGAAGAGTCAGACAGACATTTCTCCAAAGAGGACACACGGATGGTCAGCAGGTGGGTGGGAAAATGCCCAGTGTCACCAATCGTGAGGGAGCTGAAAATTGGGAACTGCACTGGGCCATCACCTCACACCTGCTCGTGGGGCTGTGCTGAGATGAGAGGTCGCCGTGGTCAGGGAGCACGCAGAGGGAAGGTGGCCTTGCACAGGACGCGTCAGCATGGGTGCTGCCTCGCCTTCCTCCTTTCAGTCGGAGCCGTCCCGACAGGTGTGAGGCGACAGCCCAGTGCCGCCTTGAAATGGAGGGCTCCTCATCCGTGACTCAGGTGCGGGGCCTGTTCCCTTGGATGTGGTGCTAACTCTGACCTCTGCAGCAGAGGAGAGAGGTCAGTGGGTCTGGGTGGGGTGGGGAGGTGTTGGTCACGGAGACCTAGTGCCACCTGCCTGGGCCAGCCTGTGTGCGGTCTCCTGCCCAGCAAGGAGACTGTGGTCAGTAACAGTATCTTGTTTATTTCAAACTTACTTTAAAAATAAAAACAGATATACTGGGATACTCCCCACAGAGCAGGAGGTGTGTGAGGTTGTGGGTGTGTTAATAAGTTTCATATAATCATCTCACAGCACACACACGCCACAAAGTCACCTTTTACCCACAAATATTGCTGAAAACAGACAGCACCTGTCAGTCACTCAGGGACTGCTTCCCACCTCAGGCTGCGTCTCCCTGGACGAGCCTGGGGCCCAGCAGCTGCCCTTTGCCGTGCCCTCACCTGCCCTTCCTCGGGCACGAGGATCATCTGAACCGCAGCAGAAACCGCGTGGGGTCTCCAGGTGAAGCAACAGCCCCACCCCCACCCCCCACCTCTGCCTCCACCGCAGGACTCCACTCTCAGCTCCCATCTCCAGCTCAAGTCCGTGACTGCTCCCCGAGGTCACAGGCAGTGCCGCAGGCAGCTCCTCTGTGTCCTGCCCATTCACCCTCCCGGCTGTGCTGCTCTGGTCTGCTCCTGTGACCCTGGCCAGCCCAGCTCAGTCCCTGCAAGGCAGGCTTGCGTTCTGCTCAGGATCTCATCTCAGGTTTAAATGACTTCTCAGATGGCGCCCATATCTCTGGGTCCAGACTTTCTCTGCCTCTGAGCTCCTGCGCTGCTTTCCTGACCTCCCCACGCTGCACTCTGATGTCACCTGCGGTGGAACACCTCCAAAGCAGATTCCTTTATTTTCATCTGAAAGGCAAAGAGATGGGTAAAGGGAGACTGAGACAGGTATTCCATCTGCTGGTTCTCTCTCCAAACGCCTTCAACATTCAGGGCTGGGCCAGGCTGAAGCCAGCAGGTCTCCGACATAGGTGGCAGGGATCCAACTGCCGGAGTTGTCACTTGCTGCCTCCTAGGGTGCACCTTAGCAGGAAGCTGGACAGGGAGTCGAGGAGCCGGGACTCCGACCTAGGCACTCTGATGTGGAATGCCTGCCCCCAGTGCAGGTGTCTGGCTCGTGCTGCTCCAGTCAGTGGCTCCCTGTACCTTCCTTCCCCATTGTCCCTTGTGCGGTTCCAGTGCCTGCTTAACTCGAAGGTGTGGACACTCTGCTCCCCAGGGGCGCAGTCACCAGAACGAGTCTTGTCTCCAGTCTTGCCCTCCTCGCACTAGGTCTGTACCGCCAGCGCAATTCCACCTTCAACCTGATGTCTCCTTCCTTCTCACGGGCTCTGGGCCCAGAGTGCTGCAGACGGAGGTACTGGGGGTGGGAGCGGGAGCAGGGACAGAGCTCAGGCAGGAGGGGCCGCCAGTTTGCTGGGTGGGTTAACCTCCCGGGGCTCACCTGGTGGAACTCCTTCAGACCAGTGAGTTTGTCCTGCCTCATTGTCTTATGTCTTTTACGATGCAATTTGCTTCTGTCTTGTTTTCTTTATCATCATGGGTGTTTGAGGGGGAGTGGGAGTCTGAATCAAAGCTGCTAGTCAGATGGTATTTTAAGCTCGGAGTGGCCAGAGAAAAGCAAACATGACGAGAATGGCAAAGTTCAAAGTTGGCTGTGCTCTGGGATGAGCACTCCAAGGCATACCTGTTCTGGAAGAATCCACTGTGATGAAATGTGCTTGTGATTGACGCCCAGCACACCCAGCACTGCGGGGACAGGCTGGGTGCACACAGCATCGTGCAGAGTGGCTGTGATGGGGGCTGATGGCAATGGGGCCCTCGCTCGGGGGATCAGGAGCTGCAGCAGATGCAGCCCGGGTGCGCACCGGAGAAGCAGCCTGAGGCTCAAGCATTCCCAGTCAGCGTTGGGTGCACGGTATGGGGCCCGAGCGACGTTTGTGACGTCTTCTGCTTAGTTAGAAACAAGCCCATCCACACTCCTGCTTTATGTGGACCTGTGAGCATGTCCTGGGAGATCTGTGTGGAGTTCGTGTGTGGGCGTGTGGGAGTGGGGAGGTGGCCCTGTGCCTCTGGAGCCACTTAGAGACAGAGCAGCTTCAGGTGCCATGCAGACAGAACTCAGGGTCTCAGTGAGGTCCCCCAAGGGTTTCAGAAGATTTATATTTCCCTAGCGTACTGGCCTTTTTGTTTTGTTTTGAAATTCTTAAAGAGCTGACTTTAAAGCCCAGGTGCCCATCATGACTTAGGGCTGGCTTCTGTTTCTTTTATTTCTTTTCTTAAAGTATTAGAGGGAGAGTGGGAGAGTGCTCCCACCTACTGGCCCACTCCCAGTTGCCCACAAGGGCCCAGCTGGGTTGAGCTGAAGCCAGGAGCTGGGCTCTCTACCCAGGTGCCTCCCATGTGTGGTGGAGCCCTGTGAATTCTCTGAACCACCAGTGCTGCCTCCCAGGTTCTACTTTAACAGGAAGTTGGAGCTGGGCTTGAACCCAGGCCCTCGGGAGTGTGCCACATGCTGACTCCGCCTCTTTTCTGCCCTGGACCACCCCAGACCGCCCCAGAGGGAAGTCAGTGTGCATGGGGAAGCCCCATTGTCTGGAGGACCAGCTCCCGGGACAGCCCCCTTGGGCCTCTCCTGGCATCTGCCACAGCATCTCCCAAGGCAGGTCCTATGCAAAGTGACCACAAGAGTGACTGGCCATCTGGTCACCAGGAGGGGCAGCGTTTGCCCAAGAGATGCCCTGTGGAGCCTGGCCACTGGAGTCTAAACACAGGTGGACCTCACAGTGCTGACAGAAACTTAGGTTATGTTTAAAAATGTATCAGTTTTCTGAGAGGAAGAGAGACAGAGTGAGCGATTTATAGATGGGAAGCTGGTTCACTCCCCAAGTGCCTGTAACAGCCGGGCCTGGCCTGGGCCAAAGTCTGGAGCTGGGAACACAACCCAGGTCTCCCGGGAGGGTGGCAGGGAACCAGTTTGCTGAGCCATCACTGCCGCCTCACGGCGTCTGCCTCAGCAGGAGGCTGGAGTCAGGAGCGGAGGTGGCGTCCAACCCAGGCACCCTGACACAGGAATGGGACGACCCAGGCACCCTGACATGGGAATGGGACGACCCAGGCACCCTGACACGGGAATGGGACGTGGTGTCTTCACTGCGAGGCCACGTGGCTGCCCTGTGTCGGTCTTCACTTCCCCTTCTTGGTGGACTTTCTCTCCTTGCACTGAGTGCCAGCTGAGTACTGGGGCAGCGCGGGTTCCCCTGAGTGTGCAGAGTGCTCTCCGTGGAGTGGTACATGGCGTACAGACCTTCATGCGATGAAATAATAAGGATTTACATTTATAGAATGCTTTCTACTTTTCAAGGTACTTTCATGCCAATTATCTCAGCACGGTCTGGTGACCACAGCCTCAGGCAGGACCTGTGTCAGGCACAAGTGGTCTCCAGCGCTGGGCCACCTGTCTTGTCAGGTTGTGTGAGTGTACAGGGGGCAAGGCACCTGTCCTCCTTGCCCACAGAGGCAGGTGCAGGCTGTGGGTCAGAGAAGGTCCCAGCCCCAGGCGAGAACACTGCCAGTGAGCCCCACCCTGCCTGTGCTTCCCAGGGGTGTCTGAAACCTGTCAAAGGAAATTAATTGTAACTCACTTCCATTCTTAGAATACACAGATATGCCACAAGCACAATGGCTCTGGGCAGGGGTGGATGGGGAGGCGGACAGCAAGTTTTGTGTGTGTGTGTCAGAGCAGCCATGGAACAATAGGAGCTGGGTGCTCAGGTGTGGAGGGGTGAGGGGCTTGTGCTGACCCCTGCAGGGTGGGCAGGGCAGTGGAGGTGGTGCTGGTGCCTGGGGAAGCTGAGTGACTCGTACGTGGCTGTGGTGACTCTGCCCGCAGTGGAGCATTCCCGGCCCAGAGCGGGTGCTGCAGGATACCCCGCTCTTCTCACAGTTGGGGAGCACAGCATCCAGGCCCAGGGGCGGAGTCAGATCTGAGTTCCAGGTGGGTGGCCAGGCCTCTTTTCATGATCATTTGGCTGAGTTAACAACTGGGTGCTTTTGACTTTTGTCAGTTGACAGTGGAAGTGCCCCTGGATGGCCGCTTGGTCCAGGAGCCCCAATGCTGGACATTGCTCTCCTTACCACCCAGATTGGAAGCTTCTGTGGGTCACCGTGTCCAGGCACTCAGAACTTGAGGGACTGGACGTGGGGGACTCGCCGACCAGGGGGCCTCAGGAGCTGATCCAGCACCATCTCTGTTCTGCATTGCTGGGCTCCCACAGGCGCTGAGACCTGTGGGCAGCTGTGAGTGGGCTGCAGGTGGACACTGGTGTGTTCTCAGCCCATTCTGCACAGCAGGAAAAAGCATCTGCGACCAGGATCGAGGCCTGGGATAGGCAGTGGGAGATAGCAGGGAGCCTGGGCTTATCTCAGCTACGCTCAGATGCAGGCCCACCTCTACTGTTGACTCTGGTCGTCATGTAATTGGCCACAAGAAGCAGCGGCTCTCTTCCTGGTCCACTAGGGGCATGAGGAGAGGAGGGCTGGGTGTAGGGCAGAAGGGCACTGAGAGGGACGGCCCTTCCCTCTGCTCTGCACTTGGCTCCTGAGCCTTCTTCCCACCGGCTAGCTCCATGGCTCTGCACGGTCAGATCTGTCGCCTGTAAGAGAAGGGGCGCAGCTTGCTGGAGCCCTTGGGCTGCTCCCTCAGCAGGGGCTCATTCCTGCAGATGTGCCCACCCCCAGGCAGACACGGCCAAGGCTTGTGCAGACGTATGGGAGACAGCTGCCAGCCCCCACCACCTCACAGAGTGGGAGAGCCTAGAATGCTCTGGGTAACCTGCTTGTGAAAAACACGCTTCTCTTGACCACCCTGGGTCTCCCCACCCCTCACCTAGAGAGAGCATCCTGAGTGCCCCACCCCATTTAGAGAACCATCCTGAGGGCCCCCCCCATCTAGAGAGACCATCCTGAGTGCCCCACCCCCATCTAGAGAACCATCCTGTGTCCCCCCTCCCCCATCTAGAGAGACTATCCTGAGTGCCCCACCCCCATCTAGAGAGACCATCCTGAGTGCCCCACCCTCATCTAGAGAACCATCCTGAGTCCCCCCTCCCCCATCTAGAGAACCATCCTGAGTGCCCCACCCCCATCTAGAGAGACCATCCTGAGTCCCCCCTCCCCCATCTAGAGAACCATCCTGAGGGCCCCACCCCCATCTAGAGAACCATCCTGAGTGCCCCACTCCCATCTAGAGAACCATCCTGTGCCCCCCCTCCCCCATCTAGAGAGACCATCCTGAGGGCCCCACCCCCATCTAGAGAGACCATCCTGAGTCCCCCCTCCCCCATCTAGAGAACCATCCTGAGTCCCCCCTCCCCCATCTAGAGAACCATCCTGAGGGCCCCACCCCCATCTAGAGAGACCATCCTGAGTGCCCCCCTCCCCCATCTAGAGAACCATCCTGAGGGCCCCACCCCCATCTAGAGAACCATCCTGAGGGCCCCACTCCCATCTAGAGAACCATCCTGTGCCCCCCCTCCCTCATCTAGAGAGACCATCCTGAGGGCCCCACCCCCATCTAGAGAGACCATCCTGAGGGCCCCACCCCCATCTAGAGAACCATCCTGAGGGCCCCCCCATCTAGAGAGACCATCCTGAATGCCCCACCCCCATCTAGAGAACCATCCTGTGCCCCCCCATCTAGAGAGACCATGCTATGTCCCCCCACCCCCGCCATGTCGAGAGACCATCCAGAATCCCCCCTCATCTAGAGAGATCCTGGCATTCCTGGGCTGAGGAGTCACCATTTTCTTTTTCTGTTGCTGTGTTGTCCCGGAGACTACCTGACCCTTGCACCTAGTGTGAGGGCCACCTGCCTGTGGGCTCCTCAGGTGCCCACCAGTCGAGTCATCTCAAGGCTGGGGCCCATCCTGGTTACTGTGCTGGATGGTGGTGTTGTGGTGGGACTCTGAGGAAGAGGAGGAAGTATGACATGGGCCACCAGTCTAGAGCCCCCGTTGTCTACGAGGCCACCCCTTGGAGCCATCCAAGCCTTGTAGCACAGCCCAGATGCCCAGTCTGCAGCAGGGGAGTGAGTAGCAGCCAGAGGGCTGTGCTCTGGGCTGTCAGGCCAAGTGGGCCTGATGGACCAGGCCGTTGTCCATCATCATTTACTGCTGCAGTTTCATGAGGGGCTGTGGGCTTCTGCCAGTTTGTGCTGCTCAGAGGCACTGGTGTCGGCTTCTCCTTTTCCTGGCCATGGGTGCCTGATGCATGGTGGGAAGAGAGAGGCCTCCGCAGCCAGGGTGGATGCCTCGCTGACGGCGTCTGCAGCTGCCTCAGCCTGGAGGCACGTGCACAGGACTGAGAAGCGAGGGCTTGTCTCCCCCCACTTGCTCTCTGCTCAGCCCCCATTCCTGTCGGGGCACCCCCAGGACCGTGGCGGCCTCTCTGGTGGCCTCCTGACTGTGGTGCTGTTGCCGGAGTCCTGTGCTTGGCTGTGCACACAGCCCCAGATCACGTCATCCTAGCTGCTCCTGTGGGACCCTGCGCAGCCCGAGTGACCCGGCCCTGCCGTCCAGGCCCCTGGTGATTCTCCCCACACGGGGCGCCTCAGTGCGAACGTGCAGAGGAGCTGCTGAGGAGTGACTGCTCCTTACACCGTTTGGGGGATTTTCCTCCAAAGATGGAACTGTTGAAAAGTAAGATCTATATTTAAACAGTGTAGTATATTGGTTTTTCTATTTCTGCCATCACAAGTGACTGCAACTTTAGTGGATTTTAAGCCACACGTTTATAGGGCAGGCTTTTGGTGCAGTGGTTAAGATGCTGCTCAGGACGCCTGGATCCATACGGGAATCCCTCGGCCCGGGTCCCAGCTCTGCTTAGGACGCAGCTTCCGTGAATGGCAGGCAGTAGTGATGGCTCAAGTGCTTCAGGTGCTTGGGTCCCTGGCGCCCATTGGAAAACCAGGATAGAGTTCTTGGCTCCTGACTTCATCCTGGCCCAGTCCTGGCTGTTGGCATTTGAGGGGTGAAGTACCAGAGGGAAGAATTCATCTCTCTCGTGCATACTCATGCTCTGCCCTCGTTCTGCTTTTCAGGTAACAATGCAACTTAGCTGGGAACTCAGTCCAGGTCTCCCATGTGGGTGCAGGACCCAGTCACTGGAGCCATCCCCACGGGCTCCCAGGGTCTGCATTGGCAGGACGATGGAGCGAGGAGCCCGAGGCAGGAATACAGACGGTCCTACAGGCAGGCCGGCCGGCCAGCCGCCTCCCCAGCTCCTAGTTGTGTTTTAGGAGGCACTGATTTGGGTGGAGACCCCCCTCAGGGAAACAAGGTCTCTGCTCTGAGGAATGGGAGAGGGTGGGTGCCTCCTCATGGGCTGCGGGGCAGGGGTCTCGGGGCTTCTTTGCCTGCCACACTTGAGGGCGTCTTCCTGCTCAGCTTCCCATACAGCCTGCACTGGCTGGTGCCAGCCTGATCCTACCTGTGGTGTCAGTGGTGGGCCCTGGGGTGACAACTGCAGGGCATCTTCCTCTTCCTCCTCCTCCCCCCTCCCCCAGCCTTTCCCAGGAGGCCTGGGAAGGGAAATGTGGACTTGGAAGTGGGGTTCTTGCACAACACCTGCCGAGAGACTCTTGGCAGCTATGATGCAGTGTCTCTACCTGGGCGGCTGATGACAAGTGTATTTCTTGGGTTTGAAGCTGCAAGTCGGTGACCAAGGAACCAGCCTGTCAGATGTCCGGGAGGGCTGGGGCTGGGGCTGGGCCCGGTTGGGCCTCCTCACTTGTCCCTCGTGTGGGAGGGCTGCCCCCGCCCTGGACCTCTAACCCCCACGTGGCCACCTCGCAGTGTTACTGATATGCTGAATAATAATCTGAAATAGTAATAAGCCTTGTGGGCTCTTGCTGTGAATTCAGAGTTCTGAATACTGGCACAAATAAACCAGGCAACGTGGTAAGTTTTAAGCTGTTTATTCGGTGAGGGAAATGCACAGGAGAGTGAAGGCGTTTATCTAGTCTAAGGGAGAAGGGGGGTCTGGAAATCAAGTTGGAGTCCATAACCAAGCAGAGAGCAGGCCAGAAGCCACGTGCAGCAGGCGTTTGGTTTTGTGGAGCTATTAACAGCCTGTCACGGGCTGCAAAGCGAAGGCGTGGGGCAGCAAGGGTCCGTGATGGCAAAAAAAGGGCAAAAAGGGCTGGGCCTGCCTGTTTCAGGCCTTGAGTCCACTTCCAAAGGGGAGTGGTTAATCAGCCTGATTGGCAGGTGGGCACACAGGTGTGGTCAGGGAGGGGATTGAGATCACACAGGGGGTGTGGTGAAGGCGTGGTCCTATATCCTTTGCCTGCCTACATCAGTGCACCCCTGGGGTTAGGGCTCCAGCCTGTGTTCCCTGAGGAAGGGGATAAGATGGGTGAGCTGGGCAGGGCATGGGTAGCCGCTGGGCAGTCCAGAGGGAGTGGCTGCTGGCCAAGGGCCAGAGCGGCTCCAGAGTGGGAGGCCAGGACCACAACTCAGCTGACTTCCGTGATGTTGGCCAGCACAGTCCCCCTCTCCAGGGAGGCCTTGTGGCTCTTATGTTTCAGGCACAACATGCAGGACTGGGGACTGTGCTTGTCACTCTGGCCAGGGGTGAGCTCACTGCCTGGTGGTGCCCCAGCCTGAGTACTTGCCTGCCGCTCTCGGGAGTGGCACAGATGCTGAGGCCTGGAATTGGAGATGCACCTCAGTTCAGGTGATCTGTGAGTGACAGGAGGAGGGAGGGAGGAAGGGGTCATGTGGGAATTGGGGCAGGAGTGAGGGGGAGCACTTCACAGTCGGGCATGGGGCTGGGGGCCTCACACATGTGCATGTGGGGTGGGTTGTCTGATGGGCGCCGACTCCGCATGCCGGCCCTTCCTCCGCCCAGTCCCCAACTGCCTTTTCCAGCCTCCCAGGCAGCTTTGCTGTTCTGAGATTTTTTGTCTTGCCCCAGTTCATCCTCTGTTGCCATGGCAGCTGCCTGGGAGGCAGGAGGAGGCTCAGGTGTGCTCAGACTGGCAGTCCTGGGGCCCCTGGAGCACAGGTCCTCTCCTGGTCCCTTCCTCCCTGCTGTTCTCACTGCCCGGTGCCCACTGGGCGGTAGATCCCTTTCCTCCGTGAGGGGAGGGTGGGGGTGCCGAGACAGTTTGGCAGCTTTTCTGAGACAAGCTCAGCTGGGGCATGGTGGTCTGACATTTGCTGTCCACAATGAGGAACAGCAAGGAGGAAGTGGGGAGGGACTTAGGACCCAGTGGTGAGACGCACCCCTCAGAGTCCTGTTGGGTCTGAGCTGAGTAAGCAGCCTCAGGAGTGGGGGGTGTTTCTGAGCCACAGAGGCAGGCGTGGCGACTTCCTGCTGGGGGTTCTGAGTGTCGGACGCCCTGCAGGACTGCATGTGCCACTGGTTTACACTGCTTCCACACACGTGACAGATATGCAGACAGGTTCTCTCTGGCACGGACCCATGGGTGCTGGGCAGTGCTGGAGAGATGTAGTCCCAAGCCTGGCAGGTGGATTTTCCTCTTCCTCCACCACGGCCATCCTTCCGGCCATCCTTCTGCAGTGGCCTGGCTGTGGGCCTCAGCCTGACTCGCCCTCCTCACCTCCCTTCCCTTTCCCCTCGCTTCTGCTTCCAGGTGACATAAAGCCTTGCCTCAGGCTGTGCTTTTCTGGGGAGCCCGGCTCAGGCAGAGGCGGGGCCAGCCTGTGTGGGACTCCACTAGGCATTTACACCTTATTCTGAGAACTGCAGGGTAGGGGGCCGACAGAGAGGCTGAACGGGGTGGCAGGGTCTGATGTACTTAATGTCTGGTGCGGGCCGAGGGAGGTGGCACAGACGGGAGCCGGCAGTTGCGAGCATGAGACGTGGGTGTGCAGAGGGGGTACTGATGCACCGCCAGGCTGTTCGCAGTCAGGGGTTCGGCTCTGCGGTCACAGAGGGGGTACTGATGCACCGCCAGGCTGTTCGCAGCCAGGGGTTCGGCTCTGCGGTCACAGAGGGGGTACTGATGCACCGCCAGGCTGTTCGCAGCCAGGGGTTCGGCTCTGCGGTCACAGTGCCCTGTGCTTGGGGCTCAGTGAGTCAAAGCTGAAACCCACGCAGGCCTCTGCCGGGTCAGACAGGGTGGCCTACGCTTGGGGAGCGAGGCATTCTCTGGGAGACCCTCGCAGGCAATGAGGGCTCCCACTGTGTTGAGGTCCCAGTAGCCCCTGTCTTCCTCTGTGTCATTCGCTTGTGCTTAAAGCAGAGTCATTTGCAAGAAGGGATCTGCATCTCCACATGAGGAAACGCAGCTCCCATGCGTGGAGAGGCTGGGCCCTGGGGCCCTGGGACGCCTCTGCATTTCTCATCTGCCTCCCTGTGTTGTGAGGATTAGGTGACTCGACTGTGAAGTGCCTGTATGCCTTGTGCTGCCCCTTCCTGCACCCACAGTCAGGAGCCTGGAGAATTCAGTAAGCCCTGCAGCCCGGAGGGACTGGCGTTGGTGTCCCCAGGGGGGAAGGGGCCAGCAGGGTGGCTCCCCTGCAGGGCTGGGGCAGCAGCGTCTGTGGCTCCTCGGTGGTGCCGGGAGAGGGTTTGAGCACCTGTGAGAGCAGAGGGTTCTGGTGCTGCAGGCCAGTGCCCTGGACACTCCCCTCCGGCTGTCTTCTGCTTTGCTTCACTGGGGTCACCACTCTCGAGTAGGGGGGATTCGAACAGCTCAGACCCATCTGAGTTAATGATTACTTTTGAAATTAAAGAAATGTTTACGTTTCTTGTAGGAAATGTGGAAAAGCACATGGAGAACAGAAGGACCCGTAGCCTCCTCCCACACCCATAACCGTCATTGTCATGGCCCTGCCTGTGACACACCACACGCACACAATAGACCCACAGCTTGTCACGCACAAAAGCATCATTAAATATTCTTTTACCATCAAATTTTTGTCATTTCAGAAATTCTGTCTTCTGACTGTGCTGCACTGTGTTCACCCGTTCCTCACTGGGACAGTGTAAGAAAGTATGTGTGGGGGCACTGGATTCTATCCTGGTTGCCCCTCTTCCAGGCCAGCTCTCTGCTGTGGCCAGGGAGTGCAGTGGAGGACAGCCCAAGTACTTGGGCCCTGCACCCCATGGGAGACCAGGATAAGCACCTGGCTCCTGCCATCGGATCAGCGCAGTGCGCTGGCCACGGTGGCCATTGGAGGGTGAACCAACGGCAAAGGACGACCTTTCTCTCTGTCTCTCTCTCTCTCACTGTCCACTCTGCCTGTCAAAAAAAAGAAAGAAAGAAAGAAAGAAAGAAAGAAAGAAAGAAAGAAAGAAAGAAAGAAAGAAAGAAAGAAAGTGTGTGGTCCATTACTGTTAGCTGAGTTGCAGATGCAGCAAAACTCCTTAGACAGATGTTATGGAGTAACCAGCTCCCAAGAGGGGATTAAAGGTGTAGAGAAGGAAGGGAGAAGGTAACTGTAACTTACGCGCAGTCTGGAAGATTGTACACCCCCTAGCACTCAATGAGGAACCAGGAGAGGGACCTACGGACTGTGGTATAAACCGCTTGCTCTGCCTGCTCGAGTCACCGGATCTTGCAAGACAGGTACTGAAGTCTCGCTTTCACTGCACTTTCTGAGTTCGAATCCATCTCTTGAGTGGACGGGTGAGGATAATTTCCTACAGACAATGTCTAGTCTGTAATATTCAAGTCAACAGTCCAATTGCCAATCCTATAGATGTACCTCTGTGTACAACCTGATGTCTCCTGAGGACAAATTCTTGGCATTTGTGACCCCTGAGAGACACTGGCAGACTCCTTGGGAAAGTCTGTGCTGACCACGGCCATCCAGCAGTGCCTGATGCCTCCCACATCCTCGCCAGCTGAGGGACTTCTGATTGGCAAGAATGTCTCCCGAGTGTCTCTCAAATGCTTACCTTAATTAGGATGCATTTGGGGCCCCTAGTGTAGTCCCCATGACTAGGACTGGATGGCCTCTCCTGCCCTCTTTGCTGAAGAGTCGGGCATTGCTCGTCCGCTCCACAGTCTGCACTCCAGACATCACCACTTCTCTGCAGCGGGAATTTCTCTTCCGCATGCACTTTTTGTACATTTGCTTTGTGTGTGTCAATCAGATGTGTGCATGAGCTCCTTGTGTTTCAGCGTTGTATAGGATGACCCATGGTTGTGTCTTCAGCAAAGTGAACACTTGTCTGTAAGATGTTCTGCTGTTAATCCACACACACTTGGCTTGTCACCTTGCTTTCTGCAGGAAGCCCCATTGCTTGAGCCAGCTGCGGGCCAGGCCACCTTCTGAGGGAGGCAAGGCTGCGCTGAAATGGCCATCCTTGCCCAGGCTTCTCAGGCGCAGTGTAGACGCCCCAGGATGGATGCCTGGAAGTGCAGCTGCGGGTCTAGGGAGCACCTTCGAGCTCCGTCAGCTGACCAAGCCTGCAACACCCCACCATGTGCACGTTTCTGGCGTCTTTCACAGCACTCGAGATCACCAGAATTGTTAGGGTTTGCCAATCTGGTGGGTTTTACAAGGAATCCAACTAGTGCCTTAATTGCATTTCCAAGATTACCAAGGAATTAAACATGTAACATGTTTCTCGGCTGTTGGATTTCCTCCTACATGACTTGCCTGTTGGTATTCTTGGACCATGTTTCTAATAGGTAGTAAGTGTTTTCCTTGTGATGTGTGAGTTCTCACATACACATGTCCCAGGTACCACTGGTGTGGGGCTCTCACGTGTGTGTCATAGCTATGACTGGTGTGGGGCTCTCACGTGTGTGTCCTAGCTGTGACTGGTGTGGGGGCTCTCACGTGTGTGTCATAGCTGTGACTGGTGTGGGGGCTCTCACATGTGTGTCCCAGGTATGACTGGTGTGGGGCTCTCACATGTATGTCCTAGTTATGACTGGTGTGGGGCTCTTACATGTATGGGGCTCTCACATGTGTGTCCCAGCTGTGACTGGTGTGGGGCTCTCACGTGTGTGTGTCCTAGCTGTGACTGGTGTGGGACTGTCACATGTGTGTCTTAGCTATGACTGGTGTGGGGCTGTCACATGTATGTCCTAGATATGACTGGTGTGGGGCTGTCACATGTGTGTCCTAGCTGTGACTGGTGTGGGGCTGTCATGTGTGTGTCCCAGCTGTGACTGGTGTGGGGGCTGTCACGTGTGTGTCCCAGATGTGATGGTGTGCGGGCTCTCATGTGTGTGTCCTAGCTATGACTGGTGTGGGGGCTCTCACGTGTGTGTCCCAGCTGTGACTGGTGTGGGGGCTCTCATGTGTGTGTCCCAGCTGTGACTGGTGTGGGGGCTGTCACGTGTGTGTCCCAGATGTGATGGTGTGCGGGCTCTCATGTGTGTGTCCTAGCTATGACTGGTGTGGGGGCTCTCACGTGTGTGTCCCAGCTGTGACTGGTGTGGGGGCTCTCATGTGTGTGTCCCAGCTATGACTGGTGTGGGGGCTCTCACGTGTGTGTCCTAGCTATGACTGGTGTGGGGGCTCTTACCTGTGTATGTCCCAGCTGTGACTGGTGTGGGGGCTCTTACCTGTGTATGTCCCAGCTATGACTGGTGTGGGGGCTCTCACATGTGTGTCCCAGCTGTGACTGGTATGGGGGCTCTCACATGTGTGTCCTAGCTGTGACTGGTGTGGGGCTGTCACGTGTGTGTCCCAGCTGTGACTGGTGTGGGGGCTCTCACATGTGTGTCCCAGCTATGACTGTTGTGGGCGCTCTTACCTGTGTGTCCCAGCTATGACTGGTGTGAGGCTGTCACGTGTGTGTTCTAGCTGTGACTGGTGTGGGGCTCTCACTTGTGTGTCCTAGCTGTGACTGTTGTGGGGGCTCTCATGTGTGTGTCCTAGCTATGACTGGTGTGGGGGCTCTTACCTGTGTGTGTCCTAGTTATGACTGGTGTGGGGGCTCTTACCTGTGTATGTCCCAGCTATGAATGGTGTGGGGCTGTCACATGTGTGTCCCAGCTGTGACTGGTGTGGGGGCTCTCACGTGTGTGTCCTAGCTATGACTGGTGTGGGGCTGTCACATGTATGTCATAGCTGTGACTGGTGTGGGGGCTCTCATGTGTGTGTCCTAGGTATGACTGGTATGGGGGCTGTCACATGTGTGTCCTAGCTATGACTGGTATGGGGCTCTCACATGTGTGTCCCAGCTGTGACTGGTGTGGGGCTCTCACGTGTGTGTGTCCTAGCTGTGACTGGTGTGGGGCTCTCACATGTGTGTCCTAGATATGACTGGTGTGCGGCTGTCACATGTGTGTCCTAGCTATGACTAGTATGGGGGCTCTCACTTGTGTGTCCTAGCTATGACTGGTGTGGGGGCTCTAATGTGTGTTTCCTAGGTATGACTGGTGTGGGGCTGTCACATGTGTGTGTCCCAGCTGTGACTGGTGTGGGGCTCTCACATGTATGTCCTAGATATGACTGGTGTGGGGGCTCTCACGTGTGTGTCCCAGCTGTGACTGGTGTGGGGGCTCTCATGTGTGTGTCCCAGCTATGACTGGTGTGGGGGCTCTCACATGTGTGTCCCAGCTGTGACTGGTGTGGGGGCTCTTACCTGTGTGTGTCCCAGCTATGACTGGTGTGGGGGCTCTCACATGTGTGTCCCAGCTGTGACTGGTATGGGGGCTCTCACATGTGTGTCCTAGCTGTGACTGGTGTGGGGCTGTCACGTGTGTGTCCCAGCTGTGACTGGTGTGGGGGCTCTCACATGTGTGTCCCAGCTATGACTGTTGTGGGCGCTCTTACCTGTGTGTCCCAGCTATGACTGGTGTGAGGCTGTCACGTGTGTGTTCTAGCTGTGACTGGTGTGGGGCTCTCACTTGTGTGTCCTAGCTGTGACTGGTGTGAGGGCTCTCATGTGTGTGTCCTAGCTATGACTGGTGTGGGGGCTCTTACCTGTGTGTGTCCTAGTTATGACTGGTGTGGGGGCTCTTACCTGTGTATGTCCCAGCTATGAATGGTGTGGGGCTGTCACATGTGTGTCCCAGCTGTGACTGGTGTGGGGGCTCTCACTTGTGTGTCCCAGCTATGAATGGTGTGGGGCTGTCACATGTGTGTCCCAGCTATGAATGGTGTGGGGGCTCTTACCTGTGTATGTCCCAGCTGTGACTGGTGTGGGGCTCTTACCTGTGTGTGTCCCAGCTGTGACTGTTGTGGGGGCTCTTACCTGTGTGTGTCCTAGTTATGACTGTTGTGGGGGCTCTTACCTGTGTGTGTCCTAGTTATGACTGGTGTGGGGCTGTCACGTGTGTGTCCCAGCTATGAATGGTGTGGGGGCTCTCACTTGTGTGTCCCAGCTATGACTGGTGTGGGGCTGTCACGTGTGTGTCCCAGCTGTGACTGGTGTGGGGCTCTTACCTGTGTGTGTCCTAGTTATGACTGTTGTGGGGGCTCTTACCTGTGTGTGTCCCAGCTGTGACTGTTGTGGGGGCTCTTACCTGTGTGTGTCCCAGCTGTGACTGGTGTGGGGCTCTCACGTGTGTGTCCCAGCTGTGACTGGTGTGGGGCTGTCACATGTGTGTCCCAGCTATGAATGGTGTGGGGCTGTCACGTGTGTGTCCCAGCTGTGACTGGTGTGGGGCTGTCACATGTGTGTCCCAGCTGTGACTGGTGTGGGGCTGTCACGTGTGTGTCCCAGCTATGAATGGTGTGGGGGCTCTCACTTGTGTGTCCCAGCTATGACTGGTGTGGGGCTGTCACGTGTGTGTCCCAGCTGTGACTGGTGTGGGGGCTCTCATATGTGTGTCCCAGCTGTGACTGGTGTGGGGGCCCTTACCTGTGTGTGTCCCAGCTATGACTGGTGTGGGGCTCTCACTTGTGTGTCCTAGCTGTGACTGGTGTGGGGGCTCTTACACATATCCCAGACATGGCTCTGTGAAAGCCTCACACAAATTGTCCTAGATGGGGCTATCAACATCTGTCCCTGCACACGACTCGTCTTTCTACTTGTTTGTGCTGTGTCTGTCACACAGTTGATTGATGAACCCATCTACTTTTGTGTCTGGTTTTTGTTCTTTGCCTTCCACACACTGAGATAAATGTGCATTCTTCGCAGTTTTGCTTCTCTGGCTCTTTCCCTCTGTTTGCGGTTGATTTCTGTGGAAGTGTGAGGGGCTCTGGCCGTGTCTGTCCTGAGGGCTGGTGGCCCTCTGGTCTAGTGCTGTTTAGGAGGATGCAGTGTCCGGGCGTGTTCTGGGCACTACTTTTTAGTCCTCTCACCTGTCTGTGTGGCCCCTTTGCTGTGTCTCGCTTGCTTTGCTGAGGTAACTGTGACCTCCCCACATCCCTACCAGATGCTCTCAGCTGCTGGCCCTCAGTCACTTGCATGACATTTAGGGTCAGCTTGTTACACTGCAGTTAAAAATCGGGATTTTTGGGCTGGTGTGTGGTACTGCAGGTTAAGCTGCTGCCTGTGATACTGGCATCGCATATGGGCACCGGTTCATGTGCTGGCTGCTCCACTTGTTCTTCTTTTTTTTAAAGATTTATTTGTTTATTTAAAGGCAGAGTTACGGGGTTGGGGGGGGTGTCTTCCATCTGCTGGTTCACTCCCCAAATGGCTGTAAAGGTCAGAGATGAATTGCTGCTGGGTGTTTCATGTGGGTACAGGGGCCTGAGTTTGGGCCATCTTCCACAGCTTTCCCAGGTCACAGCAGAGAGCTGGATTGGAAATGGAGCAGCTGGAACTCAAACTGGCACCCATATGAGATGCTGGCACTGCAGACAGTGGCTTTATCCGCTACACCACAGCACCAGCCCCTGCTCCACTTCTGATCCAGCTCATACACCTGGGAAAGCAGTGGAGGGTGACCCAAGTGCTTGGGCCTGCACTCACTTGGGAGACCCAGAAGAAGCTCCTGGCTCTTGCTTTTGCCTGGCCCAGCCTCAGTGTGTTCTTTTTAAAGATTTATTTGTTTATTTAAAGGCAGAGTTACAGAGAGAGACAGAGAGAGAGGTTTTCCACCTGCTGGTTCACTGCCCAAATAGTTGCAACAGCTGAGGCTGGGCCAGGCAAAAGCAAGAGCCAGGAGCTTCTTCTGGGTCTCCCAAGTGAGTGCAGGCCCAAGCACTTGGGTCATCCTCCACTGCTTTCCCAGGTGTATGAGCTGGATCAGAAGTGGAGCAGGGGCTGGTGCTGTGGTGTAGCGGATAAAGCCACTGTCTGCAGTGCCAGCATCTCATATGGGTGCCAGTTTGAGTTCCAGCTGCTCCATTTCCAATCCAGCTCTCTGCTGTGACCTGGGAAAGCTGTGGAAGATGGCCCAAACTCAGGCCCCTGCACCCACATGAAACACCCAGCAGCAATTCATCTCTGACCTTTACAGCCATTTGGGGAGTGAACCAGCAGATGGAAGATCTCTCTCTGACTCTCCTTCTCTATATATAACTCTTACTTTCAAATAAAAAATAAATCCTTTTTTAAAAACTGGTATTCTGATAGAATGAATTACAGATTACATTGGGGGAAGACCCCCAGTCTTACTCTGTAGTTTTAAGTCCTGAGTGTGAGATTTCTTCCTGTGCTGAGATGGCCTCAAATCTCCTGCAGACAGATTGAAACCTCCCCAGACCTCCTGTCAGACTTGTGTCTGTTCTTGTTGCTGCTGGGTGTGCTTCTCACTGTTGTGTCTTTGAACACCATGGGCTCGGACCTGCTGGTGACTGTGCCCTGTGTGATGTGGCTTGTGGTTGCTGTTGCTATGGAGACGCAGCATCTGCTGGGTTGTGGGGCATCTGCAGAGAGTGGTTCTGTTGTTTGGTTCTGTTGCTTGGCCCAGGAGTGTGCTGCCTTGGCCTCAGGCTTCTTGAATTCTCCTGAGCATGTGGTATGAACCCTCTCAGTATGTGGTGTGAACATTCCTGTGCATGTGGTGTGAACACTTCCGAACATGGGGTATGAACACTCTCAGCATGTGGTGTGAATACTCCTAAACATGTGTGAACACTCCTGAGCATGTGGTGTGAAGACTGCTGAGCGTGTGGTGTGAACCCTGTCAGCATGTGGTGTGAACACTCCTCAGCATGTGGTGTTAACACTCTAAGCATGTGGTGTGAACACTCTCAGCATGTGGTATGAACACTCCTGAGCTTGTAGTTGAACCCTCCCAGCATGTGGTGTTAACACTCTCAGCATGTAATGTGAACCCTGTCAGTTTGTGGTGTGAACACTCTCAGCATGTGGTGTGAACACTCCTAAACATGTGGTGTGAACACTCCTGAGTATGTGGTATGAAACCTGTCAGCCTGTGGTGTGAAGACTCCTAAGCATGTGGTGTGAACATTCCTGAGCATGTGGCATGAACCCTCCAAGCATGCAGTGTGAACTCAGTCCCAAAGACTGTGAACTACACAGTCTTGGGTTCTAGCTCATGTCAGGGTTCAGCTTTTCTCAGGGACAGAAGCTCCTCATTGCTTCTGTTTGCTGTGGAGGTGGCCCTCTGAGGTTTATTACTGAAGTGAGAGTCAGCTCTGCCAGTGCCCAGCCTTAGTCCAATTTCTGCTCATAGAAGTTGTTGCTTGCTCTTCAAAGGGAACTAAAATTCACCAGCTAGGGTGGGCCTGTGGCACAGCAGTGAGGACACTGGGTGTGCACGTCCTGTCTCAGAGTGTGTGCGTGAGTCCCAGCTCAGCGCCCTGCTGATATGTACCCTGAGAGGTGGCAGTGAGGACACTGGGTGTGCACATCCTGTCTCAGGGTGTGTGCGTGAGTCCCAGCTCAGCGCCCTGCTGATGCACACCCTGAGAGGTGGCAGTGAGGACACTGGGTGTGCACGTCCTGTCTCAGAGTGTGTGCGTGAGTCCCAGCTCAGCGCCCTGCTGATGCACACCCTGAGAGGTGGCAGTGAGGACACTGGGTGTGCACGTCCTGTCTCAGAGTGTGTGCGTGAGTCCCAAATCAGCGCCCTGCTGATGCATACCCTGAGAGGTGGCAGTGAGGACACTGGGTGTGCATGTCCTGTCTCAGGGTGTGTGCGTGAGTCCCAGCTCAGCGCCCTGCTGATGCACACCCTGAGAGGTGGCAGTGAGGACACTGGGTGTGCACGTCCTGTCTCAGAGTGTGTGCGTGAGTCCCAGCTCAGCGCCCTGCTGATATGTACCCTGAGAGGTGGCAGTGAGGACACTGGGTGTGCACGTCCTGTCTCAGAGTGTGTGCGTGAGTCCCAGCTCAGCGCCCTGCTGATATGTACCCTGAGAGGTGGCAGTGAGGACACTGGGTGTGCATGTCCTGTCTCAGGGTGTGTGCGTGAGTCCCAAATCAGCGCCCTGCTGATGCACACCCTGAGAGGTGGCAGTGAGGACACTGGGTGTGCACGTCCTGTCTCAGAGTGTGTGTGTGAGTCCCAGCTCAGCGCCCTGCTGATATGTACCCTGAGAGGTGGCAGTGAGGACACTGGGTGTGCACGTCCTGTCTCAGAGTGTGTGCGTGAGTCCCAGCTCAGCGCCCTGCTGATGCACACCCTGAGAGGTGGCAGTGAGGACACTGGGTGTGCACGTCCTGTCTCAGAGTGTGTGCGTGAGTCCCAGCTCAGCGCCCTGCTGATGCACACCCTGAGAGGTGGCAGTGAGGACACTGGGTGTGCATGTCCTGTCTCAGAGTGTGTGCGTGAGTCCCAGCTCAGCGCCCTGCTGATGCACACCCTGAGAGGTGGCAGTGAGGACACTGGGTGTGCACGTCCTGTCTCAGAGTGTGTGCGTGAGTCCCAGCTCAGCGCCCTGCTGATATGTACCCTGAGAGGTGGCAGTGAGGACACTGGGTGTGCACGTCCTGTCTCAGAGTGCGTGAGTCCCAGCTCAGCGCCCTGCTGATGCACACCCTGAGAGGCGCAGGTGATGGCTCATGTAGTTGAGTTGCTGGCTACCTTTTGGAAAACAGGATTGAGTTCCCAGCTTGTGGCATCAGCCTGGCTCGGTCCCTGCTACTGTGGGCATTTAGGGAATGAACCAGCTGGTGGAAGATCTATCCACCTCTGTTTTTCAAATAAATAGAAATAAGTAAAGAGAAATGAAAACATACTCCTATAGTCTACCTAGTTTTTCTGAAAATTTATTGCCAGAGGTTTTTCTTATTCTGACATCTTGTCAGAGTGACTTTTCAAAGGAAATAAGATAAGAGAGCATGAGCTATTCTCTGGGATGGGCATGCACAGACACATACATACACACACACAGTGCACACACATGCACACACTCAATGTATACATCTACATCTACACAACATACCTACAAGCACACACAATACACACAATACACACACATGCACATATACATGCATGCACAACTCAACACGTACACACAAACGTGTACACACATGTATTCACAGTACACAAGGCATGTTTGGGGAGTGGTGAACAGCCTGTGCTACTGAGGCAGTGGGGGTCCTTCTGGGGATGCGTGGGGTGGCAGCTAGAATGTAGGCACCAGAGTGTTCCATCACTCACTAGTTGCACAAGCTCAGTCTGCTGATGACTCCTATCAGATGCAGCTCTGGGCTCCCTGTGCCGCAGGGGCAGGGTCAGCTCAGTGCGGTGGTGTGTGTGGTGGCACCCGAGCAGGGGCTGAGGCAGAGCCCGTCCGCACTCCTGAGCAGAAGGTATGGAGGCGCTCACTTTTGGGGTGTTGGTGAATATGCCACAGAGAGGCAGCCATGGGAGAGACTTAGGAAGCAGCGGGGCCTGGGGGACGGGTGAGGTGGTGACAGAGCCGTCCAGAGTGTTGAGCCCAGATTTGGGGCAGTTTGTGAGGCTACAGACAGAGCTGGAGACCAGGGAAGGAGCTGGCTGAGGGGAAGATGGGTTCGTTCAAATCAGCTGATTCATGGTGCTGTCAGGCCTGAGTGACATGAGCACAGCCCCAGGCTGTGAAAAGATCAGGTTGAGGTTAGATGCGGGCAGCAGTCCTGCAGATGGAGAGAGCAGGTGTGTCAGAGAAGAGGTGGGAGATGGAGGAAGAAGGGGTGGGGGTGGGGGGAAGGGGCAGAGGCCAGGCCCGGGAGCCTCAGGGGAGATGGGCTGGCCTGGAGGGAAGCAGTCTGGCTGGGAAGGTGCTGAGCACCTGATGGGTGCTTGGTCACGTCCTGGGGCCATCTGGAGGTGGGGAAGAGGGTGAGGAGGAGGAGGAGACTCTGCCCTGAGCCTCTGTCCTGCACGTGTGGTTTTGGTTAAAGGTCTGCTGAGAGGAGGGGCTGTGGGGTTTACTATGTGGCAGACCCCGAGCACGGTGGTGACACTGGACTGCAGAAGCTGCTGTCTTGCTGGGGGCAGTACTGCCGTGGACCGGGGCTGCCTGGCTGAGTGAGGCTGTCGTGTTCCCCGTCGTCTGCACCATGTGCTGCAGCTCCTCCCAGGCCCTTGGTTCCCAGGTGAGGGACGGTCTGTCCAGTGTGGTTGTGGCTCTGTGCCCACTGCCTGCTCCCCTGACTCCCTGGTGACCCCACGCCAATCTACCTCGGGCCCTGAAGCCTTTCCCATGCACGCTTCCTCCTTGGCTGTCTCCTGGCGAGGTGATTTTGCCGTTGCTCCTGTTGCTATGACAGCATACCTGAGGCTGAGCAATTTGCAAACAGTCCTGCAGTCTGGGAGGGGCGGGATCGAAGCTCTGGCAAGGTCTGTGCCTCAGGATGGCCCCAGCGCTACGTCTGGGGGACAGAATGTCCTCTCTGGCCGAGCGGAGGGCAGCAGGAGCCTCTCTCATCCCGGGCAGCCCTTTAATGCAACACGGATCCTGTCCAGGGGCCAACCCTCGCGGCCTGCCTGCCTCCTAGGCTCCGCCTCCTAATTCTTTGCCGGGAACCTGAAGCTTCTGTGTGAATTTTGAGGGGGACCAAGAGGCTCAGACCATGGCAGAGCTCTCTGGTGAGGCATGGCCTCTGGCTCCTGGCAGCCCCGGCCCCAGGCCCAGCTCCACATGACCTTGGTATGGGAATGGTGACCTTTGTGAGAAACTGAGGCACAAACCAAGCAGGAAACGAGTTTGTCCAGCGTGTGTGTCCCAGGAGGTCATCTTGGGTATGTGCTCCGAGGCCTTGCAGACTTCACACGCTTTTAGAAGCAACTGCTCTAAGTAGGGAAGGGGAGGGCATCCGTGGTCACCAAGAATTTAGACCTGAGCAGGCGGAGTGCTCAGCCTTGTGGGGGTGGACGTTCCCGGAGCAGTGGACGGTCCTGTGGGGGTGGACAGTCTTGTGGGGGTGGACGTTCCCGGAGCTGTGGACAGTCCTGTGGGGGTGGACAGTCTTGTGGGGGTGGACGTTCCCGGAGCAGTGGATGGTCCTGTGGGGGTGGACAGTCTTGTGGGGGTGGACGTTCCCGGAGCAGTGGATGGTCCTGTGGGGGTGGACAGTCTTGTGGGGGTGGACGGTCCTGTGGGGGTGGACGGTCCTGTGGGGGTGGACGTTCCCGGAGCAGTGGACGGTCGTGTGGGGGTGGACGTTCCCGGAGCAGTGGATGGTCCTGTGGGGGTGGACAGTCTTGTGGGGGTGCACATTCCTGGAACAGTGGACGGTCATGTGGGGGTGGATGGTTGTGTTGGGGTGGACGGTTGTGTAGGGTTGGACGGTCTTGGGGGGTGGACAGTCTTGTAGGGGTGGACATTCCCAGAGCAGTGGATGGTCCTGTGGGGGTGGACAATCTTGTGGGGGTGGACGTTCCTGGAGCAGTGGACAGTCTTGGGGGGATGGTCCTGTGAGGGTGGACAGTCTTGTGGGAGTGGATGTTCCTGGAGCAGTGGACAGTCTTGGGGTGGATGGTCTTGTGGGGGTGGACATTCCCAGAAGAGTGGACAGTCCCATGAGAAAGGATGGTCCTGGGACGGTGGACAGTCCAGGGAGGGTGATGACAGGGAGCACCTGGGCCACAGCTCACAGGGGAGGGGATTGCCCTGGGAACTGGAATGGCCGAGGGCCTGAGGCCCCCACAGGACGGGATTCCTCTGACACTCAGTTCTTAAGTCTGGGTGTGGCAGGGCCACGGCATGCACTGGGAAGGAACGCACGTCTGCGCAGGGGCTGACCCTGGCAAGCCCACAGGTGTAGTCAGGCCCCATGGTCCTGGGAGCCTCCGTCTCCTGTCTGTGATTTTTAACAACTCCATAGGGACCGAGTGTCTCTGGCTGAGTCCCTGGTCATCACCCCCACCTGCCCATCATACGCCCCACGCACAGGCTTCCACCCTGCCCATCGTACGCCCCACGCACAGGCTTCCGCCTCCACGGGCACTGCTGCCTTGAAGACTTTGTCTTCGATTCTTCCCTTAAATTCTCTTTCTCTTGAGTTGTTTTCCCTTTTGCCTTAATGTCTTTGGCTTAAGGAAAAAAAAAAGAATTTGGAGAAAGTGATGACCTGACACTCTTAACTTGTCTGGGACTGCATTAGCAGGAAGCTGGAGTCCAGAGCCAGAGCTGGGCATCAGGTCCTCTGGGGCAGTGTCTTCACTGCTGGGCCAGACTGCTGTCCCTGCAGTTGTCTTCTGAAATCACCTGTACAGCCTGGTGTCTGTCCCTGCAGCTGTGAGCGAGACCTGCATGTTCAGAGGGCTGTTCCGTGCACAACACCCTCAGCGCCCACCCCACGCCCTGCCCCATGAGTGTGTGTGTGCACACTCACATGCTTGAAGGATTGCTTGCTTTTTCTTTCAACACAAAACCCTGAAGTTTCAAAGCAGGTGGGGTGTGGCTTAAACACCGTTCTAAATGGCAGGCCTGCTGTTCCTGGGGAGAGAAAGTGGCCTGGGAGTTTAAAAATACCCTGAACATTACAGACTCCCATGCGCTCCGTAGACCAGAGCCCGTGAGTCTGTGGGTGTTGTACCTGCTGGAGTGCAGGCAGGAAACAAGAGCAGAGAGGATGCTGGATGCCTTGGGGGCAGACACTGGCAGCCCAGGTGCTCACGGGAAGCACCAAGGCCGTGCCTCAGCACTGGGATTGGTGTTCCTGGGTGGTGGGAACTGTGCTCCCCTGACTGTGCTGAACTCAGCCCTGGAGAGTGCTTGGGTCCTCGTTTCCCACCCGGAACAGCTGTCTCTCCATCCCTGCTCCCATCCCTCCTCACTGATGCCTGCAGTCTGGCCCTTTCAGGGGGCTGTCCAAGGTTGACCCACAGCTTCACAGGGGCTGGCATTTTGGGTCTACTTGGCTGTTCCTTGCAAAATGAGGAAGTGGTGCTAGAGCCCGCCCAGCAGGAGGAAGTGGAACCTACAGTCTCACCCAGCAGGGGGAAGTGGTGCCTATAGCCCCACCCAGCAGGAGGAAGTGGTGCCTACAGCCCCGCCCATCCGGAGGAAGTGGTGCTGGAGCTCTTTCCATCAGGAGGAAGTGGTGCTAGAGCCCTGCCCAGCAGGCGGAAGTGGTGCCTACAGTCTCACCCAGCTGGGGGAAATGGAGCCACACAGAGCCCTGGATCTAGAGGGATTTTGCAGGGTTCAACAGGGCTCTAGTTTCCCTGACACAGCTCATGTTGCTTGGACCATCACTATTGAGAACGGTGCAGCCACAGGTCAGGTGCCGGACACTGCATGTGTTGGTGGCAGTACAGCGTCCTCTCTGCCCTGCCAGAGGCCTTGAGGGGCCAGGGTGTGTGCGAAGGCTGCCAGCTCTGCATTTGGGATTAAGCCCACCCAGGATGGAGGGTGCCTCTCCTGGCTTTCTCTCCTTTTCCAAGACCACTGATTGACTGTGTATGCCATCCTGTGACTGTGTCATCTTTTTTTTTTTTTTTTTTTTTTTTTTTGACAGGCAGAGTGGATAGTGAGAGAGAGACAGAGAGAAAGGTCTTCCTTTTGCCGTTGGTTCAACCTCCAATGGCCGCCGCGGCCAGTGCACTGTGGCTGGCACATCGTGCTGATCCGAAGCCAGGAGCCAGGTGCTTCTCCTGGTCTCCCATGCGGGTGCCGGGCCCAAGGACTTGGGCCATCCTCCACTACACTCCCGGGCCATAGCAGAGAGCTGGCCTGGAAGAGGGGCAACTGGGACAGAATCCGACGCCCCGACCAGGACTAGAACCCGGTGTGCCAGCGTCGCAGGTGGAGGATTAGCCTGTTGAGCTGCGGTGCTGGCCAGTGTGTCATATTCTTGTCTCCTGAAGTTCTAGGGCCGCTGTGAAATAAAGTGGGCCCAGACAGACCTCTATTAATGATGCCAGGGAGAGGTGCAACAGTGGCTAGCAGTTAGATCCAGGGCCAGCTCTCTGCTGGCCTCTCTAACCCTAAGGAGATGAACTTGGTCTCTCTCAGTCTGGCTTTGCTGGCTAAAATGGGGAGTCCAACAGGACCTCCTGGGGCCAGGGGAGGTGATGCAGGCGCCTGGAACGTTAGATGAGGATGTCGCCTGTGCACTGCTCCTGAGAAACTCAGCTGTCTTGGGGGAGACAGAGCACCCACAGGCTGTGTTTGTGTCAGTGGCGTTGTAGTTGTAGTTGCAACAGGGACAACAGTAAATGGACAAAATCCCATGTGAGTGATACAGGCATTGTGTGAGTGTGTAGGAGCTGGGAGCCATGGAGTTGGGGAGATTGTGGAGGGCCTCACCAAAAAGAGAAGTGAACTTAACCACGCATCTGTGAGCCTGAGAAGAGGAGAGAGGGTGTTACTGGGGCAGTGGATATAAGCAGTAGTGTGTGGTGGGAGTGTTGTACTATGCACAGAGACAGTGTAGTGGAGGGAGGCAGGATTCTGATTGATTAAGGACCCAGATGGTGATGGGCAGGGAGGCTGTGCACAGGGGAGGTGCTGCTGGGGAGTTGGATTGAGAGTGGCCATGAACATGGGAATATGGAGGTGGGAAGGGGGGCTCTGCACAGTGCAGATGGTGTTGTCACGGAGGGTGGATTCTGACTGACCATGGGTCTGGGAGGATAGAGTTGGGAGAGGAGGCTGACCACGGACATGGAGGTGCTACATGGAAGAGTGGATGGATTCGGTGCTGTTGGAAGGGAGGCCGGATTCTGACTGACCATGGGCAGGGGAGATGTTTTTGGAAAAGGAGGCTGGGTTCACTGCACAGAGCTAGACTTGTTTTTTGCCTAGGAGCAATGACTTAACTGAAGTTAAGTGATGAAGTGACAGGGAGAACAAGGTCTTGTGGACAGACACTGTAGTTTGAGAAGTGGAAACTCTTCGAGGGGATTACAGCGAATTGAGTTTTAAACCTATGGATCAAGGTGGAGAGAGGCGGCAGGTCAGATTCCATTCCTTCACTTGACATGCTGGTCTGGGAATGCGGTGGGAGCTGAGGGCTGGTGTGGAAGTACTAGAGAGGCCCTAGCTGCTAAGGGGGTGACCGGGGCAGGGCAGAGTTCTGAGGACTCAAGGTCAGGGACAGCCCTGGGTGCCCACGGTGAGGCAGGTCTGTAAGAAGAGGCAGCGAGGGAACGTGGAGCGGACGGGAGGTACGGTGATTGGGTCCCCGGAAGGGCTCACTGGGAAGCTGGGAAGTCCGTGGGGTCCGGGGTTGGGGGAGCCTGCGGAGCGGATGCGGAGAGTCGGCCAGGGTCCAGCCCAGGGCAGTGAATCCAACCGGCCTGCACTCCATCTCATATGGGAGAGCCGTGTTCACTCTGATCGTTTTACACCAGGTGGGTGTGAGCAGCTGCTCAGCGTGGGAGCGAGTGGGCGCCGGAGGGCTTGGTGATCGACAGGTGGTGGCGTCATCTGCTGCTGATGCCAACCGCAAAGCCGGGAGAGGCGAGGCCGCCGGGTGTGGTGGGATCCGGCAGGGTCCTCTGGGCTCTTCTCCTGAGGGTGACACACAGCGGGTGGAACCTCCCCCAGGCCCCTTCTCCCAGGCGCTGCTGTAGCGTCGGCCCTGACAGCATGGGCTCATCACGGCTTTGCTGAATGAGTGAATCAGCCTGGCCTTGCCACATGGGCCGTGTTGTATGTTGTGAGTCAAGAGGCCGTGGGGGTGGGGACAGGCGTGCTTCTGTCAGCGGTGCTCAGCGCCATCCAGGGCCTGCAGCCCCGGGGCGGGAGGTGAGCCTTCACTGTCGGCTGAACTGCAAGGGCTGACATCTGTCAGGTTACATGGAGGGGCCTCCTCAGTGCCGAAAAGTGACCCCTTCTGCAGAGGGAAGGGGCAGACGTGGTGACGCACCAGGTGCCTCCTGGCTGCCTCTTTTGCAGAACCTCTGGGATGCGTCCCTCTTCCTGGTTGCCTCCAGCAAGAGCACTGTCCCCTTCCTGACTGTCCCCGTCTCTGTGGCGCCCTCCCCACTGTCGGCTCCTGGCGGCTGCGCAGGGTCTGCCGAGCCCCCTGGGCCTTTGTCTCACAGGCCGTGGGCTGGTGGCCGGGCAGCAGGCACGTGGCCTGGATTCCAGGCCTCCGGCCTCGTTTCACTGCCCTGTTCCTCCTCCTCCTGACCACGCCTCGGCACTCGTGCATCTGCTCCTGCATCCAAGGCCATCCCAGGCTGCACTCCTGGAGTCCCTGCTGTGTGCTGTCCTGGTCACAGCCGCCAGGGCTGATGTGTCGGGAGCTTGTGTGGTGCTCACGGTGGGCACACAACTGCTTCATGAGTATCACATGCATTCGCTAGCTGCCTCTTCCTAACAGCTCCATAGGAGGCAGCTTCAGCCCTGGACTCCAGCCCCTGAGTCTCTGGCCCGAGATCATGCCTGTGACATGGCTCGCAGGCAGGGAGAGCGCTGTCTGGACATGCGGTGAGTCAGCAGCAGCTGCTTGTTGTATGGAGCCCTGGCCTAGCTGCCTGCACTTGGAGCCCACAGTCCTGGCGCAGAGTGACGTGATAACTCTCCTTGGTTGACAACCAGGAAACGTCATCACAAACCAGTGGTTTTCAAAGTCTCTTTTGGCGAGAGTTGTGCCTCCATAGTCAGCTGACAGGTGTTGGCGCTGTGGGGTTGCTCAGCTCACGGGGACAGGTGCTGCTTCCAGGCCGGACGTTGGCTAAGTGTGTGAAGCTGTTTTCATCCATGCCAGTGTGACGAGCGAGCTGTGGTTTCCGGAAAGGCCCCACTTCCACAATGCTGCTCTGCACGTTCCTGAGGGCACCGCTTTGGCTTTTCGTCCCGTTTCTTGGAAAAGCTCAACAAGAGAAGAACTAGCACAGAAGGGGCTGTGATGTCTGGGCGATGCCAGCTGAGTGTGCCTGGGGCGGGGCCTCTGTGCCCTCTGCGTGAGCCCTGGGTTTGTAGATTCTTATGCCGAGGTGTGAAATCTCACATGGAGATGGCCTCAGGCCTGACTGGCTTCAACAGCCCTGCTGCTCACGTCCCATGCCGGGTGCAGTGTGGTCACTGTGTGTCCCTGCTGCGCCTGTGCCCGCCACTCCTGCCTGCCCCTCAGACTGTCACTGGAGGGTGAGACTGAGCCACGTGCACAGACCTCGGGGGAGGTTTCTGGGTGTTGTCCTTGCTGTGCTGGGTCCTCTGCTCCCAGGGCCCCACTTGAGAAAGACATGGAGCGTGTTTGGCTGTCCATCTGCACGTGTGTGCATGTGGTCACCGTGTGCCTAGTGTGTGGGGACACAGACTGCTTGCGTTGTGGTGAAATGCAGGGCTGGACCGAGCGCGGAGTCTCAGGGTGAGCAGTTCCTTGCTGCCAGGAAAGGTGCCTGTGCGCAAGCAGCACCTCACGAGTGACCACTAGATGGCGCTCTGACAGAGGACATCTCTGGAGACTGGACGGGATTCCGGAAGGTCTTCAGCCTGGTCTCTCACCTGTATGGACTAGAGGTGGCTTCTGGGTGTCTCCTGGGCAGTGGCGGACAGTACACAGCGGGCCCCTGGCCTCGTGGGCAGCAGTGTGCCCTGGAGTGCCTCTGCAGCATGGCACCAGCAGTGTTGGGTCACAGGTCAAGCTCAGTGTGTGGCTGGCAAGCACAGCATTTCCACGGGCTCCGCGTCCATTTCTGGATGATGAGGGACTTGGGATCACATCACTGGTGCCGTGAGAGCAGCACGGGCACTGGAAATCTGAGGTCGGACCCCTCAGAGTCCCACACGTGGCCTCTCACCGGTGAGGGCCCTTTCATTAAACGAGCCTGCAGCTTGCTGCCCAATCAGGGCACACGGGGCTCGGCTGTGGGGCTATGCCAGCTACAGGCTATTGAACACATGTGAGACCTCACTCCATCACTGGGGAGCCAGATGCCAGCACAGACGTTCCTGGATCTCAGCCTCTACCAGCCCTGCTGTTGCCTTTGTCCTGCCTTTGTCCGTGGTGCACCCTCCCAGAAGTCCCTGCTGGTGTTCCATGCAAATGTGCACATTCCCCAAGCCTCTGTGATGCTGGGCCCGGGGAGGCTGCACGGCCATTCCATGTTCCAGGTCTCCAGAGAAAGCAGCCACACGGGGCAGCCTGGAGGAGGGGGAGTGGGCTCCAGATCTCTGCGGAGTGGTAGTACTGGAGAGACAGGTCCAGTTACCACTTCTGGGGCATACAGGCTGTGAGCCTGCTTCCCTGGGCAGTGACCAGCCGGCTTGCAGGGTGTGGAGGAGAGGTGGGGACGGCAGCACTGGGAATGGGCCTGTGAGGAGCCCAGCACTGAGGCCACTCAGGAAGAGGATGCACCATTGTGTCGTCACCCGTGCTGTGATCTCCGCGGCACGTGAAGGCGTGCACACGCATCTGTCCAAGGAGTGCTCGAAGGGGTCTGTGCTGTGGGCCCTGCTGATGCTGTATGGCCCAAGGCTCCCCAGACAAGGCAGTGCAGAGGGCAGAAGTGCGAAGCCAAAACTGCCCCTGGGGCTGACACACTGAAGGGGACCAGGCCTGAGGCCGGCCGGCCCCCATGTGCCAGGACCGTGCCTGTGAGTTTCCAGCATGCAGAAACTTCACACTCATACGTGTTCTGACACAGCCCACACCAGCAGGGCTCACGTGGCCCTGCCCACGCAGGCACAGGTGGGAACACTTCCCTCCTCACCAGTCAGCAGCTGCACAGGTTCCTCCCTTAGCCCCTCCCTCCCTGCTCTTCCAGGGTTCAGGTGGGCAGGACTGGACAGGACTGTGTGGAGGACCAGGCAGGACAAGGCACAGGGAGGTGTGTGGACGTGGGAGGGGAAAGCTGCGGGTCCCCCGACCACCTTGGGGGCTTGGCCGCCCAACGCAGGCTGTTCCTCTGCAGCTCTGGGTCTGCCTTTCCCACCCTGTGGCCCAGCACTAGTTCTGCTTTTCTCCTCACCGATAGTGTGGGCTTCAGAAAGTGAGCTTATTTGGGAGAAGGGGGCCGGATGCTCCCTCTGTTAGGGGGCCCAGAACTTGCCATCAAGGCCCCGCAATATGCGGCCCTCCCAACCCACCCAAAAGCCGCCCAGAAGGTCCCATAGGAGAGCAAGTGCAGAAGCTGACGGATCTGGCACCCACCTCTCCCTCGGGACCTTCAAGACGCTAAGTTGGAAGACGGGGTGAGCGCACTGCCCCCGTGGAAGTCCCCGCTCGTGTTCCTGGAGCCTGGGAGGAGTGGACGAACCCCGGGCGCGGCGCTCGCGCCCCGACTCCGCCAGGTCGCCGTGCTAGGACGGGCGTCAGAAACCCCGCTCTGCAGCCACGAGCCGAGAGCGCGCGCGTGTGCGCCCCCGCGGCCCGCTCCGCTGCGGAGACTGCGCCGCGCCGCCGGCTGCGCCCGCCCAGCGGCTCAGTTCTTCTCAGCCAAGGCGACCCCTCCTTGGGCCTCTGCAGAGGCGGCCGCTACCCCGGCCGCACCAGTCACTGGGCAGCCGCCTCCGCGCGCAGGAGCCGCCTCCGCCGCGCGCGCCGTGCGCCCCTGCGCTGAGCTCGCCTTCGCTCGCTCGCTCGCCCGCCCGCCCGCCGCCCCTGCGCCCGCGCCAGAGGCGCCGCCGGCGGAGAGGAAGGCTGAGGAGGGGAGCCAAGTCGCCGGCCCGGGCCGCACCTGTTCCTCCGGGCGCCGAGGTCCCGGCCCTGCTGCCCCGCGCGAGGGACGGGCGGGGCTGCCCGGCTTCACTGCCTCTGGACGTGGCTCAACTTCTTTCTCAGGCGCAGGAGCCGGGAAGGCGGTCGTCCCTCTCCGGTGGGATCGACCCCTTATTTGGATATTTGGGCGTTGCGGTTCACGCAGGAAGCTCGGCGGCGTGCTCCCCTCCCAGCCTCGCCAACCTTCGCATGCGCCGGCGCCGGCAGCCGCAGGCACCGGGCCTCGGCCGTGGAATTTCTCAGATGGACTCGCCCTAGCCGCGGCCTCGGCTTTTTCTTTCCTCTTCCAAGTTCTTTTGTTTTCGCCCCTCCCCCACCGCACGTCGCCTTCTCTCGGACCCAGGCGCCGCGCCCGCCCCAGCTGAGCGGGTGCTGAGTGCAGCCCGCCCCGCGCTCCCAGCTTCGGCCAGAGCTCCATCGCCATCCGCGCGCCGCTCGCTGCGCCCTGCTCCCCAGCCCGGAGCGGCGCCCAGCGTTCGACGGCGGGCGGCGGGGCCGCAGGAGCCACGGCTGAGGCGCCGCGCGCGCCTGCTGCCTCTGCCTGCGCCGGCCGCCGTCACCTGTGTATCTCTTCTGTTTGAACTTCAGGATGGCTCGCTTCGGGGAGGCGGCGGCCGGCAGGCCTGCCTCAGGCGAGGGAGATTCGGACCAGGGCAGGAACCTGCCAGGAACGCCCGTGCCGGCCTCGGGGTCCGCGGCCGCCTACAAGCAGTCGAAGGCGCAGAGGGCGCGCACCATGGCCCTGTACAACCCCATTCCCGTCCGGCAGAACTGCTTCACGGTGAACAGATCCCTGTTCATCTTTGGAGAAGACAACATTGTCAGGAAGTACGCCAAGAAGCTCATCGACTGGCCATATCCTTTCTTCCCCCAGCCCCTGTCTCCCCGGCCTTCCTCCTGGGGAGGGGCGTCTGCCGCGGGATGCCTTGCCCACGTACCTCTGGGCTCCAGCTGGTGCCTCTGCTGGAGTTACGGCTCAGGGGCAAGCCTGGGCACTTGCGTTCCTGAAGGTAAGACTTTGGCTTTCTGCTTTTTCCTGTGTGGAGACCCCTAGTGTCCCTGGGGTGCCTGGTGCTGTGTTTCTGCCCTTTTGTGGGCTTGGTTCCCACCCACCCCCCCCCCCACACAAACCAAGCCCCTCTCCAGGCTGCCTTCCTCAAAGCTTGAACCCTCTCTCATCTCAAGGCTTTCTTTGATAATCGGCGTGCCTTTTCCTGTCTCAAGTCAGCCCCTCTGTCCCATCCCCTCCAGCTGGGGAGTGACCTGTGCTGTCGGCCTTTGGGGAAGTTGAGGCTCCAGAGGGTTGGATCTGTTCAGAAGCCCCCAGAGCTTGGCCTGCAGCCCTGTGCATGCGCTGGCAGCTGGGGCCCAGTGGGCTCCGGGACCAAGTTCCAGCTGTGCTGAAAGCGGCGGGTGCTGTGGGAAAGGCTGTGCCGCAGGCTTCGGGTGCTAGCCGCTCCGGGTGGGGCTCATCTGTGTTCTAGGCCCCCTCTGCATGGCCTTGAGCTGGGTCCTCCTGCCCTTAGGAGCCTGGCTGCTGTCCCCACTCCCAGGGGCCTGCGCTTGTCAGCGGAGGGAGAGGGGTGCCAGCCACCTGTCTCCAGCTGCAGAGGAGTTGCTCTCCACCAGGAGCTGGTAGGGGCGTCTGAGGGAGGGGGTGGCGGGGTGAGGGGGCCTGCAGGGGTCTTCTCTGTGGGCTTGGTCAAGTGCACCCGGTACAGGTGCTTCCCCGCCTTGTTCTTCACTAAGAATCTGGGTGCCTGGCACAGCCCTTGGGGCTTGGGGGTGGGGTGGGAGGCGATTGGGTGGAGTGGTGTTAAGGACAGTGGCTCAGGGCCAAGGCCTGGGATGCTTGTGGAGGGAGGTTTCTTGGGAACAAGCCCCTACCAGGAGGCCCCTCCTCGTACCCCACCCCACCCCCAAACCCCGATCCTCCCGAGGTGCAGCAGAGAGACGGCTAGAACTGCACGGGTCTCTGGTGTCAGCCAGGCACGTGGCTTGCTTCCCCCAGGGCCTGGGCACCTCCCTCCTCCCCCGCCCTGCTCTGGCCTTCTCTGCTTCCCTCCTCCCTGGCTCCCTGCTCCAGCCGCATGGTGATTGGCTGGTGCGTGGTGCTTCCAGGGAGCATCTCTACGCAGATCTTCCTGCTGCGGTTTGCACCCTCCCACCGGCACCCCTGGCTGCGCTTCTCCTCCTCTCCTGCTTCCTGTGCCGCCCCCTCCCCCAGAGTGATCCCAGGCCCTGCAGTGCCTGAGTCTTCTGTAGGTTGGGGGCCAGGGTGGGGGAGAGATCCGGTCCCTGCAGCCGTGCCTGCTGTGCCCACAAAGGGCAGAAGTGCCCCTCCTGGTGCCGCTGTGGCCCGCAGATCCCTCCCCCAGGAGGTCTCTGCCGCTGGCCCAGCCGCCCGCCCGCCCCTTCCGCATTTCTGCTCTAAACCCTCTCCCCCGCCCCTGTTCATTCAGTCAGGCACTCCTTCTCCCCTGCAGATAGAGCCACTGGGTGGCCGGGGTGCAGCGGCTATCAGCACCTCGGACAGCGCCATCGACCTGCCGTGTGGGCACCTCCACAGGCAGGCTGGGGTTCCCGGCGGGGGAGGGGGGGGGGGCAAGTCGCTGTGTTCCCTGCTGCCCAGGGCTGCCTCTTTCTGTGTTTCTCTGTCTTGCTGCAAATGCTGCCTCTCCCCAGGTGCAACTGGTGCCCAGCTGTGCGTCTTACAGAGGGAGTCCAAGGAGAGGCACAGGAGGGGTTGACTTCAGCTTCAGGCTTGGGGCCTTGGCTGCAAGCCCCGTCCCCCTGGTCTCGTCAGGCCCTGTGGCTGGGCTTGACACAGGTTCTGCAGCGTGGAGCCTTGTACCTGTGCCGTGTTGGGTTTGCTTTCTTCTTCTGGCTGTGCATGGTAACTGACCAATGCATTCCCTCTGGTGGTGACCGCGTGGAAACGCGTGTGGCCGTGGCCTCTGCCTGCCTCTAGAACCGCATGCAGGTTCCTGCTCTCCCTCTGGTCTTTTGAAACACTTTGCCTTCTCTTACTGTCCCATCAGTGGGTACCATGAAGCTTGAGTTGGGCTGCCTGTGCTCAGACACAGTTCTTCACCACCTATGACTTGCTTCCTCCTCCGTAATAGGAGGTTAACAATGAGTTCCTGGGAGAATTAGGTGAGTCAATCTAGAATGGGTGGAAAACCCTTCTTTGGTCAAGATCTGTTTGGATGTTTATAACATCATTCACGGGCCAAATGAAATTATTAGTCTAAGAATTAGCCTGCTGTAGAAGTATCGACTTTGAGTCCTGCCTGTGGCTGCCTTGGCAATACTGATCAAATGGCTATGCAGGCCTCATGTGGCCTGCAGACCGGATGACCTCTACCCCAGCTCTGGAACACCATCTGGTCATCTAGCACACACTGGCCATTCGTGATCATGGGCTCCTTCCAGAGGGAGGGGCTCTGCTCAAGGCCAGGTGTCTGGGTTCGTCACAGAGAGCCAGGAGCTGCATCCATCACCTGTCGGAGTCCTGAGCACACCCAGACTTGTAGAGTCAGGACCTGCACTCATCACCAGGCCCCTGGGGGTCAGCGTGCACGCCACAGTGTGGGACTCGCCTGTTCTCGGTAAGGCCAGATGGAGGGATGCTGGAAAACACGGCAGGACCCTCCTTGCTGCTCACGTAGGCACGCCGGAGAGGCTTGTGCCCATGGCTGCGGCAGCACTCGAGATGCCCCGAGGCACCGGGAGAACGCACGCTCTGTGTGCAGGCCTGTGCCTCATCTTGAACCCTGTGGGTCTGAGGAGGTGGATGAGGTACAAGGATGGTATAAGTGATGCCTGTGGGGCTGGCTCTCCAGTTATTAACAGGGGTTATGAGAAGAAACGCCTGGGACGGCCTGTGTTGGCACCCACGCTGCACGTGTTTCGTTTTCCTTGGAAGCTGCATCTTCATGGGGAGGTAATTTTATTTTCTTGTGGTGCTCTTCTCTACAGTGGGTACCGTAACCTTTAGAAAATGCTAATCTGACTTATAATGTGGCATTACATTTTTTCCGGTCCCTTTTACATCTTGCTCATCCAGTAGAGCCAACAAAAGAACTTTGTTCGCAGGCAGCAGGCTGTCCAGTGCTGCCCTGCTCACTGCCACGAGCTTCCTCGTGTCTGTACTCGTGCACAGTGGTCCTGTGGACGCGGGGGTCTCTGTGTTTGCTTTCCCAGGCAGGCAGTGAAGGGGAGTAGCCTGAGGTTTGACGGCTTTGAGACTTGGGTAGCTGCAGGCCGTGTCCCTGCTCTTTGGGTCATCCCAGCTGGGAGCAGGTGTTCCGTGTGGAAGTGGAGCTGTGTCTGCAGCCATGGGTGGGGGCAGTGCAGGGCCCCGTCGAGGACCCCTGCTGCAGAGAGTTCCCTTGTAGCCCCAGAGCCCTCTGGCTGGGGTCAGAGGTGATGTGCCTCGCGGCGAGTGTCCACTCATCGTGAAAGATTTGGGTAAAGGTTGTCAAGTCTGAGTTCCCAGATCTTCCATTTTGACGCATCATTTTCACCTGCTTCTGCTGCCTCTGAGTACACACAGCGTGTAGGATAGCAGCCACAGTCCTGGTGAGGATTCGAGGTGGCTCCAGGGGACCGTGGGTCAGGATGCCTCGACGGATCCAGAAAGCTTTCCATCTTGGTGTCCTGGGCCCAGACCCAGGCAGTGGAGCAGAGGTGGCAGCTGTCACCGAGGCTGCAGGTGAAAGACGTTCATCTGCTGGGACTCCTGGTCCCCTGGTGTCTCCCCAGATGCTGGGCATGGCTTGGAATCCTTGGGAATTGGGGGCAGCCTGTGAAGCAAGCTGGAGTGGAGGCATTTGACAGGGTGACACGACTTAAGGATGGTTTCCTCCGTTGCTTGCTGCCATTATTTCCCACGTGCCCCCAGCAGGTGCCGTGCGGCTGTGAGTTGTTGGAGGAGGGGCACATCATGAGAACAGGCCTGTTTGCTTCTTCTCTGGAAGACCCAGACGCTGGAATTGTTAGCTCCATCCAAAATTGCTGAACTCTTTTTAGCTGTCGCTGTACAGAATGTAGGTGTTTTTACCCCCTCAAACTCTGCTGCTTCCCCCACTTTATAGAGACCTCTGTTCTCTTCTTAGTCTTCACGTTCATAGTGAAAGTGGAGCTGGGCCTGGGTTTGCTAGGTGGCCTCCTTGTGTTGTCGGGGAGCTGCCTGGGAGAGTGGGGCCCAGCCCTGTCTCAGGGTCCATGAGAGGCCTCACTGTGACCACACAAACAAGAGAGGCACAGGTGCGGCTGTGTCTGGGCAGGCCAGGCCTTGTCTTGGAGTTTGGTTCTGCAGGTCTTCCATCTTTCTCTGCAATTTCTCTCATTATTAGGTGCAGCATTTGTGAATAATTCATTACGTGTGGGTCTCTCCCAGGTTTTCAGGAAGGGAAGGGTATCTGTCTTCCCCTGGGCTATGGCCAAGGACTGTTTCTCAGGTTCCCTGTTTACACAGAGGCTTCCTGCCCCTCCTGCATCTGGTGCCCTTGGGTTCCTCACAGAGCAACGTGCAAGGCAGAAGGTCCTTGTCTTGGTTGTCACCCAGATGAAGGGTGACCCACTCAGCTAAGGAGAGGCTTCTGCACCTGCTTCTTTCAGGTTCCAGTGGGGACTTGGAAGTTCCAGGAGTTGTGGGGGAGGGGTTGTAGGAAACAGACCCCTCGGCCGGTGCCGCAGCTCAATAGGCTAATCCTCTGCCTGTGGCGCCGGCACACCAGGTTCTAGTCCCGGTCAGGGTGCCGGATTCTATCCCGGTCGCTCCTCTTCCTGTCCAGCTCTCTGCTATGGCCTGGGAATGCAGTGGAGGATGGCCCAGGTCCTTGGGCCCGGCACCCGCATGGGAGACCAGGAGAAGCACGTGGCTCCTGGCTTCGGATCAGCGCGGTGCGCTGGCCGCAGCGTGCCAGCCGCAGCAGCCATTGGGGAGTGAACCAACGGCAAAAGGAAGACCTTTCTCTCTGTCTCTCTCTCACTGTCCACTCTGCCTGTCCAAAAAAAAAAAAAAAAAAAAAAAAACCACAACAAAAAACAAAAAAAACAGACCCCCACCCTGTGGCTTCTGTTGCAGATCCTTTCTCAGAGGGAGAGCGCTGGGGCTGCGGGACAGCCTTCTCCCCTCAGGCCTGCACACTGCACGGCGAGGACTGGTGCACGGTGCAGTGTTGGTCTCTTATTTAAAGATTTATTTATTAATTATTTGAAAGGTTTAGTTACAGAGAGAGAAAGAACGAACTTCCATCTGCTGGTTCATTCCCCAAATGGCTGCAACAGACGGGGCTAGGCCAAGCTGAAACCGGGAGCCTGGAACTCCATCTGGGTGCAGGGGCCCCCAGACTTGGGCCAACCCGATGCTTTCCCAGGCTCGTGGGCAGGGAGCTGGATAGCCATACGGGATACCCCACAGCATTGGTCTTAAGTCACAGGGGGCAGCAGGGGACCCTCCCACCTGTGGTCTCTCGTACACGGGGCTCGTTGTAGGCAGAAACCTCACAGAGGACTCCAAAGGGGTTTCCTTAATTTTCTGTTCCCTGAATCTTGGCCATTCTTTGGCCATAAACCCTAGAGCCCCATGTCCCTGTCTCTGGAAAGCAAGGGACAACTTGAGGATGTGCCCGGGGCAGGGCGGCGGGGACAGTGAAGCCGCAGCAGGGAGGGGCCTCTGAAGTGTCTGTCATCCCAAACAGCCTGGCAGAGCAGGGGGTCTGGCCTAAGAGAGGTTTCTTGTATCTCGAGCTGCGTCTTTGTGGTTCCCCCAGGAGCAGCTGGGAGGGTTGACGACTCCGTGGTCCTGCTCCGGCAATGACTCTCTGCTGTTGGTGGCAGTTTGAGTTGCCACTGCAGCCTGCATCACTGGGGACCGTGTTTATGCTGCATTTGGGCTGCGTCTGTTGCCTTTATCTCTGGGAAACTCAGAGCGCCTGTTCCAGATATACACCCAGGCTTTCCAAGGCTTGTGTCACTCAAGGGGGTTGACTTTCCTTCCTTCTCTCCTGGAGGGGAGGCATGCACAGGGTGTGGTCAGATCATGGGAAGCAGGTGAGAGAGAGCGAGGGAAGGGGCAAATGGGCTGGTCGTGTCAGGAATGAAGTCGCAGCAGTGAGGTGCAGGTGTGGCGAGCCACAGAGGAGGAGACCCGCTCCCATGTCTCCCTGGCCTCTAGCATGGCCACGGTTCCCAAGTTGCCCAAACTTCCTGTGCCTCATTCTCAGCTTCTGCACCAGTGTCTCATGCTGCTGGTCAGGGTCAGAAAGTGAGAAGTAGTTTTCCAGGCCCCTCAGAGGCATCCAGTGGTGCCGGGCAGTGGTGCCCTGCGGCTCAGTCAGGCACCTGCCAGTTCACCTGCGCTCCTGGCTCTCAGGCTCCATGAATCTGAGTCTCCCAGGGCTTGCTAAGTGGCAGTCCCTGACTCAGTTCTGAAGTCCGGCCTTTGCCACACTTCCCCGTGGCAGCCCTGCTGCTGGTCTTGGAGACCGGGCTGCACATAGTGGTGACTGCCCACTGGTCCCTCGGAGAGGGCTGTGGAGCCCACTCTGCTCCCTTCCTCAAGTGCCAGCCTGGAGCACTGCTGGCTGTGTTCAGGGAGCGAGAAAGGCAGGTGATCATGGGCCCTGGGTGTGTTGGCCTGCGGCTGCTTCTGGCCTTGTCACCGAGAGCAGGCTCTTCTGAGGCTGGGCTGTGCCTCTGTTGCATTCCAGCACCCAGCACGGTGCTGGCACAGGACAGTGAACTTCTGAGTGATTTATAACTCTGTCGGTTGCTGTGGTTTCACAAACGTCAGCAAAGTGCCTACTGTGTGCTCATTGTTGCTGGCAGGACCTGCAGGCTCCAGTGTGGCCTAGGTTGGGAACAGGAGGCTGCTGGGGCAGTGGGAGGACACTGGCTGGCCAGGGGTGGGAGTGGGGCGGCTGTGAAGAAATGCTTTACCTGCCTCCCGGTTCATCCCCAGCAGCTCTAGCTCCCGCTGTGTAGGTGTTGGTCGCCATCGCCGGTCACCTTGCTGCACAGATAAGGTGTGTAGGTAACAGCAGGGCTCTCCAGGACGGTCCCCAGGTGCACCAGAAGCTGCAGCGTCTCTGGGTATAGCAGCAGAGCGTTTGTTCCATGCTGTTCAGCAGCGTTTGATTTGGGTGCCCCTCGCAGCATTCCTAGCTTTTGCAAATTATGATCCATTTTGATTAAAATCCAGTGATAGTAAGCAGAGTGTGTTCCTTTCAGCTCTGGAAACACCGTGCGATCCAGCGGTGCAGCGTCCTGGTGCGGTTGCCAGGGTGGGTGGAGCAGAGTCGCCGTGTTGAGGGGGGTTGGTAGCCAGTGGGCTTTGGGTTTACTGGGCAAGTTAACGCTTGTGCTACTTCTGCAGGTGGGCACTGAAAATGACCTCCAGGGCTGCGGGGTGGTGGGGCGCAGTGGTGTCCGCTGGTGCCTTCCCCAGTGCCACTGGGACTCGTGTGGCTTCACGCCCTTGGCTTGCTTCCCTACCGTGTCATGCTCCAGGTCCCCTGTCCAGGGTCGAGGGGGTGGGACCTTGCAGCTGCTCAGCTGGCTCGGGGTTCCCGGACACCACCCTCAAACGCAGGGTTTTCATTTCCCTTTTGTGTTGGAATTACAAGCCCTATTGCACTCTGATGCCATGGGCCCTGCTCCTGAAAACCACACCTGCAATTTTGTGTTCAGTCCATGGACCGCTGTCTTGGAACACCTCTCGCATTGGAAGTCCATGACTCTGGGCGCTGGGCTGTCAGAGCAGTGGTTCCAGCCCAACACAGAAACCTTTCTCAGGGGCTGCTCTGTGGACGATGGGGGGTTGGGGTGCCCTATGAGGAATGCACAGGGGGTTGGGGTGCCCTGTGAGGAAGGCACTGGGAGTTGGGGTGCCCTGTGAGGAATGCACAGGGGGTTAGGGTGCCCTGTGAGGAAGGCATGGGGAGTTGGGGTGCCCTGTGAGGAAGGCACGGGGAGTTGGGGTGCTCCATGAGGAAGGCACTGGGAGTTGGGGTGCCCTGTGAGGAAGGCACGGGAAGTCAGGGTGCTCTGTGAGGAAGGCACGGGGAGTCAGAGTGTCCTGTGAGGAAGGCATGGGGAGTTGGGGTGCCCTGTGAGGAAGGCACGGGGAGTTGGGGTGCCCTGTGAGGAAGGCATGGGGAGTTGGGGTGCCCTGTGAGGAAGGCACGGGGAGTTGGGGTGCCCTGTGAGGAAGGCACGGGGAGTTGGGGTGCCCTGTGAGGAAGGCACGGGGAGTTGGGGTGCCTTGTAAGGAATGCATGGGGAGTCGGGGTGCTCTGTGCGGAAGGCACGGGGAGTCGGGGTGCTCTGTGAGGAAGGCACGGGGAGTCAGGGTGTCCTGTGAGGAAGGCATGGGGAGTTGGGGTGCCCTGTGAGGAAGGCACGGGGAGTTGGGGTGCCTTGTAAGGAATGCATGGGGAGTCGGGGTGCTCTGTGAGGAAGGCACGGGGAGTCGGGGTACTCTGTGAGGAAGGCACGGGGAGTCAGGGTGTCCTGTGAGGAAGGCATGGGGAGTTGGGGTGCCCTGTGAGGAAGGCACGGGGAGTTGGGGTGCCCTGTGAGGAAGGCACGGGGAGTTGGGGTGCCCTGTGAGGAAGGCACGGGGAGTCCGGGTGTCCTGTGAGGAAGGCACTGGGAGTTGGGGTGCCCTGTGAGGAAGGCACGGGGAGTCGGGGTGCCCTGTAAGGAAGGCATGGGGAGTTGGGGTGCCCTGTGAGGAAGGCACGGGGAGTTGGGGTGCCCTGTGAGGAAGGCATGGGGAGTTGGGGTGCCTTGTAAGGAATGCATGGGGAGTTGGGGTGCCCTGTGAGGAAGGCACGGGGAGTTGGGGTGCCCTGTGAGGAAGGCATGGGGAGTCGGGGTGCTCTGTGAGGAAGGCACGGGGAGTCGGGGTGCTCTGTGAGGAAGGCACGGGGAGTCAGGGTGTCCTGTGAGGAAGGCATGGGGAGTTGGGGTGCCCTGTGAGGAAGGCACGGGGAGTTGGGGTGCTCTGTGAGGAAGGCATGGGGAGTCAGGGTGTCCTGTGAGGATGGCATGGGGAGTTGGGGTGCCCTGTGAGGAAGGCACGGGGAGTTGGGGTGCTCTGTGAGGAAGGCATGGGGAGTCAGGGTGTCCTGTGAGGATGGCATGGGGAGTTGGGGTGCTCTGTGAGGAAGGCATGGGGAGTTGGGGTGCCCTGTGAGGAAGGCATGGGGAGTTGGGGTGCCCTGTGAGGAAGGCACAGGGGGTTGGGGTGCTCCGTGTAGCTCCGCCTGTTCTCTCCTTGCCCCTCCTTGGGTTCAGCAGAGCAGCCTCAACAGTCTGTGGTAATGGCCTGGCACCGAGCGCTGCCTTTAGCCACAGCTTCCTGTGCTGTTGGCGGCTTTGCTCTGTGTGGTTCCTACAGAGCCACTGCCACGTGTGGCTCTTGGGTGCTTGGTATGTGCCGAAGGTGACTGAGAACTAATTTTAAATTTACTTGCATTAAGCTCGGTTAGTGAGGCTGGCGGCTGCTGTATGGGATGGAAAATGACTCCCTGGGGGTCCGTCTGTTGGCAGCTCTGTGACCTGGCCAGGTTTCCTCTGTGTGAGGTGTGGACGCCCCCGCCCACCCTTGTGTCTCTACAGCTGCACTGCCGTGTCTCCAGCTGCTCTGGCAGGCCTGCTAGTCCTGGAGGGCCCCATCCTCTCCCAGGCCCTGTGCCTTTGCACTTGCTGCTCCTGCCTGCGAGCTCTGCTTCCTTCTTCTGGGAAGCCCTCCTTGATTTCTCTCGACAGAATTAGACCAACCCTCGCCAACCCGGCTCCCATATGGTACCTTGTTTATGACTGTTGTAATGTGCTCCTCACGTGGCGTTAGTGTTGGTTTAAAGTCCCTGCTTAGAACATAAGCATAGAACAGTGCTTATTAACATTGGCATTTAACACATTTGTTTCAATTAAAATACTTTTAAAAGTTTTTTTTTCTTTTTTTTTTAAGAAATGGCATTTTGTTTCTGACTCGACTTGACAGTCAGCTATAAGCTCTGGGTCTTTTAATAGGCATTGAAGGCACAGTTAGTTTCCCTCACTCTGTTCTCAGTTGGTTTCATTTTTGAGCCCAGTCCCTCAAGAATTCTTGAGTAAGTTGCTCTGGGCTTATCTCAAGTGCATCTTACCAGCTTGCTTTGCTCCAACAGTCCTTTCTGTAGATACTTTTTTGAGTTGGGGACAGGACTAACTTATTTAGTGTCCACCAAATCCCAGGCTGTGTTTTTAAACAAACCAGCAATCCACCAAGACAGGAGTCATCACCTGTGTTTGAAATATGGGGATGCTGAGGCCAGCGGAGGCTGAACCACTTGCCTGAGCTTGTCCCAGGGGCTGGAGGCCAGGTGCCCACCCAGAGGCTCAGCGCTCTCCAGGTGGTGTGGTCTCTCCGTCGCTCCCTGTGCTCTGCGCAGCACCCCGGGGCCGTGTGTCTCCCTCAGCCTGCTGGAGTTGGGAGACCCCTCCTGCTCACCTCTGCACGGTCAGCGCTTCTCGTCTTCTGCCCAACTTTGACCCGTGGGCGTCTCTGTTCCGTCTGTCAGGGTGCTGTGGGCGCGTCCTCGACTCCTGCTTGGCTGAACGCAGTGCACTTTCACAGCTGTTTCAGGCCTGTTTCAAGCTGGGACTTAGCATGTTGCTCCCTCCAGTGGCGGCGCTGGTGCAATTTTCAGAGACTCACGCATGTCTGTTTCTCTGCAGACAGTAAAAGGAAGCCCAGCTTGTGAAGCAGGGCCCTGCGCTCCAGGCTGGCCAGGCCTTGGGGCACTGTTGTTAAAAGCTCTCTGCAGTCACTCTCGGCACCTGGGTGACCGCATCATGGTGCTGTGTGTGCCTTCCTCAGTGTGAAGTGGAAATCGTGGTCTCACCTGTCGAGGGTATCCTAGGGGATGTTTATGAAGGACAGATGAGGTCACACACAACAAGTGCTTAGAACACGTGGCTGTGAAGCCACCTCGGTCTCAGTACCTGGCCAGTCCTGTGAGCAGCAGCAGCAAGGCTGAACTTTCTCCTTCTGGCATCTGACTTGCTGTTGTCTGGTTGAGTGTTGCCAGGTCACACTGTGGGCCTTGCCTTTGCCTTGGCGTCTGCAAGGGGAGCTGGGTGTGGCCCCCCACCTTGTGCCCTGGGGAGCCCGAGCCACACACCTGCAGACCTTGTGTGCTGGGTGTTAGTCCAGGTGCCAGCGCTGCTAGCATCTGAGCGTGGATCCTTGCCTTTGCCCCTGGCCATCCCAGGAGAGCCGTGTTCTCATTTTCTGTGTTTCACAGTTGGGGGTTGGAGGTGTGGAAGGTTCACGCACGGGCTCGAGCTTGCACAGCCAGGAGAGCTGGAGGCTTGGGCCTGAGCTGATGCTCCCAGCCACTGCACCAGGCAGTCTTCCACGAGCCTTTTCCTTTCCCTTCTCAGTGTTGTTGGGTTCACGTCTTTAGAGATGAATGTACACCTCCCTTTGCATGTCTGCACGGCTGATCTCATACCCACATCATCCCTGCAGACACGTTCAGACAACAGGGAGGTAGGTCTCCCCAGCTTTGCGTAAAAGCAGACTGTGAGCGGCCTTACATCTGCTTGACTTTGCGTGGAAACAGCAGGCAGATGTTCAGCTGGTCTGATGGGTATGCGTGGAGAGGGTCCCTCCAAGAGTTCCGGCCTGGCCTCTGGGCACTGCTAGTCCTCAGGGTGCCAGAGAACCGTGCATTCGGCCTCTTGGGTACTTGGGGTCTGGGTTCTGTCAGGGAAGAGAGGCCTGAATCCGTGCGCTGTGGAGGAAGCTTTTGGAAGGGTTAGAGTCAGGGGTGTGGGTAGTGGGGGCCTCTGTGGCTTTGAGCCCTCGGAGGTTTGCTGCATGAAGCAGGGCCCTGGGTGCAGGAAGACACTTTCTGTGTGCAGTGGGTACCCGTGTGCACTGGAGCAGAGAATTAGGATGCCCCCAAGAGCCTGGGAGCCACACCAGAGACTCCGAGAGGACTTAGGGAGTGGGCTCCTTCCTGCTGGCTGGGAGCAGTCTGTGTGGAGGTTTGCATTTGTGCAATCACAGAGCCATATGGACGTGCAAGGAGGCATGTGTTGCTTGGGGAGTGGAGGACGTGGGCTTGTCTGGAGGTGGGGTGGGCAGGACAGTGGCCCACAGGCCTCAGGAAGCTGGAGGCCCCACCCTTCTCGGTGAGCTGTGTGCCTGGTGTTCATTTCGAGCCCACTGTGGGTGAGGAAGGGGCTTCTCTAGGTAGCATCTTTTCCTGGGATAACTGCGGAATGGCAGATGCCTGCCTCTGAATGACAGGCTGTGGAGGACTGAGCTTGTCTCTGTCACAGGGATCAGCAGACGGAGAGCAGTGCCGTGGAGTAGCTTCTAGAGGATTCCAGCGGCCTGAAACGCAGTGTTGCACAGAGCAGGCTTGTACTCCTGCAGGGGCTGTGGTCCCCCATCTCCCTGTTGCCCTCATGCGTTTCCATCACAGTTTTATTTTACCAGTGCTTCAGAGGGGCTGTGGCTTTCTGCCCCATTGTTTGCGTGTCTGGGGTGGGCAGAGGGAGCTAACCTTGGCTGGAAATCTGAGTCTGTGTGGTGCATGGCGAGCCTCACGGGCTCGTGTGGCGCAGGCCGGCGGTGGGCTGCTCCCCTTGACATGAGGAGCCTGTGGTTGCAGGTGGATGTGGTGACCCCTCTGTGGGCTTGCCTCTCTCCTTTGTGTTAGAGTTGCTCAGGGGCTCTTCCCCCAGCATAGTGCGCGTCAGGGCCATGCTGTGAGCTGTGTGCTCGTCTCTGTAGCCTCCCTGGGGTGTGGGACTGGACGCCAGGAGGGTGGAGGCCCCAGGAGTGGGAGCAGAGCAGAGCCTCACCCGCCATCCCAGTCCCTGTGACACAGACCTGAGACCTTGTGCTCATGTCCTTGGGAGGAGCGTTTGGGTTGGAACTGGGAGTCTTTGCTGTTTTGTCTTCCTTCACCCACAGCTCCGCTGCCAGACTCCTCCGAGGCAGTGGGTGTGAGGGCCAAGGCTGATTCCAGTGGTAGCATGCAAGCCCCTTTTCTCTCCTCTGGCCTCTCTGTGGGGTTGCTGCTGTGTGCTGCAGCGTGCAGGGGGCGAGCACTCCCTGCCCTGTACATTGTATGCACGGCTTTTTAAAGAAACGGGGCTGCAGAGCACTTTGCTGTCCTGGTGGACAGTGTGGAAAGACTGCCAGTGGGGTGAGGAGTCTGATGCTCCACTGACTGCCTGTCAGGGAGGTCTCTGCAGCCTCCTGGAGCTCTGTGGACCTCACATGTCTCCAGGGCTCCCTAGGAGGCCTGGATCTGTGAAGCAGTGTGTTGTGGACATTTCCCCTGGCCCGTTCCTCCAGCATGCCCCTACTGGCGCCATGGAGTCCTGGGTGTTACTGAGAAGCACTGGTCACTGCTGCAGGTGATGGAGTGCAGCAGCAGAGCCCAGCGCCCTTGACCATGTCTGCCTGGTCCTCCCTGTGCACCCTGCTTTGCTCTGACCTCTTGTCTCTAAAATAGTCATTCCCTGCTGAGTCTACCTGTCGCAGAGCTGGTGGACATGGGGAGCAGTGAGGGGCGTGGCTGGTGTTCCTGTCCCCAGAACCCCGTGAGGTGATGGCTCAGTGAGTGATGGGTCTCCAGCCATAGGACGACGGTGGGCGCTGGGCAGGCACTCCCAGGCCCCAGGAAGGCGAACTCCTCTGGGCATCCGTTCCTCAAGCTCGGCACCTTGCCTGCATCTCGTTGCCACGATCGTGGCTTCCCGAGCTCTTTGGGTGTGAGTGTGAGCCTGGAAGGTGCTCCTTCTCCAGACCTGAGCATCTGCGTGTGGAGCCAGCGCTGTGAGGAGGGGCTGGGCCCTGAGGGGTTCTCTGTTCCACAGCGGTGTCGTTGCCCTGGATTTGAGGTGGGCTCCAGCAGGTGCAGGATCTGTTCCTTGGATGTTCTGGGGTCAGCCCTGGAGTGTCCGCAAGGCTGGTGCCCAGGGCTGGTGTTGTGGTGGCAGAGGGTTGAGCCACGGCTCAGGAAGTCTGTGTCCTGCTGGGAGCACCAGCTGAAGTCCTGGCTGCTCCGCTCCTGACCCAGCTCCCTGCTAATGTGCCTGGGAAGGCAGTGGAGGGTGACCTGGGTACTTGGGCCCTGTCATCAGTGTGGGAGACCAGGACAGAGTTCCTGGCTCTAGCCCACCCTGTTACAGCGTTTGGGGTGTGAACCAACAGATGGAAGATGCAGCTTGGTCTGGATCGATCGATCGCTCGCTCTCTCTCCACCCCCCCACCCCTACGCCATCACTTTGCCTTTCAGAGAAATTTAATTGGACCACAGCTCACACTCACTGAGTTGAAACCTCAGGAGTTGTCTACTCGTGCCCTGCGTTTCCCGTGGTTCCAGGTGACTTACAGGGTGACCAGGCCCATACCTGCTTTCCCAACTCTGCATCTTCTGGAGCGAGAGGGGCCTCTGCTTGGTCACCTCCCCTTCCTACAGACTGCGCTGGGCAAGGTCTTAGCTGATTCCTCTCTGTCCTCTCTCAAGAGCCCTGGGGCTCCTGCATTGAGCCTGGGAGAGTAGGGGATTAAGTCTCCCCGTTGTGTCCTGAGTGCGAGTGCAGATAGAGCTGCCGACAGCCTCAGAGCTGCTCCCCGGGGCCCTGGGTGAGTGACTGACTCCTTGATGTTGTCCCTCCTGGGCTAGTTAACTGCCCATGCATGATGCCCTCATGCAGCTGCCGTGATTCAGAGACGTGGAGCTCATGTCAGGTGTACTGGGCCTGCCTCACCCCTGCCTTGGGAGAGACATGGGATCTGAACTTGGCCTTGGCAGATGCGATGCATCCTGGCTTTGCTCCCTGGTGTGAAGTTGTCAGCACTACCTGTGGGCCACCCCCGAACAGTCCTTCCTTGTGGGACGGTGGACCTGGACTCCTCTGTTGCCCCAGATCTGCTGTGGGAGGCGGCTCCGCCCCAGGAATGGCTGGGAAAACACCTGTGCTCTCTGTTGCCAGCTGGCCCTGGAGCACTGAAGGTACCATGCTGTCCTCTGAGGTTCTCAGTTCTCCCTTTCTGGGCTGAGTGGTCTTGGGCCCTTCTGTGTTGCTCACGTGGTTTGCAAACTCGGCAGAGGTCTTTGAACATGGGGTGCCTCCACAGTGCCCCAAGGAAGCCATCTGCTGTTTCACAGGAGGCCTCTGTACCCCAATGCTGGTATTGATGGGCGTAGGGTGTGGTCCTAGGCGTGGCTACTCACCACAGCACACACTCTATGTGCCCAAAATGCTGCTGGAAGTCTCTGTGGCTCCAGCTCATCGGGGCGTCATCAACACACACATGGATCCTGGTGATTTTCCCACCACTGCTTTGTTTATTGTGGGGCCATGAGTGGCCCATTGGCTTTCCCCTCTCTGCTGCCATGTCCAGTATTTGCCTGTCACCAGCATGTGTGTGTGACCCCTCAGTGACAGGGCTTTGCTGAGATTTTCCAGCCCTCCTGTGGTCAGGACGGCCCCTCCTGTGGGGACGGGGCTCAGTGCACCCACAGCAGACCTCAGGGTGGGTCCAGAGCCCTCCTGTGGTCAGGACGGCCCCTCCTGTGGGGACGGGGCTCAGTGCACCCACAGCAGACCTCAGGGTGGGTCCAGAGCCCTCCTGTGGTCAGCACAGCCCCTCCTGTGGGGGCGGGGCTCAGTGCACCCACAGCAGACCTCAGGGTGGGTCCAGAGCCCTCCTGTGGTCAGGACGGCCCCTCCTGTGGGGGCGGGACCTGGTGTGTCCACAGCCAGCGTTAGTGTTGGTTCAGCAAGTGGCTTTGATGGTGTCCTTTCAGTGCCTGGGGGAGGCCTTGAGGAGGGGGAGTTCTGTGGTCTGAAAGCACCAGGAGTCGGGAGGTGGCCTCGCAGCCCATGAGAAGAGGGCAGTGCTGGGGGTCCTTGGCTTGGGTAACCAAGCTTATTTCCTCTGTGGGACAGCAGTGGGACTCTGCCCCTGGATGATGTCCTGGCCCTGCTTTTCTGTCCTTCATCCCTGGGTGGAAGCCTTTGGGAGTGGGTGGGAGGGTCCCCACCTTCCTGACAGCCAGAGGGGAGTGCCTGAGCTCAGCACTGCCTGTCAGGGGTGTGTCTGGGCAGAGGCAGCGTTGTCATGGCGACAGCAGGTTGCATCTTGCCACCATGGAAACCAAAGTTAAAAAACTGATGTGAAGGCTGGAAGTCATGTGATACACTTTTGTTTTGTTTTAAAAAAAGAAAAGGGGCTTGGTTTTTCAATCTTATTCTTTAAGACAAGATTGGGAGGTGAGAAAACTGCCCAGAGGAGAGCAGTGAGATGATGACGTGGAGGACCTGTCTTTCTCGCTGTTGTGCCTGCCGCGGGTCCCACGTCCTGCCATGGCATGGGGCCTTTCGGCATCTGTGGAGTCCTGGGCTTGTGGCCAGGGCTGCCCTGGTAACAGCCATGTGGAGAAGCACAGGGCGCAGCTCCTGCCCTTGGGGGCTCACCCCTGTGGAAGCCTCAGCAGTGAGGGAAGACGGGGCACCTCAGAGATGGGGGTGGGTTTCAACCCAAGTGGGGGTGGGGCTGCTCCAGCGAAGGGGGCCGCAGTCCTGCATAGTGCCAGGTCAGCAGCAAGAGTGAGCACCAAGAGGCCAGGGGGAGCCTGGGCTGGGGGTGGGCCCTTGGCTTGGGCAGGGCTGCTTCATGGACCCCATTTTTTTTTCTTCTCTACTGTGTTTCACTGTTGCCCCAGGAAGGGGGCTAGCTTCAGGCCTGCTCAGTAGAAGGAGGCAGGTGGGGCTGCCCATAAGAGCAGTGGCTGTCAGAGGGAGGCACCTGCTGATCAGGCTGTTGCTGTGTCTGCCTCTGGGACAGATGTCTCTCAGTGAGGGGACATGATCTCACCCACATGATGTCACCACATCGTGCCATGGTCTGGAGGATGTGGCACTGGCTGGGGCAGTCCAGCCCCTGCTGTGCTTGGCCCTGGCCAGTCGCTGTGAGAGATGGCCCCGGTGCCCTCGGCTTCATAACTCTGGACACTGGGATCTGGACCTGGAGCCTCTGGGCCCAGCACTGCAATTTTCCTTTAGATTTGTTCTGGGATGGCTACTGCGGAGGCTTCCCCAGGCGCTGACCAGAGCGGGTGCTTGAAGGCTGATTTGGGAATATGGGAGAAACGCCCGCAGCTTCTGGTGGCCTGGAAGCCTTTCACTCTGCATGCATTTGGAAAGCCCCTAGAGAAGAACCTTAAGGGATGGCAAAACAGGCAGGACCCTTCCCCAAGCCAGCAGCACACAGAGCAGCGTGGAGGGGCTGGAAAGATGGGCTGTGGGCTCAGGCCCTCCCTCAGCTAGAGGCTGGGCAGCCCTTCTTGTGGGGAGATAATCCTGGGCCTGAGAGTGGAAATGAGTGAGGGAGGCTGAGACGTCCCCCCCAGGGCCGTGGGCTCTGCCAGGCCCCTCGAGTTCCCCAGGAGGGCCGGGGGCCACAGGCTACTCCCAGCAAGGCACACTAGGCTGAAGTAGGAGAGGGCAGGGTGTCCTCATGACTGCCTGTCCTTGGGGCCCCTTGCCCTCAGAGCCAGTCTGTGGCCTTTGTTTGGTGAGTGACAGGCCCTGGGAAAGAGCAGGGGAGGTGCCTGGCGGTCACAGAGGTGCACGGTCCCCGGGGCGCCTTGCAGAGCCTACTGCCTGGGTGCTCCTTCTCAAGCCTGAGCCCCACAGGTCCAGCCCTGAGAGGAGGTGATGGGCTGCTGAGCTGGTCTCCACTGACCAGTGGCCCAGGTTCACCTTCTCGCTTGCCTGTGCTCAAGAAGGGAAGGGACAGGGTCAGGTGCACAGGCCGCACTCCAGTAAGCCTGTCACCAAGGAAACAGGGCGACGGAGGGAGGAAGGAGCCCTGGGAAAAGCAGATAAATCAATAAGGGAGCCTATTTTTACCATTTTCCTAATGACTATCTTGAGCTGCTAGACAGGAAGGGAAGACACAGGTCCTCATTAGCAGCAAGGGGGAGGGTGCAGGGTGTTTGGGGAGCATGCAGAAGTCTGGGATGAGCCCCTGGAGCCAGTGGCAGGAGGAAGGGGTACAGCTCAGGGCATCCCAATGGCCACTTCCTCGTCGAGGCCCTTGGTTCTCTTTCAGTTGCTCCTCAGAGATCTGTGCTCACTCGGGCTGGGGTGGGTTTTGTGTTGGTTTGCCGATTCCAGCAAGCTGCCATGGGCTTTGTGGTAATGAGTGGACATGGACTTGTTTCCCCACTCAGTGGTGGCTGAAGCCATCCCTTCCCCCTTAGGAAGCCCACTGTCCTTGCAGCGAGAGCCGTCTGCTGTGCATGGTGGTTTCCTTTCGTTGTCTTTTCTGTGGATGCAATGTGCCCATGGAGTGCAGTGCAGAGGGCTCAGACGGGTCTGCCACTGGGCCAGAGTGAGGATGCCGTGGGCCCTGTTTCCATGGGCTGCTCCTTGGTCTGGGGGAATAAATTGCCATTGCTGATACTCTGTCCGTGCAGTGCTGGACACCGGGCTGGGTGAACAGAACAGGCAGAGGCCTTGCCCCGGCTCCAAGAGCTCTGTTCATCCAAGGTCTGCAAACACAGTGCTCTGGCTGCCAGAAAGGCGTCCTTCTGCAGGGAGGGTCAGCACAGGAGTGGAGGGAGTCACCGAGTTCACAGACAGCCATGGAGGGGTTCGTGGATTGAGGAGTTGAGGCTGGGGAACTGGGAGCATCCTTGAACTTGTGTGGTGGCGTGTGGGCTGCAGTAGCTTGGCCTGGCCCTCATTGTGCCCGGGCCTTTCTGTCACTTTGGACTTGGAATTCTGGTGCGGGAGGTGGGAGTGGACCAGCACCAAGGGACAGCTGTGGCCTTGTCTGCAGAGCGGCACCTATAGGAGCTCCTGGCACGTCCACTCACTAAGGGGCTGGGCTAAGCAGCTGCGGCAGACACACAGAGGAATCCCTGATCCTGCTTCTGATGGATAGTTTCTTGGGGGAGACAGGTAGGAAAACTAATAAAGTCTCACAAGACAGAGGTCTGTGGGGCATAAGGAGAGCCTCTTGGACCAGCTGACCTTCCCTCCTGGTCGTGACGGACTTTAGAAAGGTGGAGCCGCTGCAGGCCGTGGCACAAGCCACCGAGATGTCCAAGCTTTTCCTGGTGCTGTGTTCAGGGAGGGGTGTGGGAAACAGGAGGCAAGAGGGCTTTGGGTAGCTGGGCCAGGCCCAGTGGGTGCCTTTTTTTTTTTTTTTAAAGATTTTAATTTATTTATTTGAGAGGCAGCTTTATAGAGAGAGGGAAAGATGGGGAGAAAGGTTTCCCATCCACTGGATCACTCCCCAAATGGCTGCAATGGCTGGAGCCAAGCCAATCCGTAGCCAGGAGCTTCATCCAGGTCTCCCACGTGGGTGCAAGGGCCCAAGCACTTGAGCCATCTTCCACTGCTTTCCCAGGCCACAGCAGAGAGCTGGATCAGAAGTGGAGCAGCTGGGACACAAACCGGCACCCATATGAGATGCCAGCACTGTAGGTGGAGGCTTAGCCTATTGCACCACAGCCCCGGGCCCCAGTGGGTGCCTCTTCCCTCACATCCTGATGGTTGTCCTGTGCCTGCCTGCCCTCTCCTCTGGCCACAGTTGTATGGACTCTCCCTGCTTCATGAGTTTCCATGTCAGGATCTTCCACAGGCTCTGCCTCCCTCACGCCAGCATCCAGCTGAGCAGTTTTCAGCATTTCAGCCCCACGATTGCTGCTGTCAAGTGGTCCTGATGCATCAGACAGCAGCTGGAGTCTGGCTGGCCTTTGAGTGTCTGGCCAACAGGGCCTTGGGGAAAACCAGTTGTCCAGCTGCTAGTTCCGGGGAGCTGGGCTCAGCAGCACCTGGGGCCAAGAGCTGTCTTTTTGCTCAGTGTCCTGCAGTGGTGTCCAGCCTCTGTCCCCAGCAGTCCTCAGGTATCTGCACGTGGTCACTCTGGGCTAGTTGAGATTCAGGGTCCTAGCTTGGAGCTATAGCGTGAGTTTATCTGGCTGGAAAATACAGGTGGATGGGGAGCAAGGGGTGGGGACCGCTAGGCACGCAGGGGTCCACACAGGTCCTGTCAGGAGAGCAACTGGAGGGCACGGACCCTGCTCCTGCACTCAGCCCCTGAGAGCTGCCCCACCTGGCAGTCTGGGTGTAGATTTCCAGGTGAGGAAGACTCAGCTCCAGAAGCAGTCACCATCCCAGGATCCCCAGAGGCCAGCGCACTCCTGGCCTCTCCCCAGGGCGGGGCTGGGCTCCTCCATCACCAGCGGGGCTTTCCCAGCCGTGGGGCCAGCACCACTCCTTGTGGAGGACAAGGATGGAGGAAACGTGTATGAGGCACACAGCTAGTCACAGCCAAGGTCCCCAGCCCCGTGCTCCACTCTGGGAACTGGAAGCTCAACCCGGCTTCTATCAGGGCCTTCTGACCTCCAGGGACAAATCGTGGGAAGCAGGTCTGGGAAGCGCTGTGTGCTACTCCCACTCATTTGTGTGTTTGTGTGTGTGTGTGAGTCCAGACCGTGTGCAGTAGTGTGTAATATATACCATATACCATAGAGTGTGTGTGTGAGTCCACACTTGCAGTAGTGTATGTTATACACCGTATACCATAGAGTGTGTGTGTGTAGTGGACACTATATAGAGTGTGTGGATACACTGTACAGTATGTGTGGGGTGGACACTGTATATAGTAGTGTGTGGTGCACACTGCATTCAGTAGTGTGTGTGGTGCGAAATGTACAGTACTGTGGTGCACACTGTACAGTATGTGTGTGTGTGGAGTGGACACTATAGAGTGTGTGGTACACACTTTACAGTATGTGTAGGGAGGACACTATATAGTAGTTGTGTGGTACACACTGTACAGTATGTGTGGTGCTCAGTGTGTACAGTAGTGTGTGGTACACACTGTACAGTAGTGTGTGTGGTGCCCAGTGTGTACAGTAGTGTGTGTGGTGCTCACTGTGTACAGTAGTGTGTGGTGCTCACTGTGATGAATGTGTGGTGCACACTGTACAGTACTGTGTGGTGCTCACTGTGTACAGTAGTGTGTAGGGGGTGCACACTGTACAGTAGTATGTGTATATGGTATGCACAGTGTATATTATTACGTGAGTACATCAGGTATGTGGTATAAACTGTGAGTTTGTTTTCAGGCAAAGGCTGGATTTTTTGGCCCCTTGTCTACAGACCCACCTTCATTGTTACCAGTGGACCTGGGTGTCTGGGTAAGCTGTGCCAGGCCCAGGGTAGCCTGGGCCACTCAGGGTTGTGGAACTTGAGGCCTGGTGTGGCCCTGGGGCTCTACAGTCGTTAGAGATCTGTTCAGTGCCCACGGTGGAGGATCTCTGCATGATCTGTGGCCCTGGCTGGGGTCTGAGGGGTCGTGTCCCAAGGAGGTGGGTGTGCAAGGCAGGTGTGCAAGGCAGGCATGCATCTGGCATACCTGGGCTGAGCTGGTGTCCCAGCAGACTTGAAGGAATGCCCAGGAGTCCTGAGTGCCCTTACATGCAGCGAGAACCCCTGGAGGTCTTGGGCCAGCTGGGTGTGGACTCAGGTCTGGCAGTACTGTCCCTGGGGCAGGCAGGGGCTGTGGGAGTTGGGGGTGGGAAAGGACCTGCCCCTGCTGGTGGGGGTTGTTTCTCAGCTGTGTGGTGGGGTCGGGGATCTGGGCATTGCTGCCCTTGGCTTGGGCAGTTAGTCCCCACCCCTACAGCCTCCTTGGAGCCGGTGGGCTGCTCACTGGTGCCGGTACCACCACATGTTCTGCAGAATGCCCCCATAACTCAGTGCCACTGACAGGGTGTGGCAGGGTGGTGGCATCAGGGTGTGTAATGACTTGTGCTTCCTCCATGGGTTCTGGGAGGGTTCTGGGCTGCGTGTGCTTCACAGCCCACCTGACTGCATGCAGAGACAGGATGAGGGGCCCTGCCCTGCCCTCCGTGTTGCTGGGTCTGCCCCCGTCTGTCAGCACATGGCCCCCGGGTCAGCGCCAGAGCAGGTTTATGCCTGCCGTGCAGGGGTGCCTGTACTCCAGCCTGGGATTCCCTGCCCCCTTCTATCAGGCTGCCCACCTCTCTTTGAGACTGCAGCAAAGCCTTTCCTGGGAGTCAGACGCTGGCATGCGAGTCGTGGCTGTATTTCAGAAAAGCACAGAGCCCCCTCCTGTGTTCAGAAAAAAGCCAGAATTTTGATGCTCTGCACTCAGACTCATGCTCTGTGTCTCTCCTTCCTGGAGACAGACGTAGAAGGAAGGTGGGGGCAGAGCAGGCTCCTCCAGCCCCAGGATGGCTTCCACAGACTGGGGGCTCACAGGGCAGGGTTCCCAGCCGGCCTGCCACAGGCATCGCTGCGGGCCAGCATCTGACAACTGTGCAGCGTTCACCGTTTCTTCCCCCTCGTCGTCAGCCCTGATGAGATCCCAGATCCATCACGGACTTCTGTTGTGGGCCTGGCAGTTGTGTACTGGCCGCACACTTCCTCCTCTTGGCACGCCTCTGTTGTCTGTGGGCCAGGTCCAGATGGCACGGTCTGGCCTGCTGAGGCCGGGCCTCTGCCATGCCTGCCTGCTGTCTGTGGGACCAGGGTGGGGGGTGAAGCCTCCCTCCAGTGACTGCTCCTTGACCCTCCTTCCACGCCGTTCGAGTACATGATCCTGGCCACCATCATCGCCAACTGCATCGTCTTGGCCCTGGAGCAGCACCTGCCTGAGGACGACAAGACCCCAATGTCCCGCCGACTGGTAGGCGCCTTCTGCTTCATCACCCACCCTCCCTGGCCGCCGAGGCAGGGGCGCCTTAGCGACAGACCCCTTAGGATTCACAAGGGAAAGGAGGTGTCACAGGAGTAAGGCCAGGAGGTGTAACCGGGCAGGTCAGGCACGAGGTCCGCCAGCCTCGATCCTCCGTTCTGAGGGGCTCTCAGGTGGGAGGAAGAAGAGGGGCGAGGCGATGAGAGGAAGACTCAGCTCCTGCACGTTGGTGGCATGAGCTTCCTGGTGCCTGTGCCCAGGTTCTCCTTAACGAGGAGACTTGCTCGTCACAGATAGCAGACCCTTGGCTTAAAATCCAGATGTGTGTGGGTGGCTCCTGTGGGTGAGAACCCCCGAGGTTCCAGCTGGGGTGCACGTGGGGGCTGGGGAAGCGGTCTCCTTTGGGACAGAGCTAGAGCCACCAGGAACCTGACAGCCCTTCCCGTTCCCACTGCTGGCTTCTTGGGGTGCCCCTGCTTGGTGCATTCCTGCACACCCTCGGGTCTGGATGCTTGCAGGCTGCCCAGCACTGGCGCCTAGGGTGGCCAGCGTGCCCAGCGTGCCCTGCTCACGTGCATCGCTCTCGCCCGCAGGAGAAGACAGAGCCCTACTTCATTGGGATCTTCTGCTTTGAGGCTGGAATCAAGATCGTGGCCCTGGGGTTCATCTTCCACAAGGGCTCCTACCTCCGCAATGGCTGGAACGTCATGGACTTCATCGTGGTCCTCAGTGGGTGAGTCCTTCCTTTGTGCATACGCCGGTGGTCACAGGGGTAGGAGAGCAGGCAGGAACGGCAGGACAAGTTCGAGGACCAGGTTCTTGGGGCTGGGACTCGAGACCCCCCTCAGGCAGGGCCCCGGAGCCGGCTCGGACTTGGCTAGGTCTGCGAGTGGCACTTTCCCATGAGACTTGTGGGCTGTGGGGCCCTCAGGCCTACGCCGCAACCTTGACCTGGAGTCTCCTCACCTAAAGAGCTGTGGACCCCGCCCGGGAGGCGCCCTGCCTTGTAGACCCCGAGTTGTACCAGTGTGGTTCCTGTGGGAGACTACAGCCACCTTGCCGTGGGGAGGTTGACCCCATGACATCCCTGTGGGAAACCCTGGCCAAGCTTCTGTGGGAGACCCCAACTGCACCCCTGAGGGGAGATCCCTGACTGCGTCTCTATGAGACCTCGACCACACACCTGTGGGGAGACCCCAACCGCACCCCTGAGGGGAGATCCCTGACTGCGTCTCTGTGAGACCTCGACCACACACCTGTGGGGAGACCCCAACCGCACCCCTGAGGGGAGATCCTGACCATGCCCTGAGGGAGATCCTGACCAAGCTTCTGTGGGGAGACCCAGACCATGCCCCTGAGGGAGATCCTGACTGCACCCCTGGGGGAGATCCTGACCAAGCTTCTGTGGGGAGACCCTGACCACGTCCACGGAGGAGACCCCACCTGCACATCTGTGGGGAGACCCCAACCACCTTTCTGAACTGATACTTGTGGCTGAGACCCTGAGCACAGACTTTTTTAATGATTTTCAGACTGGTAGTGTAAAATTGAGCCATATTAAGGCATCTGATAAATAATCCTTGGAAATTAACACAAGGCTGACGCAGTGGCACAAGTAGAGTACAAGAACAGGTCGCAGGGCCGCGCTCTGGATGCACTGCTGGAGACGGTGCTGGGAGGCCTGCATCTGTGTCCGAGTGCCTGGGCTCTAGGCCCAGCTCTGCTCTGGAGTCCAGCTTCCTGCCTACTCACACCTGGGAAGCAGGGGCAGTGGCTCCAGTGCTTCTGTTCTGCACCCACGTGGGAGATCAGTTTGAGTTTCCAGTTCCAAGTTTGTCCTGCTTCAGCTCTGGTTTGTTTTGGGCATTTAGGGAGTGGATTAGTGGATGGGTGATTATCCCTCTACTTCTCAAAGAGATGAAATAAAATTTATAGAAGTATACAATTTTTAAAGGATTCTTATTTATTATTTATTCTTATTTAATTGAGAGGTAGGGTCACAGACAGAGAGGGGAGAGACAGAAAGAAAGGTCTTCCATCCACTGGTTCACTCCCCAAATGGCCACAACGGCTGGAGCTGGGCGATCTGAAGTCAGGAGCTTCCTACAGGTCTCCCACATGGGTGCAGGGGCCCAAGCACTTGAGCCATCTTCCACTGCTCTCTCAGCCCATAGCAGAGACCTGGATTGGAAGAGGAGCAGCCGGGACATGAACTGGCGCCCACGTGGGATGCTGGTGCTGCAGGGGAGGCTTAGCCTATGCCACAACACTGGCCCCAAATATAAATTGTTTTAAAAATCCATGCATAGTTTTTCAAATATGCATTTTCCTTGACTATTTTGAAGTGCCTGTGTATGATAATATTGCTTTCAATGAAATATTTGATAGTTCATCCTCTCAGAAGTGGATGTGGTGTGGGGACATTGGGCTACCCAAGTTCTGTTGGGCCTTGGGGGTGCACTGGGTTTGCTGCCCTGGGCTGTCAAGGAGCTCTGGGTACCTGTGGGCAGCAGGTGGCTGTGCCATCGGGGGGCTGTGGGAGATCCATCATGCACTGCCTGGCAGACTTGTGAAGAAAGGCGCAGAGGGGGCACGTGGCTGCCGCTGTAACCAATGGAGAGGGGAGAAGAGAGTCTGGGGACACTTGCCCCTGTTCATTTCCTACCCTAGTGGAGTAGGTGCAGTGCCCATCTCTAACCTCACCAGCTGTGACTGAACACCCATGGACATGATGTGTGCATAGCCAGCCCCTCAGGCGTTGCCTCTGTATAGGACCCTTTGTAGGTCATTTTTCTAAGAGAATATTCTTGTGCATTTTAAGTATCAATTAGTGTATGAAGGTGCAGTTATACATGGTGCACTTAGAAAACGCAGCTCCGTATGCCTCGGAGGTCTGAGCATGTGTGTGTTCTGGTAGCCCCTCTCCCCCTCAGGTGCACAGGAGGTGTTGTGGGCCTCAGAGCCAAGGCAGGAACTCTGTACCCACCGTGGGTGCTGGCTCAGGCCAGGGTCCCTGTCATTGACCTTTGGCATGTTGGCACTCTGGATGTGTGTGTCCCATGTGAAGGCTGCAGGAGCCCTTGGTCCCACTCGCTTCTTAGGGGTCAAATGAAGAAAGAAAAGTTCATAGACCGGGAAAAATTCCCCATCATTTTATGGTCTTTTCTCCCAGCCCCAGTCATAAGTGAGTTATCTTTGAAGGCTTGCAGCGTGCTGCCTTTTCTCAGTGTAGCACGAGCATTCTGTGTGTTATTCCATGTTTGGTGAAAATCTAATGACTGATCAGCAGTTGTTAAATAGATGTACACAGCTTGCTTCTCATTTTCACAACTATTGGCACTCAGATTGCTTTCTGTTTTTTTGCTGTGATCAGTAGTCATTAGAGACGCTGAAGCGTGTGTCTTTTGGATGTCACATTTCCCCAGGCATCTGAACAGGCTGCAGTACAGCCAGTCCTCTGTACCCGTGGGCCCGTCAACCACGATTCAACCAACCACAGATTGAAAATATTTTAAAAAATCGAGTCCGTACTGAGCATGTAGTTCTTTCCGGGTCGTTATTCCCTGAACTCAGCAAGACAACCATTCCCGTGGCACGGTCGTAAGCTCTGCTGCAGATAGCAGAGATGTTGTGAAGCATACAGTGCTGTGTAAGGCCAGGAGCACGCCTGTGCTGGGACACTGCCCTCTGAGTCCCCGAGGTGCTGTGTCCCGGTCACCGTCTTTCTACAGCAGCAGTGCTGGCGGGTGTGGCAGAGGGAGGCCGCAGAGGGCTTCTGTGGGGGAGAGGGCAGAAGCTCCTGAGCAAACAAGAAAACACGCATGTTGCAGGAACCGAGAGAGATGCCACGGTCACGACTTTCATGAGAAACATGTTGTCAACTGTTCCGTTCTACTGCGTGATGTTGCTAATCTACATTTGTTAATTAAGTTTTGTCATAGGTTGTGTGTATAGGAAACACTGCATAGAGACACAGTGGAGTTTCAGGCATCCGCTAGGCATCTTAGAACACATCCATGTGGGTCCGAGGGGTGACTGCTGAGCCAGAATCCGGACGCAGGCCTCTCTCCTGTACTTGGGCCTTCTCGGGCCATGCCGCCTAAGCAGATCAGTGGTGGCACCGCTGTCCTGAGCTGCAGTGGGGGGTTAGGGTTTCCTCCTGCTCCCTGGTGTGTTTCCAGGGTCAACCTGATGGTGTGGAGGGTGGACGTCTTTGTTTTCAGGAGCTGCTCTGGAATGGTCATGTAGCCGTCTGCTTTCCCACCAGAAGCTCAGGACATGCCTGCCTCTGGCTGTTTCCCTAGGGCAGAGTGCCTGGGAAGACCTGAGTGTGGGCAGGTGTACCTGGACTGGGCTCCTCCTCTCTCCTCTTCCAAGGAGGTCACTCAGGCCCAGGCAGTCATCTGAGATACTGCTGGGGCCAGCAGGGTGCCAGGCACTGTGCCAGGTTTAGGGGATGGGGCAGTGAGGCCATGTGCCGGGAGCACCCTGAGTAACAGTGACTTATCTCGCTTTGGGGTTCACTTCTTGAAGGAAGCACCACTTAAATGGGAGGTAAAGATTAGAAGCCTAGGACTTAGCTGGACCTGGAAGGAGAAGACCATTGCTGGGAAAAAGAACGCTGTGTGTGAAAGCTGGGAGGTGGGTGGTGTGGAGAGGCAGAGACAGACTGACGGTAAGATGCTTCTGTGGCCGCGGTGAGTGGAGCAGGGGGAGCCTGGTATCTGCAGGGCCAGACCTGCTGTGCTGAGGAGTCCGTGCCTTGGCCAGAGGGGGTTGGAGCCGCTGCCAGCTTGGAGCAGGGGTGCAGTGTTTGCTTCTGACTTGGCTGTGCTCCTCCGCAAGTCGACCGTCTGCCTTCTGGGCCGAAATAACTCTCCAGGAAGGCATGGAAAAGGAAAGGAATCTTCTGCACGTATGGGAGACAGTTCTCGCCAGAGACGGGGAGACCAAGGGACAGGGAACAGGGACGAGAAAAGGAGGGTGGGGGTCTGGAGCAGTGGGTAGGGCTTCGGTTAAGACACTGCACCCCTCCTCAGGGTTCTAGGGCTCGAGTCCAGCTTTGCTTCTGCCTCCACCTTCCTGTTAATGTGTACCCTGAGCAGCAGCAAGTGGGTCCCTGCCACTCACACAGGAGACCCAAGTTGAGTGTTGGGCTCCTGGCTGCAGCCTGGCCCAGTTCCCACTATTGCGAGCATTTGGGGCTGTGGAGGGCTGGAGCTGCCGCAGCGAGTGGAGTGGTATAGCTAGAAGCTTGTTGGTAGGAGGATGCTATCTGGAGCTAAATATACATTGATAGGTATTTTTAGAGGGTTTTCTGTAAGGAGGCTGCCCTAATACGCAATTTCCCTCGCAGCTGAAGGTCGAGGAAAGCGATTTTCCTGCGGGAGCTGCTCTGTACAGATCTGAGAATGGAGGGACCATGTGGGTGCAGACCGGGGCCCAGCCACACAATTTCTGTGGTGCCCGTGTGGTGGCTCTGACACTTCTCCTGGGCTGCCCTGGGTGGGCGTGGGGGGAGAGAGGAGCAAGGAGAGCCTGGGCGGAGGCAGGCGCCTGAGAGCTTGTCATTGAGGACTGCGGGCGGAGTCTGGTGGAGGGGAGGCCTGCTGGCGCCCGTGCTGGGGCTCCACCGCTTCTGGCTCCCCTCCCGCATGGCAGACCTTGTCCCCCAGCTCGTCCTTTCTGGATGTGGGGGCAGGCACAGCTGTGACCTCAGAACAACATTTCTGTCTTTGCTGTCCAAGTTGTGTCTCCCCCTCTGTGGGTACATGGTGGGGAGGACGAGGTTGGAAGGTGCAGCTGTGGGTGGGCAGGCAGTGGCCCAGGTGCAGTCACAGGTTTCCCTTAGCTCAGCTGTGTGGGGCTGGCACCCTGGGGGGAGGGGGCTGGTTTTCCTCCTCTGCCTGCTTCCGTGTCTTCTGCACGGGGATTTTCCATGTCGGATGCATCACCGATTCACTTGGCACACACTGATTGAGCATGTGCCGCGTTCAGGTGTGAGGGCCTGAAGGAAGCTGGCTTTAGTGTCAGCAAGGAGGTGTGAGAACCTCAGGGTCCCCGGGTGGCTTGGCCTTGGACAGGTTCCTGGCCTTAGGCTCGCTCAGGGTGACAGAGGGAAAGTGCCCGGCCGGGCTGTCAGAGTGACAGGCCCTGCCAGGCCAGGGACCCTGTAAGACAGTCAGCTGCGCCATGGTACACCTGTAGGTACGTGGAAGAGGGCCAGTTGGAAATTCTGAGGTATGTTTGCCACCCTGAGGGAGACGGCATAAACCTTGGTGCTGTAGGCTTACAAGCAGAACCGAGGACACAGGGCCTGCTCCCTCTCCTGCACAGTGCACCGACTGTGTCTCGGCTCGTGGCTGGAAGGCTGTGGGCTGCAGGTATGCCACATCCTTGCTGAGTGAATGCCGCGGTGTGGGAGGAGAGCGGCGACAGTGCCATAAAGCGTGCGTGTTGCTGAAGTCAGGAAGCAGCAGAGCAGGTGGTGCCCGGCAGTCACGGACGATTTGGGGCTGAGGTTGGGAGGGAGAGGGCAGAGGAGGGGCCGGGCTGAGGTCACTGCAGCTCCCCCATCGATGTGAGCCTGGGGAGGGTGATGCGTTTGCCCCGCTCCTGCGTTCAGTCCTCTGCAGAAGAGACCGCTGCAGTGCCGGAGGCAGAGCTGCTTGTCCGAGGCCTCATGGATGGCAGAAGCCCAGACGCGTCTGCTGTAGCTTCTTGGTTGTGCTCAGACCATTGAGCTGGGCTGCTAGGAGATAAGATCTTTTTTACTTGGCTGCGACTTGTGTTGCTTGCTGTTTGGTCCAGCGTCCTGGGCTGCACATACGTACATTGTCTTGGGATGCCACTCAGTTTCCTTGATGAAAACTCTTGAAGCCATGGTCTGTGCAGAGCCATGAGGTGACGGCTGTGCTGATGCTAATGGGGCGGCTTCTGTTGTCCAGGAGCACATGTGTGAGTGAGAGAGGCTGTGAGTGTGGGTGTGATTGTGAGGGTGAAGTGGGGCATCATGAGGCAGCATTGTCTCCATTTCACAGATGAGGAGACCAGCACTTGAGGCAGTAGACTCGCTTGTTCAGGGCTGACGGTTGTTAAGGGGGTGGTGGCGTAGGCTGTGAGCGACAGTTCCGGAGCCCTGCAGTGTTGCCTGCACAGCACGGCCTCACCCACGAGGTCTGAAGAACAGTGAAGCGATCTACCAAACCTGCGCCCCGTATCCCGCAGGGCAGCGGTGCTGTGCAGGGAGAAGTGCTCAGAGGGCCTGAGAACCAGGGCACAGCCAGAGGCTGCCGCTCAGCAGACTGACCTGAAGCCGCCTGCAGCTTCTTAGACCAGGGCCAGTGTAACTCTCCCCATGAGTTACCACCGTGCTTTTAGAGAGAGCTTTACTACAAATTGAACACAGGACTTAATTTGCCTTGGGGGTTTATCTGATTTTATCAAAACTAGTTGCGTCTTCTGTAGCAACCATGGAACTCCAAAAAGCACTGGAGCAGGGCCTCGGTTTTCAGCCGATCATCAGCAAGAAAACCGTGTCTTCCACCCCCACTCCCGGCAGAACACACGCAGCTTCCAGAGGGAAGCTCTAGTTCCGGGAGCCTCATCCTCCCCCAACCCCTGGGAGGCCTGGTACAGAGCTGAGGGGAGGGCTGGGTCCTGCCACTCTTCTGTCAGGAGCCCTGGCCTTGCATCCGCAGTGCACTGTGGCGACACTGAGGGGCCCTTCTAATAGCCCTGGCCCTGGACCCAGCTGCCCTCAAAGGTCACCCCTCAGTCTAGGACCCTGTGACTGGCCAGGGGGTGCTGTAGCCCAGCTGGTGTTGGCTGTCCTTGTGGCTGAGAGTTAATCCAAACTCTGGATTTGAGGAGGCAGCCGGTGTGGCACATGTCAACCCATTCAGAGCTGGACATGCCCCATGCTTGCATGTGACATGGAATGGGGCTGGGACAGGCAGGATCCTGGGAAGGCCCTGCATTCAGACTTGCGGATGGCTCGGATCTGGCTGTGGGCAGAGGTGAGGCTCTGGTGTTGGGCCACAGCGTGAATGCTGTGGGGAAAGTGCTGGGGGCAGCAGGGGCAAGGGCTTGTGGTTGGGATCCTGGCCCAGACCCAGGAGAGCAGGGGAAGAAGCTGCTGGTGTTGAGACCAGAGTCAGAGCTGTGTTCACCCCTACAGTGAAGAGGACTGGGAGGCTGGTGGAGGGGAGCTTGGACAGGGCATGGGGTGAGCTGCAGGCTGGAGAGGGAGGCCACGGCGACAGAGCAGCCTGCAGGGCCTCACTCACCTCCCCACAGTGTCAGCAGGAGGCTGCCATGGCCTAACCAGGGCAGACCTGCCGGGGCCACTGCTGTTGGCTGGGCTGTGGGAAGACTGCGCTGGAGGCGCCATGTCTGCCCAGAATGAGGGGGCTCAGAACTCCCCAGAAAGTCTCTGCTTCTACCCTGGCCCTCAGCATCATTTTGTCACTGTTTGGAGCTGCCCTGAAACCCAGTCTAAGCCCAGTCCATGTGGGAGATTTGTCCCCTGCCTGGTGTCACTCGCTGGCGCCTCCTGCTGATCAGATGACTGGTGGGGACTGACAAGCAGTGGGCTTACTTTATTTTTCAGATTGATTGATTTATTTGAAAGGAAAAGTTACAGAGAGGCAGAGAGAGAGAGGGAGGGAGGGAGGAAAGGAGGGGTCTACTAATCTCTGGTTCACTCCTCAGATGGCTGCAATGGCCAGAGCTGCACCGATCCGAAGCCAGGAGCCAGGAGCTTCCTCTGGGTCTCCCATGTGGGTGCAGGGGTCCAAGCACTTGGGCCATCTTCTACTGATTTCCCAGGCCACAGCAGAGAGCTGAATCGGAAGTGGAGCAGCCACCCATATGGGATGCCAGCACTGTAGGCGGCAACTTTACCAGTATGCCACAGCGCCAGCACCCAGGCATTACTTTAAAACTGCTTTGGGGGAGTGTTGCTGTATGATTGCAATGATATTTTATTTCTTGATGGAACGAGAGTCGGAAGATGAAGTTGATCCATGTGCTTGTTTGTGGCCTTTGCCCTGCTCCCTGAGCCCTGGCACCAGCAGACTGGGACCGTGACTGAGCTCTGGTTAAGAGCTGCGTGACCTGGGCCCCTTCTGGGGAGCTCAGTGGCCTGTCACTTGCAGTCTGGCTGCTCCCTGTTTGGGAAAAGGGAGTGGAGGCTCCCAGTGGGTGTGTTTGTGCAGGAGACAGGCCCCCTTCCCATCCTGAGGGTGCCGAGGGCCCAGGGGCACTGAACGCCCACCCCTGTCTTCCTGCTGCTGCTGCTGCTCCCGTGCCGTTGTCTGTCAGGGGCCTGTAGCATCCAGCCCCTTCTCAGCAGACACCGCAGGTCGGGGCTGGGTCTGATCGGGTGGAAGCTGGCTCAGGCCCTGCTGCAGGTGGGAGTGTGCGGCTCTGCCTGCTCTGCAGCCAGACTGAAGCTTAGCGCCGGGGGTACCCAGGAGTTTGGATTTCAGAGCCACCCCTGGAGGAAGTTAAAGCAGGCACGTGCCTTGCATGGTTTCCATGCTGTGGCCTTGGACTCCGGCAGTGGGTGTGTGCTCTCTGGTTGCCCAGCTTTGGTTGTCACCAAGTAACATGTCCACAGACAGGATCCCCAGGTTGCTTTTGCTCAAGCCCATAGAGCTCTTGTGATTTACAAAGTATTAAACATTTAGAAACATTGTCAGATGCTTACTGGCTTTTTCCTTTTCCCTTTGGTGAGTACAGCAGAGTGGGCAGCGACTCCACACGGCAAACCGGTGTCTGGGTCTCTGCTGTTGTTCCCTGGCCCCGTGACTGTGGGCAGGTGGCCAGTGTCTGTCAGCTTGGCCATGACATAAAAGGGTGGGGTGATAGTGACATTTGACACCGTGGTTGCCATGGAGTGGGTCTTGAATCTTTGATGGTAGAAAGGAGCCTGTGATTAGAAGGGTGAGACCTGCTCATCTGGATCCAGACTGTGGGTGCCTGACCCTCTTGTCTCGAGCAGAGGGTCGCCTGCCTGCTGCTGATCCAGCTGCTGATGGGTCCCAGGTGGTGTGGTGTGGCAGGCAGGGTAGAGATTAGACTGAGCAGAACAGAGTGATGGGGGCAGGGTGTGTATGTGGACATGAGGCGCTGGACAGGGCAGCCAGGACACGGCCTGGTTCTGTTCTTGAGGAGGAAAAGATGTCAGCTGGGCATTGGCCCCCAGCTCTCTTTTTTTTTTATTTTTTTTTTTTTATTTTTTTTATTTTTGACAGGCAGAGTGGACAGTGAAAGAGAGAGAGACAGAGAGAAAGGTCTTCCTTTTGCCGTTGGTTCACCCTCCAATAGCCGCCGTGGCTGGCGCACCGCGCTGATCCGATGGCAGGAGTCAGGAGCTTTTCCTGGTCTCCCATGGGGTGCAGGGCCCAGGCACCTGGGCCATCCTCCACTGCACTCCCTGGCCACAGCAGAGGGCTGGCCTGGAAGAGGGGCAACCGGGACAGAATCCGGCGCCCCGACCGGGACTAGAACCCGGTGTGCCGGCGCCGCAAGGCGGAGGATTAGCCTAGTGAGCCACGGCGCCGGCAAGGCCCCCAGCTCTCTACCCAGTGCTGGGTCTCCCATGGTCAGCTTGTGTGTCCTCATCCTTCAGCGCTGGGCAGAAAGGACTCCTGGGTAGTTCTTTCCATGGCCAGCTCCTGTGGCCTGCCTGCCCTGCGTGCCCATGAACCTTGTCTGCTCTCAGCTAACACCGTTTTCTGTGCAGATTTGTCAGTTTCTTCAGATACCAGTCTTGATTTGCTTGCTGCTTGGGAGCAGAGCGCTGTGTCAGATCAGCTCGCGGATGGAAATCTATCGATAGCAAAGCTGGAGAAACTCTGCAGGGGTAGGGTCTGCGAGACCCTCTCCTTCCCCAGCCCTGGCTTTCCTCAGCTTTCTCTCAGCGGCTTTTCTTTCCCACACTCCCAGCAACACCACTGTGCGCCCCAGATGTGGATGCCAGTGAGGAACAACCCAGGGTCCTGCCGCACAGGAGTTAGGGACTGGTCGGATGGTGTTGCTGCTCTGTGCTTGGCAGTGGGCAGGTGGTGTCACAGATGTGTGCTGTCGTCACCAAAAGCAGGAGGCCTCCGGGGTGCACAGTGGACATGTGCCTGCCCAAGTGGGATGCTGGGCAGTCCGGCCAGAACTTCAGTGGGGGCAGATTATTCATCTTATTTGAGTCTTGTTTTTTAAATCTGAAATACCTCTCTTTCCAGACCCGTGTGCTAGACTGAGCAGGGTGAGGTGCTTGAGAAATCGGCCCACCCCAGGGGAGCAGGTAACCCCGCAGAGGCGGTGTGGGCCGTGCGCCCCAGGGGAGCAGGTAACCCCGCAGAGGCGGTGTGGGCCGTGCGCCCCAGGGGAGCGGGTAACCCCGCAGAGGCGGTGTGGGCCGTGCGCCCCAGGGGAGCAGGTAACCCCGCAGAGGCGGTGTGGGCCGTGCGCCCCAGGGGAGCAGGTAACCCCGCAGAGGCTGGTGTGGGCCGTGTACCCCAGGGGAGCAGGTAACCCCGCAGAGGCTGGTGTGGGCCGTGCACCCCAGGGGAGCAGGTAACCCCGCAGAGGCGGTGTGGGCCGTGCACCCCAGGGGAACAGGTAACCCCGCAGAGGCGGTGTGGGCCGTGCACCCCAGGGGAGCAGGTAACCCCGCAGAGGCAGTGTGGGCTGTGCCCTGGCTCCCCCACTGTGGTGCAGGCCCAGCTCCTGCCCTCCTCTGGGCTGTCATGGTATGTCAGTGACACACTGGGTCTCTGTCTGCCTATGGGTGAGTGGTGGCTACTCCCCTGGCCCTGGCCAGGTGGGCCGGGAGCCCTGACACCTCACTGTGCCTGTGGGGACCAGAGGTGGGTCTCCCATTGTCTACATGAGGCTTGACTAGGACATGTATGTAAGTTGTCAGACAGGGAGATACAAACACTTTCTGCTAATTACCAGCAACATTGATCTAAAAATATCAGTTATGCGTACAAAACGTTTCACTAAGCATTGGGGCTGAAGGCGTAAATCGTAGGTGTGTGCCTTCGAGGAGCTTTTCGTCTGGTGCAGGTGGTGGTCCTAGGTGGACAGCTTTGGTGCGAGTCCAGCACCCTTTGACCAGAACCCCTTCAAGCCTCCTGCCTGTCCGTCTGTCTGCCCTGTAGTAAGTGCTTACTCCACACGGTCTCAGGGCGTGGTAAAGGCCTGGCCACGGATTGGATGGGAAAGGCGGGAACCTGGTTTCTCTCTGCTGTTGACAGCAGGTGCTGGACTAGATGTCTGCTGGGCCACTTCTGCACCTCTTTCCTTTAGGCTGTGCAGAAAAGAGTGAGGAACAGTTTGCCTTTTCTTTTCTTCAGGATAGCAAAGCTGGAGGTCAGGAGCCAGCTGTCACTGTTTGTAAAAGATCCATGCTGGCCTGAGCGCCCTGGTCAGCATCCAGCCAGCTGCAGACACGGTGGCCCCCAGGGCAGAGCCCAGCTTCTCCGTTGACTCTGCTTCTCTGCTTGGCTGGCAGAAACAAGGCTGAGAATCTGAAGTTTGGTCCTGGGCTGTGTGCAGCCATGGGGAAGGAGTTGCCAGTGGTACCCGAGTGATTGCATGAGCTTGCACAGGGGATTACTACTGCACTGCAGTGCTGGCTGGTCCTTGGGGACACTGGTTGTGTGGCCCTGTTCTGTGTGTGGCATGCCTTCTCATGGTTTCATGCTGGGTCCAGGAAGGGCTCTCCCTCCCTGAGGGAAGAGGCCAGTTCGGGCCCGTATTCCCGAGAGCAGCTGCCCCAACAGCTCTACCTGCTTGACGCTTCCCATGTGGGTCTTTGACGGGGCCCTTGCAGCACTGAGGCCAGGCTGGGGCGGGGGTGGGCAGAACAGAGGAGACCCCTGTGGCTGCCTGCTTTCCAGCCGCTGGCTGGTGCTGGCTGCTGCACTACCCTTTCCGAGGGATTTTTCCACTTAATTCTTGCAACAGCCCCACGAGGGAGATAGAGTTACTGCCTTGGGGGCTCGGTATTTTGTGTGTCACTGCCAGAGTTGGGGTTCAGGCGGGGAGCTGGCTCGGGGCCCAGGTTTCTGACCGCAGTGCTGTCCCAGCTTGTGTTCTCAGCTAGCAGAGGTGAGAAGGTGAGTCAGGGTGTGTCAGTGCCCCCTAGGGAATGCGAAATGCACTTGGTTGTAGTTACTGTGAAAACGTCTTTAATTGAAAGACACCAGATTATTGGATTTCCTGTATCATTTTGATCTTGGAATCGTTTTAGACATCTCGTGCACTCAGCCCTGTGAAGCGGCTGTGAGTCACTGTGAGCAGCCTGCGGCCCAGGAGGGACAGAGGCTCTGGGGTTAGCCTGGTTCTGCCCTTGTACCTGGCTGTGCTTCGTGAAGGCTTGTAGCTTGTGAGCCTCAGTTTGCTCACTGGGAAATTGAGGGTTTGAGGTATTTTATAAGCATCAGCTGATGGTATGTAGGTGAGCACTTGGGACAGTGCTTTGCACATGGTAGGTTTTCAGTGAGTGGTGTCCAGCACTGTTCTCCTGGTTTATGGAAGGAGAAACAGAGGCACAGAAAGGGCAGATGTGTTCCCTGGATTACTCCAAGCCCCACAGAAATTCTCCATCACTGACATGAAACTGAGGCTTCTGCGTCTTGTATGTTATTCTGTTCCTTGTATGGGTCTCACCAGCTTCTGTAGTATCATGTGTGTGGGGTCTCACCAGCTTCTGTGTATCACATAAACAGAATCTCATCAGGTTCTAGAGTGTTCTAGCCTGCACAGGGTGCTGCTAGGTTCTTGAATGTAGTGTCATGTATATGGGGGGGGGTCTCACTAGCTTCTAGAACACACGATCGCATGCAGCATGGGGTCTTAGTTGTTTTAGAACATACTGTCATGTGTATGGTCTCACTAGGTTCTAAATGCATTATCACATGTATGGAATCTCATCACATTCTAGAATGTACTATCACGTGCATGGCGTTTCTCACCAGGTTCTAGAATGTACTGTTAGGTATACAGGGTCTCACTAGGGTCCAGAATGTAGTAGCTTGTGTATGAGGTCTCATTAGGTTCTAGAATACCCTTTCATGAATATGGGCTCTCACTAGCTTCTACAATATGTGCCATGTATACAGGGCTTGCTAACTTCTGTAACGTACTGTCATGTGTATGGGGTCTCCCCACGTTCTAGAATATGACATCACATGTATGGGGTCGCACTAGATTCTAGAACGTACTATGTGTATGGGGGGTAGTCTCACCAAGTTCTGAAATGCACAATCATGTGTATGGGGTTTCTCTAGGTTCTAGAATGCACTTCCTATCATATTTGGGTTCTTATAGCTTCTAGAATACACTCACTGTTGTGTATGGGGTCTCACAAGGTTCTGGAACGTACTCTCATGTACAGTCTCTCACTAGGTTCTAGAATGCACTTGCACATGTATGGAGTCTGTGTTCTACAGTGCACTCACTGATTTGAATGTGGTCTCAGGTTCTAGAATATTCTCACCCATGTACATGGTCTTTCTAGGTTCTGGAATGCATTCACTCTGATGAGTGTGGGGTCTCAGCAGGTTCTAGAATGGGCTGACCTGTGTGTTGGGTCTCGCTAGTCTGTAGAGCGTGCTCTCTCTCGTGTACGAGCTCTTAGGTTGTGGAGTGCACTCTCGTGAGTGTCTTCTTCCATTCAGCGCTCTAACAGAAGCTGTAGACGGCAGAGAGCGTGACGGAGCCTGTATCTCTCTGACCTGGGGCCTGCAAGCCTGAGTTCAGGGCAGAGCATGCATGTGGCAAGGGCTGCTTCTTTGGTCCTAGATGACATAAGAGGTGAGGGACGCTCTGGTGTTTCAGTGTAGAGACGGAGTTCCCGTGCGTTGGTGAGTGACCCAAGGCCCACTGCAGTGTCACCGTGGTGGAGATGAAGTTTGGAGGTTTGTGTTCCGTCTGCACAGTAGGCTTCAGGGACCTGTTATTTGGTCTGTATTCACAGCTCTGTTTACCAGGATCCAGGCTTCAGAGCATCTCTGAGAACACATACAGAGGATGACAAGTCTCTCTCTGTGCGGCACCGGGCAGGTGACCGTGAGCCGTGGTTGGGCCAGGCCCATGTACCAGGCGTGAGGGGGATCCATTTCTCTCCTTGCAGATTTTAGGGTTCTCCCTCTTTTTAAATGTCAACCGGCTTCCCTCATCCAGACCCCCAGGGCACGCCTGGTTGCTCCTGAACTCTTTCTGGACTTGGTTTTCCTGTGCACACTCACGGTCATGACAGCTGAGGCACAGGAGGGGCCTGGCGGCAGTCACAGCACAGACCGTGGTGGCAGTGATGGGAGTGGTGGGAGCGAGCTCTGTCCCGTGGGATCTCAGCAGCTCTGGCGTGTGATTACTCTGGCTGTGTGAGAACGTCCCCTTCTTACCTAGGAGAAGCACCTGACATCAGCAGGGCCAGACTGTGCCCTGGCGCTTTGGGGGATTACTGGGTAGACCCAGATCACTGTAGCACCCCGACAGCCACAGCAGCCAATGGGAGGGCAGCTATGCAGCATCAAGTCCACCGGGCAAGGGGCACCGTGCAGCTGGCCGAGAACTCACCGTGGAATGTTTCTAGAGCACAGCCAATCCACAGGTCTCTGACACCGAGGGAAGTGCAGTGAGGGTGAGGGGTGACCACATGTCTCTGACACTGTGGGAAGTGCATGAGGGTGAGGGGTGATCACAGGTCCCTGACACCCTGGGAAGTGCATGAGGGTGAGGGTGATCACAGGTCCCTGACACTGTGGGAAGTGCATGAGGGTGAGGGGTGATCACAGGTCCCTGACACCATGGGAAGTGTATGAGGGTGAGGGTGATCACAGGTCCCTGACACCATGGGAAGTGCATGAGGGTGAGGGTGATCACAGGTCCCTGACACCGTGGGAAGTGCATGAGGGTGAGGGTGATCACAGGTCCCTGACACCGTGGGAAGTGCATGAGGGTGAGGGTGATCACAGGTCCCTGACACCGTGGGAAGTGCATGAGGGTGAGGGTGATCACAGGTCCCTGACACCCTGGGAAGTGCATGAGGGTGAGGGGTGATCACAGGTCCCTGACACCGTGGGAAGTGCATGAGGGTGAGGGTGATCACAGGTCTCTGACACCGTGGGAAGTGCATGAGGGTGAGGGTGATCACAGGTCCCTGACACCGTGGGAAGTGCATGAGGGTGAGGGTGATCACAGGTCCCTGACACCGTGGGAAGTGCATGAGGGTGAGGGTGATCACAGGTCTCTGACACTGTGGGAAGTGCATGAGGGTGAGGGGTGATCACAGGTCCCTGACATTGTGGGAAGTGCATGAGGGTGAGGGGTGATCACAGGTCCCTGACACTGTGGGAAGCAGGGTGAGGGTAAGGGGTGATCACAGGTCCCTGACACCGTGGGAAGTGCATGAGGGTGAGGGTGATCACAGGTCTCTGACACCGTGGGAAGTGCATGAGGGTGAGGGTGATCACAGGTCCCTGACACTGTGGGAAGCAGGGTGAGGGTGAGGGGTGACCACAGGTCCCTGACACCATGGGAAGTGCATGAGGGTGAGGGTGATCACAGGTCTCTGACACTGTGGGAAGCGCATGAGGGTGAGGGGTGACCACAGGTCCCTGACACGGTGGGGAGCGGGGTGAGGGTGAGGGGTGATCACAGGTCCCTGACACTGTGGGAAGCAGGGTGAGGGTGAGGGGTGATCACAGGTCCCTGACACTGTGGGAAGCAGAGTGAGGGTGAGGGGTGACCACAGGTCCCTGACACCCTGGGAAGTGCATGAGGGTGAGGGTGATCACAGGTCCCTGACACCGTGGGAAGCGGGGTGAGGGTGAGGGGTGACCACAGGTCCCTGGCACCGTGGGGAACGGGGTGAGGGTGAGGGGTGATCACAGGTCCCTGACACTGTGGGAAGCAGGGTGAGGGTGAGGGGTGATCACAGGTCCCTGACACTGTGGGAAGCAGGGTGAGGGTGAGGGGTGACCACATGTCCCTGACACCCTGGGAAGTGCATGAGGGTGAGGGTGATCACAGGTCCCTGACACCCTGGGAAGTGCATGAGGGTGAGGGGTGATCACAGGTCCCTGGCACCGTGGGAAGTGCGTGAGGGTGAGGGGTGACCACAGGTCCCTGGCACCGTGGGAAGTGTGTGAGGGTGAGGGGTGACCACAGGTCACTGACACCGTGGGAAGCACGGTGAGGGTGAGGGGTGACCACAGGTCCCTGGCACCGTGGGAAGCGGGGTGAGGGTGAGGAGCCGCGTTTTCCCGACAGCCTTCCTTCCTCCATACGCTGCATCTGCTTCCACGCTGCCCGTGCTGTGCCCAGGTTCCTGCCTGTTTTGTTGTTTTCTGACCACACATCTGGGAGAAGCTGGCACCTTCATGTTTGCTGCAGTATGCGGCATCCTTTCCTTTTTTTTACCTCTTATATTTTGTTTGCTGTTCACTGGACCTTATTACTATTACTGTTTTATTTTTCCTTATTTTTGACCAGAAACTTAAGAACAAGTTCTGGTAATCATGAACCAGATTCACATTCTTCTAGTAGGTCCTACAGTTTATCTTTTTCACTTTGTTTCCTACCTGCACTTCTGTGCAGGCTTATACATGCACACATGTGTGGTCCATGTTCCATGCTGATTAACATGCACACATGTGTGGTCCACATTCCATGCTGATTAACACACACACGTTTGGTCTGCATTCCATGCTGATTAACACACACATGAGTGGTCCACATTCAATGCTGATTAACACATGTGTGGTTTGCATTCCATGCTGATTAACATGCACACACGTATGGTCCATGTTTCATGCTGATTAACATGCACACACGTGTGCTCCTCATTCCATGCTGATTAACATACATGTGTGGTCCACATTCCATGCTGATTAATACACATGTGGTTTTCATTCCATGCTGATTAAAGTGCACACACGTGTGGTCCACGTTCCATGCTGATTAATGTGCACATGCTTGTGGTTCACATTCCATTCTGGTTATCATGCACATGTGTGATCCATGTCCCATGCTGATTAACATGCACACATAACATAACATACATGTGCGATCCACATTCCATGCTGATTAACAGCACATACATGTGATCCACATGCTTATTAACATGCACACACGTGTGGTTCATCTTTCATGCTTATTAACATGCACACATGCGATCTATGTCCCATGCTGAGTAACAGGCACACACGTGTGATCCATATTCCATGCTGATTAGCATGAACACACTGTGATCCACATCCATGCTAATTAATGTGCACACGCTGGTGCTGGTGTCCCCTGTTTGTCTTTGACACCTGTGTGTCTGCAGTCCGCAGTCAGATGCGCTGAGTTCCTTGGAGGGGCGGCGGGAGACACGAGCCTGAGAGCCGCCCCGCTGACTTCTCTCCTTCCCAAGTCCTAACTGAGAGAGCAGCGCTCACCTCGAAGAGCCGAGATTACACGAAGTGGCCTGTGGGCCAGTCCCTGCCTGGCTGCTGCTTCCTGGTCAGTAGGGGCAGTCCCAGGCATCCTGTTCTTGCTCAGGCCAGGCTGCTGTGGGGCAGGGAGCTCACTGAGGTCCAGGGGTGTTCCCAGGAGCGGGTGGCTGGGGAATTGAGGGGAGCGAGGAGAAGGAATACGAAGCCAGGAAGATGAGAGGTGTGCAGTGCCTGGAGCAGAAAGGCCTAGGCTGCTGTTCCTGTTGTAACTTGTCCTGCCCACTTCAGAATCTCACCTGAACATGTGGCATTCGCATTCTGCACCTGTGTCCACCTATCTGGCACCTGTCGTAAATGTTTGCTGTACAGCAGCACACGTGCGTACAGACAGCAGGACAGTGCGCGTCTGTGCAGACAGCAGGAAGGGTCCTCTCTCTGGAGAAGCTGGGCTTCGGCTCTGCAGACCCCTCCGGGATTCCCTGAGCTCTGAGTGGCCCCGAGGGAATCTCCTCTCCTCTGCCTGTGTTGTTGCTATCCCCAGTCCTTGGCCCTGACCCATCTGGGCGTTTCTAGGCTGGGAAAAGAAAACCCTGAGAATGTCCCAGGAATGAACTCCCTGGCAGGCAGGGCCTGGCCAGAGTGGATGCCTGCGATCAGTTTGTGGGGCAGGGACGGCACATCAGCCCTCGTCTGCAGGGCAAGTGGAGGCTGCGTTCTCTGTTCCTACGAAGGGAGCAGAGCAAAGCCTGTGGTGACTTCTGAAAGTCACGCACCCCCAAGTTTAATTGAACGTTGGAAACGTTAGAAAGTTCAGAGATTGGAAAAAGGCTGACACCTGGTTTTTGGCTAAGCACTAGGAAGTGTTTCAGAACAGGCCTGTTCTTGAATGTGGTTTCTGATTGTGTCTCTCTGCCTCCCTGACTTCCTCCTTGAGCAGGAACTTCTCTCCCACAGGGTGACCCCTCTCCGATGCCAATGCACTGTGTCGCTTGGTGTCATGGTGGAGCGTGGTTGTCAGGAGAAGAACTGAGGTGTATCAGATGCCAGGTCTGCCCCGGGCCAGCCCATGCCTGCTGAGGGTCCAGGCCGGCCTTGGCCAGGGCACACCCCTGTTGCCACGCTTGCTCCCTGGGGCCCTGGCTGCCTGCTGTGGTGTCCCTGGGACAGAGGCCGTGGCTCTTACCTGACGGGCCAGTGACCCACATTTCCAGACTCTTCTAGTAAGTGCTCTCTAGGAAAGCTCAGCATGGGCTTGGTCTGACTTTAGTCTTTCCTGCGCTTTCCTGCTCTCCTGCGTCCATCTTCCTCGCCCTCCCCTACAGCTGCTGGGGCCGTGCTTTGTCCCTGCTCTCTCCCACCAGCCCCCTACCCTGCCCTGGGGCCCCTGGGGACCTGCAGGGGAGCCTGGTGTGACACTGCCAGCTGGCCCTGTGGTCAGGTGAATAATTCCTCTCCTTGTTGCTCTGCAGATCAGGGCCTCTGCCGCTGGGGAGACACTGCCTGCTCTTAGCCCAGACGTGTGTTTGCTGTGATCCTCCTCATCCGGCAAGGCAGGCGCCGGGGTCTCCCTGGTCCCCCACCAACCTGCCAGGATGTTCTGCCTTCTGGGAAGCAGCTCAGGACTGGGCCTCAGCCCTGGGTCCTCCCTGGGCAGGGCCACCTGCCCAGAGCTGTCCTTGTGGTTCCTCGCTGAGGATGAGGGTGGGGAGGGGCAGGCCCTGGTCTCCCTGCCCTGTTCTCTGGGCTGTCCCAGGGTCTTTCAAGGAGTTCATGGAAAATGGAGTTAAAGTATCAGTTCATTTTCATGCAAACATTTTTTGAAATCCATGCATAGTTTTCCCCAAATACACACTTTTCACAACCTTTCTGAAGACCCCAAAGATGCCTAAATTGTGCTCTGCGAGAGGGCCTGAGGTTGGGGCTTCCTCCTCGGAGCTGAAGGAGGGGAAGTGCATGGCTGGGGATCAGGCTGTGTTCAAGCCTCGGGCCCAGGGCTGTGTTTAGGGACCTGGCTCATGTCCAGTGACTGCTGCCTCTGAGGGTGGATATGGGGCCTCGGAGGGGGCCTTTCGGCCGGGACTTGTGGGCTGGGGGTCTTTCTTCCCACCTCAGAGGCAGCCCAGTGACTGCTCAGCATGGAGGGGATGTTCCCACTTGCTGTGCTGTGGTTTTGTTTAAAAAGAACATTGCTGGGCTGGCACTGTGACACAGAAGGTTAAGCCACTGCCTGTGACACCGGCATCCCATCTGGGTGCTGGTTGGAAACCCTGCTACTCCACTTCCAACCCAGCTGCCTGCTAATGTGCCTGGGAAACCAGCAGAAGATGGCCCAAGTGCTTGGGCCCCTGCACCCATGTGGGAGACCCAGAAGAAGCTCCTGGCACAGCTCCAGCCATTGCAGCCATTTGGGAGGGTGAACCAGCCGATGGAAGATCTCTCTCTCTCACTCTGTCTCTTCCTCCCTCTCTCTGTCTTTCAAATAAATAAAAATGAATCTTAAAAAGAAGCATTGTTACAAGACCAGTCTGCAGGACGCAGGGTCATTTTCTGCACACTCCATCCCTTCTTGGACAGTCAGGAAATCCAGTTCCCCTCTTCCTAGACAGCAAGGGCTCTGGTCTCGGGTGTGGATGAATGATTAGAAGTTTTGTGAATGATTCACGGTCCATCTGCTGGGGCAGAAAGTGGTGTGTGTGTGCCTGTGTGTGCATGTGTGCACCTGTGTGTATGTGTGATGGGGCAGGAGGACATGGTGTATGTATGTGTGTGCTGGGCAGGATGTGTGTGTGTGACAATGTGTGTGTGTGAGAGAGAGGTGTAGGGTGTGGTATATGTATGTATGTGTGATGGGGCAGGAGGACATGGTGTATGTGTGTGTGTGCTGGGCAGGATGTGTGTGTGTGACAATGTGTGTGTGTGTGAGAGAGAGGTGTAGGGTGTGGTATATGTATGTATGTGTATGTGATGGGCAGGAGGACATGGTATATGTGTGTGTGTGCTGGGCAGGATGTGTGTGTGTGACAATGTGTGTGTGTGTGAGAGAGAGGTGTAGGGTGTGGTATATGTATGTATGTGTATGTGATGGGCAGGAGGACATGGTATATGTGTGTGTGTGCTGGGCAGGATGTGTGTGTACCTGTGTGTGTACAGGGCAGGGTGTGTGTGTGTGACAAGCAGGACGTGTGTGTGTGTGTGTGAGAGAGAGAGAGGGAGGTGTAGGATGTGGTATATGTATGTGTGTGTGATGGGCAGGACATGGTATGTGTGTGCATGTGACAGGGGTAGGACATTGTGCACCTGTGTGTGCATGTGTGATTGAAGAATGTGTGTGCATGTCTGTGTGCCTGTGTGACAGGCAGGACTGGTGTGTGACAGGGCAGGACATGGTGTGTGAGTGTGTTTGCATGTGTGACGGGCAGGATGTGGTATGCATGCCCGTGTGTGTGACGGGCAGGCACGGTGTGTGCACCTGTGTTGATGGGTTGAGGCAGGACCACAGTGCCCTTACTGCTCGTGACAGTGAGTTACTGATCATTACAGTGCCCTACTGGTCGTGTGGGGTTTGTTCAGCAGGTCTGAGAATGCTCTCTGTGGGAGTATAATTTGAGGGTTACACTTGTTGCATTTAGGTCCATGGCCTGAATGGAATTTACCTGTGTGCCTTGTATGAGGCACAGCTACATTTAGTGGACAGGGCAGCACCTCTTCTGCCCACCTACCCATCACCGATTTCTGTTGGTGTACGTATATTTAGGGGCAGGCTCTGTCCCACTGGCCATCCCTGACCACTGCATTCCTGAAACGTCACCTGCTCTGTCCTCTCTGTCTGTATTTAAAATTGGCGAATCTCGGACATTGCAGTATTGCATGAATTTAGAATTAAGTTGTCAAAACCTCGATTTTTTGTCTGGAAATTCCATGGTTTTACTGATCTGAGGAGAATTAATGTTTTCACAGTATTGCATCTTACTTTGTTTATTTGGGTGCATTTTAGGTCCCCTGACAGTCCTGGAGGTTTCCCTGGTTAGGACATGTGTGTTTTGCAGTTTGTTGTCCCCAGTAAGAACGGTTTAGTCTGCATTGCTACTGGAATGTTTCTGGCTAACAGGAGTGGCTGTTTTCATTTGTTGGTGGTGTATCCAGCCATCATGTAAAAAGGTCCTTTCAGTAATTACGATCGTTTGTTTGTAGATTCTCTTGGATTGTGCAGAAATGACATCAGCTACAAGGAACTGCCACTGAGTGTGTTCCCTTCTATGTTGCCTACTGTGTGTTCATTTTTCTTAACCTGACCATCGAGGCAGAGCTCCCAGGGGATGCTGGACAGTGACCTAAGAACAGGCTGTCTTTCCTTGTTCCTGTCTAAAAGCTTTACCACTAAGATAGATGTTCCTTGTAAAAAGAGTCAAAGTTAAATCAATTTAGTAATAGCTCAGTGTTTCCATTCTCTTCGTTCTGAAGATTAAACATTGAAATTATAAACGCTATTGAAAATTCAGCTGAAGAGTTTGATGTTCACAGATGCGTATTTCCAGTTCTGGCAGAACATGTTGTGGGCCGGAACCCTAAGGACTGTTATGACAGGCTAAACTGGGGTATTCGACCAGTCGAGATAGAAACTGTAAGTAGGCAGGCAGAACCAGGGACAAAGAGGACTCACAAAGTCCATAAACATCAAGAAGGGGAGGAAGAAACAATTACAATGCAAGGCAAATAGGACAAACGGAATTAGAAGTCAGTCCTAACTTCATAGCAGTCAGTACAAATGACAGAGCCCCTGATTTTACTGACGTGTTTAATCCCATGTTTAAACCGCCCAGCTAAACAAAATGACAGCAGAAAACTGGGACTACAGGGTCATCAGGCAACGGCTAGCCGAGGGACGTGCAAATGACCTTTCTCGGGGAAGACGGAGGAGGAGGCAGTGAGGGGGACAGTTGTCATGATTTCATCCTGGTGGGAATGTGGCCGTCCGAGAAGACCGACGAGTTGCCCGCATCAGAGTGCGTCTGTTACGAGTGTAGGGACACTCCTTGCACTGGTCAGCTTTTTCCAGCCCCATGACAGACACCATTTTTAGGAAGGAAAAAGTTTAAGTGTATTTCAGCTTGTGGTTTTGTGGTTCACAGCCGAGATGGCAAGGCTCCATTACCTGGCATCTGATGAGGGTGGTGGAGAGGACTCCTGGTGAGCCAGGAAGCAGAGACCCCAGCCCTCCCCAGAGAACTGCCTTCCGAGGACGGGCCCTTTAAACCCTGCCCCCAACCTGGAGGCTTGGGGAATCGCACAGACCATGATCTACAACATAACACAACTGTGTCAAGGGATTTCCAATTGATCTTGAACGAAATGTGAGCAGAATTTCGAAGTCTTTATTAAGAAGTTGAGTAACATTTTAGACACATGAGTTGATTTACAAAGTAGGTCCTCAAAAACTGGAACATTTATAAAGTCTGAGTTAGAGAGGGCAGCCGAGAGAACACACAGGCACCGTCTGCGTTAACGCGTGTTTCTGTCCATGGCAGCCTCTTCCTAGAGAAAGCACAGGTGTGTGACATGCATGGACACTTACATGTTTTCTGTAGAAAATGACACATATACATATGGTGATACACGCACTTACATGTAGTCTATAGAAAATGACATGTATACTTATGGCGATACACACATACGTATATAGAAAATGACACGTATACATATGGCAATACACACACTCACATATAGTATATAGAAAATGAGCCGGCGCCGCGGCTCACTAGGCTAATCCTCTGCCTTGCAGCGCCGGCACACCGGGTTCTAGTCCCAGTTGGGGCGCAGGATTCTGTCCCGGTTGCCCCTCTTCCAGGCCAGCTCTCTGCTGTGGCCAGGGAGTGTAGTGGAGGATGGCCCAAGTACTTGGGCCCTGCACCCCATGGGAGACCAGGATAAGTACCTGGCTCCTGCCATTGGATCAGTGCAGTGCACTGGCCGCAGCGCACCGGCCGCGGTGGCCACTGGAGGGTGACCCAACAGCAAAGGAAGACCTTTCTTTCTGTCTCTCTCTCTCACTGTCCACTCTGCCTGTCAAAAAATAAAGAAAATGACATGTATACATATGGGAGTACATGCACTTACATGTAGTCTGTAGAAAATGACATGTGTGCATATGGCGGCACACGCATTTACATGTAGTCTATAGAAAATGACATGTATACATATGGTGATACACTTACATATAGTATATAGAAAATGACACGTATACATATGGGAGTACATGCATTTACATGTAGTCTGTAGAAAATGACACGTATGCATATGGCGGTACACACACATGTAGTCTATAGAAAATGAAATGTATGCATAAGGTGATACACTTCCATATAGTATATAGAAAATGACACGTATATATATGGCGGTACATGCACTTACATGTAGTCTGTAGAAAATGACATGTATGCAAATGGTGGTACACACACATGTAGTCTATAAAAATGAAATGTATACATATGGTGATACACTTACATATAGTGTATAGAAAATGACGTATATATATATGGCGATACACACACTTACATGTAGTCTATAGAAAATGACACATATACATATGGTGATTCACACATGATTACTTTTACATTTTGAACAGTATCTTATCCTTTGAGGCTGATGACACATCTAATACCGACATGGTTTTTGTAAAATGCCATCTCTTTGTTTCAGAGCCCGAGAGATTGAGAGAGCCCGAGTCCGAGACCTCTCCTGAGTCACCCCTGGATGCCGAGGGGCTGGGAGATCAGTCCAGGTCTCCCACATGGGTGGCTGGCGGTGACAAAGCTCCTGAGCCATCCCCCATTGCCTCCCAGGGTCTGCATTAGCAGGAAGCCAGGGTCAGGCACTGGAGCCGGGAATCTGCTAGGCCAACTGCCTGCTCCTAACGTGATGATTTCTTTCTGGATATTTTTGTTTCCTCTCTCCGGAGACATTGGTGTTTCCTCTTCGGTTGGCATTCACGGTCTCACTGCCGTGCACCCCATATGATGGCTTCTGTCTGCTCCTTGTTCGTGGCATTTGGCAGTGGGAAGCGAGGCCTTTGGTACTTTAGAATCACTCCCCCCTCCCTTCAAAGTTTTCTCTCCTTTTAGAAAACATGGCCTTCTCCCCATTTGGTTTGCTCGTTATTTCTGGCACTTGGTTCCACTGATGCTGGAGCTGTCCTCCAACTCCTCTCTCTTTTAGTCTTTGCATGGTTCTGTTGCTGTGTTGGTTTCTGGGAGTGCTGCAGAGTTCCACCCTCCAGGGCTCTAATTCAGCTGTCTGTTTTGACGTTCACACTATTTAATCATTCTAAAGTTTTCCATTATTGAAATTTTCATTTGCACTACCTGTGGGTAATTTTAAAAATGCTTGCAACATTCTCACACTTTCCTCTGAGCTTTTAATTATATGTCTTCATTCTCGTGCAGTGTGAGTTCTGGGTAGAGTTTGCTTTTTCTCTCCGTGGTATTGAATTTTCTCAAAGCCTCTGGACATGCGTGGTTGTAGCTCAGTGTGTCTGTACTGTTCTTGTGCCATGTGCCTGAGGGGGGGAGGGAGGCTGGGCAGCTGAGAGTGGGGTCCACAGGGGGCTGTGAAATGGAGGACTGGGTGTGCTGTGGTCTTCATGTTAGTTTTTGAACGACTGAACCATTTCATAGTAGGCCTTTGGTAACCCCTGGGACTTGAGAGGGTCGGGGCTGGGCCAGCGTGGTGGCGCAGCCAGTTAAGCCATGTCCTACATCAGAGCACTGGTTTGAGCTCTGCTTCTGATGCAGCTCCTGCTGATGCCTGGGAAGGCAGTGGAGGATGGTCCACGAGCTGGGGCCCTGCACCTGCATGGGAGATTTGAGTGGAGTTCTGGGCTCCTGAATTAAGCCTGGATCAGCCCTGGCCATTGCAACTTTTTGAAGAGTGAACCAGGGAATAGATCTCTCTCACTCCCACTCTCTGTGTCTCCACATCTCTCTGAAATCTTAAAAACACACTGGGGAGTGTGTTTGAGTGCCCAGTGGCTGGCTGCTGGCTGTTTGCTCCACTTGGAAGCCCCTGAGGCCCTGCTACTCCTCCCCAGCCACCACGGCTTCCAACTGGCTATGACCGGACATCACCAAGGGCTCAGGCAGCCGAGCCTGCTTCTCTCCAGGGCCCTGGGAGGAGGCCTGCCTGGGAGTGAGTACCAGCTTCCCCAGCCAGGCTCTCACTTTCCCCCGGGCTCCTTCGGCCTCCTTGTGGTCCAAGGTGAGAGGTGTCCTCTCCAAGGCTGACCGGGTAGTGTTGTCCACAGCAGTGGAGACGCAGTGGAGGTGTGTAGCAATGTTGTTGCTTCCTGTTCCCCACCTTGGCTGCATAGTCAGCCTCTGCTCGTCCTTAGCACCAAGGCCTGTCCTTGTATCAGAAGCCATCCTGGTCTTGGCAGCTGATTGCTCTGTGCGTGGAGGCCAGAACTGTCCTGAATGTGTTTGCAGGCCCCAGGCCTGGAGCTGAGCCCACTGTGTGCCTCACTCACTGAGGGTGTGGAAGGTTCCAGACACGGAACCTGGAGTGTGCCCCACTCACTGAGGGTGTGGAAGGTTCCAGACATAGAGCCTAGAGTGTGCCCCACTCACTGAGGGTGTGGAAGGTTCCAGACACGAGCCTAGAGTGTGCCCCACTCACTCAGGCTGTGGAACGTTCTAGACACAGAGCCCACCGTGTGCTTCACCTCATTAAGGGTGGGGCCAGTTCCAGCTGGGGCTGGTGTTATGATGAGACCTGCCTGCCTATGTGGCTGGCTTTACTTTAATTTTTTTAAGAGATTTATTCATTTGTTTTGAAGTCCAAGTTGCAGAGGGAGAGAGAGAAAGAGATGTTCCATCTGTTGGTTCACTCCCCAGATGGCCACAATGGCCAGGGCTGGTCCAGACTGAAATCGGGAGCTTCATCCAGGTCTCTCACCTGGCTTGCGGGGGCCCAGGCACTTGGGCCCTCTGCTGCTGCTTTTCCTGGCCATTAGCAGGAAGCTGCATTAGAAGTAGAGCAGCCGGGGTAGGATCCAATGCCCACATTGGATGCTGGCGTTGCAGGTGGCCACAAAGCTGGCTCCTTTGCTCTAATTATTGCTCTCAGGGTTTGCAGAGCCTCCCACTTGGGCCTGGGAGCTCTCCGTCTGTTCTTGCAGACTTGCTGGTAGTAGGGCCATTGCTGTCACTCCTGCCATGTGGGTAACAGTGGTGATCCCTCCCCTCTTGCACCCTGGTCTCTGGGGACGGCAAGAAGCCTGGCTTTGTAGAGCCCGTGGGTTTCTTGGGCCATGCACTGCCTAGCATGCAGTGTGCACAGTGCCTGGCTGTGGAATGGGTCTTGTGGGTGATGACACGGTCAGCAACATGTTGCCCACGTGTGGTCTCTGCAGTGTGGCCACACCTGAGCCAGGGCCCGGGAGGAGGGCTCAGGATGGCTCCCAGCCGGCAAAGGAGGCTGTATGTTGCGGCTGTCTCTAACGTGTCTCAAAGCTGAGCACACAGTGAATTACTGTGGTCTGGGAGGCAGCGTCTGTCTGCCTAACTTCTCCTCAATCAGCCCAGATAATGAAGAGCTGGCATTTCATTGTTTACTTGGTGGCACAGAGAATAAAACAGGTCCCAGGCAGTGACCCTGGGGCGCGAGCGAGGACTAGCCAGACAGCGGACGTCTCTTAGCAGCTGGAGAGCTGGAGGGGCCGCTTCCCTTTGATAAGGAGGGCAGCTGGCAGTCCCACATGTGTGGGTGAGCAGAAGGCGCTCTGGCGCTGGCGAGGTTCCCCTCGGCCACAGCTGCTGCAGGCCCCTGTGAGAGATGTCAGGTGTGAGCAGAGGGACCCCGAGGGGCTTGCAGCAATGAGGAGAGAAGCCCAGACCACTCCACAGACATCCCCGGCTTCTCTGCCTCTTACCCTTACGGTGATGGTGTCCCTCTTTAGAACTTTCTGGAAAGCCGGGGAGTGACTGGATCCAAAGGGGACGTCATGGGGGCAGTTGCCTTGGTCCTCACCCTGCCTGAGAGGTGTCAGCAGGCATCTGAGGGTCAGTCAGCTGTGTGTGGGGCTCAGAGGAAAGCCAGGTGCACCTTGGTGGAGGCTAGGGGCCAGGGTGAGCTGCGGAGCTCAGCCAAGGCCAGTGGGGGCTTTGAAGGGGCAGCCACGTGGACGGCAGGAACATGAGTGCCTGTGTGCCCCAAAAACATCTGCATTTTAGTGCAAAGGCCCTGGGGTTGCTAAAGGGTTCAAAGCAGAGTGGTGGTGGAATCCTCAGAGACAAATTGGGGATGTGTGCCATGTGTGGCGTGTGTGTGTATGTGTCCACATGTGTGTGCATGTAAGTGTGGAGTATGATTAGGGAGGAAGTAGTGAGGCTAGAAGTGGGAGGACCAGCTGGGAGGCTGTCTTTAATTTTTAAAGATTTTAACTTACTTTCACTCGAAAGGTGGAGAAAGAGAAAGGGAGATTCCACCCTGGTTCACCCCCGGAATGCCCACAACAGCCAGTCCAAGCCAGGAGCCAGGGTCTCTGGGTCTCCCACGTGCATGGTATGCATTAGCAGGAAGCAGAGCTGGGACTCGAACCCAGGCCCTTCAACATGGGATGCAGGCGTTCCATGTGATGACTTAGTGCCTGTGCCAAGCACGGTCTTTTTCCATGTTTCGTTGTCTGGAAAGAGAGGAGGGTGGGGCCTGGGCTTCAGCAGTGGACCAGAGGGGTGTTTAGGGCTCTTTAAACTCGGAGGAGAGGGGTAGCCCTGGGGTCAGGAGAGCAACCTTCTGTGGCAGGAAGCAGAGGTGGGGCGGGGGGGTACACTTTAGTGTCCCTGGGCGTCTGTGTGGACACATGGGACCCACTGCTGTGAGGCCTGGTGGGGCTGGACTGCCCTGCACCAAGGCAGGGAAAGGAGGCCCAGGGCAGATGAGTGGGAAAACGGGCAGGGGGACGCAGGGAGAGGTGGTAGGTGGAGGCCATTGGCAGGGGAAGGCTGGAGTAGGTGTTTCTCAGAGGGAGTCCCTGCTGGGCCTGGGAGAAACCCTGGACTTCATTCCCTGCAGGGCCATTGTCGTAGCAGGCGGGAGAGTGTCTGAGGGTCCACGCGCAGGCCCTTCTGGTCCTGGGCGTCTGCGTTGGCAGGGATGGCAGTCTGCGCTGGGAGGGTGGGGCTGTGTGTGTGTGAGGCACTCAGTATCAGCAGGACTCTGAGCTCCTTGGAAGGCGAGCTCTGCACGTAAATAGAAAGTATTATTATTACTACACCCTCGTGCTGTATCCCAGCCAGACCCGGAGCCCTCACTGCTGTATGCACTTCTCAGGCTCTGGAGGGCTGGGGGAGAGTGGGACATTTAGGTTGCTAAGTGACTATGCTTCTAAAAATAGCGAGAGCCCCACGGCTCCTGCTCCTGTCTGTGTTGGAGTAGGAGGCGTGAGGACAGTCATGGGGCAGGCCTGGCTCCAGGTGGCCATGGGATGCCTGCTGGGGGTGGGGGGCGGGGTGCACCTCCTACCCAGTCCTCTCAGCTGCGGCCCTGCAGCGTCTGCTACTCTCGGAAATTGCAGGAAAAATGCACCCCCTACTCGGATGGCAGAGCCTCGCCCAGGCTGCCAGCCGTGGCGTTGCTATGGTGACGGTGGGTGGGTGGGGAGGTGGTGATGCAGCTTTGGCCTGTGGGGCTGAGGTCCCCAAGCAGCTGCTGGGAGCCAGGCTCCTGATGCCTGGCTGTGCTTTCAGGTGCCAAAGGCCACTTGCTGCAGACGTGTGGCCAGCACAGCACACGGAGTCCTTTGGCCCAGCTTGGGAAGGCGTCCGTGGCACTGGGGCCTGCGGCAGCATTGGCAGGGGGAGTCGTGGGCTCTGAGGACTGGAAAGGGCTTTAGGGCTGTCTCGCTTGCCAGTGGCTCCTGCGGCATCTCTGCAGCTGTCAGGAGGTCCTTGGCACGGACTCCTCCTGGCGTGGGAGCTCACTGTTTTCGGGTGGGTCCTACATGTCCCCCACCCCTCCTTTTTTGGGGAAGTCTGGCCTCCTTAGCTCTGCTGGCTCAAGTTAGGTCAAGCAGAAATGCAACTTGGGCGTCCCCACAGTGGCAACCCTCCCTGCATCCCCACAGGCCTGGTGTTTCTCCTGGGGTGAGACAGCAAGTCCTGGGTGTGGCCCTGAGTGTGGCATCCATGCCAGCCTTGTGCAGGTGCCCACTTAGGGTACTTGTGCCCACTTGTCCCCGTGGACCCCGTCCATGTGTTGCTGGTCCTCTTGCTTCCTCCTAGCTTATAAACTGTGCCAGGTGTGTGCCACAGTCTTATGGGACTGACACGGGCTTGCAGCTCTCATTCTAGAATGATCTCTCTGGAAGTTAAGGCATTTGCTCAGCTCCCTGGGCCCTGTCTTCACCCTGGTTTCTCACAGTCTCTGGCTAGGAGGCCACAGCCTTGACCTGAGCTCTGTGCACAGGCTCCTCTGGCAGGCGGGCAGCAGGTCCTAGCTGAGCACGTGGAACGGTGCTGCAGAGCTGCGGGCATGGTGGAGCCCTGCTGTCATCTCCGATGACGAGCTGCCCTGCCTGTGCCTCTCACTTTGCTTGTGACGCTTGCCTTGCCCCCTTGGTTGGCTTTGTGTTTGTGAGACACCCAGGGTGGGGGGCTGACTGAGGGCGGGTGAGTGCTTGGGCTCTCCTGCTGGGCTGTCCTGCCCGGGCAGGTCCTTGGTTTCACCTCCCCTGTTTGCTTTGCCCATTGGCGCCACTGTGGTCTCTCCTGGTCATGCTGTGGAGGGAGGGCCGTGTGCAGACAACACCCAGCTCTCTCTAGAGACAGCAAGGCACAGAGCAGTGGGCAGCGGAGCCACAGATGTGTCCACGAGAACACACGGATGAGAGCAGAACGCCTGCCCCTCGCAGACCCAATCCTAGCTCTTCACAGCCGAGAGAGGCGCCTGGGGCTGGGGCAGGACTGCGGCGAGGGCGAGGTGCAGGGTGGCGAAGCATCACTCTGCTGTGTGCATGCACTGTGAGCATGTGGTATGCAGGGAGGGACCCGTGACCAGCAACAGGAGGGCCCGGTCCCAGGCCTGCAGGCAGCCCTGGTGCTCGAGAAAGACGTTCAGCCGAGTTCTTCCAGCCTGGGCTGCCCCCAGCTGCTGTCTGCACAAGGACAGAGACCCTGGATCCACCTGGGGACATGGCCACAGTGAGGCTGGTGCTAGTGCAACCCCAGGCATCTTCGCACTGCATCGAGGCCCTGAGGCAGGACTGCACTGAGACCACCAGCCCTGGACGGCTTCTCTGCAGGGCCACCCTGACACACATGCTGGGCTCCTGTCCCCACAGTGGCCCTGTGCTGTGAGGGTGTCCATGAGAGCTCTCCAATCCAATCCTAGCTCTTTACAGCTGAGAGAGGTGCCTGGGGCTGGGGCAAGAGGCAGAGTAGCCGCCAGTCTCCCCTGGACTCTCCCTGGGAGTGCTTCCCTTCCTGAAATTCCCAGTGGGGCTTCGCCCTGCATGGAGAAGCTGCTTCCCACATGGTATTCGTGGGAAGGCTGCCTGTTTTTGGGCCACATCTTGGGCAGGGGGATGTCAGGGGGTCACAGCTGTGGCCACAGGGAGGTGGTGGGGCTCGGGCTCCATGTTACCAGACCAGTGACCACATGGCTGCTTCTGGCACCACAAGCAGGTATGGAATGTGTGCTGGGAGGGGAACGGGCTGGTTTGCTGGTTCACAGCCTTCCTCAGAGTTCACACAGAATCTTGGTACCTCCCCCTGCTCTTCAGTGTGTTGGGGAAGGTGAAATCAGGGGTGTGGAACAGCACGGGGCCTCAGAATGGCGAGGGGGCTGGGCGCTGGCTTTCCTGCCAGTGCCGACCACGGTTCTTGTTCTGAGTCTCTGGTGGGTTCACTGGGGAGGGAGAGGCAGATGTGCTGGGGTCAGAAGACAGGGTTGTGGAGACCCCCTGCCACCGCCACCCTTCCTGCCACCTCCGTTCTTTCTGACCACTTTGGCATCTGAGTCCCTTTGATGGCCACATGGAGCAGGTGCACCCTATGGGAATGCAGAATGCTCTGGGGGAGAGGGCTTGGTGTGGTGAGACCGAGGAAGGGGCTGCTGGATGTGAGCACTGCCCTGGAGGGCCCGGGGCAAGGCCAGGGCCAGATGTCCCCTGGTGACAGAAGGCTCTGGAGAGCCCTGGGCATGCGAGAAGGGACAGGCAGGTGAGCCCTGAAGGGGGAATGACTCCAGGAGTGGCTGGCACCATCCTGAGCTTTTGAGCCAGTGTGGAAGCCAAGCTTGGTGCAGTGGCCTCGAGTTGTCCAGGTCCAGGGATGGGCAGCCCATCAGTGTGAGGGTCCAGACCAGACTGGGATGCGCTCAGCCCAGGAGCACTGCACACCGCTGTGGAGGACTGTCCCCTCCTCCCTGCCATGCCTGCTGTTTCCCACTGTGTGCCAAGCACCTTGCTCCATTCTACACAGGACTGACACAGGCTTTGCCCTCAGAGAGCTTGATGAGAAAACTGTTAGAGGCGAGAGAACTGAGGACAGGGCCAGGAAGGCTTCCTGGAGGCGGTGCTCCTGGAGCAGATGGCGGGAGAGTAGGTCTCACTGCCGAGCAAGGTGCATGCAGAGGCCCTGCAGCGAGAGGCTGGCCCCTGCGGGAGACTGGAGTTAGTCCAGGTGACGGGGGGCCCAAGTCATGGTGTGACCCTGAAGTCAGCGTGGAGGCTGTGGGGGGCACCACAGGGAGCTTGATGTTCCAGAGGTGCCTCTGGGAGTGACCTGGAGATGGGGGCAGGGAGGATCCTGGATCCTGATGGAGAGGTCGGGACGCTGGCAGTGGGGATGCAATGGCCGGCGACTGGTGAGCTGAGGCACAGGTGGTGTTGAGACCCGAGGAAGAGGATGGCGTGGAGGTGTGGGCCAGAGCTCCAGGGCAGTGGGCCTGGGGACAGAACACATCGATGTCTGCAGGAAGGAGCCGGAGGGTGTGAAGCAGGTGCGCCTGACTCAACACCCTGCCGTGTGGCTGGGACTGGGTGCAGAAGAAACGCACCCAGGGCACCGAGACACAGGGACAGGGTGTGCTCTGGGGACGGAGTCTGCGGGGGTTGTTGCATCCAGTGGGTTGGAGGCATGGTTTCTGTGAGGCTGTCTGAGTGTGAAGGCACTGGGGGAGGAGAAAGGAAAGCCCAGAGGAAGGGGTGTGTCTGAGGGCAGCAGACACCTGGCAGGGCGGGTGTGGCAGAGGAACGGCAGCCTGTACTTTGGGTCTGGACCACGGTGCACTAGGACGACCCGGTACTGAGATGCACCTCGGGTACAGGGTGGGGGGCAGCAAGGTGAGAGGGGATGCAGCGTGGAGCCCTGCAGGCCTGGGTACCACATGAAGGAGTCTTTGCAACCAGGGGAGGGCAGGTGCACCTGCTTCCCTCAGGAGACCTTGGTCCACGTGGGGGTGGCAGGTTTTGAGGTCTCAGGTGAGGACGTGGGTGTCGTTGACACCCTTTTTCTGTATGTGCTGAATGTTAGTCCGTCTGGGATCCAGCCATAGTTCTTGCCATCCGTAAGCCACCACACCTGTTAGAGTGTTTCTCTTGCTTGTAGAAGGGATGTGTTCTCACTGAGCAGATCTCAAAGGCACAGGGGAGCCCCTGCTTACCTGCTGGATGCCAGTGGATGGGGACCCCAATGGCCCTGCTCCCCACAGGGCAGGCTTGTCCCTGCGCACCTGGGGTGCAGGTGGGTTTGTGCATTAGGCACCGTGCGAGGCTGACAGCAACCGATGGGGAACCAGAACCCATGCAGCCCAGCTGACTGCACTGAGAGCTGCTGCCCTGCCCCAGCCCCACCGGCTGTGATGACGTGGGGCATCTCGCCCTGAGACCAGGGAGTGGCTGCGTGACCACCTATGGAGGGCTGCCTGAACACAGGGACTAAGATGGCTGCGCAGCGAGCAGTGGGCCTGTGTCCAAAGCGTGGAGACCCTCGACAAGGGATGGCGCACTTCCTGGTCAGGATGGGTAGGCTGGAGCAAGACTGTGCCTTGCACAGGATGGCGTGAGGCCTCCAGCCACATGCTGCTTCATTTTGGAATTTTCCATTCCGTGTTTTCAGGCCTGGGTGACTGAACGGTGGGCGGAGCTGCAGAGATGGGGCCTAGAGACGGTCATCTCCACCTTTTTGTGTCTCCCTTTGTTCCTCTGATCTGTTCCCACCTTGCTCTGCGGAAGTCCTGTTTGCTGTTTCCCGTTGAGACTGTGATGTCTTTTCCAGGTTGCTCACAGCTCTCTGGGAGCTGCCTTTCTGAAATGCACCCGCCTCACCCACTCCCTGGCCTCTGATGTGAGGGAGACATGGGGACTGGACTCAGCACTCTGCTTCCAGGCATTTATGCAGTGGTATGAGAGGGACCTGAACCCCTCCTGCCCTCTCTGGAGCACAGGCAGGACCTGAACCTACCCGGTACTTGGGCCATCTCCTGCCTTCCCAGGCCCATTAGCGGGGATCTGGATTGGAAGTGAAGCAGCCAAGGCTCCAACTGTCACTCCAACTTGGGTGTTTGCAACTCAGAGTGCAACTTAACCCGCGATACCACAGTCCTGGTGGAGCCTCCCTCCCCATCCTCAGCCCTGCCCTGTGGGTTTGTCCGCCCTCCTGATTTTCTCACTGGAGTTAAGGCGTGGTCTGTTGATTCTGGCTGCTAGCCCCGAGCATGGGGCTGTGCAGGCAGTCCCAGGCCACCCTCTGTGGCTACTGGCGTCCAGCTCCACAGGTGCACCACACTTTGTTTAGTCACCAGGTGAAGTCATTGAGGTTGCTCTCAACCTCGGGGCATCATGAATGAAGCTGTGATAAAGAACTGCTGGCTTCCGGGTCAGTGGAAAGCATATGTCCCAGACTGTGGAGCAGCCAAGCCGTCTGCTACGTGGCCACGTGCTCCCCACGTGGTCGTGTCACCACCCACATGGCTGCTGTCCCCACATGGCCATGCTGTCCTCATGTGGCCCTGCTGCCCCCATGTGGCTGCCTGCCGCCCCCTTCCCCACGCGTGGTTGAACTGTTTGGGGTCCCCCAAATAGTGGGCAGAGTCTTTCCCAGCACGTGGCATTGCTGTGTTTGGGTCTGTGTGCCTCCCAGCGGTGTGTCCCACACCCCGTGGGTGTGACGTGCGCTTCCTGGTGGTCTGTGCTACCTCCTGTCCTGTTCATTCACCTCCATACTTCTCGTGCCTTTGGCCGCTTCTTGATTGGGCTGTTTGTTTTATTATCTAGTAGCTGATTTTAAGTTTTATTATTATAAATAGTGCCTCAGTAACATTCTATGTAAAGTTTGCCTTCCTCTTATAGTGTGTACTTAAGATAATTTCCTAAAACCACAGGTCGCAGAGACTGGGCTTCCCCCGCCCTTTCTCTCGCCTCTCCTTTCATAACAGTTGCGCCAACTTACTGCCCTTCTGGCTGTGGTAATTTGATAGGCGGAACAGGTTATCACATTTAATTCACGTTTCTTTGATTGTAATGCTATGGGACTTTGTTCCTTTTGTCACAGAAGTCTGGGTTCTCTGCATCATCTACACCTGCCCCCTTTGTTGCTGAACTGACCTGGAAATTTGCCGTGGGTGCATCTGAATGGGCTCATTCATAAAGTGTGTGAAGCTCAGTGCCTGAGCAGTGGTTTGTTTTTCCATAAGATATTCTCTGGGTCACAGCCTGGGTTCCTCTGCAAGATGCTGAGTACAGGTGGCAAGAAGACCCAGAGTGGAGGAAGACCACCGTGTAGTGGGCACCGGTGTCTCACCTTGAGTGATGCCGTTATTAAAACACCGTACTGTTGCTACAAATACAAGAAGTTCCCTAGTCTCCTCCAGGGAAAAGGCCGGGCTGTTTGATTCCTGTTGTACGAGCAACTCCTGGGCCCTCCAGTAAGGAGACCTTCATTCATTCACAAGGTGCAACTAAAGCCACTCACTCTGAGTGTTCACAAACTTCCATCACGCTCATTCTGTGTGCTTACATGTCTCCATCATGTTAATTCTGTGTGCTCACACGTCTCCATCATGCTCACTCTGCTCTCACGTCTCCATCACGGTCACTATGTGTGCTCACATGTCTCCATCATGCTCACTCTGTGTGCTCACATGTGTCCATCGCGCTCAGTCTGCTCACACGTCTCCATCATGTTCACTCTGCATGCTCACACGTCTCCATCATGTTCATTCTGTGTGCTCACACATCTCTATCATGTTCACTCTGTGTGCTCACATGTCTCCATCATGCTCTGTGTGCTCACACGTCTCCATCATGCTCACTCTGCTCACATGTGTCCATCACGCTCACTCTGCGTGCTCACACATCTCTATCATGCTCACTCTGTGTGCTCACATGTCTCCATTACACTCAGTCTATGTGCTCTCATGTCTCCATCACGGTCACTATGTGTGCTCACATGTCTCCATCACGCTCAGTCTGCTCACACATCTCCATCATGTTCACTCTGCATGCTCACACATCTCTATCATGTTCACTCTGTGTGCTCACATGTCTCCATCACCTTCACTCTGCTCACATGTATCCATCACGCTCACTCTCTGTGCTCACACGTCTCCATCACACTCTGCTCACACATCTTCATCACACTCACTCTGCTCTCATGTCTCCATCACGCTCACTCTGTGCTCTCACGTCTCCATCACGGTCACTCTGTGTGTTCACATGTCTCCATCACACTCAGTCTATGTGCTCTCACGTCTCCATCACGGTCACTATGTGTGCTCACATGTCTCCATCACGCTCAGTCTGCTCACACATCTATCATGTTCACTCTGCATGCTCACACATCTCTATCATGTTCACTCTGTGTGCTCACACGTCTCCATCACGCTCACTCTGCTCTCATGTCTCCACCACACTCACTCTGTGTGCTCACATGTCTCCATCACGCTCAGTCTATGTGCTCACACATCTCCATCATGTTCACTCTGCATGCTCACACATCTCTATCATGTTCACTCTGTGTGCTCACATGTCTCCATCACCTTCACTCTGCTCACATGTATCCATCACGCTCACTCTCAGTGCTCACACGTCTCCATCACACTCTGCTCACACATCTTCATCACACTCACTCTGCTCTCATGTCTCCATCACGCTCACTCTGTGCTCTCACGTCTCCATCACGGTCACTCTGTGTGTTCACATGTCTCCATCACACTCAGTCTATGTGCTCTCACGTCTCCATCACGGTCACTATGTGTGCTCACATGTCTCCATCACGCTCAGTCTGCTCACACATCTATCATGTTCACTCTGCATGCTCACACATCTCTATCATGTTCACTCTGTGTGCTCACACGTCTCCATCACGCTCACTCTGCTCTCATGTCTCCACCACACTCACTCTGTGTGCTCACATGTCTCCATCACGCTCAGTCTGCTCACACATCTCCATCATGTTCACTCTGCATGCTCACACATCTCTATCATGTTCACTCTGTGTGCTCACATGTCTCCATCACCTTCACTCTGCTCACATGTATCCATCACGCTCACTCTCTGTGCTCACACGTCTCCATCACACTCTGCTCACACATCTTCATCACACTCACTCTGCTCTCATGTCTCCATCACGCTCACTCTGTGCTCTCACGTCTCCATCACGGTCACTCTGTGTGTTCACATGTCTCCATCACACTCAGTCTATGTGCTCTCACGTCTCCATCACGGTCACTATGTGTGCTCACATGTCTCCATCACGCTCAGTCTGCTCACACATCTATCATGTTCACTCTGCATGCTCACACATCTCTATCATGTTCACTCTGTGTGCTCACACGTCTCCATCACGCTCACTCTGCGTGCTCACACGTCTCCATCACACTTACTCTGTGTGCTCACAGCACGTCTCCATCATGTTCACTCTGTGTGCTCACATGTCTCCATCAGTCTATGTGCTCACACGTCTCCATCACGCTCACTCTGCTCTCACGTCTCCATCACACTCACTCTGCTCTCACATCTTCATCATGCTCACTCTGCTCACATGTATCCATCACACTCACTGTGTGTGCTCACACGTCTCCATCACACTCACTCTGCTCTCATGTCTCCACCACACTCACTCTGTGTGCTCACATGTCTCCATCATGCTCAGTCTATGTGCTCACATGTATCCATCACGCTCACTCTCTGTGCTCACATGTCTCCATCACACTCTGCTCACACATCTCCATCACATTCACTCTGTGTGCTCACACGTCTCCATCACACTTACTCTGTGAGCTCACAGCACATCTCCATCATGTTCACTCCATGTGCTCACACGTCTCCATCACACTCAGTCTATGTGCTCACATGTCTCCGTCACATTCACTCTGTGTGCTCACACGTCTCTATCACCTTCACTCTGCTCACACGTCTCTATCACCTTCACTCTGCTCACACATCTCCATCACGCTTACTCTCTGTGCTCACACATCTTCATCACACTCTGTGTGCTCACACGTCTCCATCACACTCACTCTGCTCTCATGTCTCCATCACGCTCACTCTGTGTGCTCACACGTCTCCATCAAACTCACTCTGTGTGCTCACAGCACGTCTCCGTCACACTCACTCTGTGTGCTCACACGTCTCCATCACGCTCAGTCTATGTGCTCACACATCTCCATCATGTTCACTCTGTGTGCTCACACGTCTCCATCACGTTCACTCTGTGCTCACACGTCTCCATCACGCTCACTCTGCTCACATGTGTCCATCACGCTCACTCTGCTCTCATGTCTCCATCACACTCACTCTGTGTGCTCACACGTCTCCATCATGCTCAGTCTATGTGCTCACACGTCTCCATCATGCTCACTCTGCTCACGTCTCCATCACACTCACTCTGCGTGCTCACACATCTCTATCATGCTCACTCTGCTCTCATGTCTCCATCACGCTCACTCTGCGTGCTCACACGTCTCCATCACACTTACTCTGTGTGCTCACAGCACGTCTCCATCATGTTCACTCTGTGTGCTCACATGTCTCCATCACACTCAGTCTATGTGCTCACACGTCTCCATCATGCTCACTTTGTGTGCTCACACGTCTCCATCACGTTCACTCTGTGCTCACACGTCTCCATCACACTCACTCTGTGTGCTCACACGTCTCCATCACACTCACTCTGCTCTCACATCTTCATCATGCTCACTCTGCTCACATGTATCCATCACAGTCACTGTGTGTGCTCACACGTCTCCATCACGCTCACTCTGCTCTCATGTCTCCACCACACTCACTCTGTGTGCTCACACGTCTCCATCACATTCACTCTGTGCTCACACGTCTCCATCACACTCACTCTGCTCTCATGTCTCCGTCACACTCACTCTGTGTGCTCACACGTCTCCATCACGCTCAGTCTATGTGCTCACGCGTCTCCATCATGTTCACTCTGTGTGCTCACAGCACATCTCCATTATGTTCACTTTGTGTGCTCACACGTCTCCATCACGCTCACTCTGCTCACATGTATCCATCACACTCACTCTGTGTGCTCACACGTCTCCATCATGCTCACTCTGCTCACATGTGTCCATCACGCTCACTCTGCTCTCATGTCTCCATCACACTCACTCTGTGTGCTCACGTCTCCATCACACTCACTCTGTGTGCTCACACGTCTCCATCATGCTCAGTCTATGTGCTCACATGTCTCCATCACACTCACTCTGTGTGCTCACACGTCTCCATCACGCTCACTCTGCTCACATGTATCCATCACACTCACTCTGCGTGCTCACATGCCTCCATCATGCTCAGTCTATGTGCTCACACGTCTCCATCACACTCACTCTGTGTGCTCACACGTCTCCATCACGCTCACTCTGCTCACATGTGTCCATCACACTCACTCTGCTCTCATGTCTCCATCACACTCACTCTGTGTGCTCACACGTCTCCATCACACTCACTCTGTGTGCTCACATGTCTCCATCACACTCACTCTGTGTGCTCACACGTCTCCATCATGCTCAGTCTATGTGCTCACACGTCTCCATCACGCTCACTCTGTGTGCTCACACATCTCCATCACGCTCACTCTGCTCACATGTATCCATCACACTCACTCTGCGTGCTCACATGTCTCCATCACACTCACTCTGCTCTCATGTCTCCATCACACTCACTCTGTGTGCTCACATGTCTCCATCACGCTCACTCTATGTGCTCACACGTCTCCATCACATTCACTCTGTGCTCACACGTCTCCATCACACTCACTCTGTGTGCTCACACGTCTCCATCACGTTCACTCTGTGCTCACACGTCTCCATCACGCTCACTCTGCTCACATGTGTCCATCACGCTCACTCTGCTCTCATGTCTCCATCACACTCACTCTGTGTGCTCACACGTCTCCATCATGCTCAGTCTATGTGCTCACACGTCTCCATCATGCTCACTCTGCTCACGTCTCCATCACACTCACTCTGCGTGCTCACACATCTCTATCATGCTCACTCTGCTCTCATGTCTCCATCACGCTCACTCTGCGTGCTCACACGTCTCCATCACACTTACTCTGTGTGCTCACAGCACGTCTCCATCATGTTCACTCTGTGTGCTCACATGTCTCCATCACACTCAGTCTATGTGCTCACACGTCTCCATCATGCTCACTTTGTGTGCTCACACGTCTCCATCACGTTCACTCTGTGCTCACACGTCTCCATCACACTCACTCTGTGTGCTCACACGTCTCCATCACACTCACTCTGCTCTCACATCTTCATCATGCTCACTCTGCTCACATGTATCCATCACAGTCACTGTGTGTGCTCACACGTCTCCATCACGCTCACTCTGCTCTCATGTCTCCACCACACTCACTCTGTGTGCTCACACGTCTCCATCACATTCACTCTGTGCTCACACGTCTCCATCACACTCACTCTGCTCTCATGTCTCCGTCACACTCACTCTGTGTGCTCACACGTCTCCATCACGCTCAGTCTATGTGCTCACGCGTCTCCATCATGTTCACTCTGTGTGCTCACAGCACATCTCCATTATGTTCACTTTGTGTGCTCACACGTCTCCATCACGCTCACTCTGCTCACATGTATCCATCACACTCACTCTGTGTGCTCACACGTCTCCATCATGCTCACTCTGCTCACATGTGTCCATCACGCTCACTCTGCTCTCATGTCTCCATCACACTCACTCTGTGTGCTCACATGTCTCCATCACACTCACTCTGTGTGCTCACACGTCTCCATCATGCTCAGTCTATGTGCTCACATGTCTCCATCACACTCACTCTGTGTGCTCACACGTCTCCATCACGCTCACTCTGCTCACATGTATCCATCACACTCACTCTGCGTGCTCACATGCCTCCATCATGCTCAGTCTATGTGCTCACACGTCTCCATCACACTCACTCTGTGTGCTCACACGTCTCCATCACGCTCACTCTGCTCACATGTGTCCATCACACTCACTCTGCTCTCATGTCTCCATCACACTCACTCTGTGTGCTCACACGTCTCCATCACACTCACTCTGTGTGCTCACATGTCTCCATCACACTCACTCTGTGTGCTCACACGTCTCCATCATGCTCAGTCTATGTGCTCACACGTCTCCATCACGCTCACTCTGTGTGCTCACACATCTCCATCACGCTCACTCTGCTCACATGTATCCATCACACTCACTCTGCGTGCTCACATGTCTCCATCACACTCACTCTGCTCTCATGTCTCCATCACGCTCACTCTATGTGCTCACACGTCTCCATCACATTCACTCTGTGCTCACACGTCTCCATCACACTCACTCTGTGTGCTCACACGTCTCCATCACACTCACTCTGCTCTCACATCTTCATCATGCTCACTCTGCTCACATGTATCCATCACAATCACTGTGTGTGCTCACACGTCTCCATCACGCTCACTCTGCTCTCATGTCTCCACCACACTCACTCTGTGTGCTCACACGTCTCCATCACGTTCACTCTGTGCTCACACGTCTCCATCACACTCACTCTGCTCTCATGTCTCCGTCACACTCACTCTGTGTGCTCACACGTCTCCATCACGCTCAGTCTATGTGCTCACGTGTCTCCATCATGTTCACTCTGTGTGCTCACAGCACATCTCCATTATGTTCACTTTGTGTGCTCACACGTCTCCATCATGCTCACTCTGCTCACACGTCTCCATCATGTTCACTCTGTGTGCTCACATGTCTCCATCACACTCAGTCTATGTGCTCACATGTCTCCGTCACACTCACTCTGTGTGCTCACACGTCTCCATCACGCTCACTCTGCTCACATGTATCCATCACACTCACTCTGCGTGCTCACATGTCTCCATCACACTCACTCTGCTCTCATGTCTCCATCACGCTCACTCTATGTGCTCACACGTCTCCATCACACTCACTCTGTGTGCTCACACGTCTCCATCATGCTCACTCTGCTCACATGTGTCCATCACGCTCACTCTGCTCTCATGTCTCCATCACACTCACTCTGTGTGCTCACACGTCTCCATCACACTCACTCTGTGTGCTCACATGTCTCCATCACACTCACTCTGTGTGCTCAGTCTATGTGCTCACACGTCTCCATCACACTCACTCTGTGTGCTCACACGTCTCCATCACGCTCACTCTGCTCACATGTATCCATCACACTCACTCTGCGTGCTCACATGTCTCCATCACACTCACTCTGCTCTCATGTCTCCATCACGCTCACTCTATGTGCTCACACGTCTCCATCACACTCAGTGTGCTCACACGTCTCCATCACGCTCACTCTATGTGCTCACACGTCTCCATCACACTCACTCTGTGTGCTCACACGTCTCCATCACGCTCACTCTGCTCACATGTGTCCATCATGCTCACTCTGCGTGCTCACACATCTCCATCATGCTCACTCTGTGTGTTCACACGTCTCCATCACGCTCACTCTGCTCACACGTCTCCCTCACACTCACTCTGTGTGCTCACACGTCTCCATCATGCTCACTCTGCTCACATGTGTCCATCACGCTCACTCTGCTCACATGTGTCCGTCACGCTCACTCTGCGTGCTCACACGTCTCCATCATGCTCACTCTGCTCACACGTCTCCCTCACACTCACTCTGCGTGCTCACACACCTCTATAGATGGGTTTGAGGAGCAGGCAGCTCCTGCATGCAGGCATAACCTTTCACATTAAAATTTCCTGTGTTTTTTGTATTCCAAACAGGTGGGATGGGAGGTGACATGAACCAGAAGTGCTGGGATGAGTTCCTGTTTAAGGGTTCTGGAAACTGAGACACATGCTGTGTTCTCCTACACATGGGTCTGGTATCTCTGGGGCTCTGCAGAGAACTGAAATGCCACAGCATCCTCACCATCGCCTCCATCAGGCTCTAAGGTGCAGGGTTACCTGAATGTCTGAACACTTGTCAGTCATCAGGCCATCTCTTGGGTACCCTGGGCAGCACTAGGAGGGGAGAATGGACAAATGTGTCTTTTTTTAAATTCATAGATCTGTGATGTTCTGAAAGAGTCATGGACGTGAGCCAAGCACACATGGACGTGTAAACTCAGGGATATTCTCTAAGTGAGACACTTCCCAGACCATAGGCCTGCCTGACACCCTGGGAGCTGCAGCTGCTTTTCCTCTGCCTCGTCTGGGCTCTGCCTGGTGTTGGCCATCTCCTCAGTATGGCTGTCTTGGGGAGAGCACGCAGTGGCCACACATGTTGGTGCGGGCATCTCTGAGAGCACATAGTGGCCACACATGTTGGTGCGGGCATCTCTGCGAGAGCACGCAGGGCATTCACGCTCCTTGGTGCAGGTGTCTTGAGGAGAGCATGGGGTGGCCACACATGTTGGTGCAGGTGTCTTGGGGAGAGCATGCAGCGGCCACACATGTTGGTACAGGTGTCTTAGGGAAAGCACATAGTGCCCACACATGTTGGTGCAGGTGTCTTGGGGAGAGCATGCAGCAGCCACACATGTTGGTGCAGGTGTCTTGAGGAGAGCATGCAGCAGCCACACATGTTGGTGCAGGTGTCTTGAGGAGAGCATGCAGTGGCCACACATGTTGGTGTGGGCATCTCTGAGAGCACGCAGGGCATTCACGCTCCTCGGTGCAGGTGTCTTGGGGAGAGCACGCAGTGGCCACACATGTTGGTGCAGGTGTCTTGAGGAGAGCACGCAGTGGCCACACATGTTGGTGCAGGTGTCTTGAGGAGAGCACGCAGTGGCCACACATATTGGTGCAGGTGTCTTAGGGAAAGCACATAGTGCCCACACATGTTGGTGCAGGTGTCTTGGGGAGAGCATGCAGCAGCCACACATGTTGGTGCAGGTGTCTTGAGGAGAGCATGCAGCGGCCACACATGTTGGTGTGGGCATCTCTGAGAGCACGCAGGGCATTCACGCTCCTCGGTGCAGGTGTCTTGGGGAGAGCACGCAGTGGCCACACATGTTGGTGCAGGTGTCTTGGGGAGAGCACGCAGTGGCCACACATGTTGGTGCAGGTGTCTTGAGGAGAGCACGCAGTGGCCACACATGTTGGTGCAGGTGTCTTGAGGAGAGCACGCAGTGGCCACACATGTTGGTGCAGGTGTCTTGAGGAGAGCATGCAGTGGCCACACATGTTGGTGCAGGTGTCTTAGGGAGAGCACATAGTGGCCACACATGTTGGTGCGGGCATCTCTGTGAGAGCACGTAGGGCATTCACGCTCCTCGGTGCAGGTGTCGTGGCGAGAGCATGCAGTGGCCACACATGTTGGTGCAGGTGTCTTGGGGAGAGCACGCAGTGGCCACACATGTTGGTGCAGGTGTCTTGGGGAGAGCACACAGTGGCCACACATGTTGGTGCAGGCATCTCGGCGAGAGCACACGGGGCATTCACGCTGCTCGGTGCGGGTGTCTCGGGGAGAGTGCCCTGCTCATCATTGTGGGCATCTTGGGGAGAGCATGGTCCTCACCCTGCCCCACAGTGAGCATTGCTGTTCTGTGGGAGCTGGGAGGAGACTGCTTGGTGTCTTAGGGATGAAGCCACTTGTAAGGGCGTCGAGGGCAAGCGTGCTCTCCTCTGTGGCTCAAGCAGGTCGTGGTTCCAGCTCTTGTGTCAGGTGTGTCCCCCACCTCTTCTGTGCAGCCTTCACGTGGGCCACTTGTCCACATGGTAGCATCTGGACTCAGGAGGGCCCAGACTCAGAGGTGGCGGGCGGTCATGATTTGCAGACACACCTGGGTTTCGTCTGAACCAGGAGGGTCTGTTGGGGAAGGACCACCAGGTGTGGTTGCGCAGGAAGTGGTGGGGCCTTCTGGCTGGGGCTGTGGCTGTGGCTGCAGCTCTGGCCCAGGAGGGTCCTCCCTCTGTCACCTTCTTGTTCTCTCTGCGGCAGCCACGGGCTCCGTGAGAGGAACCTCAGATGACCACAGCTGGGGGTACACGTTTTGGTGTGTGGGCTTGGCTGTATCAGAAGGGAGCAGCCTGACCCCTTGGGTCTAGAGTCCTGGGAAGGGCGCCCTACCATGGGCCTGTTGTGCTAGCCAGCAGTGCCACAGAGCACGGCAGCTCTGGGAAAGACCCTGTGACTGGCGCTGTCCTGCTGCTCTCTCAGCTCTTCTCTTTGGTGTGACTTGGTCTGCCTGCGGGGCTCTCTGGGGGTGGGGGTCCCCAGAAGCTCCTCCCCTCACGCTCCTCTGAAATGTAATTGGGAATCTGATTTTAAATTCTTGTTAAAGACAGCCTGGCTGTCTCTGGGAAGGGACACTGACCCCACCCCCTCCACTTGCCCCATGCAAGGTGAGGGTGTCTTGGCTCATTCACTGTCTGCGTCTTAGTTTGAAGCCCATGGTCTGCTCTACCGTGAATGTTCAGTAATGCCACCCTGTGAGTGTTCTGAAGTTACTGCATATGTGTGCTTGTGTGTGCACACACATGTATGCACACATGTATGTGGTATGCATATGTACTGTGTGTGCAAGTATGTAGGTTAAGTGTGCATGGTGTGTGCGTCTTTATGGAGTATTCATATGTGAGTGTCTACACGTGTGTGTGGTTATTTGCATATGCTTGCATGTTTATAGTTGTGCATGTGTGTGACTATGTGCATGTGCTTGTATGTGTGCGATGCACACATGTGTGCATGAACATGTGTGTGATTGTGTGTGGTGGGTATATATGTGTATGGTGTGATTTTGCATGTATAGATATGTGCATGTGAGAATTTTGCATTTGTGTGGTGTGCATACATTGATGCATACATATGTGTGCTTGTATATCGTGCACATGAGTGTTTTGCATATGTGGCATGTGCATATGTGCACACGCATCTGTGGTTGTGTGTTGTGTGTGCGTATTTGTACTGCATGGTGTCTGACTAGCAGATTTACCTCCGGTATCACGGGGATGTGTGCTCTCCTTGGGTGAGCAGCAGGCCTTCTGCTCCACGGCCCTCTGGTCCCATGATGCAGCCTGCCTAGGGGGAGCCTGTGGCTGGGCTGGTCTTCACGCCTGGGTGTCTCAGACTGGGTGGAGCCCACCAGCAGGCTGTGATACCCGTGCAGTTGGTGGTAATGGAGCGTTAGACACGGGAAGGGAGCCTTGGCGAGAAAGATGAGTGTGATGGCATGCCAGGGAAGCGTCCGTTTTGTGAAATGTGAGATTGTGTACCTGCACATGTCCTGGCTGGGCTCAGACTGCATTCTTGCCATGATCTGTGACCACACAGGCAGTGGTTCTGTGACACAGGCTGGCTGAAGCCTGGATGTGGCCCAAGCCCATCACCTGCCTGTCCCTGAGCCAGGCACTGCCCAGGACATCGTGGGTCTCAACAGGGCATGATCTCCGCTGGCCAACCCCAAGATGCCACTGTAAGGAGGGGAGGTTTCACAAGTCACAGCAGCAGTTCAGGAGTGGCCCATGGGGTGAGCAGGTGGCACTGGGTCAGGTACAGAGACCAAGGTGAGTGCCTTGTACTGGCTGGGGCTGGCACAGGGGAGGTGAGGCCTGTAGCTCAGTGCCAGGGATCTCTCGAGGTCACGCTGCAGTAACTGGTGTCCCACAGCCAAGCTCTTGGTGCTGTGGGGTTTTGAATGCTGCTGAACCTGGTCAGTTTTCCCATCTCGACTTCACCTGCAGCACCTGTGCACTGGGGTCTGGCCACACGGCCTTGTTTCAGTCTCACCTGTTCTCTGGCCTCCCTGTGGCCTCTGAGCCTCCTGCGGGTGCCTTGCCCAGCGTCCGGCTGCTCTGGCCTCTCCTGCAGGCTCATGCAGAGCTCCCTGACCCTACCGACAGTGATGGGTCCGTTCGGTGTCTCCCGTCTTGCGGTTGGTTTCAGAAGGTCCTGGATGGAGAGGTGGAGGGGCGCGTGGCTGAGGCTGGGAGTTGGGCTGGACCTGACACCTGTGCTGCTGTTCGCAGCCCCTCTCTCCTCAGGTGGATGCCCTTTGGCCAGATTGGATTTTGTGTTTTCTTGGGACTCTGTGTGAAGTCTAATACCCAGAGTCTTTTTCCGTTTTGATAAAATGAGTCTCTAGGAATGTATTCCCAAATCAAATCACAGTTTCAGTAATCTGTTTACGAGAAACAGGGAGCAGAACGCTACGTGTAATTCAGTGGGTCGTGATGGCGGCGCGTGAGAGGGAAGCTCCCACGGCGGGCCCCATTCCACAGGGATGGCAGGCAGGTCCCAGCTCTGGGACAGTTGTGTGGATGCTCACTTCCCTGTGAGCCAGCAATGCCCAGAGCCCTCTGCTGGGTAGGGCTGGGGAGTGGGCTGGGGGCCATGTGCCAACCTCCTAAGGGCTGGATGGTGTTCTGAGGTGTGCAGTCCTGTGACCCGGCTCCAGTGCTGGGCCACAGGAGGGAGCTGGGCATGATAAGCGTAGACGGTGCTGTCTCAGGTTCTTGGAGCTAGGAGAGGTCCCAGGGGTCCCTCCCTTGGACACCTTGCTTTATGGAGTCAAACACCAGGAAGTGCTCCCCATCCTCTCTGTAGCGCCTGTTCCCCAGGCACTTTCCAGGAGCCTGGCTGTGTTTGGTGTTTGCTTGCCCCCCCCCCCCATGCTGCTGATGGCCCATGCTCTGGTGGTGCCTCACTGGCCTCATCAGATTAGCGGGTGGTGGGATCTGTGACTTCTTTTGTTTTGTTTTAATATTTTATTTTATTTATTTGAAAGACAGAGTTAGAGAGGTGGAGACAGAGAGAGAGAGAGAGCCAGGAGCCAAAGCCAGGAGCCAGGAGCTTCTTCTGGGATCTCCCACGTGGATGAAGGGGCCCAAGGACTTGGGACATCTTCTACTGCTTTCCCAGGCCAGAGCAGAGAGCTGGACAGGAAATGGAGCAGCCGGGACCAGAACCGACACCCATATGGGATGCCGGTGCTTCGGGCTAGGGCTTTAACCTGCTGCACCACAGCAGCAGCCCGACCTGTGACTAATTTCTCTGGGGCCCTCAGATGCCAGGATGCCAGTGCTAATTCACAGCAGCACCTCTGCAGCTGAGGGTCAGCGGGCCAGTCGGTCTGTGCTGCTCTGACAAATCTCTACTCTTTGGGGGCTTAAAGCAGCACACGTGAATTGCATGCAGCTGTGTAGGTCAGAAGCCTGAGGCTGCACTGCTCAGGGCTTGAGGGATAACCCATTCCCTGCCTTCCCAGCTCTAGCCGCCAGGCTTTGTCTTCAGGCTAGGAACACAGACAGCATCTGGCCTCACCTCACCTGCTCTGCTGCAGTCCAGTCTCCCTGCAGGCCTCAGATTGACCTGGATGCCCCTGCTGCTTCCTCCACCAGGCTGGTCTTCCCACCTCCTTCTACCTGTGAGCTCCTGGTGTCTTCTCAGATCCACCTTACACTTAAAGTTGACATTTCTTTCTGTCACTTGTGACCAGGAACCTTTGCGGTAAGCCAGTGCCAAGGTTGAGGGTGCCTGTGCCATCTTGCAGTGTCCCCATCAATCATTAGAAAAGTGCTGCCCCAGGGCCGGTGCTGTGTCACAGTAGGTTAATCCTCCACCTGTGGCACTGGCATCCCATATGGGCACCAGTTCTAGTCCCGGCTGCTCTTCTTCTGATCCAGTTCTCTGCTATGACCTGGGAAAGCAGTGGGAGGTGGCCCAAGGACTTGGGCCCTGCACCAATGTGGGAGACCCAGAAGAAACTCCAGGTTCTTGGCTTCAGATCGACACAGCTCTGGCCATTGCAGCCATCTGGGGAGTGAACCAGCAGATGGAAGACCCCTCTCTGTCTCTCCTTCTCACTGTAACTCTACCTCTCAAATAAATAAATAAAATCTTTAAAAAAGAAAAAAAGAAAAGTGCTGCCCTGTGCCCCTACCTCAGGCTGGCAGTAGTCTGGGGGACAGTCTGGCTTGAAGCCAGCCGAGGGCACATGCTCCAGCCTCCCCAGAGCCCTAGTCCAGGTACCTATGATATGTGGAGCAGTCACCTGGGCTTGCTCTCACCATGTTACTCAGGCCAGGAGAGGAGAGGTATGAGGGTGACTGTAGAGTCACAGCTGCATCCCAGAGCCTCTGAAGGCAGGCATGCCTAGAGCTGGTTCTCATGCGTGGAGCAGGGGGAAGGAAAGAAGGGGACAGCTTCTGACAGGAAACCTCTGGGGTCTGCCCACTTGCGGGGTCCTGCCTGTGGGAGGAATACCTGCCACAGTATGCTGTGAATCTAGCTTGGTTGGATCCCTTCTTGCCTGATCCTGGTGGGGCTCAAACCCTTCCTGCCCCTCCTGAGGTGGAGTAGATCCCTTCCTGCCCCTCCTGAGGTAGAGTAGATCCCTTCCTGTGTCTCTGAGGTAGAGTCAGATCCCTTCCTGTGTCCTGAGGTGGAGTTAGATCCCTTCCTGCCCCTCCTGAGGTGGAGTAGATCCCTTCCTGCCCCTCCTGAGGTGGAACAGATCCCTTCCTGTGTCCCTGAGGTGGAACAGATCACTTCCTGCACCTCCTGAGGTGTTGTAGATCCCTTCCTGCCCCTCCTGAGGTGGAGTACATCCCTTCCTGTGTCCCTGAGGTGGAGTAGATCCCTTCCTGCCCCTCCTGAGGTGGAGTAGATCCCTTCCTGTGTTCCTGAGGTGGAGTCAGATCCCTTCCTGTGTCCTTGAGGTGGAGTGAGATCCCTTCCTGTGTTCCTGAGGTGGAGTAGATCCCTTCCTGTGTCCCTGAGGTGGAGTAGATCTCTTCCTATCCCTCCTGTGGTAGAGCAGATCCCTTCTTGTGTCCTTGAGGTGGAGTGAGATCCCTTCCTGTGTTCCTGAGGTGGAGTAGATCCCTTCCTGTGTCCCTGAGGTGGAGTAGATCCCTTCCTGCCCCTCCTGAGGTGGAGTCAGATCCCTTCCTGTGTCCCTGAGGTGGAGTAGATCCCTTCCTATCCCTCCTGTGGTAGAGCAGATCCCTTCCTGTGTCCTTGAGGTGGAGTGAGATCCCTTCCTGTGTCCCTGAGGTGGAGTAGATCCCTTCCTGTGTCCCTGAGGTGGAGTCAGATCCCTTCCTGTGTCCCTGAGGTGGAGTCAGATCCCTTCCTGTGTCCCTGAGGTGGAGTCCAGATCCCTTCCTGTGTCCCTGAGGTGGAGTCAGATCCCTTCCTGTGTCCCTGAGGTGGAGTCCAGATCCCTTCCTGTGTCCCTGAGGTGGAGTCCAGATCCCTTCCTGTGTCCCTGAGGTGGAGTCAGATCCCTTCCTGTGTCCCTGAGGTGGAGTCCAGATCTCTTCCTGCCCCTCCTGTGGTAGAGCAGATCCCTTCCTGTGTCCCTGAGGTGGAGTCAGATCCCTTCCTGCCCCTCCTGGTAGATGTGGATCCCGTCCTGCCCTGTCTTGGTGGGGAAATGGTGATGGGATGGGGTGTGCATTGGGGGTGTTGGATCCTCTGCCCATCCAGGTCTTGCCCTTGCCACCTTTGTCTTGATTGGCCTCCCTCCTGGGTGCCGACAGGCAGCTTCACTTTCAGAACTTGATGTCCCCATGGTACTTCCATGGGCCAAGGCAAAGGGACCCTTGCCTGGGCTGGTGTTAGCCCCTGGCTCTCACCTCCTCTCAGGAGAACCTGCAGCTCTGCTGAGGCTGCAGCACTGAGCAAGAGTAGCTCTTTACCAGGTGGTTTCTGATCAGCAGAGCCGCCAGGTTCTGGCAATTGAAATACGGGATGCCCATCAGATCTGGAGTTCAGGTAGATAACAACCACCCATGTGTTAGACAAATATTGCACTAAAACAGTTTGCTGTTTACTGCAAATTCAGGTTTAACTTGGCCTCCTGTGTTCATCTGGGCCCCTGGGCCTGAGCCCACAGCTGCAGTCTTCTCCAGGCAGGGATGTGAGGGGTGAGCAGGAGGCAGACACGGATTGACATAGCCCCGAAGAGGTGCACAGGGCCAGGAAGTCCTGTGAGTGACTGATGGGAGAGATGACCCATCCCATCGCCCAGTGTTACTTTGCCCTCATCTTGCTGGGCCATTGTACCTCTGCCTGGTTCTCATCTGCTGGTTAGCAAAGGTAACACCGTGGAAGTGGGCCTGGGATGTGACCTCCCACAGGAAGCAGCCATTGATCTGTGCTGGTGCTGGCCAGGGTCTGAGTTTGCTGTCCCCTGTTGTTCCCCACTGTCCCTCACTGTCCTGCTGTCCCCTACTCAGAGGCACAGAGCGCGTTGGGCTCTCCCTGAGGACAGAGCCTTCTGCCAGGCCAGGTGCCCACGGTGACTAAGTAAACAGCTGATGTGAACTCTGCTCTTGAAGAAGCCCCTTGGGGCAGGAGCTGAGGGATCCCGTGGCCTCCCCGATTCTGTGGCCGGCGTCTGTGTGTGCAGAAAACACAGCTGAGTCCCCTGTGGTGCCAGTGCTTCCTTGCTAACTGGGAGAGCTGCAGGGAGCCCCACACTCAGTGGTCCTAAGAGGGACCAATGGCATGTGGTGGCTTATGGCCTGAGACGGACACTGTGACCTCGGTACTTGTGGACCTGACCAGTGAAACAGCATTCACTGTGACTCAGCCCAGACAATGTCGGGTTGCAGACTGATGGGGCAGGGCTGGCTGCGCTTACAGTCAGCTTCCTGTCCCCACAGCACGTGCCAGACCCTGACCCTGTTTCTCTGTCCAGAGGCTGAGGTCTTCCTGCTGCCTTCTTCCCCAGTACCACACACATGCCTGGCTTCGTGAGGCCCGTGGTTCCCTGAGCTGTGTGCCTGTCATGGTTAGGGTTTGCTGGGAAGTGGCATCTTTGGCCTCTGTGTCTGCCCCTCCTGAGGTCTGGGCAGGGCCCTCCTGGGTGCAGGGCCTGGGACTTGTCCTGGAAGGCCCTCCCTGGGTGCCCATTTCCCCTGTCCCAGTTGCCACCTGCTCTTCCTCAGCAGGGGTAGATTTCTGCTGCTTCTCTCCTTGGGGCCCTGCCTCCCGCACGTGTTAACCTCTTCACTGCCGTCTAGGCTCAACCTGACGGGTTCATTGGGCACAGAGGTGAGCAGGGCAGGGCCTCCCTTTGAGGCCAGATCTGGTGGGGGCGGTGCAGATCCCCTGGGGTGTGTGAGGTGGACAGAGAGCAGGGCGGGGCTCTCCCCTCTCCTTTCTCCTCCATGGATCCCACTGCCCTGCTTCTAGCAGGGGGAGAGGGAGCCGGGGGTGTGACTGCTCTGGGACATTTGCGTGCTGGGGGTGGGATGCAGCGGGCAGCCCTGTGTGTCAGGTGAGGGCTGTGCTGCCTGCCCACCCATGCGGAGGAAGAAGGGGGAATTCCAGGTCTGGGAGAGCACAGACTTCAGGCCACCTGGGCCTGGGAGGCGCTGGGAGCAGGCAGAGGGGCCGGGGCCACACTGGGTGACGGGAGTGGCTGCCTCCTGGGTACCCTGCGGCCAGGGCCTCACTTTGCCTCTGCTCTCTTCCCTGGTGAGCTCTCCCGTCCCTGTGGTTTCTTCGTCCTGCTGTGTCTGCACCTGTGCACTTCTGTCCCAGCCACTCTGCCACCACCTGTCTCCTCCGCTGTTGGGTCTCCCTTGGTGCCTCGTGACTTTGTTTCTCTGTCTCTCCCTGCTCCGTATCCTGCAGCCCTCATGATAGGAGTGTCTTGTGGGTCTGGGCCTGGAGGCAGAGCCCTTGTTTCCAGTGGGGCTGACAGCCCTGTATCTGTGAGGAGCTGGAGGTGCCCGGCACAGGGCCCTGCTTTCCTGCAGTTCTCCAGGACACTGTCCCTTGTAGTAGAAGTGTACGGGATGGCCGGCACCATGGCTCAATAGGCTAATCCTCCACCTGTGGCGCCAGCACACCGGGTTCTAGTCCCGGTCAGGGTGCCGGACTCTGTCCCGGTTGCCCCTCTTCCAGGCCAGCCCTCTGCTATGGCCCGGGAGTGCAGTGGAGGATGGCCCAAGTCCTTGGGCCCTGCACCCACATGGGAAACCAGGAGAAGCACCTGGCTCCTGGCTTCAGATCAGCACGGTGTGCTGGCCACAGCGTGCCAGCCACGGCAGCCATTGGAGGGTGAACCAACGGTAAAAGGAAGACCTTTCTGTCTCTCTCTCTGTCTCACTGTCCACTCTGCCTGTCAAAAAAAAAAAAAATTAAAAAAAAAAAAAAGAAACACAACAACACATCAATTGGGGCCGGTGCTGTGGCTCTGCGGTTAATGCCCTGGCCTGAAGCGCCTGCATCCCATGTGGGCACTGGTTCCAATCCCGGATGCTCTGCTTCTGATCCAGCTCCCTGCTATGGCCTGGAAAGGCAGTGGAAGATGGCCCAAGTCCTTGGGCCCCTGCACCCCTGTGGGAGGCCCAGAGGAAGCTCCTGGCTTTGGTCTGGCCTCTCCTCTCTCTGTGTAACTCTGACTTTCAAATACATAAATCTTAAAAAAAAAAAAAAAAAAAAAAAAAAGAAGTGTACGGGGCCAATGTCCAGCCCACACGGGTCTGCTGGGGGCTTCTGGGGCTTCTGCTAGGGTGCAGGGGAGAGAGCTTGGTGGAGAGGGCCCCCTGAGGTCTCCTGCAGGATCTGAGGCACGGCCCCACCCTCTCAGTCTCTGTGGCTCTTCCTCGTGGCACGTGGCAGCCTGGTTTGCGCCGGGCCTGGTGTTCTGCCCAGGGGTTGTTCCTCCCTTTGCACAAGCAGACTGAAAATGGCAGGTTGCTCACCGGTTTCCCAGGAGGGTCACACACAGCCACGTGTTGGCTGTGCTGGGCCATTCTAGGCATGAGTATGGTTTGGGGTGTCTGGGGGTCTGAGGTGAGGCGTTCTTTTCCCATCCCACCACGGGCTGGGGACTAGGGGTGGCCTGAGCTTGGCCTCTTTGCTTCACTTTCACTGTTTCTGCTGTGGTTTTCGGCTCTGTCCTCCACGCCCCTTGCTCTTCTAGTTTCTCCTTCCTCCCAGAAGCGATGCCACCCGCTCCCTAGTTTCTTCCTCAGCCTAGGTCGGAGGCTCTGCCCCTGAAGCCTGCTCCGTGGTGGGGCCTGCAGGACCAGGCAAGGCGTGAGAGGCCCTAGCCGAGCCGGGCTCCGCTCTCAGGAATCTGGTTGTCCAAGGGCCCTCTGCTGGAAGGCGCTCCTCGAGGAGGAGCAGCTTTGCCACCGCTCCCCCCACCCCACCCCCACCCGCCGCGGTGACCGTCCAGCGGCGCAGCACCTCTGCGGGCTGTTCCTTAGCACTTGCCTCTGGGTGACACCCTGGCCTGGGGAGTCCCCGCCTGCTCCCTGCCTGCGGCCCTCGCTCATGGCTGTGCCTGTGCCCAGAGCCGCAGACAGAACCCTGCATGTGGCTGTCTCTCGGTGCCACGCCCTGTCTGCTAAACACCACAAGTTTCCTCAGTGCTTCACTTGGGAGAGCCCCCCACCCCCCCAACAGAGACTCAGACCATCCTCGCCTCCCTCCGGCTATGGAAAGCCGGTCTTCGGGGTGACTCCCCGCATGGACACTGCGCTGCTGAGACTGGTCCCAGGAAACGAGGCTCTCGGAGAGGGGGCAAAAGTAGCGAATTTCAGGTTGATGTTGACAGCTGCGTGAGGGGCCGTGTCTGCCGTGGCCGTCACACGCAGTCTTGGCTGTGGTGCCCTGTTTTGTAGCCGAGGGAGGGGAGTGGCTTTGCTGTCCCCCAGGTCTCTGCCTGGGTCTAGGGTCTTTCACAGGCACACTTGCACACCTCGTGTCCAGGGACCCGAGAGCTGAAGTGCCCGCCAGGCAAGGTGCCTGGTGCGCGGACTGCAGTCGGGCTCTCGTGGGTTTTGGTTTTCCATGTGCATTTCTGTGTGGCCATGGCAGGAGGGCACCACTGCCTCCTGACGAGACGACCTGCGTGGTCTGCATGTGAAGGGTGTGCGAGGGAAGACAAGGAACCCAGTCCCAGTCAGCCACGGACGTGCGCGTCCTGGAGCTGCTCCCGAGCTGTGGGCTCAGTGGGTTGGTGGTTTGTGCAACGCTGACATGTCCAGGTGTGGGTGGGTGAGTTGCTGCTGGTCTATGTTGATTGAAGAAATCTCCTGAAGGAGAAAGGAAACAAGGCATCTAAGAACATTTTGAAACGAGAAATGGGAGGGTCCTGCCGGGTTGGGGGGAGGGTAGAGGGAACAGATGGGCAGAGGCTGGGGCCTGGTGTTAGGAGGGCAGCTTGCTGCTGGACGGAAGGTTGGTTTTCCCTGTGTGCAAAGTGAAGCCCAGATGGCCAAATGTAACCCCGCTTGGAACCACCGTCGGCTCACCTGGAGTCAGCCGCGTGTCCTGGTGGACCCGGCTGCAGCCTTGCTCCCCGGGATGGGAGAGTGCTGCAGACCTTGCTAACCATGCCCCTCTGTGTCCATCCACAGCATCCTGGCCACGGCGGGGACCCACTTCAACACGCACGTGGACCTGAGGACCCTGCGCGCCGTGCGTGTTCTGCGGCCCTTGAAGCTGGTGTCCGGCATCCCCAGTGAGCATGGGCCGAGGGCTTCCGGATGTGCCCGTGGTGGACTAGGGCTCCTGCAGGAGGCTGGGGTGGCAGTGGGCACGCAGCAGTCCAGCCCAGCACTGGACTCTCAAAGTCAGCCTTCCTGTCAGATCTAAGCGATAGTGGGAGATCCTCATGTGAAATGCATAAAGTAAGATGATAGAGAGTCACAGGCATGTTTTGTCCCCTCACTCAGAAAGAACCTACAGCATTTTAGCACATGTTTTATTCATTTTTCCCTGTGCCCGTCGACAGCGTTGAATCACTGTGTATATGCAGTTTTGTGTCCTGCAATAAGCACATTGTTTCTGACCTTGGAAATGCGGGTGTGTGTCATTGATTTAGACACTTTTGTGTTGCTGGGCAACATAAAACGTGGGTTATTGCCAGTGCTTTCCAGTGCTAGTGGACCTGCCGCAGAAGCCTCTCTGCACGTCCTCTCAGGCCAGGGTCCCAGAAGCACAGTGCTGGGGTCAAAGGCCATGTTTTCTGTCCCCAAAAGCCTGGATGGGGATTGGGTGGCGGCAGAATGCAGGGTCGGTGCTCTGCCTTTCCCCTAGGGTGTGAAGCAGGGCTCTAGTAGAGGCGTCCAGAGGCAGTACAGGCTGAGACCGGGGCTGGGGCATGTGGGGTGTGGGGGGGGCATGTGGGCATCTGTGGCTTGACTGGTGCTCCTGGTGGGCACTCTTTACTCCCAGTGCCTGTGCTTTGCCCTGAGCTGCCTCTTTGTGGGCACCAACAACCTCTGCCCCTCGCCCAGGCCTGCAGAGAGCACTCAGGTCCATCATGAAGGCCGTGGTGCCCCTGGTGGGCACTGATGCTCTGTCCCTCCCCTCCCCCAGGCCTGCAGAGAGCACTCAGGTCCATCATGAAGGCCGGGCTGCCCCTGGTGGGCACTGATGCTCTGTCCCTCCCCTCCCCCAGGCCTGCAGAGGGCGCTCAGGTCCATCATAAAGGCCAGGCTGCCCCTGGTGGGCACTGGTACTCTGTCCTTCCCCTCCCCCAGGCCTGCAGAGGGCGCTCAGGTCCATCATGAAGGCCGTGGTGCCCCTGGTGGGCACTGATGCTCTGTCCCTCCCCTCCCCCAGGCCTGCAGAGGGCGCTCAGGTCCATCATGAAGGCCGGGCTGCCCCTGGTGGTCACCGGTACTCTGTCCTTCCCCACCCTCAGGCCTGCAGATCATACTCAAGTCCATCATGAAGGCCGGGCTGCCCCTGGTGGGCACTGATGCTCTGTCTCTCCCTTCACAGGCCTGCAGATCGTGCTCAAGTCCATCATGAAGGCCATGGTGCCCCTGCTGCAGATCGGCCTCCTGCTCTTCTTTGCCATCCTCATGTTTGCCATCATCGGCCTCGAGTTCTACAGCGGGAAGCTGCACCGTGCCTGTTTTGTGAACAATTCAGGTCGGCCTCCTCTCCCTCCCCACACCCTTCCTCGGTCCTCTGGGTCACGTGGAGGTGTCCATTCCTGCCCTGGCATTAGGATCACACCCAGCCTGCGGTCAGCATCCACACTGGACAGATTTTTTCAAAGCAAGCAGCCCACTAGGTGTGCGGTTGGGTGATTTCCGGAGCAGGTTAGAGGGCCATCAGGATGTTGTGTCAGCACCCACAGGCCACTGAGACTGGGACCCCAGAAGCAGACACAGGGCCCCACAGATGGGAGACCTTGCTCTCCACACGACCCACGTGCTGGAATTGAGGGCACGCAGTGCTCACGTGGAAAGTGGCCTGGGGGCTGCCTGGTCACGGGGACCTTGTTTGTGGTCTCTAAGCTGAGCCGAGGGCCCAGGGAGGAGAAGCTGGGCAGGGGCTGTGAAGAAGGGGCTGTGCACTCCAGGCCGTTAGGAGAAGGGTCCCCACAGGATTCCTGCACCTCGGACTCATTTTTTGTTCAAGACCAGGAGTCTGTGATGAGAACAGGACTTAGAACTGCCAAAAACCTCCCCTCTACCCAGGGAGAGCCAGGGCTTATCCAGAGTCTAAATCAGAGTCAATGAGATTCTGGCTCCAGCTGAGGGTCTTCCTGTGGACTGTGGGAGGGTGGAGAAGGGGGTGCAGAAGGCAGGTGGCCACGCCAGGAGCTCTGTGTTTCAGAAGAGACTGGAGGCCGTGGGGGAACAGTTGGCCAAGGAGCGAGGGATCCGGAGAGGGAGGCTCAAGCCTGCTCCATGGGGCAGTTGTGGCTTCCTGGGGTCATTTCCAGCATGGGAGACTCCATGTGGTCAGTCCCACCCTCCACATGTGCCTGCAGGTGTTCTGGAAGGATTTGACCCCCCTCACCCGTGTGGCGTGCAGGGCTGTCCGGCCGGTTACGAGTGCAAGGACTGGATCGGCCCCAACGACGGGATCACGCAGTTCGACAACATCCTCTTCGCGGTGCTCACCGTCTTCCAGTGCATCACCATGGAGGGCTGGACAACCGTGCTGTACAATGTGAGGGGCTGACGGTGCTCTGGGTGGGGCGTGGGTGTGGGGGGGTCAGGGATGCAGCCTGTACTGCCCTCTGGCTGCATGGACAAGGGGAAGTGGCTGCCTGCACTGGTCAGATGAGCAGACCTGCCCAGTTTGATTGTCTAGGCTCAGAGCACTCTGCTGCTCCAAAACTGTGGGTTTCTTGGTTGCTGTCCTCAGCTGGAGAAGCTGCCACACAGTTCTCACCTGGCCACACGCTGGAGGCAGCCAGAGGAGCTGGGCTGCCCCCCTGACCAGTGAGGCAGGCACATCTGGGGTGAGGGCCAGTCACCGACAGTTGAGCCCCTCAGCTGGTCCTGTGACTGCTATGTCAGGTGTGGGAGGCTCGCTGGCAATGCCGGCTGAGCTTAGGGGGTCTGGGTGGCTGCTGAGCTGTGCATGCCCTGAGCCACACACCTGGCCCAGCAGACAGGCTCCAGCAGGTGCACAGACAAGGCTGTCCGAGCAGAACAGAAGCTGCACAGGTGGCTCTGAAGTCTCTTCCGTCTTACAGAGTCTGACTTCACAGGTTATCAAAGCAAGGCAGGAGAGGTGTGTCTGGGACGGCCACCCGTGCCAGGTAATGACTTCACAGGTTACCAAAGCAAGGCGGGAGAGGTGTGTCTGGGATGGCCACCCGTGCCAGGTAATGACTTCACAGGTTACCAAAGCAAGGCGGGAGAGGTGTGTCTGGGACGGCCACCCGTGCCGTGTAATGACTTCACAGGTTATCAGAGCAAGGCCGGAGAGGTGTGTCTGGGACGGCCACCGTGCCAGGTAATGGCTCAGCCTGGACATGTTCCTCTTTCCTTCACGTCTTACCTGCAACTCTATACAAGACTCACTGGCTGGGGCAGGGGTGCACATAAGGCACACTGTGAAACGAGGTCTGGATGTTGTCAGGAGAGGAAGTACCAGGGCTCAGGAGAGACGTGGGCAAATGGTCATGCTTGCGGAGTAAGGGCTGTGCAAGGCTTGTCCTGGGGACCTTCCCCACAGCAGGGCCAGCGCAGGGCTGAGATGCTTTGCAGGAAAGCCGTGGCTGCCCTGGGATGTGAAGGAGCCCGGGGCTCAGCATGGCCACGGCCCCAGTGGGGTCTGGGTCCGCTCCAGCTGGGCACTGTAGGAAGGAGGGAGGCAGGGGGCAAGCGTGCCTGAACCTCGCCAGGCCCTGTTGCTCAGATTGGCCAGGCGCTGGCATCTGGGACTCACCAAAGCGGTGCTGTAAGTGGGCTGAGAGCCTGGAAGGAGAAGTGTGGAGTGTGAAGGTGCAGCCATGACGTGGGGCCTCTTCAGCCAGGATCAGGGGAGCCCCTGGTCGTTCCCGTGGTCATCTGCTGGCTCATGCGTCCACTCATTCAACACGGGGAAGCTCCGTGCCACAGCCTGCAGATGGTGACCTCATTCCCCTCTAGTTTTGCTCACTCAGGGAGCTGGGGAGCGAAGAGGGCACATTGCCCATCCTCTGAAGCCTTTGCCCGGCTGGCCACCTCCAGCCCGGCAGTCACTGAGCTTTCGTGTGCGGGGCCTCCTGCCTCCCTGATGGCTGGGCCCAGGGCTAAGGGCACTAGTGGGGCTGTCAGATCAGTTCCCAAGAGGCAGGCATGGCGAGCCCCTGGGCACTTCCAGGAGTCACCGGCAGGTGTGCTCACAATAGTGGGATTCAGAAGTGGAGGAACAAAAATGACGTCAGATTCCCTAGGAAGAGGGCAAAGCAGCAGAAGCCGGGCGTCGGTGGTGTAGGGTGTCCCGGGCAGGACTCGGGTGCAGGAGCTGGGCATCCCTGTGGGCGTAGGGGCTGTGGTGCTGGAGGGCAGGTTCAGGACTCTTCACACTGGTACTCATGGGCCCTGTTCACTCACGACCAACCATGCAACTTGGGAAGAAAAGGGGGTGGGGAGAAGTCAGAAAGCAGCCGTGAGGGAGTGAGCAGGTGCACCTGCCATCCTCAGTGTACCTGTGCCCAGAGGGTGTGAGCTTCGAATGGATCTGGGCTAAAAATTAGCATGTTCTTGTAGCCCCCGTTAACCATACCCCACCAGGTTTTTTTTCTTTCTTTCTATTCTAGCTTAGACTTTGTAATGGCAAAATTATACACATCTATACATGTGCACACTGGTTGCACACCACGGAATTAACCATGAATGAGTAGCTAACCTAGTGTTATAAATACAGGTGTTACAGACTGTCTATTTCTGCACGCAGAGAAACCACTCAGAGTGGTGCCTCTGCCACCATGATGCACTGGCAGCCACCAGCTCCCTCTCTTCTCCCACCCCTTGTTCTGGGAAGGCCCCATGCCCCCGCGGCTGCCCTTCCTCACATGCAGCACTGGGGCCCAGGGAGCCTGCCCCTGCAGCAGTGGTGTGGGCGTGTGGGGCAGTGGGGCTGCCTGACCCAAGCCAAGACCCACCAGGCTTGCTCGATGGGCACGCAGGCTCCGTCTGAGCTTTCCTTAGCCCCAGTGAACGCCTGTGTCCCTTGTCTGCTGGGCTCTTCCTGAATGCACTCGGTGCAGTGACTTCCTGTTGTCCTCAACTATAGGAGCCTTATCTGCATGTGGCTTTTGTCTGTATGCTTTTTTGTAAGAGGGTGTGTTGGGGGGGATGTCCCATTGTCAAGGCAGCCTGGAGCGGCCCAGCCTCGGATCGGATCGGGATCCACTGGGAGGGATTCTTGGCTCCCTCCCTGGCGGGAGGCACCCAGTCCCTGCTGAGCTCCCCGGGTCCTGTCTGCAGGTGCTCAGGTTTCTGCGGAGGCCCCCGGGTCCTGTCCAGGCATGCAGGCAGGAAGAATGGGAAGCAGTCGCATCTGCCGGTGCTGACTCTGTCCCAGAGGCCCTCACCTGCAGGCTCTCACCTCTGCTGAGAACCTAACTCATTTATTTCTCCTGTACCTGATCAGTGCTGCTTCCCAGGACTGCAGCGCGTTCTTGCTGTGTCAGCCGCGCTCACTCAGCCAAGGCGCCTGAGGTTCCCGTGTTCGTTCCTAGTGCTGTTCATCTGGCTGCAGGCGACTGCACAAGGGGCTCTCTCCCGACCCTGACATACTAACGGCTGCATTGAGTCTAACCTATAGATTACTGGGCCTCTTGTCCTGCTGTGGGTGCTCAAGTCCCTGTTGGGGTTCCTGGGTCTGCTGTTGGCACGCAGGTCCCTGGTGAGGTTCCCAACCCTGCTGTGGGCATCCAGGTCCATGCTGAGATTCCAGGCCCTGTCTGTGGGCGCCCAGGTCCTTGGTGAGGTTCCAGGCCCTGTCTGTGAGCACCTGGGTCCCTACTAGGGTTCCAGGCCCTGTCTTGGGCACCCAGGTCCCTACTGGGGTTGCCAGGCCCTGTCTGTGGGCACCCAGTTCACTGGTGAGGTTCCCAGGCCCTGTCTTGGGCAGCCAGGTGCCTGCTGGGGTCCCAGGCCCTGTCTTGGGCACCCAGGTCCCTGCTGGGGTCCCAGGGCCTGTCTGCAGGTATCAAGTCTCTGCTCTCAGAGTCCATGTTTCCTATTTGTTTTTAGATCCTGGAGCTGTTTATCATCTCCTGGGCTGTGATAACCTCTGTGAGGGAAGTGCACGCAGGATAAATCATGAAAACAGGGCATTCCAGAGTGGTGGAGCTATGGAGAGAGGGTAGTGAAGGGGGATTTGGCTACAGTTTCACAGTGGGCCGTATGGTTACCTGCGGGGAGAGGATCCCTGGTGGCCAGTCAGGCAGAGGTCCTGAGATTGACACGTGCTGGGTCTGTCTGAGGACAGAGGAGGGGCCGCTTGGTTGGAGTGGGTCGGGTGCAGGATGAGCAGGCGGACGCTGGCCAGGAGAGGGGGCTGAGCCTGCGGATCTGTGGGCGGCGGTGGCGACTGAGATGGGGAGCACTGGGCAGGTTCCTCGGATGGGAGTTGACTCCAGCTGCTTTCTGAGAATGTGCTTCACAGGGCAGGCCCACAGCTGGGGATGGTGAAGAGGACAGTGCAGTGGTGTGAGTCAGAGCGCTGGCCACTGCAGGGGGAGGTGAGGGCTGACTTGTGGGGTGTGAGAGAGGACAGCCGGAGAGCAGCACCCGTTTAGCAAGTCAGGAGGCTGCAGACCAGGCAGGGCTGCGGGAGCCCCAGGGCAGTTTGGACTCCACACTCCAGGGAGCTGACTGCCATGTGCATGTGGCAGGAGCATCAGGGGGGCTCGAGTGAGGGAGTGGGGTAGACGCCTGGCCGTGAAGCCGGGCGGGGAGCTCCTGGCCTGCAGATGCTGGTTAGGGTCCTGAGGTGCCCTTTCCAGGGGAGAGAGGGTTTCAGGGCTGAGTTCCGAGTTCCAGACTTGGGGGAGACCACATTGTCAGCAGAGAAGGCTGAGAAACTACAGGAGGAGGAGGAAACCCAGGAAGGGTGGGGTCCCAGGTCCAGGTGAAGGGGTTGCTGTCGGGGGTGGAGTGGGGACGGGCACTGTGTGCTGTCGTGGCCTCCGCACTTAAAAACAAGGTTCGCTATAGGACTTTGTGGATGATTTATTGAAATTAATACAAATTATACCTGTAATGGCCGGGGCCAGGCCAGAAGGAATCTGGGAGCTTGGAACTCAGCCCAGAGCTTCCAAGTAGTGGCAGGGGGCTGGGACTCAGACCCAGGCAGTGGGACAGGGGAGCAAGCATCTGCTCCCACGGGCTCTGGCTCACCTGTTCAGTGGTAGAAAGCCTCTTGTAAGCATGGTTTGTGCTTTTGGTCCAGCGCTGCCAAGGGGCCAAGTAAGACGTGCCGAGAACGGACACGATGCTGGGAGTGCCTTCCGTGCAGTGGGAAGTTGGAACCAGTGAGGACAGACTCACAGTGGAGCTCTGTTGGAAAGGGGAGCAGAGACAATGAGGCAGGTGGAAGAAATGCCATTCCCATGCTGCTCAGTGAGCCACAGAGGCAGAAGTCCCCGGGGATGAAGGGCACAGGGCACAGTCAGGACATGGCCGAGGTGCCACAGCCTCCCGGGCCCTCGACTGCTCCCAGCTCCAGGTCTCTGACCCTTGAATGCTCCCAGCTTCCAGTCTCCCAGTCCTCGTGTGCTCCCAGCCCCAGGTCTCCCCGGCCCTCGACTGCTCCCAGCTCCAGGTCGCCCAGGCTCTGGATTGTAGCAAACTCCCTCCCCAGGAGAGGGGTGAGTTGAACAAGTGCACAGTGCTAGGTGGTCTACCTTACACCTCTGAGAGTTCACTCTAATTTTTTTCTTCTAAAACTAATTCATGTGTTTGAGAGAAAGACAAAGTTTCCATCTGCTAGTTCACTACCCAAAGGCCATACTAGCCAGGGCTGGGAACCTAAGCCAGGTTTCCCACATAGGTAGTGAAACAGCTGACCCAAGTACTTTAGCTGTCACCTGCTGCCTCCCAGAGTTGGAATTAGCAGGAAGTTGGTTGGAAGCAAAGCCAAAACCTGAATCCAGGTCCTGTGATATAAATGCAGAGCTCTTTAAAAAAAATTTTAAGAGATTTATTTACTTATTTAAAAGAGTCAGAGAGGGGAAGAGACAGAGGGGAGAGGGGAGAGAGAGAATATCTTCCATTTGCTGGTTTACTCCCCAGATGGCTGCAAAGGCTAGCAGTGGGCAAGGCCAAAGCCAGGAGCCAGTAACTTCTTTTGGGTCTCCCATGTGGGTGGCATGGGCCCAAATACTTTGGCCATTATCCTCTGCTTTTCCTAGGCCTTTGGCATGGAGGTGGATCGGAATTATAGCAGCTGGGAGGTAAATCGGCACCCAATGGGATGCCAATGTCACAGGCATTAGCTTTACCTGCTACGCTACAAGGCCAGCCTCCAGAGCTCTTTATCTCTTTGATTGATTGATTTAAAAGAGAGCTTCCATCTGCTAGTTCTCTCCTCAAATGGCTACAGTGACCCAGGCTAGGCTAGCCGAAGCCAGGACCCAGGAGACTTTCAGGTCTCCCACATGGATGCAGGGGTCCAACGACTTGGATCTTCTTCCACTGCTTTCCCAGGCCATTAGCAGGGAGCTGGATTGGAAATGGAACAGCTGGGAATTGAACCGGTGCCAGCGCTGCAGGCTGTGGCACCTCACTTCCCCCCCAATACCACCTTGGGTCCCCACTGTCCACAAGAGGGAATGAATCCCTACCTCGTGGGGAGGTAAAGTCCTGGGCTCGTCCCAAGAAGCAGATTTGATGTCTGCCTAGGGAGTGTGGTTTTGATTGGGAGGGATGGTGTGGCACAGTGGCGAGGACACCTGCCACCAGCTTGGCCCCTTGCCCTGGGGGACAGGTCTGTGAGGACCCCTCGTCTCCCTGACACCTGACTTCAGAGTGGCCGGGAGGTCTGGGCAGCTCACTTAGCCCTGGTGCCTGGTCCTGCTCTGCAAGAGAGGGTTGCAAGCGAGGGGCGTGAGTGGGGGAGTGCGCTCAGCCCTGGTGCAGGCTGGCATGTGGCACTGTGTGGCCCTCGTCTGAGGACAGCGATTGGCCTCCTCTGAGCCATTGCTCCTCCCAGGCAGCCCTGCCCCTGGCGTCTGCCAGTCTTGCTCTCCTGCCTTCCCCCTGCATCTTCGCAGCCTGCAGTCTGAGCATTGGCCTCGCCTGAGCCCAGTGTTCTCTTCCATGGAGCCTTCTCTGGCTGTCAGCTCCTCCCACACCCACGTGCAGGTGGAGCTCCTGGGCACAGGGTCAAGCGTCCTCACACATGCCCTGGTCTCCATATGGCTCCATACTTCAGCGTCAGCCATGGTCCCTAGGCACGGCTGAGTCTGCTTAGGCCACTGGTGGACCCTGTCAGGTTACTCTGTGAGGCCACTAGAGGCCATGGCGTCCAGATTGCCCGGGCTCTCAGGATGTGTAGCTCAGGCTGTTTCAGAGGAGTGGGCTCTGTCAGGAGAGGCCATGTGAGTGCTGGGTGGTAGGTGCTGTGAGTGCTGGGTGCTGGGCACCGTGAGTGCTGGGTGGTGGGTGCTGTGGGTGCTGGGTGGTAGCACTGTGAGTGCTGGGTGGTAGGTGGTAGGTGCTGTGGGTGCTGGGTGCTGTGGGTGCTGGATGGTATGAGTTCTGGATACTGGCGCTGTGAGTGCTGGGAGCTGTGAGTGCTGGGTGCTGGCACTGTGAGTGCTGGGCAGTGGCACTGTGGGTGCTGGCACTGTGGGTGCTGGGTGGTGAGTATTGTGAGTGCTGGGTGCTGTGAGTGCTGGGTGGTGGCACTGTGGGTGCTGGGTGCTGTGAGTGCTAGGCAGTCGGTGCTGTGAGTGCTGGGTGCTGTGAGTGCTGGGTGCCAGGTGCTGTGAGTGCTGGGTGCTGGCACTGTGAGTGCTGGGTGCTGGTACTGTGGGTGCTGGTTGCTGGCACTGTGAGTGCCGGGTGCTGGATGGTGTGAGTTCTGGAAAGTGGCACTGTGAGTGCTGGGTGCTGGCACTGTGACTGCTGGGTGCCAGGTGCTGTGAGTGCTGGGCGGTGGCACTGTGGGTGCTGGGTGCTGTGAGTGCCGGGTGCTGTGAGTGCTGGGTGCTGGCACTGTGAGTGCTGGGTGCTGTGGGTGCTGGGTGCTGGCACTGTGAGTGCTGGATGCCGGGTGCTGTGAGTGCTGGGTGCTGGCACTGTGGGTGCTGGGCACTCAGTGCTGTGAGTGTTGGGTGCTGTGAGTGCTGGGTGCTGGCACTGTGAGTGCCGGGTGCTGTGAGTGCCGGGTGCTGGCACTGTGAGTGCCGGGTGCTGTGGGTGCTGGGTCATGGCACTGTGGGTTCTGGTTGCTGTGGGTGCCGGGTGCTGTGAGTGCCGGGTGCTGTGGGTGCTGGGTCATGGCACTGTGGGTTCTGGGTGCTGTGGGTGCCAGGTGCTGTGAGTGCTGGGTGCTGTGAATGCTGGGTACTGTGAGTGCTGGGTGCTGGCACTGTGAGTGCCGGGTGCTATGAGTGCCGGGTGCTGTGAGTGCCGGGTGCTGGCACTGTGAGTGCCGGGTGCTGTGGGTGCTGGGTCATGGCACTGTGAGTGCCGGGTGCTGTGGGTGCTGGGTCATGGCACTGTGGGTTCTGGGTGCTGTGGGTTCTGGATGCTGTGAGTGCTGGGTGCTGTGGGTGCCGGGTGCTGTGAGTGCCGGGTGCTGTGAGTGCTGGGTGCTGTGAGTGCCGGGTGCTGGCACTGTGGGTGCTGGGTGCTGGCACTGTGGGTGCTGGGCACTGTGAGTGCCGGGTGCTGTGAGTGCCAGGTGCTGGCACTGTGGGTTCTGGGTGCTGTGGGTGCCGGGTGCTGTGAGTGCTGGGTGCTGTGAGTGCCGGGTGCTGTGAATGCTGGGTGCTGTGAGTGCTGGGTGCTGGCACTGTGAGTGCTGGGCGGTGGCACTGTGGGTGCTGGGCAGTCGGTGCTGTGGGCGCTGGGCAGAGGGCTATTGCCACCTCTGCAGTCTCTGTCTCCCTGTCTTCCTGCACTCAGCTCCCTCCTGTGCAGGCGTAGAGGAGAAACAGTGGAAAGGAGAGGAAGGTGATTGATTTCCGCATGGACAGTGTTTTGTGTAATTAGCAGTTTATTTCAGGGTTGTACTCGGGCTCCGTGGGCAGGAACCTGGCCCTGAAATGCCACTCAAGCAGCCTGGCCTGGGGAACCCCAGGGGAGATCAGGTGCTTGGGAGAGTGCAGGGGGAAGGCTGGCACTGTCCTCGGCCGTGCTGGGGCATGTTGGGAAGATGCCCGTGGCCTCCCTCCCCTTCCTCTCCTGGGTGCCCTCAGCCAGCAGACCCTCCTTGCACGTGGCCCTCAGCTGTGTGTGGTTCTTGCCTGGGGTTTGCGGCTTCCTCCGAGGGTCAGGAGTAGCTGCTGCTGCCACTTACTATCAAGTGGCTGAATAACCGAGAGGGTGTCAGTTTCCTCAACAGTCAAAGGGGGTGACATTGTCTGCTGTTACAGTCACAGGGGTCTTGCAGCAGCCCATAGACGAAGAGAGAGAGCTGTGTCCACCCCATCAACCGACATGAATGAGTACCTGACACAGGACAGAGCTGTGAACACCCCGTCACTCACATGGGTGTGTATACAACACAGGACAGAGTTGAAATGCCCATCTCCCACACAGGTGTGTACACCACACAGGACAGAGCTGTGTCCACCCCATCACCCACACGGGTGTGTACACCACACAGTACAGAGCTGTGAACACCCCATCTCCCACACAGGTGTGTACACCACACAGGACAGAGCTGTGTCCACCCCATCACCCACACAGGTGTGTACACCACACAGGACAGAGCTGTGAACACCCCATCACCCACACGGGTGTGTACACCACACAGGGCAGAGCTGTGTCCACCCCATCACCCACACGGGTGTGTACACCACACAGGACAGAGCTGTGAACACCCATCTCCCATATGGGTGTGTACACCACACAGGACAGAGCTGTGAACACCCCATCTCCCACACGGGTGTGTACACCACACAGGGCAGAGCTGTGAATACTTCATCACCCACATGGGTGTGTACACCACACAGGACAGAGCTGTATCCACCCCATCACCCACACAGGTGTGTACACCACACAGGACAGAGCTGTGTCCACCCCATCACCCACACGGGTGTGTACACCACACAGGGCAGAGCTGTGAATACTTCATCACCCACATGGGTGTGTACACCACACAGGACAGAGCTGTATCCACCCCATCACCCACACAGGTGTGTACACCACACAGGACAGAGCTGTGTCCACCCCATCACCCACACAGGTGTGTACACCACACAGGACAGAGCTGTGAACACCCCATCACCCACACGGGTGTGTACACCACACAGGACAGAGCTGTGAATACTCCATCACCCACATGGGCGTGTACACCACACAGGACAGAGCTGTGTCCACCCCATCACCCACACAGGTGTGTACACCACACAGGACAGAGCTGTGAACACCCCATCACCCACACGGGTGTGTACACCACACAGGGCAGAGCTGTGTCCACCCCATCAACCATGGGTGTGTACACCACACAGGACAGAGCTGTGAACACCCCATCTCCCTCACAGGTGAGGGCCCTTGGGTGACTTTCTGCAGATGTTATCTGTGCCTTCCAAACCCTGTCCTGTAGGTCAGAGTGTGTGACTTCTCAGGAAGTGTCTCTCTGCTTCAGGCCACCTCTGTCCTGCCTCCTGCCTTTAGTGTGTGTGTCCCAGCTCCCGAATGCTTTCCACACCCTGTGTTCTTGCTCAAAAGCTCCCTCAATTAGATTCTGTGCATATTGAAAAACATACCCATATTTGGTGCAAAGCTGGCTTCTGACTGCATTTTGGGTGTTGGCACCAGCTTTTGCTAACTTGCATAACCTCTGGGTAACTGCTGAAGTGCTGATGTCACAGCTGCTTCTGAATTCTCACGGGCTTGGGACTTCTGCCTGCAGTGGGGTCAGGCAGCCTGACGCTCGCCCCTGTCTGCTCGTGAGGGCTGCCCGAGCCCCTTAGAGAGCCGGAACCAGTCTGGCAAATCAAACTGACAGCACTGAAGCTTCTCACGAAATTCAGTTTGTCCCCTGGAAATTGGATTTATAAATTTAAAATGTTGATGTCCTGTCTTGATGGAATAGAAAGTGAATGACCTCTTTGCGAGTCCACATTCTTTTGTTTCCATGTTGTGAAAATTCTGTGGTCTGTGAAAGCTAAAAATACAACCCTGCTAATGGAGATGTTCCATGTGGGAGGTTACGTAATGTGTTAATATGGCCACGTGGAGAGGACTGGCTTGTGCCGTGAGGGCGAGAGCGCCGTGCACAGCCTGGTGTCGAGGCTTCCTGCTGTGGGCTTGGGGCTTCCATGCTGATCTGGGGGGGGGGTGTCACCTGTGCAGCTTGTCTCAGCCCCAAGTGCAGCCCTAGGAACCTGTCAGGTGCTGTAGGACTCAGGCGGTGGCTGGCATGCAGGGTGCTGTGAAGACCTGGGTCTGAGCCCAGCTTTGTCTCTTGCCCCGCCTGCCCCTGCTGTGACTACAGCAGGTCACGTGCCCTCCGTGAGCCGCATTTCCTGGTGCTGTTGGTTCTCTTAGTTTGGAGCGCTGGCCCATGCTGTGGTTGTCAGGATTGAGTAAGGATGCATGAGAGGAGCAGGCATTTGCAGTGGGTTAGGCCCCAACTTGGGATGTCCGCGTCCCCTATCCAGGTGCTGGGTTGGAGTCCCAGCTGCACGTCTGTGTTCATCTTCCTGCTGGTGCAGACCCCAAGGGGCAGATGATGGATGGCTGAAGTCCTTGGGTCCCTGGCACCCACATGGGAGACCTGACTGGAGTTCCTGGCTCTGGCTTCGGCCCGGCCCAGCCGTGGCTGTTGCAGGTATTGGGTGTGAACCAGCAGATGGAAAAGCTCTCCCTGTGTCTCTCCCACTCCTGCCAAATGACTAAATAAACGTAAAAGAAGGAAGAACACATGTGAGGGTAGACCCACAGTGCCAGGGGCCGCTCGGCTGCCAGCGCTGAGGTCCCCAAGACGCTGCTGGGATTCATGGCGCAGCTTTCCTCGTCCTTGCTAGAGTGCTGTGGCAGATGTGCTCACTGGGTGCCTTGGGAGTGTTGTGGGGCGCACGGATTAAAACACAGCGAGACCTTTGAAGTCAAATTAGGAGTCTTTATTAGCCAGCTGGCGACTGCGCTCTCACAGAGCAAGTCCGGAGAAGACAGCCCCGAGTTGCAGGGTGGGGGTAATTAAAGGCAGAAACTACACGTTGGTGACCTTGACCATTATCAAGCAAGCAGGCAGACGTACAGAAGCCAGAAATGTGCCGGTTACAGCCAGAGGAGCAGACTGGTACCTATGACTTGTTTCTCTCAGAGGAACAGTCCCTGCTCTGAAACAACCAACCAAGATAACCCATAACCACCTGGGCAGGCTGTGTCCCACGGGAAAACCTGGAAGACACCTGTCCCAGGAGAAGGTAGGGGCTTACACTGAGAGGCCGGCCCCTCTGCCTTGGTGCAGAGGCTGCCACACCGTGGACAGTGCCCAAGAAGGTTGCATGGGAGCCACAGACTTCTAGGAAACAGAGAAGAAAGGCAGTGTGGGAGCCCGAGTCCCTCCATCCTTGCCTCCAGGGGTGCCCCTGCCTTGGAGGGCAGCTCTTGGCATTTCGGGAGACTCATGGTCAGTCCAGGTCTGTCATGAATTCTCCGTAGGATTTGATAAAGGGCCTTGGTTACGTGCCCCACGTCCTCTGTGTGTTTCCTATCACAAAGTAAGACGAAGCAGAACGAGAGAGAAAAGACAGGAACTGGGTACTCAGGCCCCAGCGCTGTGGTGAGCCCCCAAGGAAGCCAGATGCTGGTGCTCCCGAGGGCAGTGTGGTGCGGGCTGGCCCTGGGGTCAGGGCCTAGGTGTTCAGCAAGGGGGAGGCTCTTGTGAGCGGGGTGGGCTCCAGCTTTGCCCTGTCTGCCCTCCCCTCAGAGGAAGGCTGTCCTGGGGCCTTTGTCACTCCCGGCTCTCCTGGCATAGTCAGAGTCCTCTCTGATTTGGCAGAGCCCACGTGCCCTCTGCCATGGCAGCTGGTCTCCTCAGAAGGCCACGCCCACCATGGGACCTGGGCCCAGGTGGCTCTGCAGTCAGAGTTGGTCGTCCTGAGCAGAGGTTGGCTTGTGAGGAGGAAGGGAGACCGGGCCATCTTCAGTCACTCGTTCCTGTAGCCTCATTTGCTGCTTCCCGCTCAGCTACGTGGGCAGGCCGCCCTCCTCCCACCCGAGTGTCTCTGTGCCTTTCCCGCTGCATCTGTCCTCTCCCAGGACAGAGCACCGTTGGCCATTAGGTGACGCCAAGGAGAGAAGTGGGGGTGAGTGTCTGTGTGGGCTCTGTCACAGCAGCCTCAGAGGTGACCGTCCAGGCAGAGGTGACCTGCCCTCCCCAAGGCCATTCCTCGACTTTGCTAAGCTGAACCTCCTCTGCCACTCCCAGCCAGCAGTTCCGCAGAACGGGAACGGGGAAGGAAGAGGATTTGAGCTTATCTGTCCAGCTTAATTTATACCAAGTACTCCCAGACCCCTGCTTGTTGCCGGGCCTGTGTTCCCCAAGGGGGACAGACTGCGCTCCATGGGGACTGTGACAGTACCATCAACCCTCAGAGTGTCAGGGCCACGGTGCTGGGGATGTGAAGACACTGGGGGCCGAGGGCAGCTCCCTGGGGCAGAGAGGGTTTCTGTGGACGAGCAGGTAGGACACAGTCCCACAGAGCACGTGGACTTGTGAAATGTATATACCAGGGCTGGGATATGGCCACAGGACAGGGGACGTGGTGGAAATGCCTAGAGATGTGTGTGGGAGGAGAGTGGTGGGGGCTCTGTGTATCTACCAATGTCAACTGTTGCTCATCAAGCGGCTCTCAACAGGGTTGGTCTCATCACGTGAGGGCATTGTGCTTCCTTTTGTCTGACACAACCTCATGCAGGCTCCAGTGTGGAAATTGTTCCAAGGATCCTGTATTCCTCTGTTCTCATGATCTCTCACCGTGGCTGTTGTGGCCTTGCTGACCTGTCCCTGGCCTGCTCTTCCCTCTTGTCTCCTGCCTCTGCCTCACCTGTCCACCTGCTCTCCCGGCCGTGACGGCTCCTTCCCATTCTTCACATCCCCAGACGTCTGATGCTTACCTGCTGGCCCTGGTCTGAGCCGAGTGCCCCGTGTGGTTCCTGGTCGTGCCCTCTTCCCTGCAGCCTTGCCACGCATGCCGTGTGCATTTGTGTGTGCCATGTGAGCTGCAGTGTGAACCCCGTGCCCTTCTGTGATTCGTCCAGAGCTCTGAGTGGTATCTAGCTTGAGGAGGCCTGTGGTAGAAACCTGGTGATTACTGGGTGGATGGAGTCGTAAGTTAATGGGTGGTGTGGGACCAGGCCTCAGCAGGAGTGCGCCGACATTGCTGAGGACACAAAGCCCATATTAAATGGGGCACATTCACTGAAATTCTCCAATTAACAATGTTTTTCATTCAGCAAATGTTTGTTGAGGCCCTGGGATGGGTGGACACTGGCTAGGAGCTGGGGAATTTGTGAACACATAGAGCCCCTGGTTTGGAGACAGACGCTGAATGGATGAAGGTACGTTGTGATACCAGGTCGCTGTACGTCTAAGAAGACAAAGCAGAGTCTGGGCTGAGAACGCCGGCGGCAGGGAGGGGTGTGTGGACGAGACAGTGTGTCTGACACCTGAGCAGAGCTGCGTGATGCTGAGGGCAGGCCCCTAGGAGTCCTGGGAGGGCCTTTCAAATGGGGACCGAGTGCCGTGACCCAAAGTGGTTGCTTGGTGGGTGCGAGGGTCAACAGGACAGGGTGCTGGGGAAGGGGTTGGAGAGTTGGGGCAAGGCAGTGCGGGCCACGCGGGCCTGTGACTACCTCCAGCGTGATGGGAACCGCTCGAGATTTAAGGTCTGATCTGCTCTGTGTGCTGTGGGGAGACACAGCTGTAGGGGGGCCATGGAGGACTGTGGACCTGGGTGGGGTGTTTGGAGGTGGAGCTGGTGGACTTGCTCGTGGGTTGACTGTGGACCTGGGTGGGGTGTTTGGAGGTGGAGCTGGTGGACTTACTCGTGGGTTGACTGTGGACCTGGGTGGGGTGTTTGGAGGTGGAGCTGGTGGACTTGCTTGTGGGTTGACTGTGGACCTGGGTGGGGTGTTTGGAGGTGGAGCTGGTGGACTTGCTCGTGGGTTGACTGTGGACCTGGGTGGGGTGTTTGGAGGTGGAGCTGGTGGACTTGCTCGTGGGTTGACTGTGGACCTGGGTGGGGTGTTTGGAGGTGGAGCTGGTGGACTTGCTCGTGGGTTGACTGTGGACCTGGGTGGGGTGTTTGGAGGTGGAGCTGGTGGACTTGCTCGTGGGTTGACTGTGGACCTGGGTGGGGTGTTTGGAGGTGGAGCTGGTGAACCTGCTCATGGGTTGAATGTGGGATGGGAAAAGAGGGGGCAGGTGGGACCTCCTGACCTCAGTTGCATAGCAGCCATTGCCATGCCCTCACTGAGACAGGAGAGACAGGGAAAGGAGGCTGGCAAGGTCAGGTTCAGTCGGGAGCTGAATCGAGATGCCAGGCAGGAATGTCATGGTGCAGGCAAGGTCGGGCAGGCGCTGTGTCTGGGGCTGAGTCAGGGCAGGGGTGGCCACAGGAGGCCATCGGTTCATGACTGATGTCAGAGCTATGGGGTGTCTGAGGCCCCCAACTGTGGGTCCTGCGCCAGAATGCGGGGACTTTCTCCTGGGCCTCTGTAGGAACTGATCCCAGCCTCAGCACTGGTGCACCTCATGGGAGGTGGTCAGAATGATGAGCTCAGGACCAGCTTCTTGACTGTGGTGGAGCCAGGGGTAAACCTGGGCCCCTCCCACAGCCAGGAGCTGCGTGGCGTGGTCAGAGCAGACGGAGGTGCAGGCATGGGGCCGAAGTCCTTTATCTGCCCTTTCTCTCCATTTCCCCTTACACTGATGTTTTTAGCACTTGGTTCTTGTTTCTGTAGCTGTGTTTGTCATCCTCGAAGCCATGTGCCAGGCCCCGTAAGGAGGCCAGGGACACTCAACTTGTGGCTTCTCCTTGGGGCGCTCTCTGCTCTCCACGCACACCTGTGCCATCCCTCCCCCTGCGTCCTGGCTGCACCTGTCACCAGGCCTGGTAGCTGCTGACCCTTGCAGACACCTGGATGTACCTCTTTGGCTTGCCGCATGTCCGACACATCAGAAACCCAATGGCTCCAGCACCACAGCCTTGCAGCAGCCACGTTTGCCGGGGGCAGGCAGGGTCTCCCTGTGGCATTGCTGACTTCAGGCTGCCCTTGGGCTCCTGCAGGTGTCAGCATGGCACTGCTCACATAGAACCCTGCAGTGGCTGCTCCTGTCTGACTGAGGGAGAGCAGGACTTGTAGGCCAATCCACCTGCCCCGCCCTTGCCCTTTTCCTTGTCTGTGCCATGAGAGCCTCTGTGTGCTCTCCTTATCAGTCCCCAGGTGGGCTCTTCCCCAGTCTCCTTGTGGGCTCACTGTCTCCTTCCCAGGTCTGCTCTGTGGGTCCATCCCTAACCACAGCTGATTTAGAACCAAAGCTCCATTTTCCGGACCCTGACCCTCTTCCTCGGAGAGCTCAGCACCAGCTCCTCTGGTGAACACGGGGTGGTGGCTGTGTCTGGGCCCAGCCCTGCTAGGATGGGCTGTGGCATCTCATGGGGCAGTGCCACTATGAGTGCCTTCCTTCCTTCCATTTATTTGAAAGAGTGACAGAGGGACAGACAGATCTTCTGCAATGGCTGCAATAGTCAGAGCTGGACCAGCCTGAATCCAGAAACCAGGAGCTTCTGGGTCTCCCACGTGGGTGGCAGGGGCCATCTTCCACTGCTTTCCTAGGCCATTGGCAGGGAGCTGGATGGGAAGTGGAGCAGCTGGGACAGGAATTGGCACCCTTAAGTGCTGGCACTGCGGGTGGCGCCTTTACCTGCTACGCCACAGCACCGCCCCTCTGAGTGGTTTCTGTTCAGGTCGTGCTCAGCACTAGATAGGTTTAGCAAATACTTGCTCAGTGAACAAAGGACAGGTATGAATTCACGGGACGGTGTGGCTGTCCTTGTATTGTGCCTCTCATGGTTGCTGCATGGCCCTGGCCTTTGTACCAGGCACTGGCAGGCCTTTGAGGCCTGATCTCCTCTCAAGAGACAGCTGAAGCTGCTGGCTGCCGCACGGTTGGACGCTTGCTTCCCAGGGTGACAAAATCCACATGGCAGCTGCTCACTGGAGCCTCTGCTGAGTTGTACAGGATCCGTGTACTGAGACCAGACACCAAGGCCTCTTAACAGGGAGCAGTCTTTTTTATGCTGGCGTAAGGCCCAAGGGAATTTCTTATCCAAAATCCTGAGTCCTGAACAAAGAAGGGTTTTCTCTTACATATGGTTTTCTCCTCTTTGCCTTATTTGGTTCCCTGAATGCATGTGATTGGATATCATCATGTTATGTGGATTCATAGAGTACTGCACATGCAAGTGTAGTTGCACATACTGAGCCTAAGCTGTCTGCAAGACTTCACATGGCTCTGTGCTAACTAGCAGAACCTGGAACGGTTACATACGTGGACTAACCAGCAGAACCTGGAACGGTTACATACGTGGACTAACCAGCAGAACCTGGAACGGCTACATACATGTACTGACCAGCAGAACCTGGAACGGCTACATACATGTACTGACCAGCAGAACCTGGAACGGTTGCATACGTGTACTGACCAGCAGAACCTGGAATGGTTACATACATGTACTAACCATCAGAACCTGGAACGGTTACATACATGTACTAACCAGCAGAACCTGGAACTGTTACATACATGTACTGACCAGCAGAACCTGGAATGGTTACATACATGTACTGACCAGCAGAACCTGGAACGGTTACATACATGTACTAACCATCAGAACCTGGAACTGTTACATACATGTACTGACCAGCAGAACCTGGAACGGTTACATACATGTACTAACCAGCAGAACCTGGAACAGTTATAGACATGTACTAACCAGCAGAACCTGGAACAGTTACATACATGTACTGACCAGCAGAACCTGGAACGGTTACATACATGCACTGACCAGCAGAACCTGGAACGGTTATAGACATGTACTGACCAGCAGAACCTGGAACAGTTACATACATGTACTAACCAGCAGAACCTGGAACAGATACAGACAAGCAGGTAGGGTCTGCAGTTAGAGCAGTCACAGGCAGGCGGATCACAGCCACATTTCATTCCCAGGACACAGTCCTCCCTTTTTCTTCTTCTGACCTTGGGAAGGCCTCTATCACAACTTGAATCACATCAGTTAGAAATAAGTCTGGGGCCGGCACTGTGGTGCAGCAGGTTAAAGCCCTGACCTGAAGCGTTGGCATCCCATATGGGTGCTGGTTCTAGTTCCAGCTGCTCCGCTTCCAATCCAGCTCCCTGCTGTGGCCTGGGAAAGCAGTGGAGGATGGCCCAAGTCCTTGGGCCCCTGCACCCACATGGGAGACCTGGAAGAAGCTCCTGGCTTCAGATCAGCACAGCTCCTGCCATTGCAGCCATTTGGGGAGTGAACCAGTGGATGGAAGACCTCTCTCTTTGTCTCTACTTCTCCCTGTAACTCTTTCAAATAAATAAATATTAAAAAAAGTCAAAAGACAAAGGCCTGTGCCACAGAGTGAGGGGCCAGAGTCCCCACAGCAGCCCTCGCCAGGCCTTCCTCCAGTTCAGGGCTGGCACTGAGACTGGATGTGAATCTGGGCCGAGCGACCTTTAGGACTGGGCCACCTCTGACCCTGGGAATGCTGTGGGGGGGGGGGGGCAGGGCTGGGTGTGGAGCTGTGCACAGGACTGGGCCCCCTCTGACCCTGGGATGCTGAGTGTGGAAGGCAGGGGCTGGGTGTGGAGCTGTGCACAGGACTGGGCCCCCTCTGACCCTGGGATGCTGTGTGTAGGGGCGGGGCTGGGTGTGGAGCTGTGCACAGGACTGGGTCCCCTCTGGCCCTGGGATGCTGAGTGTGGTGGAAGGGCACAGTGCACTGCACAGGTGGGAGCCCCTTAGTGTTCCCAGCACCATTGGAGGCAGGACGACTGTGGGCCCATTGTACAGGTAGGAAGGCGCGGGCTGTCCTGTTGTCTCGGTGCTCTCAGAGTGAGTGTGGGCAGGCTGTGGTTCCCGAGGCTAAGATGGCTGTGTGCTGTGCTCTGGTGCTGTCTGCCACAGAAGTAGCTGCGTGTGAAGACAGACTGTGAGTGAGCTAGAGGCTGTGCTTGCCAGGGAGGTGCTGGGGTCAGGCGCCATGGAGCCTGCCCCACCTCCACCTCTGTCCTGGGGTCCTTGATGGCTCAGGAAGCCCCACCTCTGCCTCCGTCCTGGGGTCCTTGATGGCTCAGGGAGCCCCACCTCTGCCTCCGTCCTGGGGTCCTTGATGGCTCAGGGAGCCCCACCTCTGTCCTGGGGTCCTTGATGGCTCAGGGAGCCCCACCTCCGCCTCCGTCCTGGGGTCCTTGATGGCTCAGGGAGCCCCACCTCCGCCTCCGTCCTGGGGTCCTTGATGGCTCAGGAAGCCCCATCTCCACCTCTGTCCTGGGGTCCTTGATGGCTCAGGCAGCCACCTTGGTTGTCCTCCTCCCTCTAGGGGACCTTCGATCAGGTCTGCATGGCCACCCCTCAGCGATGACAAGTGTTTGGGAAGCAGAGTTGGAGAGCAGCCAGGCCCATTCTGGTCTGGAAGGAAGGCACTTGCTGACTTGGTGGAGTGGCCCGAGTGTCTGCTCTTTGGGCTCGTGGACATCTGAGGCCTGGCCCGTTGGGGCCCCCTCACTGCTCCGTGTCTGACTCAGCATAGCACCTGGAGCCCCTGCCTTTTCCAGCATGCAAGGGGTAAAGTTTCCTGTGACCGGGGCAGCTCTGGGGTTGCGTGAACAGACACAGAGCTGGCAGCACTTCCCCGGGACCAGACTGAGGAGGCGGGTGGGGCCGGGGCGGCTGGGCCTGGCTGCGCCCTGTGACCTGGTGGTTCTCTGTCCGTGGCAGGCCTCCAGGTCTGTGGGTCTGCCTTGACCACATGTGCAATCTTCCCAGGCAGATCGTGTGCTTCTCAGTGACTGGGACTCCGTGGTGATGTCTGCTGGGCCCTTTCCCTGGCCTGTGTCCTTGGGGTCCCGCGTGACCCCGCTGTGTGACAGGCCGGTTGCCGTGTGTGCTGGCTGTGCTGGCTCCTGCCCCGCAGGAGCTCCAGCTCAGCGGGATGGACATGAGACAGTCGTGCTGGTCTCTGGTCCACCTCTCCAGGTGACTGTGAAGAATGCTCACATCCTGTGTGCCCAGTGCTTTGGAAACCAAGGCTCCCTGGGAGCTAGAAGTCAGGAAGGAAGCCAGGGTGACCAGGCGTGAGTGGTCACCCTTGGACACAGGGAAGGAGTTCTTGGAGGCAGGGCCTGGCAGGAACAGAATGGCTTTTGAGTGGGGTTCTGCAGGGGTGAGCCACAGTAGGTTCAGAGGTGGGGCCAGAAGATGGGCAGTGGGGGACGACACCCCCGCATCTCCTGCTGCTGCTGCCTTCCCAGTGACCGCCGTGGGCATGGCCTGCAGGGGCCATCGTTTGGGAGGAGAGGAGGAAGGAGTGTGGTGTGCAGGTCGGGTGTAGACACAGGAGGTAGGGCAGAGCAGTTGGCAGCTGAGACTAGACTTTAGCCTCAGACAAGGGCCCCGTGGAGAAAACAGAAGTGCTGGGCAGGGGTGTGGGGAGTGACAGCAGTGAGGAAGGAGGCCCTGGGCCGGCATGCACGCTCTGCGTCCGTGGACAGCGGGCACAGGAGGCCTTGAGTCCGGCGTGCTGCTGCGCCCATCTGCTCTGCTCTCCTCCCTCTCTGCCTGAGCCTCCTCAGTGGGACGACTCTGCTCTTTGTGCAGCTTCCTTGTTTCTGGAGGTTTCTCCACACCCCAGCCACTGCAGACTGGGGGCCCCCTGGTGCTCCAACCCTCAGACACAGCCTGAGCAGGCAGCCATGTCCGCTGCTGGGCCTGCATCCACACAGACGTCCCTCTGGGGAAGGAGAGATGGGAGAGCATTTCCTGTCTCAGCACTTGCGTGGACACTTTGCCCGTTCGGGCCACCTCCCATCCCTCCGGAGGGCCCTTTCTTCACTGTGCTGCCAAGTGCCAAGGTGCGTGGGCCCTGAGGAAGCAAGGGGAAAAGTGGGCGGTGCCGGCTTAGCCTGAAATAAGATGACAGGAGGAGACGGGTATCCCTGGGAGGCACAGCCCCTCCCCCACCCCAAAGCCTTTGCCCTGAGAGGGGTTTGTGAGTGTTGTGTCTGGGTCAGCGGTGTGAGAAAGAAGGGAAGATGTTTAAAAGGATGAATTTTGAGAAAACAGTCGAGTGTGATGGGGAGGGGCCGGGGCCACGCCAGGAGGAAGAGGGGCTCAGGACAGGCAGAGCTCGTGTGCACCGCAGGATCGCTGCTGCTGCACCTCGGCAGGGCAGGACAGTCGGCACTGGCGTGGTGAAAAGCAGTCGGGCACAGTTCACAGGAGCGGCGGCTGCAGCCCCGAGGTGGCACAGCTCGGAGCAGCGCGGCTGGGTCTCAGAACCCTGCAGCCTGGTTTTCACCATGCTCTAGGGACGCCGCCCGCCCTGGCGGTCTGACGCTCGAGCAGCTGAGCAGCTCCTCCCGCACGGCAGCAGGCGTCTTGTTGGATTTGTGCGGCGTGCCGGGCAGGGGGCTGAGAACCTCGTACCACGGTGTGTCACCAGCTCCACAGCTTTGCAGGAAGATCATGATGCGGTGTCAGAGGAGGAAACAGAAGTCAGACACCTGCCAAGGTCCCTGAGGGGCTGGAGCCCTGTCCCCTGCTGTGCGGAGATTCTGATCCTTCCTGCCGGTGGTCAGGTCAGGGCCGTCCAGCTGCCAGCCTGTCTTTCCTCTGTGTGCCTTCTGTAAAATTCCCTCCACACACTTGTGCCTCTCTGTGCCTCCCTGGAAAGTTCTCTCCCTGCTCCTTCATTCATTTCATCAGCGGGGATACCCTGCTTGGTGGCTGTGGACCCAGAGCATCTGTGCCATCCTGGGCACTGCCTACGGGAAGTCTCATTGCAGCTCCTACGCCTTTGCTTGATGTCGGGTCAGTGTTTCTCTTTCTCAGCAGGGAATGGAAGCAGGTGGTGAGCTGCTTGGGGCTGGTCTGCCTTACCTGCCTCTCTGTGCAAAGGCAAGCGAGTGTGACTTCCCTACCCCCCGCAGCTGGCCTGCCCCACTTGCTCTGTGTGATCACTGGAGCAGATGCCCCAGTCCTGCCCTGCCCTGTGACTGGGACGAGTGAGCACGTTGTGTTCAGGACTCAGTGTGGTGCTAGAAGCCTGTGGTCCACAGCTTGGAAGGCGCTGCTGCCTGTGCCACTGCTCTTGAGTGGGACCCTCTCACCTGGTCATTCTAGGGTACAGCCAATGCCCCTGAACAGCTCTGCATGAAAACTTCCCCCTTGTTGTGTACAGGAGACAAAAATAAGGTAAAGAATATCTCCCTCTGAAGGCCAGTGCACAGAGCGATGTCTGTGTGGTGACCTCAGGCACAGTGACCCCGTGTCTGTGTGCTGGGCACAGTGGCTCCACGTCTGTGTGGTGGGCACAGTGGCCCTGTGTCTGTGTGCTAGGCACAGTGGCTCCACGTCTGTGTGGGGGGCACAGTGGCCCCGTGTCTGTGTGGTGGGCACAGTGGCCCCATGTCTGTGTGGGGGGCACAGTGGCCCCACGTCTGTGTGCTGGGCACAGTGGCTCCATGTCTGTGTGCTGGGCACAGTGGCTCCACGTCTGTGTGCTGGGCACAGTGGCTCCATGTCTGTGTGGTGGGCACAGTGGCCCCGTGTCTGTGTGCTAGGCACAGTGGCCCCATGTCTGTGTGCTCAGCACAGTGACCCCGTGTCTGCGAGGGTTACGTGACCTGTGTGTGAGTTGCCTGTGGTTCCCTCTTGCAGAGCTCCTATTATGTATGATAGTGGTGTCAGGCCTTGCTCATGAAGCACCTGGTGGTGTTCTGTGCAAGGTCTTATAAGACTGAAGCATTTCTCTTCCTTAGAACTCACCTCTGGAGCCATCTGGGCTTAGAGGGTTATTGGTTTGGGGTTTTTTTAAATTTTCATTTTGTTTCTGGCTTCTTGCCATGTTGTCATTTGTTTAGCACAGTGGAGCATGGATGGGCGTAATTCCCTGTAGTGAAAGAATAAAGGAAGGCATGAGGTCTCAGCAGTGTAATAGTGTTCCAGTTGTATTTTGTTTTGTTTATGTCCCTTTTAAATTACGGCCTTAATTTCTCTGTTACAGGACTATTCAGTTTTCCTACCTCTTATTTAAATTACTCTAAGTTGTGTTTTAATTTTTGAAATATTTATTTATTTTCATTTTTTTAAAAGAGAGCTCTCATCCATTGCTTCACTCCCCAAATGCCCACAACAGCAGAGCTGGGCTAGGGCAGAGCCAGGAACCAGGAACTCTGTGCAGGTCTCTTAGTGTGCATGGAAGACCCCAAGTGCGTGGACCCCTGAGGGTGCTCGTCAGGGAGCTGGAAGCAGAACCAGGTGCTCCAGCTTAGGCTGTGGTCGTCCCAAGTGGGAATTCAACTGCTGCACCAAGGGCCTGCCCCGAGTTGCATTTTTAAAGACGTGTATTCATTGTGTCTTCTTAATTTTTAGCCTTTGTTGTGTGTCCTGTCTTTGGGAATACCTGCAGGATCTGTAGTGCCATTCTGACCCTCCCCATTGCCGACCCGGAGATCTCCAGTTTCTCTTATTTATTCACATTTATCTTAACCTTTATTAACTGTCGTCATCCTCTCCAAGAAACAGCTCTTGGTTTTGTCGTTTTCCTGGATTATATATTTATTTCCTCTTTACTTCTGTTCCTTGTTTCCTTCCTGATGTTAGGTGTTTCCTGTGTGGCGGTGTGTCTAAGCTGCCGTCCTGTGTGCAGTTTCCCTATTTCGGGGGCGGGTTTGGTGCCTGTTCTGTTCGTGACGCTGAGCCGTCCTGGACTGCTGCCTGGTGCATCCCCAGCACGAGGAAACAGTGCCTGCTGAGCTGACGGCTTCCCAGTTCATGAGTATGGGGTCCTCCACGTTCTGGGCTTGTCCACCAAGGACTTGGCGCCCCTGCCCTTTGCTCCCTCTGTGGCTGTGACTGGGCCAGCTTCGAGTTTCCTATCCTATGCCAACCCCATCAGGGACTTCCCTCACTTCTCCCCCTCACCCGTCACTCCCCAGGATAGCAGCCTTGGGGGACCGTAGCTGGATACAGGCCTGTTCCCACCAGCTTTGGGGCAGGACCCGTCCCCCAAGGACAGTTTCCCCACACAAGGACTTTGTGTCCTGTGACAGCCAGAGGTGTGGACTCAGCATTCCTGGGGGACAGGACTTGGTTTTCTGTGTGGGAGAAGCTTGTTGGATCTCATTGGCAGTGCTTCTTTTTAAAGACTCTGAACTTGACAAGGCCTCCCTGCCTTGCTCCAGGCCTGGAACTGAGCCCCTGAGCCCGTGTGTACACGGTGGTGTTTTGAATGTGGCCAGTGAGTCCCTGAGCCTTGACTCTGTCTATGGTAAGTGGGCATGGGAGGTAGGCACGAGACCCACCAGAGACAAGGGGTGAGGTAGGCATGGGGGCTCAGAGTGGCAGGGGGCCAGTGCCCTGCCCGTCCTGCACATTTCAGAGACAGCACGGTCAGATGCAGAGTCTTCCCTCTGCTTGGGGGAGAAGATGAGCTCCTGTGGCTCCTGGTTTCAGCCTGGCCCAGGCCTGGTCACTGTGGCCATTTGGGGAGTGAACCAGCAGATGGAAGACCTCTCTCTCTCCCTCTCTCCCTCTCTCCCTCTCTCCCTCTCTCCCTCTCTCCCTCTCTCCCTCTCTCCCTCTCTCCCTCTCTCCCTCTCTATGTAACTCTGCCTTGCAAAGGAAAAAAAAAACAGTTGAGCTCCTGCTTGGCAGGTGAACTTGTGTTCCCAGAACCTTGTCCAGTGCCCTCCACAGGCGTTGAAGGAGCACCAACTGTGCCTGCGTCACTGAGAATCCCTAGAGGGAGACTGGAACTCGGCTTTGCAGCGTGGGCTCAGCTGGCCCTGTGTAACTCAGAGATTATCAGTTTTACTCACACAGGTGATTGACAAGGGTCTGTTGAGGTGACATGTGACATAGGAGGCCCACGTGTGACATGTGTCACAGGTGACAAGGATGTGCTTACTTGACATACGTTGTGGGTGACAATATTTAAGGGATCTATCTCGAACGGCAGCACTTTTTTGGGTGCATAAATTTGGAAATTCCTGTTTAATGAAATGAAGTACTTAGGTTGTAGAGATCCTGTGAATTCAGAATTTTGAGAGAACCAGACTACAATAAATTGCATTTTAAAATCAAGCAAATAGAGCTAATCTCCTCTGTCAGGTGTGTGGTGCCTGTTGGGAATGCTGGCTTCTCTCAGAACTCCCCCACCTGCAGACAGGGACCAGCTCGACGAGGGTGTGAGGCCCCCCTGACCCTTGCCTCTCGGTGGTTTGGCTGCCTAGGGGAGGGTCCCGAGTCCACAGTGGAGTCGCACTTGGGGTGGTGAAGGCGAGGTTGTAGGGCAGCATCTGTAGAGAGGACAGGCACAGTAGAGGTACCACGTCGTACAGAGCGAGGATGGCAGCCGCAGAGGGAGAACATGTGCAGACAGAGGACGGGCAGTGCAGGAGGGGTGCTGGGTGCTGGGTGCACCGTACAGGAGGGGTGTGTGTGAGGGGTGCAGTGTACAGGAGGGGTGTGTGTGAGGGGTGCAGTGTACAGGAGGGGTGTGTGTAAGGGGTGCAGTGTACAGGAGGGGTGTGTGTGAGGGGTGCAGTGTACAGGAGGGGTGTTGTGAGGGGTGCAGTGTACAGGAGGGGTGTTATGAGGGGTGCAGTGTACAGGAGGGGTGCAGTATACAGGATGGGGTACAGTGTGAGGGGTGTGCAGTGTGTAGGAGGGGGTGCTGGGTGGGTGTGCAGTGTACAGGAGGGGTGCAGTGTACAGGAGGGGTGCTGGGTGGGTGTGCAGTGTACAGGAGGGGTGCAGTGTACAGGAGGGGTGCTGTGTGAGGGGTGCAGTGTACAGGAGGGGTATGTGTAAGGGGTGCAGTGTACAGGAGGGGTGCAGTGTACAGGAGGGGTGCTGTGTGAGGGGTGCAGTGTACAGGAGGGGTGCTGTGTGAGGGGTGCAGTGTACAGGAGGGGTGCAGTATACAGGATGGGGTACAGTGTGAGGGGTGTGCAGTGTACAGGAGGGGTGCTGTGTGAGGGGTGCAGTGTACAGGAGGGGTGCAGTGTACAGGAGGGGTGTGTGTAAGGGGTGCAGTGTACAGGAGGGGTGTGTGTAAGGGGTGTGCAGTGTACAGGAGGGGTACAGTGTGAGGGGTGCAGTGTACAGGAGGGGTGCTGTGTGAGGGGTGCAGTGTACAGGAGGGGTGCTGTGTGAGGGGTGCAGTGTACAGGAGGGGTGCAGTGTACAGGAGGGGTGCTGTGTGAGGGGTGCAGTGTACAGGAGGGGTGCTGTGTGAGGGGTGCAGTGTACAGGAGGGGTGTTGTGAGGGGTGCAGTGTACAGGAGGGGTGCAGTGTACAGGAGGGGTACAGTGTGAGGGGTGTGCAGTGTGTAGGAGGGGGTGCTGGGTGGGTGTGCAGTGGTGTGGGAGGACACTGCTGCCTGTATGCGTGCTGGGTGGAACACTGGGCTTCTCCCCCAGGGTCATCGCTGTGACAGCTCCAGGAAAGTGAGGCTGCTGTTTGTTCCCCACATACTCCCCCAGCGACTGGGCTGATGCTCGCTTGAGTGTTGTTTAGGGTCGTGCCCCCCCCACCTGCCTCCACTCTCTGCCTCTCTCCTTCTCCGCTGCTATAATGACATTCAGTTCATTTTAGTGTTGAAATAAATCATTTCTGCTTCTCCAAGCTCCATCTGATATATCAGAAACACCCTCTGCTCCTGACGCCTAGGCTGCTGTCGATGGGCTCAGTGAGGGAGGGAAACTGGAAGCTGTAGAGGGTGGCATGGACCTGGAAACCTGTCCTGCGTGGCAGCCTCAGCGTCTGGCTGCCCTGCAGGCGGCCTGTCCCGAGCTGGCCTGGGTGCTGGGGTCCCAGGAACTTGCCATTTCCTCCGACTGATCCCCAGATCCCCGGGGTGGGGCTCTCTGACAAGCTTGTGATGAACTGCGTGTGCACACCATAGCTGTGGAACCTTTGCCCCACCAGCAGCAGGTTGACTTGATTGTGGCTCAAGAGAGCAGCCTGTGTGGTGGACATTGGAGGGGCACCTGCTGTCTCCAGGGTGCCCGCAGGAAGCACTAACCCTCAAGCACAGCCTCCCCTCGGAAGTGCAGTCCAGACAGTGGCTTCCAGGGCTCCCAGAAGTCACGCGTGTGCTGCTTTCTTCACTGAACACGCCTGAGATGCAGGTGCTGCCACGTGTTGGCTTCGTGCACATCAGCTACACACCAAGTGTGTGTTTGCTGCGGTGTGTGTCCTGTGTGCGTTACAGGTTTCTGGGAGGCTGACCCTGCGTCAGGCTGGGTCAGTGTTTGCAAGCAAGGCCGGGGCAGCAGGGAGGGCGCAGCTGGGAGCCAGGCACCTCGCCATCCCCTCCAGGAGTCCAGATCCCTTCTTGTCGCCATGGCTGGCGCTTCCTGAGCTCCCTCTGTTTGCCAGGGCTCAAACTGAGTGTTTTAGCCATATTGTTTCTAACCCATGTACAGCATACACTGTAACCCTTACACAGCACCCCCTGGACACCACACTCCTCACACTGTACCGCATCCGGTACCACTGTACCCCACACGGTACGAGAGCCATGTTGTTCCTAACCCTTGTACAGCATACACTATAACCCTCACACAGCACCCCCTGGACACCACACTCCTCACACTGTACCGCATCCGGTACCACTGTACCCCACACGGTACGAGAGCCATGTTGTTCCTAACCCTTGTACAGCATACACTATAACCCTCACACAGCACCCCCTGGACACCACACACCTCACACTGTACCCCACACGGTGCAAGAGCCATATTGTTCCTAACCCTTGTACAGCATACACTGTAACCCTCACACAGCACCCCTCCTGGACACCACACTCCTCACACTGTACCCTACACGGTACAAGAGCCATGGTGTTCCTAACCCTTGTACAGCATACACTGTAACCCTCACACAGCACCCCTCCTGGACACCACACACCTCACACTGTACCCTACACGGTACGAGAGCCATGTTGTTCCTAACCCTTGTACAGCATACACTGTAACCCTCACACAGCACCCCTCCTGGACACCACACTCCTCACACTGTACCCTACACGGTACAAGAGCCATGTTGTTCCTAACCCTTGTACAGCATACACTGTAACCCTCACACAGCACCCCTCCTGGACACCACACTCCTCACACTGTACCCTACACGGTACAAGAGCCATGGTGTTCCTAACCCTTGTACAGCATACATTGTAACCCTCACACAGCACCCCTCCTGGACACCACACTCCTCACACTGTACCCTACACGGTACAAGAGCCATGTTGTTCCTAACCCATGCATCTCAGAGATGAGGCAGCTCAGGCCCAGAAAGACTTACTGGGAGTGTACGGCTGGCCACGTAGCTGTGGGAGGGCCCCCTGTCTGACCCCACTGCCTGTGTCCTGCCTCGGGCAAGGACCCCCCTTCTGGCCTGACAACTTACAAAAGTCACTGGGCTGTTCCATGAGTGCACGGCCGGGACTTTCAGGACTGCAGCTGGCATTTTCCTGTGAGACCCTAGGGTCCAGTTCTGGTGAGTGCATCATGGCCCTTGGGTGACTGGCAGCCCCCAACTCTCTGCTTCCTGTGTCCACGTCCTTGGCTGTGGGTGCAGTAGCGAGCGCTGAGGCTGTCTTGTGGGAGTCCTTGCTGTCCATCTTGCTGTCTGCGAGCTGTGACCTCTCTGGGCCCTGCATTCTTGCCTTTGTTGGTCATCACATGATACAAGAGGAGAAATCCCCCAGGCCACCCCTCAAAAGTGATTCCAGCAGGCTCTCTGCGCACGGCCCTGCTGCTGCTGCTTGGACTGCCTGTGCCGGACGGGTTTGCTCAGACGCCAGCTTGTGAACCGGCCTGTGAGTCTTGGCTTTGGCAGTGAGTGCTCAGCGGCTGACCGGCTGTAAACCCCGGTGTGTTGGGTTGTTTCCCTAGAGCGTGAGGGGCCTGTGCATCTGCTCGTTCCACAGCTCCAGCCCAGTTGTGGTCAAGGAGCAGTGTGGCGTGCATCTGCCCGTAGTGCCCTGGGAGTGCCAGCGATTCCCGGCCCAGAGCGGAGACGACCCGGGCAGCCTCGGCCTCCGTCCTTGTGTGTCCTGATCCTGTGCTTTGTCTGGCGTCTGGAGTGACCCTTCCTTGTCCCTAAGTTCATTGCCCCCTGAGCCCCACAGCTGGGTGGGCTCTCCCTCTTCTGTAAGTCGCCTGGCAGCCTGGCTGTCCTTGTAAGGCTGGGGTATGACCCGGAGGCAGACCTGGGGTGAGGGGAACAGACCAGGGGGAGGGGCACAGACCCAGGGTGAGGGACAGGGACCCAGGCCGCACAGTGGCTCTCAGCCGAGGTGTCTGTACCACCTGTGGGCTCAGTTCTCCCTTCAACCCTCTGTGGCAAGACCAGGGCAGAACCTGTATGGGGAGATTCTCATTCACACTCTCCTCTCACTGCCAGGTGAGTCCTTGTGCAGGGCCAGGTGCTCCTGGTGCGTCTGAGGCTTGGTCGTCCACAGAGGAGTGGAGGAGGGGGCTGCACCTATGGCCATGCCAGTGCCCAGCTGAGGTCACGAGGTCACAGATGCCCTTGTCCTTGAGCAGGTGTGCCATGACTCAGTTCCCTCACTCCCTCCTTCCACATCTCTCCGTGTGACTCCTGGCTTCTGGCTTCTCCTGTCTCACTTCCTTGTGTTACTCCTGGGTCCTTCAGCTTAGCACTGGGGCTACTTGTGCACTCCTTTGGCCAAGGGTCCCCAAATGTGAGTAGGTAGGGCCCAGGGGGCTTTGTCTCAATCCTGTAGTTAGAGCAACAGAACAGCACTGATTGTGGGATTCTCAGAGTTCTCAAGGCCCCGGTCCAAAATCTGATGAGGATACAGTCTCTGCTTCCAAGGTAGCACCTTAATATTTTTCAAATTTGTATTTATTTGAAAGGCAGACAGGCCAGCACACACACACACTCACACACACTCTCTCTCTCATGCACACACACACACACACACACAGAGAGAGAGAGAGAGAGAGAGAGAGAGAGAGAGAGAGAGAAGCAGAGATCTTCCATCCACTGATTCACTCCAAATGCCCGCAATAGCTGGGGTTGGGTCAGACCCAGGACAGGAGCAGGAGCCTCGTCTGGGTTCCCCCACAGGGGCCCAGGAACGTCAGCTGAAACTGCTGCCTCCCAGGGCACATCAGCAGGAAGCTGGAGTCAGAAACAGCAGTCACTTCTCAAATCCAGGCATTCTGATATGAGAAGCAAGTATCCACCTCAAGTGGTGCCCGTTTTTTGTTAAAGATTTTTTTTATTTATTTGAAGGAGTTATGGGGGAAGTGGGGAGATCGTCCATCTGTTGGGTCACTCCCCAGATGGCTGCAATCCCAGATGGCTCCTGGGCCAGGCAGAACCCAGGAACCAGGATCATCACCCAGATCTCTCACTTGGGTGGCAGGGGTCCAACACTTGAGCCATCTTTCACTGCTTTTCTGAGGCCATTAGCAGGGAGTTGGATGGGAAGTGGAGCAGTCAGGGCACCAACTGGTGCCCATGTTGGATGCTGGCATCACAGGCAGTGTCTTTACTGCACCACATGCCAGTCCATCAAGTGGTAGTCTAACTGTTACATCCGTCCTGGGCATTAGGCAGGAAGATGAAAGGCAGCAGAGGGGCTGGCGCTGTGGCATAGCAGGTAAAGCCGTTGCCTGCAGTGCCAGCATCCCATATGGGCGCCGATTCAAGTCCCAGCTGCTCCACTTCCAATCCAGCTCTCTGCTATGGCCTGGGAAAGCAGTGGAAGATGGCCCAGGTGCTTGGGCCCCTGCACTCTTGTGGGAGACCCAGAAGAAGCTCCTGGCTCCTGGCTTCAGAATGGCATGGCTCCAGCTGTTGCAGCCATCGGGAAGTGAACCAGCAAATGGAAGACCTCTCCCCCCCACCTCTGCCTCTGCCTCTCTGTAACGCTGCCTTTCAAATAAATCAATCAGTCTTTTAAAAAGAAAGAAAAAAAGAGGGCACAGTCTCTTCCACTGATCTCAGGGAGTCTACCTGCTGCTCCCCCAGAAGGCCCTGCCTCCCAGCATGGTTGCAAGGGGACTCACTTTCTGACCTGTAGATCTGGGCTTGTGTGGCCCCCAGTGGGCTCATTAAAAGGTTGATTTCAGAGACTCCACTATGTCCTCATCTGAGGCTGCGCTGGGAGCCAGCAGTGTGTGTGGTGCTGAGGCTGCAGGCCCGGGGCCGTCCTCTGAGAGCCGCTGCTCCAGTCAGAATGGTGGCAGCTGGACGTTTCCTTTTCTCCCTGTCACAGGGATTTGCTCCTTCGTCCATTCCCACCCAGGTACACTGAGCCCCACTCAGTGTCGGGCACCATGGCCACTTGTCACTGCAGGTGGTGGGTAAACTTGTGTGATGTGAAAGTAAAACAGGGCTAGAGAGAGGCAGCCGTCTCCCTGTGCGTGGCAGAAAACCCGAGTGAGCTGGCGCTCCTTCGTTGCTTTCCTCTACCGAGGAGCATTGACTCAGGGCCCCGAGCCCAGAGCCTGACCTGTTCCAACAAGACGAAAATCTGCTGTGTCCAGGCCTGGCAGACTGCCTGGTGCAGGGGTCAGAAGACGGGCTGCAGCCTCGGGTGGCTTCTCAACCTCCCTGGCCTCAGTCCCTGGCCAAGGAAAGAGCAGCGTGGTGCTGATGTTGGCTCTGAGGGACTGTGGGGAAGATTACGTCACAGTGGGGCTACCATGTGCTTAACGTGCAGACTGTGCATGGCGGTTGCTGCTGACTCTATCAGTGCATTTGACCTGCGCACGAACACTCCAGAAATGGCCCAGAGAGAAGTGTGTGCTCCTGACTCAAGGGGTCTCCAGGATTTAGCCCAGATTGGGGGTGGGGGGTAGGGGTGGCCTGGATGTGGATTTCAGGATCCAGGGGCAGGCCTGAAAGGCCCCAGATGTCCCATCAGAGGAAACTAGCACCAGATTCCCTTCACGGGGAGGGGTGCAGGAGCCTGCAGGTGTCTGGGAGTCTGATGGGTTCTTTCAAGGCATCGCCAGCTGAGGGAGGGTCTCCAGCTGACCAAGCAAAGGGGTGGGGGTGGGCAAGCCCTAAGACTGGAGTGTGAGGGATCCACGCTGAGCCTTGCCTGGCCCAACCCTCAGGAGAACCAGGGCCGCTTCTCTGCGAGGTTCTCTGCCTTGTCCCCTCGGTGCAGGGGCCAGCGCTGTGCTGTCCGCAGTCCCTGGACGGCCCTGCGGTGACACTGAGCTTTCTGTCCTTCTCTGTCCTTGAGAGCTGCGGATCCTTTTGTTTTAAAATAAATGAATGGATGAATTTTATTTATTGAGAAAGCAGAGGGACAGAGTGACAGGAGGGAGAGATCTTTGTCTATCGGTTTACTCTTCAAATACCTGCACCAGCTGGAAGCGAGCCAGAACAAGGCCAGGCGCCTGGAGCTCCATCCAGGTCTCCAAAGTGGGTGGCAGGGGCCCAAGCCCTTGGGCCATGTTCATTTGTCCTCCCAGTGTAGTACCAGGATGGTAGGTCAGAAGCAGAGCAGCCAGGACTCAACAAGAAATGCTGGGACCAAGAGCAGAGCCTAGGTGCTTGCTCTGGGATGCAGGTCCCCACTGCTGAGCCCAGCGCCTGCCCCGACCGCGTGCCGGGTGCTCCGGGAAGCATGGTCCGTGCTTATGCCCTGAGTCAAGTCTGAAAGGGCAGTGCTGTGTGGAGGTGGAGTCAGGTCCTGTTCTGATCCTCCCGAGCTCATCTGAGATGTGGGGACACAGCTGCTCCCGAGGGGATTAGGAGGTCTGGGTGACAGGACGGTTTGGCAGGGCTGGTTGAGCTGTCCTGAGACTGCCCTGGTCCTGTGAACTCTGCCCCCGCCCCACCTCCAAGTGCCTGAATCTCCTGCAGGAAACCTTCCTCAGCAGCGTGCTCCGTCAGAGCCATGCATGCAGTTACTACTTGTTTACTTAGTCACTCAGCAAACACAGGCACCTCCTGGGGTGAAGCTGAGGTCAGAGCAGACACACAGGTGACACCTGCCCCTCCTGCAGTGTGCCTGGCTTTGCACAGAGGCCAGCCTTGTGACTTCAGAGCACAGTGCCGTGGTTTGAGTGCAGGGAGTGGGGAGCCGCTGTCACCGGGAAGATTTTCAGTGTTCAGCCAGGGGAGAAACCTGGGGATGGCCCTCTAGGCAGGTGGGCAGGAGCATGGAGATGGGGCGAGCCTGACCAGAGGCAGGCCTGGGTGTGTGGCTTGGAGTGCATGGGAGGGCGTGGGGGCTTGGCAAGGGCAGTCCCTGGGCGCATTAAGCAGGGAGGAATGGGGCGAGATTTGCTGGTTCTATACACACACTGTCTCCCACGTACCAGCCAGGAGCTGCCTGTGCTGGTCTTCGGACCTCACCCAGCATTCTGCTCAGAGAAGCAATGCTGTTAGGGTGTGGGCGTCACAGGAGATGGGGGGTGGAGCACTTGGATAGGATCACAGGGGGCTCCCCTGGCCCTGCTGCTGCAGACACAGCATCTGGGCCCTGTTCTCAGTGTGCTGCCAGTGTGGATGCAGTGGTCATTTCTGTCTGGACCCCGGCCCAGGCAGCATGGTGCCTTAAGGTCCACCTGGGTGAGGATTCTGCCCCTCCAGAGATGACAGTAAGAGCAGAGTCTGCCCCGGTCTCCAGCAGGGGATGCAATGAATGCAGCCATCTCGCAGCCTGTGTTCTCCTGCCTTGCTGTGCCCAGCCCTGAGCTGCTTAGGGGAAGAGGCCTGGGGCATCGCGTTGGGGCACAGAGAATGAGGACTGCTCCTCGGGGGATGAGGGCCAGAGCAGAGGAGTTCCCAAGAGAGAAGGAGGTAGGGAGCATGGGGTCTGAGCCAGTGGGGACCCAGGTCTGTGTCTGGTGGAGGCTCCTCCGTCAGGAGCCTCAGGGTCGCAGGCGGGTCACTGGGCACAGTAATTCCTGTAAATGGCACTTGGGTGGCACCCTCCTGAGGCTGTCACTCCCTGAGCTCCCTGGCGGCCAGGAAGGTGAAGGCAGTGAGATCTGTGCACACCTGTGTCCGGGCGCCGTGGGGGAACCCAGACGCCTCCCTCCCCTGTGTGCTCTCAGGTGGCCCCTGATTCCAGAGGTGTAGCCCTGGGTTCAGGCTGTTGGAGCCGGAGCTGGGCTGTGCAGCCTCAAAGCGTGTGTGGTACAATGGTTGCTCTCGACAGAGCTGTCTGATGCCGAATAACTCAACTTCTCAGAATCCATACGTAATCTGGGGCTTTGTCCCTGGCGTCACCCTTCTTGGGAAATCCGAGTGAGTTGTTTGCGGACAGAGAGTCCGTTGTGCAGCTGACGTCTCTGCATGCAGTGGGGGAAACCAGATACCCGCACGGCGGAATGCCAGCCTCACCACTGCCTGCTCATCACCGGGTGGTACTGAGGCTGGCAGAGGAGGATGCAGTTCTGCCGCGTGGGAGGGAGCTGGGGTGCCAGAGAGACGGAGGCAGTGAGGATGGTCTGTCCACTCGTGGGCACTGGCCTCCTGCACTCGGGCAGGGCACACTCCCACGTGTGCAGAGTCCGTGTGCTCCTGCGAGGAGTGGAGCCTAGGGGCGGCTCTGGGGGCCGAGTTGTGTTCTCGAGTGCTGGAGGACTCCTGATTGTGGAGCAAGGGGCCAGGAGAGGGATGCATGAAACCCAACGATGGAGGCGGCCCTCTGGCTCTTCCACCACCACCCCACTCGGCCTGCCTGTCTCCCCTCCCCCCGCCCCCTGCCAAGCTGGTGCTGCTTTACTCCATAAGGTTAGAGGAAATGGAAGACAATCAGGTCGTCAGCTCAGGCCGCTTCCAGATGGGATCCTGAGGCCAGAACACTAAAGTGCAAAGCAAGGAGAGGGAGCAGGGACTTGGAGATTACAGGGTGGAGAGGAGGGGGGTGCACAGGCTGAGGCCAGCAGCCCTGGGCTGGGGCCAGCATTGTTGCACAGTGGTTGCGCTGAAGCTTAACCATGTTGGAGCACCATTTTGAGTCCGAGCTGCTCTGCTTCCAATCCAGCTCCCTGCTAATGCAGGAAAGCAAAGGGAGATGGCTTAAGCACTTGGGCCCCTGCACCCATGTGGGAGATCTGAGATGCCGAGAGTTGAGCGCTCACCTAGACTGGGGAGACCAGCAGTTCCTGGCAGGAGGGCAGCACCTGAGTGCTACACGTGAGTGGTGATACACGTATCATGCAACACCTGACGACCACAGGACGAGTGCCCAGTGTCCACACACATGCATGTATCACGCAACACCTGACACCACAGGACGAGTGCCCAGTGTCCACACACATACATGTATCACGCAACACCTGACACCACAGGACGAGTGCCCAGTGTCCACACACATACATGTATCACGCAACACCTGACACCACAGGACGAGTGCCCAGTGTCCACACACATACATGTATCACGCAACACCTGACACCACAGGACGAGTGCCCAGTGTCCACACACATACATGTATCACACAACACCTGACACCACAGGATGGGTACCCAGTGTCCACACACACATACATGTATCACACATCCATTGTCCACACACATACATATATCATGCAACACCTGACGACCACAGGACGGGTGCCCAGTGTCCACACACATACATGTATCACGCAACACCTGACACCACAGGACGAGTGCCCAGTGTCCACACACATACATGTATCACGCAACACCTGACACCACAGGACGAGTGCCCAGTGTCCACACACATACATGTATCACGCAACACCTGACACCACAGGACGAGTGCCCAGTGTCCACACACATACATGTATCACGCAACACCTGACACCACAGGACGAGTGCCCAGTGTCCACACACATACATGTATCACGCAACACCTGACACCACAGGATGGGTACCCAGTGTCCACACACACATACATGTATCACACAACCATTGTCCACACACATACATATATCATGCAACACCTGACGACCACAGGACGGGTGCCCAGTGTCCACACACACATACATGTATCACGCAACACCTGACGACCACAGGATGGGTGCCCAGTGTCTACACACATACATGCATCATGCAACCTCTGACACCACAGGACGGGTGCCCAGTGTCCACACACACATACACGTATCATGCAACACCTGACGACCACAGGACGGGTGCCCAGTATCCACACACATACATGTATCACACAACACCTGACACCACAGGACGGATGCCCAGTGTCCACACACATACATGTATCATGCAACACCTGACACCACAGGACGGGTGCCCAGTGTCCACACACATACACACATCATGCAACCAGTGTCCACACACATACATATATCATGCAACACCTGACACCACAGGACGGGTGCCCAGTATCCACACACATACATGTATCACGCAACACCTGACACCACAGGACAGGTGCCCAGTATCCACACACACACATGTATCATGCAACACCTGACACCACAGGACAGGTGCCCAGTGTCCACACACATACACGCATCATGCAACCAGTGTCCACACACATACACATACCATGCAGCACCTGAGGACAGGTGCCCAGTGTCCACACACATACACCTGACACCACAGGACGGGTGCCCAGTGTCCACACACATACACACATCATGCAACACCTGAGGACAGGTGCCCAGTGTCCACATACACACACAGATATCGTGCAACGCCTGATGACCACAGGACGGGTGCCCAGTGTCAGGACACACCGTACCCACAGCAGAGGGCGCACCAGGCCTGGGCCCCGGCCCTCCTGGACTCACCTCCCTCCCTCTCCCTGAGCCTGCCTGCTGCTCCAGGGTCTCAGGAGCATGGCGCACCCTGGCTGTCCCTGGGGCCGCTGAGCTGCTGGTGTAGGGAGAGGTCCTGTGTTTATTGGAGGTGCTCCAGACCGGAGGCAGAGCACAGTGCCCAGCCGATGGCGGCCCCCTGGCTGGAAGCCAGCAGCTGCCCTTTCTCTGGGCTCCTGTCACTCTCTCCACGGCTTCCCCACACTGTCTTTTCAGGAGGCAGGGAAGACAGCCCTTGGGTTCGAGATTCAGGAGTGTGGTGTTGACTTCCCAGCTTGTCCTGGTTCTCTATGTATAAGACTGCTCTGGAGTCGTGTGTGTCCAGCTGTGGCCCCAAGCCTGCTCAGGTCCTCCGGGGGTCACTGGCTGGTCCGGGCTGAGGTGGCTGTCAGCAAGTGGGTGGACGATGTGTCTCAGTGTTCCGAGCCCTTGGCCTGCAGGGAGCCTGCCTGTGGGTGTATGGGTGGGTGCTCAGAGGACTGCAGGACCTGGAGAACCCTGCTGAGAAAGAGAGCCCTGATTCGGAGTCCCTGGGAACGGCCCTGAGCTGGGATTCCTGGGGGTTGCCTCTAAGGGATAGAGATGTGGTTTCAGAGTTTAGCCTCCGCTGCTCCCTCGCCTGCAGGCAGAGGCTGGGCCTCCCTTGCTCCGAGGAGCAGTCGGAAGTGGTGGCCCAGGGGAGCTGGTTTGTGACCACAGGGCACACATGTGAAGCAGGTATGAGCTGCTGGCAGCTGGGAGAGTACATCTGCTGCCCAAGCAGACCCGGGGGAGGAGCAGGGCTGGCCACGCACGGGCCACCGAGCCCTGGACAGTGGCAGGAGGGGAGGCCTGTGTCTCTCGGGTGACTCAGGGCCCAGGGAGGTGCTAAGACAGGATTTTCCCCTGAGGCTGTGAGGTCAGAGGGAGGTCTCCTGTGAGGAGGGGACACTGGTGCCTGCGCAGGAAGGCTCAGGAGGAGGCCGTAGGGTCATCTGGACATGACCGCAGGTATCTGCACTGTGAGAAAACCCAGCCAGGGTTCCTGCACGTCCTCCTGTGACGTCCACTGGGCCCTGGCCAGGGCTCCCTCACGTCTCACTGTTGAGCAGATCACTGCATTCATGTCTGAGACACAGACCCCAGCTGTGTGGGTGGGAACAGAGCTGTCACACTGGGTGCCAGCTGGAGGTGGGGGCCCAGGAGGGCAGGAGGACGTGGAGTGGTGGACTCCCCTGGGAGGGGCCAGCAGAGTTGTGAGATGAACGGCCTGACCGTTTTGGTGGCCTGGCCCGAGTCAGTTCATAACTGAGGATGTATCACCTGTGCTGGGGACAGAGCTCAAGGGCAGCAGGAATGGTAACTCTGGGGTCACAGCAGGGTCCACTGCCTAAGACAGCACAGGGCCGTCCCCATGGCCTCTCACCTGGCCTCCAGTACCTCTCAGGCCACAGTGCAGGAAACTGCTGCTGGCCAGCCGGGGCTTCGGCAGGTGCAACCTTCAAGCTAGGGAGCAGCTGCGGGACACTCTGTTTCTGATAGGGCCTAGGGTACCATCCCCGACTCTGGTCTCCTGCTCAGGGCTGCCTGTGGGGCCTGTGCCCAGGTGGGGGCCTGGCCCTGCCTACACAACCTGGGTCAGAGAAGCACAGCGTCCGCCTCCTCTGCCCCGCCCTCCTCCCCTGCAGATTAATGCGATAATTGGCGCGTGTGCCTGTTTACCCAGGACGTGGGTGGGCCCCCTCCCCCTCCAGGCAGGTTCCCAGAGGAACGTGCTCCCACGTCAGGACTGGTACCACCCAGCACTCCTGTCAGGTGGGCTTCCGCCCCCGGCCCCGCTGTCTGTCATGCTGTGTGCACGTGTGCACACGCCTCAGGGAGTCTGCAGGTGGAGAAGATAAGGGGGTGGAGGGGCGGGGCTGAGCAAGGAAGGTGTTGGGGGTGGCAAGAGCAGCAGTGCCTTAACCAAGAGGATGCTGACCCAGAGAAAAGCTGTCTGCAGGGCCTGACCCGTGGGAGGCGTCCCCAGGGGAGGCGGTTTCCTCCTGGGGCCAGCCAGGATCCAGCAGCAGTTTCGGAAGCTGAGTCTCTCGGCTGGGGTCTCGCTGCCAGGCCCCAGCAGGGCTGTCCCACGGTTGCTGTGTGAAATCGTGGCCGGCATCCCAGCTCCTTGCAGAGGGAGAAGATGGGACAGAGCCTTCTGCCCTCCCCCAGGGATGTCCTCCATGGCCACACGGCTTTCCTCAACCCTCTCCTGGTCCTGCCGTGAGGTCATGGGTGCTCATCTCAGGACGCTGAGGTGGCGCCTTGTCTGGGCAGTTTTAAGGTTTTCACAGTCGTGCGTCACAAGGAAATGGAAGCCCCGATATTTACCAGGGGATCACCTGCCCACTTCCCAGGGGACGGGTCCCTGGTCCAGGAGAGAGACGCGCGGGGCTGGAGGCCCCCTGGCTGGAAGGATGGGGGGGGGGGGGTGCTGAGCGGAAGCTGAGTGGTGGGCGTGGCAGGGGTGTGGAAGGGATGACGGACAGGGACTCCGCGGAGCCGTCTCTGCAGCAGGACCCTGCGGGCTTCCCCCTCCAGCACACACACTGGGGCCTGCGTCTCCCAGCTCTGCCTTCCCTCCTGCACACCCCATTCTGCTCCGTGTTCCTCTGGAGGGCCCTGGCACTGTGGGTCAGGTGTGCAGCATCTGCCAGATTGAGACGGGGTTCGGGAGGAGCTGTGTCAGTCCGTTTTTAACGGGAGACTCATCTAATGAAAACGGTGGCCATTGGTGAGTTAGTTGAGCACCTGTGTGCTGATCTCCATGTAAGATGCTGGAGGCAGAGCCAAGCAGACCGCCCGGGAGAACCCAATCCTTCTCACAGAACCCTTGACTGCCGGGACACGCACTTCACTTTGCCCAAGCTGTGGCTGCTGCTGGGGCCGGAGAAGCCTGAAAGTCACAAGCTCCTCATCTCCGTCACTGAGCCCTGATCCCGACTCCGGGCTTAGCCTTCCTGTTGCCAAGGAAACTGAGGGGTGGGGCTAAGCCAAGGCCAAAGGGGAGAGCCTACCTCAGTCCTCTGGGTGTTCCATTGTAATCCTGAGTCAGGGCTGAGCTGCTCCACAGGGTCAAGAGGGGCGGCCTCGTGCCCAGGAGAGTCCTCGTCCCGTGTCCCTCGTGAAAACCTCCACTGCTCCCTGCTGACGTCAGCGGCCTTCTGCCAGGTGCCGCCCATGTCTCCCTGGCCTGCACTGAACTGACCAGGGCCACACGGGGAGACTGGCCTGGGCCTGGCCCTGCCTCCAGGCATCTCTTTTTAATGTTTACCCAGCTTCAGTCGCAGACAAGGCTGTTGAAAGGAGCCTGTCTTTCCCCTGTGTTCTGTGGACCAGGGCATCTGTGGGAGACAGGAAATGCGATGTCCTGGGGGAGGAGCAGAGACCGCAGGTCACAGGGACCAGGGGAGCCACAGGACACATCAGAGCTTCTGCAGTTGGGTAGCGAGGGAGGGAAGGTGAGTTTCTGCCCTGGGGATTCTGAGTTCTGGTCTAAATTTTAGGAATGCATTTGGCTGGATGGCCTTGTTTGCTCAGTGAACTGAGGATAAAACAGCTGTTGGAGTTTCAGATGGAATTAAAGTTTGTGTGTTGGGGGTGGGTGGGACAGGGCTGGGGGTGTCAAAGCCCCATGTGTGTGAAATGCAATCCAGGAAGGCCATGTGGAAAGACTGGGGGGGGGGGGGTCAAGGTCAGCTGGACAGGAAGTCGTGGCTGGGAGCCCAGTGTGATGGGAGCACATTTTAGATGGCTGCCCAGCTCAGGGTCAAGGTCCTGCCACAAGGACCTGCGGGAGCAGCCGACACTGGCTGCGTGTGCTGTGAGCCCTGCTCATCACCCGGGGGCCTTGCACACAGCCTCTGGTACGGGAGCGCAGAACACAGATTCCTGTGCGTTTTCTCAGTCCTTGTGTGGTAGATTTGTCCCTGGTCCATCGAAGGGCTTGTTGAGGCCGGGCCCAGGCCAGCTCTGAGCTGTGGCTCTGTGACAGGAGGACGACACCCAGACCTGGAGCCCAGGCTGGCAAGGTGCAGACAGTGCTGATTCCTTGCAAGCAGCCCTGGCAAGGCCTCACCAGCATCTGAGCGAGTGACAGACATAGTTTGCCTCTGTCTCTCCAAGAGTCACTCCAGATGAAAGTGCAAAGGCTAAGCCGTGTCACCCAGCCTTGTGAAGCCAGTGATGGTTCACATGCTGGGTTAGTTTGTCAGGTTAAGTGAGGGTGCTAGGAGATTCCAAGTCTGTAGTACAGACACCAAGCAGGCTGGTACGGAGCTCACTGTGTGTGTGCAGAGCGTGAGGGGGCTGTGGTGACCCAGGGTGGGAGTCAGGAGGCAGTGCCCCTTTCCTTTTTAAAGATTTAGTCATTTATTTGAAAGGGAGAGTGGCAGGTCAGGGCAGAGAATTGATCCACCTTCCATCTACGGGTTCGCTCCCTCAACAGCCACAACAGCAGGGCTGCGCCAGGCTGAAGCCCGGAGCCTGGAGGTCTGTCCGGTCTCCCACGTGGGTGGTGGGGGACAGGAAGCTGGATAAGAAGTGGAGCAGCTGTGGCTTGAACCGAGCCTGCGACAGGGGAGGCAGGCATCACAGCTGCGGCTGCACCCTCTGCGCCCCCGTGCTGGCTCTGAGCTGTGCTGTCCAGTCCTGGGTGAGTGGCAGGAAGGGGCGGCTTCCCCATGGCTGTGAGTAACAGGAGCCTCTGTTTCTTTCAGACCAATGATGCCTTAGGAGCCACCTGGAACTGGCTGTACTTCATCCCCCTCATCATCATCGGATCCTTCTTTGTGCTCAACCTGGTCCTGGGAGTGCTCTCCGGGTAAGCAGGGCTTCCTTGCCCTCTGACCTCTTAGTACCACCCCGTTAGCTGTCAGTCAGGAGACGTCTCCTGGGGAGCTGTGTGTGCTGGGCGCTGTTCTAGATGTGGGGACACAGCAGCGAGCTGTTCTCCCAGTCACCTTCATCTTTCTCAGGAATTAGAATTCCCCATGGACAGGGTGTCTGCTCGTCCACCCTGCGTTCGCTCTGGGCTGTGTGGGAGCCTGTGCTGGTTGTGGGGACACAGTGAGTGAGGGGGGGGATTCTCTGGGGAAATGGACATCAAATCCCACCCGAGTCAGCCGGCACTGGTCTGCAGGTCCTCAATGCCCAGTTTTGGGGCACAGTGAGGGGCCCATGTGTGTGCTGGGCGCAGTTCCTGCCTCAGCAAGCACAGTTTCCCTAGAAGACAACAGAAACGTGGACACGGGGGGAGGGGGTTCTCCCACTGGGCAGTGGAAGATGCAGATCTTGGTTTGGGAGCGTCTGTGCTCGGAGGCCATCAAGGACCATTGCTCCAAGAGCCGGGGTTTTCCTGGAGCAGGGAGTGTGCACCAGGGTGGCACAGACTCAGGAGCAGTGCCCCTAGCGAAGGGGAGAAACGGGGCTTGCCCCAGAAGGGCAGACGGGTGTACCCCAGGGACTTTACACGGGAACCAGACGTTCTCCAGGGGATCGCGGTGCTTTGTGGGTCATTTCTTGAAACTCCAGGGAAACAGGAAATGGACTTTAAGCAGAGCATGGGAGCAAGGGGGTGGGAGAGGAGCCAACTGACAAGGGCAGGACAGCTCAGGGGTTCCCAGGAAATGCAGTGACGCCCTGTGGGGTGGCCACGCAGGATGGCTGCAGTGGGTGTGTGTCAGCAGGCGCCAGGCTTGAGTGGAATCCTTGAGTGAGTGTCCAGGGCCCCTGCCCTCTCCGCCAGGGCACGTGGTCAGTGCTGTGGGCAACGAAGATGTTGATTTTCATTCGAGGTTCCTGAGCAGACTGGTACTGCGAGCAGATAGAAACAGAATATTTACCAGTGAGGGACAGACACACGCTCACACACGCGTGTGCTACTCACACGGAATAGACACACACTCACACATGCGTGTGCCACCCCACACAGAGAGGAATATTTACCAGTAAGGGAACAGACACACGCTCCCACATGTGTGTGCTACCCACATGGAATAGACACACGCTCACACACACATGTGCCACCCACACGGAGAGGACTATTTACCAGTGAGGGAACAGAGACACGCTCACATATGTGTGCCGCCCACACAGAGAGGAATATTTACCAGTGAGGGAATAGACACATGCTCACACATGCGTGCTGCCCACAGAGAGGAATATTTACCAGTGAGGGAACACACGCTCACACATGCGTGTGCCACCCCACACGGAGAGGACTATTTACCAGTGAGGGAACAGAGACACGCTCACATATGTGTGCCGCCCACACAGAGAGGAATATTTACCAGTGAGGGAATAGACACACGCTCACACACACATGTGCCACCCACATGGAGAGGACTATTTACCAGTGAGGGAACAGAGACACGCTCACATATGTGTGCCGCCCACACAGAGAGGAATATTTACCAGTGAGGGAATAGACACATGCTCACACATGCGTGCTGCCCACATGGAGAGGACTATTTACCAGTGAGGGAACAGAGACACGCTCACATATGTGTGCCGCCCACACAGAGAGGAATATTTACCAGTGAGGGAATAGACACACGCTCACACACACATGTGCCACCCACATGGAGAGGACTATTTACCAGTGAGGGAACAGAGACACGCTCACATATGTGTGCCGCCCACACAGAGAGGAATATTTACCAGTGAGGGAATAGACACATGCTCACACATGCGTGCTGCCCACAGAGAGGAATATTTACCAGTGAGGGAACACACGCTCACACATGCGTGTGCCACCCCACACAGAGAGGACTATTTACCAGTGAGGGAACAGAGACATGCTCACACACATGTGTGCCACCCACACAGAAATACCCAGAGAGTTTCCAGTAAATAGAAAGGAAAAGCTGAGAACGGAAGCTCAGCGGGAGAAGTCTGTCCAGGGTGTGCACGGTGGGGCACTGTCTGTCAGCTTCCACCGCTTTGTAGGGAAGGGGGTGGTACCCCAGTCAGATATACAGACTACAGACAGGGTGGGGTCTCAGCACGCGCCCTGGTCCCAGATGCGACAGGTGCATCCTGGGAAGGTGAGCGAATCAAATGGACAGTTAGACTGCAGCTTGCCTGAACTTTAACTCCAGCTCTGCCATGCCGCCAGGAGCCTCTTCTGGAGAGGAGAGGCCCAGGCTGTGTGAGAGCAGGGAGCAGGCCCCGCCCGTCAGCCACAGGGCTCGGCTCATTAGCTCTGCCTGTTGTAGATGACATGTGACAGCAGTCACTCGTCGCAAGACACACGCACCTGGAACATTCAGGAGTCTGTGGTGGGGAGGTGGGGGTGGCGTTGAATTTTATGAAAATGCCTCCCATGGGGATTAATACGAAATTTCGGGAGATCCAAGTAAAGAGAATTTCTGAATTCGGGATTGGGTGCAGTTCATCCAGCAAGCATCAGGAGCCGGGATGGCCCGGGCCTCTCAGTGGCAGCACTGACATTGGAAATCAGTATGAAAATTCCTGAAACTTCCAGAAGCCAAAGAATCTCCAAGGTGGAATTCTGCACTCAGCCCATCACTTGTGGTGGTGGAGCAGCTGCGTTTGCAGACACCCTCTCTGGAGAACTCCCTGGAGGACATGGGTGCAAGCAGGGAGTGGTAAGGAAGACAGATACAGCTTCACCCTGGACCAGCCCTGGCCGTTGAGGCCTTTGGGGAGCAAACCTATGGAAGGAAGATCTGTTTCTCTGTGTCTGTCTCTATCTCTGTCACCACTTCAAATAAATAAACAGAATCTTAGAAAGAAAGAGTGCTGTAGGGGCCAGCATGGTGGCACAGCAGGTTAAGCCACTGACAGACAAGCATCTCAATCAGACAGCCGGTTTGAGTTCTAGTTGCTCTACTTCTGATCCAGCTTCCTGCCAATGTGCCTGGGAAGGATGTAGTGGCCCTGCTGGGTGACCTCAGCTGGAAGAGATGAGGCAGGGCTGCTAGGTTTTCATCGTAAATCTTCTAGAATCACCTGACTTTTAAAACTGTGCACACGTCACTTTGAGCAGAGCATAAATTAGAACTTGCAGAAGTACTGCACAGGGGGAGCGTGGACTGCGGGAGTGTGAGAGCATTCGTGTGTGTCCGTAGGAAGGTTCGGCAGAGGAGAAGTGAGACTGGGCCAGACCAGGGAGGAGGCCCAGCCGCTCGGGTGTAAAGGAGAAACGTGGGGTGGGGTTGGGGTGGTGTGGTCACGGTCCTGCAGGGTTGTCCCAGACAGAGTCCCAGGGCTAGTTTCTGTCTCTTGACCTCTCCTCTGTGCACTGAGCCTGGCCACAGACTTCTCCTGCTGTGTTCCAGGGGAAATCTGGAGACATTCTTGCTGTCTGAGGGCAGAAGGCGGCCAGTGTGGTCATATCCTTGGAGTCCCAGAGGAGGCCCTGGGCAGGGGCTGGGGGTACGTGCTGGGGCCTGCCGCACCCTGGCCTCGTGGCCTCGTTCTTTTGGAATTGGACCTTCCAGTCTCCCAAATCCTCTGGCGTGAAAGGCTGGCACCGGTGAGGGTGAGAAGCCTGGCCCCGTGAGAAGCTGGCTGTCCACATCACCCTGACGTGTAGCCCTGTTTAGGGTGGGGCAGCTTCCAATCTCGGTCTCTCCCTGGCCCCTGCCCACGTACCCGCACACTTGGCTCAGGCAGCGGCCACGTCCTGGCCCAAAACAGCCCTGGTGGTGCTGGTGTGAAGTCCCTCCACCTACAGAGCTGCCTGTGGGTGTTGGTGGGTGGGCCCCCTCCAGTTGGGATGTCATGGAGCTGAGATGGCCGCGCTTCTGAGCAGCCTGGGTGTGGCGACCGTGGCTGGTGATAACCAGTATAAGTCAGTCTGACATTCAGAGGAGTAGCGATGGTGAGGCCTTCCAGGCTGGACCTGAATCCTGACCCAGTTTTGTTTTCATGTCCACATGCACCATACATTGGGTTTCACTGGTATCTGCAGAGCGGGGAGCCCTGGGCTTGCCCCTGCCTGCTTGGTGCCCAGCCTCTGGCGAGTGCGTGAGCTTTCTCCTCTCTGAGGCCGCCTGGGAAAAACTCTGGAGCTGCCCTCCAGGGAGCAGGTTCCTCATGCCCTTCAGCAGTTTGAATGGGCCAGGCCATTCCTAGAGCAGCGCGTCATGGCAGTGGAAGGGGCAGGTGAGGAGGAACACCCTGGAGAGGGGCACACAGCATGTGCTGGTGTCTGGACTGGGAGATGTATGCGGGCAGGACCCTGTGGCTTCGTGTCCCCGGAGGGTGTCACGGGGAGTGCGCGAGGAGGCGTTGCAGCAGGCCTGCTGTCTTGCAGGAAATGGAGTCAAAGAAAGCCGGCAGCCTGGGCGAGCTCGCTGTCTCCATGGCAACAAACTGCATCAGGGCGTCCTGGGGTGCTGCAGGCAGGGCCATGGAGCAGAGCAGAACAGAGCTGACCCCAGCTGCCCCAGGTGCTGTGGGGGGCGGGGAGGAGTGTGTAGAGACGCTGGTCTCCACCTTGTTACTGGCAGAGGTGGGCCAGAGTTTACATCTTCTTAGCCTTTGGAGAGGCGCTTGTTGGGGGTCTTCATCAGGGGCCAGCACCCTGGGTGTGGGGGCTGCTGGGCCCAGCCTGGAGTGTGCTCCTGGCTGAGCAGACTCTGGTGCAAGTCTTTGTCTGTTGGAGCACTGGTCATACACACTCATGGGTCTCCTCGTGTACAGTGTGTCCTGGGCCCTCCATCCAGGCCCCTTGTCCCGAGGACCAATGGGATATGAACTGTGCACATCTTCTGGTCCCACTGGGAGCAAAGTGACAGCTGTCCCATTGCAGCCCAACTGCTGGCTGGGTTTGGTGATTGGGTGCAGCTCAGCAGATGTTTAGTGAGTGTCTGCTACGCCTTGCTGGGCTCTTAGATTACGAGGAGGAGCGAAGCAAGGTGCCCGCAGGTGGGTGAAAAAAATTGTTCGAAATACTTGTAATGGGTGTCAGTTCAAATAGTCCAGAGCGCTTGCCCTCAGCAGCTGCTCGTGGAAGGGTCACATGTGCAGGCCACGTAATTGGACACCTGCCGCCTGCCACAGCATTGCTGAGGGTACGAGGTGAGTAGGACCAGGCCTCAGGCACAGGTGCAGACTAGCACACATCCCTTCCCGGGAGACCTCGGGTCTCTAACTTACCTGCCAGCGCACATGTGCCATTCCCGACTTGAGCCAGGAACGGCTGCTGGGTTTAAGAAGGAAATCACCAGGTCGGTGTCGGGATTCTTCTGGTGAATGTCACTGTGATGTCCACATCCCACCTCTGAGGACCGGTGTGAGTCCTGGCTGCTCTGCTTCCCGTCCAGCCCTCAGCTGATGCACCTCCGTGGCAGCAGATGATGGCTCAAGTGCTCGGGCCCCTGCCGATCATATGGAAGACCAAGGTGGAGTTCTTGGCTCCTGGCCTCAGCCTGACCCAGCTCTGGTCGTTGTGGCTATCTGGGGAGTAAACCAGCACACGGTCTCCTCTCCCTCTCTGTTACTCTGCCTTTCAAATAAGAATTCCTTTTTTTTTTTTCCCAAAAAAGGACAGGAAATCTCTCACACCCAGCTCCAGGGTCCAGATGAGGTCTGGGGGCATCAGGCCGACAGGTGTCTGATCCTCCTGAGTGGGTGACTGGCTGAGCTGAGCGTGGTGAACCACACACGACTCCTGCTGGGCTTCCAGATCTGGGGTCACTGAGCACCTGCATGGAGCCCCGAGCTGCTGTCTTCAGGGGCTCCTCCATGCAGAGAAGGTGACAGGGTGGGCGCTCGAGGTAGCAGGGGCAAGGATGCGGAAGCTGGCTGCACGCTTTTGAGGAATGAGCAGGGTCCGCTGGGAGCAGGGGACTGTAGCCAGGAGTCAGGAGCATTCAGGTGTGTGCATGAGCAGCTGCCGTGCGGGAGACGGGCGGAGCCCAGGAAGCTGCAGGCAGAGCTTGGGAAGAAGCTGGAACTGCGTCTGGTGCTGCCGCCCTGGAGGGGTCTGGAGAGGAGCGTGGCTGAGCAGGGCAGAGGCAGCGTGGCCAGCACTGGGGGGCCCAGGGAGCCTCCTGGGTCGCTTCTGAGTGTGTGAATTGCACTGCTGGGTAGTGGAGGAGCACAGGACACAGAGCAGGTTGCCAAGCGAGGAGAGGTTTAGGTGTACTGAGTTTGAGAAGGTGTAACCCACCTTGTGCTTTGGGAGGATGGGGTTTGCTGTAGGTTGGTCTTGTACAGAGCCATGACCAGGCACTGGGCAGTGACCCTGCTGGCCACCCTGTGCCATGTCAGCGTGTCCCTTCGTGAAGAGGTGCACGGGAGGTTTGACAATTTCCCCGAGCTCTCAGAGCCCTTAAGCGGCAGGCTCAGAATGTGTACCCCACCACTCGGCCAGACACCTCCTCTCTGTGCCCTCCATGGACAGGCTGTCTAGCACCAGGGGTGGCAGAATCTGACCCAGTGAAGGGCCCTCAAAGGTGGCTGGTGCTGCAGACAGATTCCATGGAAAGCGGTTGTCATGACCAGAGCCAGAGGCTTCACAGCTCCTACCCGGACCAGACACGCTGTGTGACTGTAGCGTCACATCTGAGCTTGTGGGCATGTGTGTTTCCCCACCACACTGCTCTGGGTGTCGTCGTCAAATTGTGTCTTAGAGTGTGATGGACGTTACTTGAGGAAGAAAGGGTGCTGGGTGTGGTTGCTCCTGGCCTCTCCTGGCTGAGGAGAGCGGCTGGAGTGGATCACGCTGGTCCACACAGCTCTGGTCCACTGCTGCCGGGGGCCCAGGCCCCTGACTCCGGGCCGGCTGCTTTTCCCTGTGTGTTGTGGCACGGCAGATGTAGATTCAGACTCCGTCACCAGCCCTGTGTGAAGTCGGGTAAGTCACCTCACTTCTCAGGGATACCGGACAGGAGAGTCTGATCTCATGTGGAGTGTCGGCATCGTGCAGGGGTAGGCCTAATGACGTCGGCTTTCAGGGTAGGACTTTTACCCCAGACCGTGGAGTGGCCCTCAGCAGGCACCGCTCGGTCCCTGGCACTGACGGGGCTGTCCGTGCACCCTTCAGGGAAGCGTGGAGCTGGACCTTTGCTTGTTGCCTGCCAGTGGCCATCACCTCCAACGGCACCCTCTGGCGGCCCCGGGAAGCCCTGGGCTCCTGCCCTGCCGTGGTCAGCACGCAGCCCCCACCCAGCCTTGCTGCAGGAACTCTGTCCAGTCTGTACACCACTCCCACTGTGCTGTGAGGGGTAAAATCTCACCCCTACATGCTCCAGGCACTCTGCACCTGTCTGTTGGAGAATCTACTCACAGAACATTCTGGAAATATGTTACAGAATTCAGTAACTCAGAAGAGCTAGTGTTTATTGACACCTTGTCATCTGCCTGACACTGCTAAATAATTGATATACTTAATTTCAGTTGATTTTTATTGTAGTTTCATGAGTAGGTGCTGTTGCTAACACCCTTGTAGAGGAGAAAATGGGTGCTGAGGGGGTCAGGAGTCTTGCCTGAGGCAGTACAATTAGCAGGGGTCAGACCCCCAGGCCACCTCGTACTGCCAAAGCCCCCGTCACTGCAGAGGCCCTCCTGTTCTGTGGACCGCTCCTGACACTAACGTGCCGTGTCTGTGCTCATTAGTGACTGCTGGCTTGGAGGGTGCTGGGCAGAGTCCACGGAAGCCACACCCCTCTGTGGCCTCCTGCAGGACTGAGGTGCCGAGGACGCAGTGCCACAGCCTGTGAACCAGCACGGGACTGAGGCCAGCCGTGACGTGTGGGTCACGAGGAGGGCTGGGGAGAGCGGCACGGGTGCCAGCGGTGCCAGCAGTAGGGCTCTCCTGCAGACGAGGATGCGGCACTCAGAGGTGGCAGCTGACATGTGGGAGAAGCAGGCACGAGCGTGGCCTGCACGGCTCAGGGGAGCCCCTCTGGAAAGGGACCCCTGACAGCTGTGAGTGTCCTGAGAACTTTTGTCCCACCAGGGAGGAAGGGAACAGCTCTGGAGCTGGGGAGAGACAAGTCAGGAAGATGAGGCAGCCAGGGGGCTGGTGTCCTAAGAGCAGGGCATGCTGGGAGAGGCACAGGACGACAGGGCTCTGTGAGGGACACAGCAAACAGGGGCCAGGGCCATTCACTGTTTCAGACCAGCACCAAGGCTGGTCAAGGGGCTGCGGTGGAAGTTCATGTTACAGGTCAGGGAAGGGCAGACAGGCACCCCACGTGCTGGGGGAGGCACAGAGCTCCAATAGAGTGGGCTGAGAAGAGCTAGAGCCGGCCACGTGGAGGGCCCACAGACAGTTCTTTCTCCTACCTGAAGTCATGAGTCAGAAATGGAAGTCCATGGAGGTCCTGTGTCTTCTCTTCCCTCTGCGTGACCACCACTTACACCCAGAGGCAGCCCTGCAGCTTAAGTGAGACTGTGGTGTTGGGTGTGGCCATGGTGTCGTGTGTGGCTGTGACATTGCATGTGGCTGTGGTGTCCAGTGTGACTGTGGCATTGTGACTGTAGTCCAGTGTGACTGTGGTGTTGGATGTGGCCATGGCATCGTGTGTGGCTGTGGCGTTGTGTGTAGCTGTGCATCGTGTGTGACTATGGTGTTGTATGTGGCTGTGTTGTCCAGTGTGGCTGTGCATTGTGTATGGCTGCGGCACTGTGTATGACTGTTGTCCAGTGTAACTGTATCATGTGACTGCACGCATGTGACGGTGGTCTTCAGAGTGCGTCGTGTGGCTGTAGTGTCCAGTGTGACTGTGACATCCAGCATGACACTGACGTCCGGAGTGACTACAATGTCTGTGTGACTGTGGCCTCGTGTCTGACTGGGCTCAGTGCCCAAACGAGGAAATGGGCCTGGAGTGCAGAGCTTGTTGAGGTTTTCCCAGTTTTGTTTCATGTGTTCCCACTGTAGACCGGTGGGGCTGGACAGTCAATATGCCGGCCATCCATGGCCGCAGTATCTTCCTGCTGCCCTTCGTGGGGCCCCCACTTCCCCCAACCACTCACATACCCTCTTTCACATTCTGTTGTTTCAAGAACGTTGTAGAAATGGGATGGTGGAGTCTGGAACTTTCTGAAAGTGCTTTTTCTCCACTTAGTGTACTCCCTTTCATGTGCGTCCAGGCTGTTGCCTGGACTTTGCTTTTCTGGAGTAGATTCCATGGCCGGCTTCCCTGTGCTCCCTTGGGGTTTCCTGGGTCTGGCGCTGTCAGAGATAAGGAAAGCACGTCTGTGTGGGCTGCCGAGCTTACAGTGAGGGCGTGTCCAGCGGTGTAGGACATCTCCTCTCTGCTGGCCGCAAGGTCTGTGCCACTTGGCACCCTTGTCAGACGTGTATGAGACTGCTGGTTTCTCCACGTCCTTTCCTGCTGGCTTTCAAGCGGTGAAATAATAGCAAGCGGTGGACGTCGGCAGGTGTCACAGGGTTGTGTGGAACCTTCCTGGCAGTGTTTAAATTGTTAATACTGTGGACCAGTCACGTTCTCAGAAAAATAACATGTAACCAAGACCCACGGTTGGGTGGGGAGGAGGGTGGAGAGGGGGTTAATAATTTCAGTTCTGACTTTAAGGACTTCGGGCCAGCACAGCCTCAGCCCTGTCGCCCCGCCCCAATACCCGCCTTCCCTGCATTCTCCAGACCACCCCCACCCCTGGCCTCTGAGCTGGGAACCAGGGGCCATTCCCCAAGGCCAGTTCCGTGGTCAGAGCCCCCTGCCCTGTGCAGACCCCTTCCACAGAGCAGGCCCTGAGGGGCCCTTCCCGTCCCCAGCCCCTGCAGGCCTAACTTCCATGATCAGTGAGCACCACAGTGAACCCAAGATCAGCCTCTCTCCCGTAGACCACCGGGGGATTTGGGTGCTGTTTCTGATGGGCCTCCTGCTGTGTGGCCTGCATCCCGGGAAGAGCTGAAGACGGGGCCTCGGCCTTGTCTGTTGTGGAGAGAGGGGGCGTTGTCACTGTTGTGTGAGGGCCACGGCCTGTGCAGTGGCTCCTTGCTGCTGTGAGGGACCTCCCGATGGCCGCTTCATGGCCCTTCCTTGTCTGGAATGTACTCTCACTTCACAGCACTTGAATGCTAAGCTCTTAGGCTTTCCAAGGTTAGAAGAAATAATTGGTTTGCATGAACCTAGGTGTCCCTGGTCCATAGAACCTCAGGGTGACTGGCTTCGCTGTGGGAAATGTGGTTATGTGAAGGCCTCACTCTGCTCTGAGCCCCGAGTGCAGGGGCCCTGAGATCACACATGCTTCCCATGCACTGGCGACGTGTGCACACTGAAGGCACTGAATGAAAACCTCCGATTTCCCTGGCTGACGAGCGCAGCCTCACAGCTGGGTATGCACCGGTGTCCGCACTGCTGGCTGCTGGTTGGGTGCTGTTTGAGCTACAGTCGAATCTGGAGTTCTTTATTTTCCCCCAGTGTCAAGTGCATCACTACATTCTCAACACTTAATTATTGTATTCCAAAATACTCCGCATATGCAAAAATATTGAAATTGCTTTCCCTGTTGAAGAGGCCACATCTGACACACAGAAGAGCAGACTCAGTTCTCCGGAGCTAGGACACGAGCGGTGTCTGAGCATGTGGGAGCTGGGAACCCTTGGCCCTTTCAGGCTCAGCTTGGTAACTGCCTGGATTGGCGCTCACAGGGCCTCAGGCTCAAGCTGTCTGCAGTGGTGTTGCGATTGCCCCCTGACCCTCATCAGTGCATTCTGTTGGCCCCTGGTGCACAAGAAGAGTCCTCTCCAGCCCGCCCACGATGTCACTTAGGTTCCCCACTTAGGTGGCAGTGTACCCAGGATAGATAGGAAGTAGGGGACACCAGACCCGATCACAGCCATCAGGAGACCTGTGGGGAGGAGGGAAAGGGGAGGGGGACGTGCTTGTCCGATCGCTTAGGAGAACGTTTGCAGCACACGTATGTGAAGCTCCGTACATGGAGCAGCATAGGTGTGAATGTGAGCAGGTGACAAGGGCCCTCCTGCAAATTTCGCATTCTCACGGCTGACACAGATGCCACAGACCCTGGTGATGCTGTGGTGGAATGAACAGGCTTGGATCCGGCTCTCCTCTGCTGTCAGGGAGAGAAAAGTCAGATCTAGAGGACACGCACAGACCCTGTGGACCCACTTTGCTCGGCTTTGCAGGGGCTCCCTGGGCTCCCCATGCCTTGTGGGGCAGTGGGATTCCCAGCCACCTGGGCACAGCAGACGGCCCAGCTGTCCACTCAGTGCCAAGGAGGATGCTGTGGAGTCAGTGGCTGCCTTCTCCCCAGGTGAGTTCTGTGACACCTGTACCCGTGTCCCACCGTGCCAGCCCAGCAGGGGGCAGTTCCCACAGTCTGCGGTTTGCACCCAGCCAGAAACTGCCCTCGCGGCCGCAGCAGCCAGAACTCTCCTCCTTGCCTGTAGTTCCCTGCATGTGGGGAGCAACTCGGACTAGACTAAGTTACTGGAATTAAGACTTATTCTATGCATCTGCTCTCCCACAATATGGCGCTGAGAAGGGAGAAACAGCTTCTACACAGCTGCCTCCAGTTCAACCAATAAACTGTAGGACTTACTCCTGATTGGAGGAGAGCAGCGTACTCGGCGTGTGGGTAGCAGAGTTGGGATTGGTGGAAGAGGACTATAAAGGAGGAGAGAGACAACATGCACCAGGAACATCTAAAGGGAACATCTAGCTGAAGGAACACCTGTGCAGCCCCCGAGAGAGCCGGCCGGCGGTGTGCTGCTCCCCCGCGGAAGTGGGGAAAGTGGCTAGGGGGAACCGCCCTTCCACGGAGGTGGAAGGGACGGTAGCCAACCCGGGAAGAACCAGCAGCAAACCCGGGGAGGGCCGAGCAGATGAAAGAACAACGCAGGGTCCTGTGTCGTTCCTCCACGAAGAGGGGGAGCGACATAATGGTGCCGTGACTCGGATATGAAGCCTAGGCAGGGTTTAGTGTCACTCCTCCACGAAGAGGGGGAGCGACACCTGCACAGTCTTTCAACCCTGCCCCCTGTCGCTCCCCCTCTTCGTGGAGGAACGACACTAAACCCTGCCTAGGCTTCATATCCGAGTCACGGCACCATTATGTCGCTCCCCCTCTTCGTGGAGGAACGACACAGGACCCTGAGCTGTTCTTTCGTCTGCTCGGCCCTCCCCGGGTTTGCTGCTGGTTCTTCCCGGGTTGGCTACTATCCCTTCCACCTCCGTGGAAGGGCAGTTCCCCCTGGCCACATTCCCCACTTCCGCAGGGGAGCGGCACACCGCCGGCCGGCTCTTTCGGGGGCTGCACGGGTTCCCTTAGATGTTCCCCATAGATGTTCCTGGTGCATGCCGTCTCTCTCCTCCTTTATAGTCCTTCTCTGCCAATCCCAACTCGGCTGCCCACACGCCGAGTACGCTGCTCTCCAATCAGGAGCAAGTCCTACAGTTAATTGGTTGAACTGGAGGCAGCTGTGCGGAAGCTGTTTACTTCTCTCCCAGCGCCATATTGTGGGAGAGCAGATGCATAGAATAAGTCTTAATTCCAGTAACAGTCTAGTCCGGTTTGCTCCCCACAGATCCCCCTTTCTTTTTATTTTTGGCGTTGATACGCGCCTGTCTTCGGTGTCCCGCGGCACACACTCTGCTCTACTTGCTAGAGTTGCCACAGGCTCTTACAAGTCCTATCAATCAGGCAAACCGAATCCGGGTCCTCTCTTCGCCATGTTGTGAGGAGGTTTTTAGGCGCTGATGCGTGCCTGTGTTCGGTGCCCTGCAGCGCATACTCTGCTCTGCTAGAACTGCCTGCAGGTGTTTACAAAACCTATCAGGCAAACCGAATCCAAGCCTTCTCATTGCCTTATTGTGGGGGAGACTTATTAGTGTTGGTTCGTGCCTATCTTCGGTGACCTGCAGCTCATACTCTGGTCGAGCTTTGCTGGCGCTTACCGCCTTAAATCAGGCAGACCGAATCCAAGCCTCCTAATTGTTGCATTGTGGGGAAGCTTTACTGATGTTAATTCGTGCCTGTCTTCGGTGACCTGCGGCTAGCCGCCCAGGTGCTCATCGCCTCACTAATCGGGCAGACCGAATCCAAGCCTTCTAATTGGCATGTTGAGGGGAGGCCTTATTTCTCTCTATTTCTCTATCTCCGGGCATTCCTATTTCTCCCATTTTACTTCTATCTTCCAGCATTCCTATTTCTCTCACTTAACTTCTAAAACTTCTGTTTCTCTTATCCCCGCAGCTTCCCGGCACCTCGCCCCGCCGGCGGGTTCCCGGCTCTGCGCCGCTTCAGCCCGCGCGCCTCTCTCATCTGCGCAGCTTCCCGGCTTTGCGCGGCTTCCCGGCTTCGCGCGCTCCGCGGTCTCCACGCCCTTCGCGTCTGCACCACGGCCTCGCCAGCCCCGTTCCCTATCTATTCACGCCCCGTGCTCTCTCTGCACGCGGCGGCCTCCGCGAGTAACACAGCGTAGCTTGCGTCTCCACCACTAGCATTCAATCCAAGTTCCCCGGGCTAGCCTGGCGAATTCAACCCAGCGTACGTCTCCGCCCCACGGTTTGGCTTCCCGTCCTTTGCTCCCCGGGCTAATCAGACGGATCCCAACCTGGCTTGCGTCTCAGCTTCTAGTTTCAACTTTTCGCCCCCTATTCCCGGGCTAACTTGAGAATCCCAAAGTGGCTTTCGTTTCCGCCTTGGCCTGCCCCCCGCGGCTTCAATTTCCCTAACATTTTTCTCTACCCGGTATGTTTCCCTAAGTTTTCTTCCAACAATATTCCTCCCTCATTTCTCCTGGCCTCTCCCCACAGTCCGCATCCGAGTCTGTTTGTTCTAGCTTTCACTTTCGCTTTCGACCTTAGAGATTTCTCCCAGCTTCCCCCCGTAGTCCGTATCTGAGTCTATGCCTAGGCTTTCAATAGCTTCTTCCGGCACCCTTTTTCGTCCGGCTTTTCCCTAGGCTGTTTACTAGTCTCTTTCTCCGGTAATTTCCCTAGGCTCTTTGCTAGTTTCTCTCTCCGATATTTTCCCAGTTCCTCCCGGTCTTTCCCTCCTAGGTTTTTTCTCTACCCGGTATGTTTCCCTAAGTTTTCTTCCAACAATATTCCTCCCTCATTTCTCCTGGCCTCTCCCCACAGTCCGCATCCGAGTCTGTTTGTTCTAGCTTTCACTTTCGCTTTCGACCTTAGAGATTTCTCCCAGCTTCCCCCCGTAGTCCGTATCCGAGTCTATGCCTAGGCTTTCAATAGCTTCTTCCGGCACCCTTTTTCGTCCGGCTTTTCCCTAGGCTGTTTACTAGTCTCTTTCTCCGGTAATTTCCCTAGGCTCTTTGCTAGTTTCTCTCTCCGATATTTTCCCAGTTCCTCCCGGTCTTTCCCTCCTAGGTTTCCTATCCGAGCTAGGTTTCCTATCCGAGTCACGGCACCATTATGTCGCTCCCCCTCTTCGTGGAGGAACGACACTAAACCCTGCCTAGGCTTCATATCCGAGTTACGGCACCATTATGTCGCTCCCCCTCTTCGTGGAGGAACGACACAGGACCCTGAGCTGTTCTTTCGTCTGCTCGGCCCTCCCCGGGTTTGCTGCTGGTTCTTCCCGGGTTGGCTACTATCCCTTCCACCTCCGTGGAAGGGCAGTTCCCCCTGGCCACATTCCCCACTTCCGCAGGGGAGCGGCACACCGCCGGCCGGCTCTTTCGGGGGCTGCACGGGTTCCCTTAGATGTTCCCCATAGATGTTCCTGGTGCATGCCGTCTCTCTCCTCCTTTATAGTCCTTCTCTGCCAATCCCAACTCGGCTGCCCACACGCCGAGTACGCTGCTCTCCAATCAGGAGCAAGTCCTACAGTTAATTGGTTGAACTGGAGGCAGCTGTGCGGAAGCTGTTTACTTCTCTCCCAGCACCATATTGTGGGAGAGCAGATGCATAGAATAAGTCTTAATTCCAGTAACAGTCTAGTCCGGTTTGCTCCCCACAGCCCCCAAGTTCAGTGCCCCACCCTCTCCCACGTGTGTGCCAGGGCAAGCAGGAAGCCGCATGGTGGACTGACCTGCTCATCTGTGGTGGCGAGGCCCGGGCTCCAGGGAGGGGCCTCCTGAGCAGAGCAGCAGATGCAGGCAATTTCTGGGGGAAGTGACCCCCCAACTGCAGAAGGGAGTAAGAGGGGAAACTGAGGCAGAGAGGGGGGAAAGCCAGTGTGTGTGGTAATTGAGAGGGTTCTCAGTACAGGCTGCGAAGCTCTGTCCCTGGGAACCTCCCAAGGCAGATGGAGCACACCTCAGAATCTTTCCACCAGTGGGAGATGGGTGTGTGTGTGTGTGTGTGTGTGTGTACTTGTGTATTTGTATTGTGTATCCATGTGCATACTCACATGTATGTGTGTAGGTATGTGTGTATGCATATATGCACCTGTGTGTACGTGTGCGTGTGTACAAGTCGCCCCTCCCCTATCAGCTGATGAGGGTATGGAATCCTGCACACAGGTGCTTTTTCCTGCATATATACACCTGTGATACAGTCTAATATATGAACTTGGCACTGAGAGATTAGCAACAGAATAACAGGACAGTTAGAGCTGTGCTCTTAATTAAGTTGCTGGTGTCACTCCTCATATGCTCAGAGCTCAGGGGCCATCTGAGAGGACGTGGAGGGTGTCCAGAGTGCACGCTGCCTGCTCATTCCTTCAACACCAGTTGCACATCGACTGCCGACCAGCAGTAGTTCCGCTGCCAGTGTCCGGGTGGGTGGGAAGAAGCAGGGTGAGTGCAGGACTGAAGGGGACGCAGCTGGGAGAGCAGCGGCTGCCACCCAGCATGACAACACCGCTCCAAGAGTCATGAGCCAGGCCTCTGGGGGTTGGGGTGCTCACACCACATCCCATGAGGCAAGCCAGAGAGCCCTGTTCTTTTGGGTGACCCCATTCCACTCTGCAGCTGGGTTTCCTCCTTCCAGCCCCACGCAGCAATGCACAGCCCTGTGCCTGCAAGGGCAGCTCAAATCCCAGTCCTCTGCTGGGTCTAGAGCACAGCAGTGCCATTACACTGACCAGTGCCCCTCACCCCTGCCCACAGCTGCCCTGCTGATCCTGTTCAGGCCCAGTAAATCAGTTCTCAGTTTCAGCACTCAGTGAACTACAAGGGACCACCTGTGCCACCAGTGATGACAACATACTACAAGCAGTGTCAGTTAAATTTTAATTTGGCCATGTGGGATGGCAGTCCAATCTCAAATCATGTCTGTAGATTAAAAATATATTGGGCAGTGAGGAATCAACCATGAATAAACCTACTGCAGATTGAAAATTTTTATGGAAACTACGTAAGAAGTGAACAAGGAGAGATTTGTTTTATTGTCCTTACTCAGAAACAAACAAAAAACAATAATTCACATATTTTCAGCATAGTAGGTGTTGAGTGATGCAGAGGGAGAAAGTGTATCATGCTATTCCCCTGTGTACAGTGTGTTAGGTGTGAGTGATGCAGAGGGAGAGAGTGTATCACAGCCGTTCCCCTGTGTACAGTGTGTTAGGTGTGAGTGATGCAGAGGGAGAGAGTGTATCACAGCCGTTCCCCACCTGTGTACAGTGTGCTAGGTGTGAGTGATGCAGAGGGAGAGAGTGTATCATAGCCGTTCCCCACCTGTGTACAGTGTGTGAGGTGTGAGTGATGCAGAGGGAGAGAGTGTATCACAGCCGTTCCCCACCTGTGTACAGTGTGCGAGGTGTGAGTGATGCAGAGGGAGAGAGTGTATCACAGCCGTTCCCCACCTGTGTACAGTGTGCTAGGTGTGAGTGATACAGAGAGAGAGAGTGTATCACAGCTGTTCCCCTGTGTCACAGTGTGCTAGGTGTGAGTGATGTAGAGTGCATAAAATCATTTAGGACCCTGAGCCTAGTTTTTCATTGTCTGATTTTATCACAGAATTTGGGCATTCTTCGATTTTGGTATTTGTGGGATTCCTGAAACCTCTCTTTTTTGTGAAGCCAAAGAGAAGTGTTTGGTTTCACAGTATCCAGGCCCATCTGTATTTTCATCATGGGGTCTCTGTTGGCAGCCACACCAGCCATGTGCTGGCCTTTTTTTTTTTTATTATTTGAACAACAGAGTTGTGGAGAGGCAAAGGCAGAGAGAGAGAGAGAGGGGTCTTCCATCCACTGGTTCACTCCCTAAATGGCCGCAATGGCTGGAGCTGTGCCAATCTGAAGCCAGGAGCCAGGAGCTTCTTCCATTTCTCCCACGCAGGTACAGGGCCCCAAGCACCTGGGCCGTCTTCTGCTTTCCCAGGCCATGGCAGAGAACTGGATTGGAAATGGAGCAGCCAGGACTCAATTGGCACCCATATGGGATGCTAGCACTGCAGGTGGCTCTACCTGCTACGCCACAGCACCGACCCCCTGATGCTGGTCTTGATTACCTTGCAGGTCACCCACACCGTTTGGAGTCTCCTCGGCGCCAGGGGAGAGACCCTCAAGGTGGCAGCTCTTTCCCTGACTGTGGACCTGCAGGCTTCTCCCTGCAGGCATAGCTCCACCTCCTACTGGCGAGTGAGGGGCCATGTGGAGTGGCCACTCCAGGCCTGGGAGCCCAGGTGCTTGTCTGTGTGGCTCCTCCCTCCTCCCTGTCTCTCTGGGTTCCAGTAGCAAAGGTGATCATCATGTTGTAATAAACAATTTAGCAGATACTTGGGGATGTTCTTTCCTTTTGCTGTGGCAGCAGTTCCTGTGTTCTGACTCCCTCCCTGCATGCCCTGTTGTTCTCAGTGCCGTTTGCAGCTTGGGCACGTGACAAAATAAGGCCCAGAGAGCCTTGCTGGCAGCGTCACTGCTGGGGGATGCGAGTGTCCAGTGTCTGCTAGGCAGGTCCACGTGCCCTGGGGATGAGTGTGTGAGGAGAGGGCTCCTGTGGGTGAGATGGCCCTGTTGTCCCCCACGCACTGTTTTCTGTACAGAACATGCCTGTTGTGAGAGAAATGGGGATGAGGAGGGGAAGAAACGTTGATAGTTCTCGTTGTCATGACAACACAGCAAGCTCCAGCAGTGGCGTCTCCGAGCTGCTTTTGAATGGGAAAGCCAGGGAGCCCCGAGACAAGGATTGAAATAACAAAAGTAAGAAAGCAGCGATCCAGCCAGGAAGGGCCATCAGCCCAGTCTCAGCTCCCGTCTTCCCTGGCTGACCACTGACCAAGCAGAGGCTGTGGGGTCATCCCCAGGAGCTGCACCAAGGCGAGCCCGGCAGTCTTATTTTTAGTATTTTTTCTTACTGTTTTTTTTTTAAGTTTATTTTTATTTTTATTGTATTTCATTTATTTTATTTATTTGCAAAGCAGATCAGCCTTCCATCTGCTGGTTTTTTCCACAGATGCCTGCAACATTTGGGGCTGGGTCTGGCTGAAGTCAGGAGCCAGGAGCTTAATCTAGGTCACCCACGTGGGTGGCAGAGGCCCAAGTACTTGAGCTGTCACTGCCGCCTCCAAGGGTGCACGTTAGCTGGAAGCTGGCACAGATCTGCAGGCAAGAGTCAAAGCCCACACTCTGATACGGGCCTCAGGAGTGCCAAGTGGCGACTTTACCATGGTGCCACAATGCTTACCCAGCAGGCACCCTGCGTGGGTGGGTGACGCGTACTATGCCCACGACCCCTCCAACAGCGAGGCTGCCTGTGAGTTCCTCTGCCCACCGCCCCCTCTCGTTGCCCCGCCCCACTCCACGGTGACAGCTGTGCTGTGGGCCCTCATGGACTGTGCGGTGGTCCTCAGTGCGTGTGCCAGGGCTGGGAGCTGGAGTGGAGGCAGGGGGCCCTGGGGAGCCGAGTGTGTGGTGGACAGGGAGCATGTGGTGAGCTTGCGCCCAGACACCCACCACGCTATGCCGCTGCAGTGCCCTTGTCACCGGCATGTCTGGCACGCACAGGTGGATCTGTGTTGAACACTGGATGCCAGCTGCGTCCTCTGCCAGGGTCAGACCCTTCTCAGTAGTCGCAGCAAGTCATGTAGGCATGGCCGGTGATGTGGGCGTGGACAGTGTCCCCCAGGACAGCAGCGCCCACTGACACCCGTGCTGTGGAGTCAGGCCCTGTGTCAGCAGAGGTGGCACCTGCCGCCTGACCAGCCCAGCCACGTGCTCCTGCGCACACACCCAACGGTGCACGCCTTTCGTCAGTGAGGGTCCTGCCCTGCCTGTGGTTTCCTCAAAGAACTTGCTACAGAAACACGCAGAGGCCCCGTCAGTGGTGGGTGGGGCGAGTACAGCCACCCCCACACATGGTGCACCCCTCAGCTGAGGCTGCCGCACACTGAAAAGATGCAGAACAGTGGTGAGCGCACCACAGCTTCACCTTGTCACTCAGTGCACGGCGCCGCCGAGGGACAGCCGTTCACACGTCACACCACGTCCTGCGGTGCTCTTTCATACGACAGACTTAGCACAGGGGATTTGGGTGCCTGTGGCGAGGGGGTCCCAGGAGCCAGCCCTGCTCGGATGCCGAAGGACACTTGCACTGCTCTCTGTGTCCAGCTTTGGTCGGACCTCAAGGTGCGTGTCACAGGGCAGGCTGGGCTTGTCGCTGTGCTGGGGGGGGCTTCAGAATTCTGGGATGAACGTGGGATGGAGCTAGGAGGAAGGTCCTCCCCTGTCACAAGGCACGTTACCATCAGGTCCAAGTTCCTTGTCTGGGGCTCCGCTGGAGTAGGCAGAGCTACCTTCTGCTCTCTTTGTGAGTGCACGGAACCCACGCACAGCTGCCCAACAGAAGTCAGAGGCCGACGTTCCTGAGGCACGTCCCCAGTCCCAGATGCTGCACTGGGAGTGGCAGATGGATCCAGGCAGGAGGAGCCAGCAGTGGCCGTGCCATGGGCCCTGCCCCGTGCACCCTGTTGTGGTTCTGGCCTCTGGGGCAGCGTCCTGAACTCTCAAGCAGCTGATGCACGTGGTGTGTGGGCCTCAGGGCCTCAGGGTAGAGGCTGGGGCTTGGGGAGCAAACAACCCCTCCCCGCCCCCAGGGACGTGCAGTGCCCTGGAAAGACCAAGGGAGCCACTGGCACCAATTCTTTGTTTCTCAGTTTTCATTTATCTCCTAACTTTCTTTCCTTTTTTTTTAAGGTTTTATTTATTTGTAAGGCAGAGTTACAGAGAGGTCTTCCGTCTGCTGGTTCACTCCCTAAATGGCAGCAATGGCCAGAGTTAGGCCCATCTGAAGTCAGGAGCCTGGAGCTTCTTCTAGGTCTCCTACGTGGGTACAGGGGTCCAAGCACTTGGGCCATCTCTACTACTTTCCCAGGCAGGGAGCTGGATCAGAAGAGGAGTAGTGGGGACTCGGACTGGTGCCCGTATGGGATGCCAACGCCACAGGGAGAGGCTTAGCCTACTATGCCACAGCGCTGGCCCCACCAATTCTCAGTTCAGGCGTGGCGCAGGAGCTGCTTGGCTGTGTCGTCCCCTGCCCTGAGAGTGGATGGCGTCTACCCACAGCCCCTCCCCACCCTGCACCTGTGCCTGTGGGCCTCTGGATCCTCACTGCCGCTCAGTGGGCTCACCTCCATGGGGCACTTGCAGTACTGGCTCTGGGACGTTGGCTTCTGGCCCTCCTTTCCCCTAGGAATCCTTGGTTCATGCCCAGGCACCTGGCCACACCCTGTCCACAGGGCTCAAAGGGTCAGGCTGTGTCTTGAAGCAGCAGCTCCCAGGCCCTCTCCAGAGAAGCCACCACCTACCTGAGTGGCGACTCCACTGCCCAGGTGACAGCCCGTCCTCAGGGGCCCACAGCTGCTGGTGGTTGGAACACAGGCGACTCAGTGCATTTTGCCTGCATTTCTATAGTGGGAGCTGGTCCTGTGGCCACGCCTGCTGTCTGGGGGACAGGCGAGAAGCCCTGTGTTCCGGGCCCCTGCTCCTCCCAGGGGGCCTCATTCACAGACGTGGCCGCAGGCCGTCAGCGTCCTTGCTTCCCCTGGATCTGTGTCCCGAGCCTGGCGCCTGTGCTGTGCTGCAGAACTGTGTGTGCAGCTGCGGTCACCCTCACTGAACGCCCCCTGCTCCCCATCCTGCAGGCCGAGTTCACGTCCACCGACACCACCGTGCCCCTGGCACCTGTGGGATTCCGGGCTCTTGTTTTCTTAGACATGCTGTGACGTGTCTGTCGGTCACATCACACCCAGGTCCCGACTCAGCTGCATGGCCGTCCCTCCTTGTCTTCAGTTTTTGGCACAAACATAGCTGTCCCCCTAAAAGTAGATCTGATTGTGGTGCTCCCTTTTGTGAAGACTTTGAGGGTTTCCTGCAACCCACAGACCAGAGTGGCTATCGCGTCGTCTTTGGGGAGGGCGGAGTTCTGTCTGACGGAGCCAGGCGAGGGTTTGACTCCTGTCTGCTGCCTGCTTGGGGGACTCAGCTTTAAGTGTCTGAGAAGGGGAGACTCACACCTGCCCCCCACCCCCGGCTTGCTGGGTTCTGCTCATGTTCCAGGTCCGTGAGGTTGACCGCGGCTCTGCTCTGTGAGCGCTCACTCTGCCCCCTCCCTCCCTGCTCCTGCCTCCTCTCTGCTCTGTGAGCGCTCACTCTGCCCTCTCCCTCCCTGCTCCTGCCTCCTCTCTGTTCTGTGAGCGCTCACTCTGCCCTCTCCCTCCCTGCTCCTGCCTCCTCTCTGCTCTGTGAGCGCTCACTCTGCCCCCTCCCTCCCTGCTCCTGCCTCCTCTCTGCTCTGTGAGCGCTCACTCTGCCCTCTCCCTCCCTGCTCCTGCCTCCTCTCTGCTCTGTGAGCGCTCACTCTGCCCTCTCCCTCCCTGCTCCTGCCTCCTCTCTGCTCTGTGAGCGCTCACTCTGCCCCCTCCCTCCCTGCTCCTGCCTCCTCTCTGCTCTGTGAGCGCTCACTCTGCCCTCTCCCTCCCTGCTCCTGCCTCCTCTCTGCTCTGTGAGCGCTCACTCTGCCCTCTCCCTCCCTGCTCCTGCCTCCTCTCTGCTCTGTGAGCGCTCACTCTGCCCCCTCCCTCCCTGCTCCTGCCTCCTCTCTGCTCTGTGAGCGCTCACTCTGCCCCCTCCCTCCCTGCTCCTGCCTCCTCTCTGCTCTGTGAGCGCTCACTCTGCCCCCTCCCTCCCTGCTCCTGCCTCCTCTCTGCTCTGTGAGCGCTCACTCTGCCCTCTCCCTCCCTGCTCCTGCCTCCTCTCTGCTCTGTGAGCGCTCACTCTGCCCTCTCCCTCCCTGCTCCTGCCTCCTCTCTGCTCTGTGAGCGCTCACTCTGCCCTCTCCCTCCCTGCTCCTGCCTCCTCTCTGCTCTGTGAGTGCTCACTCTGCCCTCTCCCTCCCTGCTCCTGCCTCCTCTCTGCTCTGTGAGCGCTCACTCTGCCCTCTCCCTCCCTGCTCCTGCCTCCTCTCTGCTCTGTGAGCGCTCACTCTGCCCTCTCCCTCCCTGCTCCTGCCTCCTCTCTGCTCTGTGAGTGCTCACTCTGCCCTCTCCCTCCCTGCTCCTGCCTCCTCTCTGCTCTGTGAGCGCTCACTCTGCCCTCTCCCTCCCTGCTCCTGCCTCCTCTCTGCTCTGTGAGCACTCACTCTGCCCCCTCCTTCCCTCCCTCCTCCTTGCCTCCTCTCTGTGGCCAAGGCCTGGGGAGCTCTGGAGTCACACTCAGGATCCCCCATGAGGCCCACCGTGCAGCCTTGCTCGCTGGGGCTGAGGCTGCCTCTGTGTCCACGCATCCTTCCGACAGGTGTCCTCTCCCTGTGCTGGTCTCTGGCGCCTCCCTGTCCTGTTAGTAGCCTGAACCACTTCTCATTGGTTTATAGTCTGTGTCCCTGGCGTGCCCGATTCACGCGAGTGCAGCCACGGCTTCTTCACACCTTCGTGTGTTGCAGCACCTCATGCACAGGCCCTGGGAAACAGTGCTCTGTCTGAAGACCTGGAAGAGCAGCTCCTGGAGCCACGGCGCAGCACGCCCAGGAGCTTGCTCTTTGCTCCCAGCCCCTTCTCCCGGATTCACTCGGCACGTGGCGTTTTGCCCGTGGCAGAACTGTCCATGGCCCACACTGAGGCGTAGGCGGCCGTCGCGTCTGCATTCTTCAGTGGGGCTCCCACCCACGGTGTGTGTTTCCTGGTTCCCTGGCTGGTTCTCGTGCCAGGCTCCCATTTATGGTGGAAATTCTCCCTGAACAGAGGGATGTGGGGTCTGCTTTGCCTTTGTAGTGCTGTGTCCTTATTTCCACACGCTTCCTGTCCCTGGCTCGCCACCACAATGTTCTCTGTTTATGCGAGTTCAGCTGTTGAGATTCCACACATGAGTGTGGTTAGGCGGTGTCTGGGAGTCTGGGCCTGGCCTGGCCCACCTAGTGTGATGTCTTCCAGGTCCCTCCTCTGCCTTCGGGCTGACGAGCATGCCACGGTGCATGAGCCACATCTGTTGCCAGACGCCTAGGCTGATGGCCTGTCTTGGCTATGGCAAGTATAGCTGTGGTGAGCATGGGAGTGCAGGTGTCTCTCTGACACCTTACTTCCTTCTCCTTGGCTGTCTGCCCAGAACAAGGGGTGCTGGGTCATAGGGCAGTTTTGTTTCTGGTGTCTGGAGGAGCCTCCACCCTATTCACTAATAGTGTCCATGGGTTCCCTTTTCTCCACGACCTCACCAAAACTTACTTTTTGTCTGTGATGAGCAATTCTAACTGCAGTAGTTAAAATTTGCGTTTCCCTGAGAGTGACTGAGGGTGAGCATTGTTCGGTATACCTGCTGGCCACTTGCACGTCACCTTCAGAGAAGCATCTGTTCAGGTCTTTCCCCAGGAGTGAGAAGGTGGAGTTGAGTTACATTCTGAATGCTCACTCCTTAGCAGATGCCTGATTTGCACACACTTGATGACGAATTTGCACACACTTGATGCCTGATTTGTACACACTTGGTGACTGATTTGTACACACTTGGTGACTGATTTGCACACACTTGATGCCTGATTTGCACACACTTGATGACGGATTTGTACACACTTGGTGACTGATTTGCACACACTTGGTGACTGATTTGCACACACTTGATGACGGATTTGCACACACTTGATGCCTGATTTGCACACACTTGCTCTCCATGCATGCAGAAGCTTTTGCATTAGAGGTAATCCCATTAGTGTGCGCCTGCCGCTGTTGCTGGTTATGTTGGGGTCAAATCTAAAAAAAAAAAGCAAAAGCAAAAACAACCCAAAATTTCAGAACAAAATGCAGCAGATTTCCCACCTCCAGTTGTTAGTTTTGAAGTTTCCAATCTTACTTTTAAGTATTGGATCCACTTTGAGTTACCTTTGCTTGTGGTGTTAGGTGAGGGTCCACTCTGCAGGGGCTACCCAGCTTCCCAGCACCAGCTGTTGAAGAGACTGCCCTTTCCCCATTGTGTGTCTTGCTCCTCTGTGGAGAATCGGTTGACCGTGGGGGTGTGGGTTTTCCTGGGAGGTCTGTTGCGTTTCATTGGTCTACACATCTGCTTTTGTGCCAGTATTGTGTGGACACTGGCAGTTCATTCTGAAATTAGGTAATGGAATGCTCCATCTTTGTTCTGCTCACGGTTGCCTTGACTATCCAGGGGCTTTTGTGTTTACTACTTTCCTATTTCTATGAGAAATGTCATTCAAGTGGAAAATACCACTGAAATTTTAATAGGGGTTCCATTGGATCTATTGTATTCGGTAGTATAGACATTAAAACAGTATTAATTCTTCCAGTCCTTGAACATGGTATATATTTCCACTTATTTGGGTCACCTTCAGTTTCTTGCATCAATGTTTCTTTTTTTTAAGAATTTATTTATTTATTTGAAAGTCAGAGTTACACAGAGGAGAGGCAGAAAGTGGGGGGGGGCTTCCATCCGATAGTTCACTCCCCAATTGTTTGCAATGGCTGGAGCTGCGCTGATCCAAAGCCAGGAGCTTTTTCCGGGTCTCCCACATAGGTGCAGGAGGCCAAGGGCTTGGGCTACCTTCTGCTGTTTTCCCAGGCCATAGAAGAGAGCTGGATTGGAAGTGGAACAGCCGGGTCTTGAACTGGCATCCCCATATGCGATGCTGGCTCTTCAGGCCAGGGTGTTAACTTGCTGTGCCACAGCGCTGGCCCCTGCATCAATGTTTCATAGTTTTCAGTGCACAGATCTTTTAACCCTTGGTTAATTTTACTTTATCTTATTATGAATAAGATTTTTAAAAATTTCCTTTTCATATAGCTTGTAGTTAATATATAGAAATGCTATTGGGTTTTTATGATGATTTTATATCCTGATACCTTACTGGAATTCACTTGTTAGTTATAACAATTTTTTGAACCAGTCTATATGGTTTTCTGTATATAATATTGTGTCTTTGCAAAGAAGACAGTTTTACTTCTTTTCCAATTTCGTGCCTTTTACTTACTTTTCTTTCCTGACTGCTCTGGCTAGGATTGTCAGTATTCTGCTGAATAGTAGTGGTGGGATCATCCCTGTTATTCACACATTGGCTTTAAGATTTTCACCATTGAGGGTGACATTGGCAGTGAGCTGTCACACGTGCCCTCACTATGGACTATTCCACTGGCAGTGAGCTGTCACACGTGGTCTCACTGTGCATGATGACACTGGCTGTGAGCTGTCACACATGGCCTCACAGTGGAGGGTGACCCTGGCTGCGCACTGTCACACGTGGCCTCACAGTGGAAGGTGACCCTGGCTGCGTGCTGTCACACGTGGCCTCACAGTGGAGGGTGACCCTGGCTGCAGGCTGTCACACGTGGCCTCACAGTGGAGGGTGACCCTGGCTGCACGCTGTCACACGTGGCCTCACAGTGGAGGGTGACCTTGGCTGCGCACTGTCACACGTGGCCTCACTGTGGATGATGACCCTGGCTATGAGCTGTCACACGTGGCCTCACAGTGGAGGGTGACCCTGGCTGCACGCTGTCACACGTGGCCTCACTGTGGACGATGACCCTGGCTGTGAGCTGTCACACGTGGCTGTTATGTGGACATACATCCATCCCTTTTGTGCCGTAATTTGTGGAGCATTTTCATTGTGCAGTGATGATGAATTTTGGCAGATGCTGACTCTGCATATTTTTTTTAAAGATTTTTCTGTATTTATTTGACAGATAGGAATACAGACAGTGAGAGAGAGAGACAGAGAGAAAGGTCTTCCTTCCACTGGTTCACTCCCCAAATGGCCGCAACGGCTAGAGCTGCACCGATCTGAAGCCAGGATCCAGGTGCTTCTTCCTGGTCTCCCATACGGGTACAGGGGCCCAAGCACTTGGGCCATCCTCCACTGCCTTCCTGGGCCACAGCAGGGAGCTGAGTCAGAAGAGGAGCAACTGGGACTAGAACCAGTGCCCATGTGGGATGCCGGCGCCGCAGGTGGAGGATTAACCTAGTGCACATGGCACAGGTCCCTGCAGGTGGAGGATTCACCTAGTGCACATGGCACCCGCCCCCTGCAGGTGGAGGATTAACCTAGTGCACATGGCACAGGTCCCTGCAGGTGGAGGATCAACCTAGTGCACATGGCACCAGCCCCCTGCAGGTGGAGGATTCACCTAGTGCACATGGCACCAGTCCCCCTGCAGGTGGAGGATTAACCTAGTGCACATGGCACCAGCCCCCTGCAGGTGGAGGATTAACCTAGTGCACATGGCACCGGCCCCTCTGGAGGTGGAGGATTAACCTAGTGCACATGGCACCCACCCCCTGCAGGTGGAGGATTAACCTAGTGCACATGGCACCGGCCCCCTGCAGGTGGAGGATTAACCTAGTGCACATGGCACCCGCCCCTCTGCAGGTGGAGGATTAACCTAGTGCACATGGCACAGGTCCCTGCAGGTGGAGGATTCACCTAGTGCACATGGCACAGCTCCCTGCAGGTGGAGGATTAACCTAGTGCACATGGCACCCGCCCCCTGCAGGTGGAGGATTAACCTAGTGCACATGGCACAGGCCCCTGCAGGTGGAGGATTAACCTAGTGCACATGGCACAGGTCCCTGCAGGTGGAGGATTCACCTAGTGCACATGGCACCCGCCCCCTGCAGGTGGAGGATTAACCTAGTGCACATGGCACAGGTCCCTGCAGGTGGAGGATTAACCTAGTGCACATGGCACCAGCCCCCTGCAGGTGGAGGATTCACCTAGTGCACATGGCACCAGCCCCCTGCAGGTGGAGGATTAACCTAGTGCACATGGCACAGGTCCCTGCAGGTGGAGGATCAACCTAGTGCACATGGCACCAGCCCCCTGCAGGTGGAGGATTCACCTAGTGCACATGGCACCAGTCCCCCTGCAGGTGGAGGATTAACCTAGTGCACATGGCACCAGCCCCCTGCAGGTGGAGGATTAACCTAGTGCACATGGCACCGGCCCCTCTGGAGGTGGAGGATTAACCTAGTGCCCATGTGGGATGCCGGCGCCGCAGGTGGAGGATTAACCTAGTGCACATGGCACAGGTCCCTGCAGGTGGTGGATTAACCTAGTGCACATGGCACAGGCCCCCCTGCAGGTGGAGGATTAACCTAGTGCACATGGCACCAGTCCCCCTGCAGGTGGAGGATTAACCTAGTGCACATGGCACCCGCCCCCTGCAGGTGGAGGATTAACCTAGTGCACATGGCACCGGACCCTCTGGAGGTGGAAGATTAACCTAGTGCACATGGCACCAGCCCCCCTGCAGGTGGAGGATTCACCTAGTGCACATGGCACCAGCCCCCTGCAGGTGGAGGGTTAACCTAGTGCACATGGCACCGGCCCCCTGCAGGTGGAGGATTCACCTAGTGCACATGGCACCGGCCCCTCTGGAGGTGGAGGATTAACCTAGTGCACATGGCACCGGCCCCTCTGGAGGTGGAAGATTAACCTAGTGCACATGGCACAGGCCCCTCTGGAGGTGGAGGATTAACCTAGTGCACATGGCACCCGCCCCCTGCAGGTGGAGGATTCACCTAGTGCACATGGCACCCGCCCCCTGCAGGTGGAGGATTCACCTAGTGCACATGGCACCAGCCCCTTGCAGGTGGAGGATTAACCTAGTGCACATGGCACCCACCCCCTGCAGGTGGAGGATTAACCTAGTGCACATGGCACAGCCCCCTGCAGGTGGAGGATTCACCTAGTGCACATGGCACCCGCCCCCTGCAGGTGGAGGATTCACCTAGTGCACATGGCACCCGCCCCCTGCAGGTGGAGGATTAACCTAGTGCACATGGCACCGGACCCTCTGGAGGTGGAGGATTAACCTAGTGCACATGGCACCAGCCCCCTGCAGGTGGAGGATTAACCTAGTGCACATGGCACCCGCCCCCTGCAGGTGGAGGATTAACCTAGTGCACATGGCACCCGCCCCCTGCAGGTGGAGGATTAACCTAGTGCCCATGTGGGATGCCGGCCCCCTGCAGGTGGAGGATTAACCTAGTGCACATGGCCCTGCATCTTGTGAGATGATCAGATGACATTTCTCCATCCTCTGTCAGTATGGGCAGATACGTTAATGCACTTCTTGTGCTGAATACCGCTGAGTGATGGGTGACCCTTCAGGGTGCCATGTCGTCCACTGTGCTTGTGTTGTGTTCCCGCTTAGTCGTGGTGACCTTCAGTGTGCTAGCCAGTCCACTGTTCCAGTGTTTTGTTGAGTACCTTCCCAGGTGCGTCCTCAGGGCCCTGTGCTGTGCTGAGCGGTGTGCAGGTGTGTCCTCAGGGCCCTGTGCTGTGGAGAGTAGTGTGCAGGTGTGTCCTCAGGGCCCTGTGCTGTGGAGAGTAGTGTGCAGGTGTGTCCTCAGGGCCCTGTGCTGTGGAGAGTGGTGTGCAGGTGTGTCCTCAGGGCCCTGTGCTGTGGAGAGTGGTGTGCAGGTGTGTCCTCAGGGCCCTGTGCTGTGCTGGGTGGTGTGCAGGTGTGTCCTCAGGGCCCTGTGCTGTGCTGAGCGGTGTGCAGGTGTGTCCTCAGGGCCCTGTGCTGTGGAGAGCGGTGTGCAGGTGTGTCCTCAGGGCCCTGTGCTGTGGAGAGTGGTGTGCAGGTGTGTCCTCAGGGCCCTGTGCTGTGCTGAGCGGTGTGCAGGTGTGTCCTCAGGGCCCTGTGCTGTGGAGAGTGGTGTGCAGGTGTGTCCTCAGGGCCCTGTGCTGTGGAGAGTGGTGTGCAGGTGCGTCCTCAGGGCCCTGTGCTGTGCTGAGCGGTGTGCAGGTGCGTCCTCAGGGCCCTGTGCTGTGCTGGGTGGTGTGCAGGTGTGTCCTCAGGGCCCTGTGCTGTGGAGAGCGGTGTGCAGGTGTGTCCTCAGGGCCCTGTGCTGTGGAGAGTGGTGTGCAGGTGTGTCCTCAGGGCCCTGTGCTGTGGAGAGTGGTGTGCAGGTGTGTCCTCAGGGCCCTGTGCTGTGGAGAGCGGTGTGCAGGTGTGTCCTCAGGGCCCTGTGCTGTGGAGAGCGGTGTGCAGGTGCGTCCTCAGGGCCCTGTGCTGTGGAGAGCGGTGTGCAGGTGTGTCCTCAGGGCCCTGTGCTGTGGAGAGCGGTGTGCAGGTGTGTCCTCAGGGCCCTGTGCTGTGGAGAGCGGTGTGCAGGTGTGTCCTCAGGGCCCTGTGCTGTGCTGAGTGGTGTGCAGGTGTGTCCTCAGGGCCCTGTGCTATGCTGAACAGTTTACAGCTGCATCTGCAGTGGCCTTGCTTGGCTTTACCGTCCAGGGAGTACTGGCCTTTTGAAGGATTTACAAAGTGCTCCTTCCTCCCCTGTTTTGGAAAGAGTTTGAGAAAGCTTGGTGCTAATTCCTTAATGTTTGATTGCAGGCTCTGGTGAAGCCACTAGACCCTGGTTTTTTCTCAGTTGGATGTGTCTGTTACTTATTGAGTCTCCTTTTTTTCTTTTTCATATTTGTCTTTTCATGACTCAGTCTGGAAGGTTCTATGCCCCTAGGAATTTATCCCTTATTTCTAAGTTATCTGATTTGATGGTGTATAATTACCCAAGGAATGCTCTATGATCCTGGTATTGCTATGGTATCAGTTGTAGTATCTCTTCTGCAGATACTTTTTTTTTTTTAAAGTTTTATTTATTTAAAAGACAGAGTTAGAGAGAAAGAGAGACACAGCGAGTGCAACAGACATGGAGAGATGCATCTACTGTTTCATTCCTCAGATGAGTGCAATGGCCGTGGTTGGGTCTATGCCTAAGCCAGGAACCTAGAACTCCATCTGGGTCTCCCATGTAGGTGCAGGGGTCCAGTTGCTTGGGCCATCTTCCCCTGATTTCCCATGCATCTGATTGGAGTGGAGCACCCAGGTCTCAAACCTGCGCCTATGTGGAATGCTGGCATTGCAGGCAGCAACTTTACCCAGTCCACCGCAGCGCCAGCCCCTAGCTGAAACGTACATGTGCTGAGTCCTCTCCCTTGTCTCCGTCCACCTGAGGGCATGTCAGCTCTTCTGTCTCTGAGAAAACCGACTCTGCTGATCTTTTGTTGTTCTCGGTGCGATTCTCCTCGTCTCCCCTCTGGCCCGCGCCTGTTCCCTTTCTTCTGCTGACTTTAGGCTTAGTCTGCTCGGCTTTTTCTGGCTCCTTGAGGTGTAAATTTAGGGGGTTTATTTTAGAACTTTCTTTTTCTTGAATGTAGGCACTTTTTGCTATAAAATCCCCTCGTAGCACTGATGTTGCTGCCTTGCCTGGGTCTGGTGGTTGCGCCTCCACTCTCATTGGTGTTTAGCCTCTGACCGCTGCTGCTTAAGTTCCACTGCCTCTGCGTTTTCCGGGATTTCCCAGCTTCCTCCTGTTGCTGGTCTCTCTGGGCATGTTCTCAGTGGTCACTGCGGTTTTCTTGTTCACCTGCAGCTGGCAAAGCTTTCTTTTTTTTTTTTTATTAATTTTTTTTTGACAGGCAGAGTGGACAGTGTGAGAGAGAGACAGAGAGAAAGGTCTTCCTTTTGCCATTGGTTCACCCTCCAATGGCCGCCGCGGCCGGCGCGCTGCGGCTGGCGCACCGCGCTGATCCGATGGCAGGAGCCAGGAGCCAGGTGCTTTTCCTGGTCTCCCATGGGGTGCAGGGCCCAAGCACCTGGGCCATCCTCCACTGCACTCCCTGGCCACAGCAGAGGGCTGGCCTGGAAGAGGGGCAACCGGGACAGAATCCGGCGCCCCGACCGGGACTAGAACCCGGTGTGCCGGCGCCGCTAGGCAGAGGATTAGCCTAGTGAGCCGCGGCGCCGGCCCTGGCAAAGCTTTCTGACTGCCGAGCTGGTGCCAGTGTGAAGGGGGCACAGTGGCACGTGGCTCTCGTGGGCATTTTTCTCGATTACTCCTGAGGTTGAGCACATCTTCCGTGTTTACTTCCCCTTTGTGGGTCCTATATTGTGAAATGCCTGTTTCTGTTGTTTGTACCGTCACCCCCCTTCATCCACGGCGATGCATTCCAGAACCGCGGTGGGGCCTCATGCGCACCTGCGATAGCGTCTCCAGACCCTCTCGGATGTTGCTGTTTTATTTAGAGGAAAGTCACAGAACATGCATCACGAACACAGATGCACACGTGCTGAATGATCTGGCGGAGTGTGAAGGGTGCCCCTCACTGTGAGCTGGTGCTCAGTGCCTCTCAGCGCACAGGCGGTGGGTCTCATGGAATGCATGCTCGTCTGGAACACGAGTGAGTGGAAACCAGCAACGGAGGGGCCTGACACAGGTGCAAGGCCACACGCCATCATGTTGGATGTGGAGATGCACGGATGTTACTCCTGACTCTCACCCTCCCATCGCCTTTCCTTCAGGCCAGGACAGGAAATAAAGACACATATTTGAAAAGGAAAAAACTAAAATCTTCACAGATAACTTGATCATATATTTTTTAAAAATCTAACAATAGGGCTGGCGCTGTGGCTCACTAGGCTAATCCTCCGCCTGCAGCGCCGGCACACCGGGTTCTAGTCCCAGTTGGGGGGCTGGATTCTGTCCCGGTTGCCCCTCTTCCAGGCCAGCTCTCTGCTGTGGCCCGGGAGTGCAGTGGAGGATGGCCCAGGTCCTTGGGCCCTGCACCCACATGGGAGACCAGGAGAAGCACCTGGCTCCTGGCTTCGGATCAGTGCGGTGCGCCGGCTGCAGCGCGCCAGCCACAGCGGCCATTGGAGGGTGAACCAACGGTAAAGGAAGACCTTTCTCTCTCTGTCTCTCTCACTTTCCACTCTGCCTGTCAAAAATAAATAAAAAATAAAAAATAAAAAAATTTTAAAAAACTAACAATAGAATCTAAACTATTTGAGGAAAAATAAATTTAACAAGGTCACAGGATCAAAGTCAGTGTACAGAAGTATTGACAGTTTAAATGCTTGCAAATTCAATTTCAGTGAGCATTCTAAAAATTGTAAAAAGTGACAAGAAGTAAAATAAGCAGGATGTCAGGGTTGCTGTGCCAAACGCTGCAAAGCACCGCTGTGGGGAAGTAAACAAGTTCTGGAGAAGCAGAGAGGCAGATTCCTCATGGGCTGAGAACCTTAATGTTGTGACGTCGCCCCGTCCCAGATCAAAGTGTAGCATCAGCGTCTTCCCATCACAATCTCAGCTCACTCGAAGAAGCAGACACGGAAGTGCAGAGTGGGCGTGTGGAGCTGCAGGCCGGGCACCGGATTGCAGGGTTCTCTGTGGGGCTGCACCAGTTGAGACACACGTTGGTGTCCGAGCAGGTGATGGATCAGCACAGTGGACCCTGGGCCCCTCACAGGTGAGGGGCTGACTTTTTTTTCAAAGATTTATTTATTTATTTGAAAGGCAGAGAGAAGGAGAGGCAGAGAAAAAGAGAGAGAGAGAGGTCTTCCATCCTCTGGTTCACTCCCCAGTTGGCCTCGATGGCTGGAGTTGTGCCAATCTGAAGCCAGGAGCCAGGAGCTTCTTCTGGGTCTCCCACGTGAGTGCAGGGGCCCAAGAACTTGGGTCATCTTCTGCTGTCCCAGGCCATAGCTGAGAGCTGGATCGGAAGTGGAGCAGCTGGGACTCGAACAGACGCCCAAATGGGATACTGGTGTTGCGGGCAGAGGCTTTCCCTGCTATGCCCCCGTGCCTGGGGGCAGACTTTTGATGGAGGTGCAAGTCAGTTCAGTGGGCAAAGGAAGCCTTCTCATGGATTTTGCCAGACCTAGTGCATATTTCCATGAGAAAAAGTGAATCCAGATCCCTTCCTCTGCTGACAAAAATTAGAGGATGTCTCTGAAAGCCGGCATTTCTTGGACAGGATGTGAAAAGCAGTCAGAAAGACTGATGCAGTTGGACAGCTGGGCTTTGTCAAAATGAAATACTTTTGCTCATCGCTAAGAAAACAAGTATAGACACGGTGGGAGGAGTGTTCTCACAGAATACCCCTGCTTTTGTCTTTCTGACCCTGGTGATTTCACAGCTTTCCTGTAAACTTGCAGGAGTGCTAATTAAGTAGTAGGCTGTGCTCCTCACCAGCAGCAGGGCAGGGCTTCAGGACGTGGGCGTCCCTCTGCCAGGACTGCGTGTCTGTCCTCTGACCTCCAGGTTTTCTCTCGTGAGCAGGGGCAGGAGGAAGTGTGGTGTCCTGCTGCCTGTCTTATGTCACAGACACCCTCACTGTCTCACTTCCCCTTCACAGTGAGGCCTGTGCTGGCTTCCCAGGGAGGACGCAGTGCCACCAGGGAGCAGGGCACCCCTGGGACCCACGTTGGCACATGGCTTTTTACTCACCTGACTTCCTGTCCACGGGTTCCTCTGTGGCCAGTGTGTGTGTAGGACGGTTGAAACTGAAAGTTAGGATTCGTTGTGAAGTTTGCATTCAAGGTATCTAAAATATAGTCCACGTGTTGTACAGAGCATGTTTGTTCACAGAGGAATCTATTATTTATCATTTCTGCAGTAGGAACTCACTGCTTTTAATGAGCATCCATTTCCGGTAATTTCCGCGTGACACTCCAAGGGCAGTGTGAACGGCCCCGTCCTGCCGTGCCTGTTCCCAGTTTGCCCCCAGGTTCACAGTCAGGGAGCACGGGCACTCGCGCGCAAAGCAGGGCTGCTGTGGCCTTCGTCCTGGAGGACAAGAGGCAGAAGTGCGGACAGAAAAGGGTGGGTGGCAGAAGGCAGAGAACAGGAGCGGGGACGGAGAGGGGTTCCTGGACAGTGCCAAGGCCCTGTCTCAGGCTCCCGTGGGAGTGGCAGGTGCTTCCGTGGGTGCTCGCGGGCATGGGGGTGCCACAGGCTGTGGAGGCGTCAGGCTGTGAGGCTCTCTGGCTCGTGCCTGGCCTCGACCTGCTTGTGGGCACCTGGGGTGGGGCGCTGGGGCTGCTGAGCTGATGGCCTCAGAAAGGTTTTCACACTGTTGGCCTCTCGAAAGCTGAGACAGTGTCATGCATCTAGTGGTTTTGTGGAAATTAAATGGCAGTGTGTTTAAAACGTAGTGAGATTTCTGGTATGTGACAGGGAGTGGAGTGAGCCAGGGGCGTGGCTGGCACGTGACAGAGAGGGAGTGGAGTGAGCCAGGGGAGTGGCTGGCACGTGACAGACAGGGAGTGGAGTGAGCCGGGGGCATGGCTGGCACCTGACAGACATGGAGTTAGTGAGCCAGGGGCGTGGCTGGCACGTGACAGACAGGGAGTGGAGTGAGCCAGGGGCGTGGCTGGCACGTGACAGGGAGTGGAATGAGCCAGGGGCATGGCTGGCACGTGACAGGGAGTGGAGTGAGCCAGGGGCGTGGCTGGCACGTGACAGGGAGTGGAGTGAGCCAGGGGTGTGGCTGGCACGTGACAGAGATGGAGTGGAGTGAGCCAGGGGCATGGCTGGCACGTGACAGACAGGGAGTGGAGTGAGCCAGGGGCGTGGCTGGCACGTGACAGGGAGTGGAGTGAGCCAGGGGCGTGGCTGGCACATGACAGAGAGGGAGTGGAGTGAGCCAGGGGCATGGCTGGCACCTGACAGACAGGGAGTTAGTGAGCCAGGGGCATGGCTGGCACCTGACAGACAGGGAGTTAGTGAGCCAGGGGCATGGCTGGCACCTGACAGACAAGGAGTTAGTGAGCCAGGGGCATGGCTGGCCAGTGATAGATTGGGAGTGGGGTGAGCCAGGGGCGTGGCTGGCATGTGATAGGGAGTTAGTGAGCTAGGGGCATGGCTGGCATGTGACAGTGGAGTGGAGTGAGCCAGTGGCATGGCTGGCCAGTGATAGATAGGAACTGGGGTGAGTCAGGGGTGTGGCTAACACATGATAGATTGGGAGTGGGGTGAGCCAGGGGCATGGCTGGCATGTGACAGTGGAGTGAGCCAAGGGCGTGGCTAGCACGTGACAGAGTGGAGTGAGCCAGGGGCGAGGCCTGCTCCTCAAGGTGCAGCTCGCACATAGAAATCAGTATTCAAAACTTCCAGCTGTGCCTGCTGCTTCCTTCCGACACTTCTATCTTTTTCCCCCAGAAACCTTTTATTTAAGGAATGCTAAGTTCACACATTTCATAATTTCAGCTCTAGGAACATGGTGATCCTTCATACTGTACCCTCCCGCCCTTCTTCCTCTTCCCTCTTCTATTCCCATTCTTATTTTTTTTAAGATTTATTTATCTATTTGAAAGGCAGAGTTAACACAGAGAGAGGAGAAGCAGAGAGAGGGAGAGCCAGGCTTCCATCCGATGGTTCACTCCCCAGTTGGCCACAACAGCTGGAGCTGGGCCGGTCCGAAGCCAGGGCCCAGGAGCTGCTTCTAGGTCTCCCATGCCAGTGCAGCACTTGGGCCATCTTCTGCTGCCTTCCCAGGCCATAGCAGAGAGTTGGATCAAAAGTGGAGCAGCTGGGAATCGAACCAGCATCCATATGGGATGCTGGCACTGCAGGCAGCAGCTTGACCCACTACAGCACAGCGCCAGCACTCCCCCCATTCTTATTTTTTACTAAGATTTATTTTCAATTAACGTTATACACATATGATTGACTCTATGTTAAGTGACGAGTTCAGCAAATAGTATGGGGAAAAACCTGTTCCTCAGCAGTCAAGACATTGGCTATTCGGAGTCACTGTATCGCGCAGTGTCAGTTTGATCTTATAGATTGCCTTTTAGGTGCTCTGTTACCACAGATCAGGGAGAGCATATGGTATTTGTCCCTTTGGGACTGGCTTATTTCACTAAGTGTGATGGTTTCCAGTTTTATCCAATTGTGGAAATAAGAGAATTTCTTTTTTTTTATTGCTGTGTAGGATTCCATGGTGTACATATCCCATAATTTCTTTATCCAGTCTTCAGTTGATGGGCATTTGGGCTGATTCCATGTCCTGGCTACTGTGAATTGAGCTGCAGTAAACATGGGGGTGCAGATAACTCTTCATGTGCTGATTTCATTTCCCTCGGGTAAATTCCCAGGAGTGGGATGGCAGGGGCGTATGGCAGGTCTGTATTCAGGTTTCTGAGGTGTCTCCATACTGTCTTCCACACTGGCTTCCCAGTTTACATTCCCACCAACAGTGGATTAGGGAACCTTTCTCCCCACATCCTCACCAGCATTTGTTGTTAGTTGATTGCTGTATGAAAGCCGTTCTAACTGGGGTGAGCTGAAACCTCATTGTGGTTTTGATTGGCATTTCCCTGATGGCTAGTGATCCTGAGCATCTCTTCATGTGTCTGTTGGCCATTTGGATTTCCTCTTTTGAAAAATGCCTGTTGAAGTCTTTTGCCCATTTCTCCACTGGGTTGTTTGTTTTCTTGTTGTTGAGTTTCTTGATCTCTTTCTATATTCTGGTTATTAATCCTTTATCAGTTGCATAGTTTGCAGATAATTTCTCCCGTTCTGTTGTTTGCATCTTCACTTTGCTAAATGTTTCTTTTGCAGTACAGAAGCTTTTCAATTTGATGTAATCCCATTTCTCAATTTTGGCTTTGACTGCCTGTGCTTCTGGGGTCTTTTCCAAGAACTCTTTGCCTATGCCAGTGCCTTGCAGAGTTTCCCCAGTGTTCTCCAAGAATTTGATGTTATCAGGTCATAGATTTAGGTCTTTGATCGATGTTGAATGGATTTTTGTGTAAGGTGTAAGGTGGGGTCTTGCTTCATACTTCAGCACATGGAAGCCCAGTTTTCCCAGCACCATTTTGAAGAGACTGTCCTTGCTCCAGGGACTGGTTTAGCTCCTTTGTCAAAGGTAAGGTGGTTATAGAAGCGTGGATTGATTTCTGGTGTTTCTGTTCCATTCCATTGGTCTGTCCATGTGTTGTTACACAAGAACCAGCCTGTTTTGATTATAACTGCCTTGTAGTGTGTCTTGAAATCTGGTATTGTGATGCCTCTGGCTTTGTTGGTGGTATAACTTTGCTTTAGCTCTTCAGGATCTCCTGTGTTTCCGTATGAATTTCAGCATCATTTTTCTATATTTGAGAAGAATGTCCTTGGTATTTTAATTGATATTACATTGAATCTGTAAATTGCTGTTGGTAGAACGGACATTTTGATGATACTGATTCTTCCAATCTATGAACATGGAAGATTTTTCCATTTTTTTGTATCTCCTTCTATTTCTTTCTTTAATGTTTTCTAATTCTCATCATAGAGGTTTTTGACATCCCTGGTTATTCCAAGGTATTTGATTTTTTGTAGCTATTGTGAATGGGATTGAACTCAGAAGCTCTTTCTCAGCCATGGCTTTGTGTACACAAAGGCTGTTGATTTTTGTGTATTGATTTTATATCCTGCTACTTTACCAAACACTTCTGTGAGTTACAATAGTCTCTTAGTGGAGTCTTTTGGATCCTGTACTTATAGAATCATGACATCTGCAAATAGGGATAGTTTGACTTCCTTCTCTCAGTTTTTATCCCTTTGATTTCTTTTTCTTGCCTAATGGCTCTGGCTAAAACTTCCAGGACTATATTGAATAGCAATGGTGAGAGTAGGTATCCCTGTCTGGTACCAGATCTGGTACCAGATCTCAGTGGTACCAGTGGCTGGGCCTGGGTACACTTTGCAATGGCTGTGGTTTATCCTGTGCTACCACGGGTCTGGGTACACTTTGCAATGGCTGTGGTTTATCCTGTGCTGCCACGGGTCTGGGTACACTTTGCTTTGGCTGTGGTTCATCTGTGCTACCATGGGCCTGGGTACACTTTGCAATGGCTGTGGTTTATCCTGTGCTACCACGGGTCTGGGTACACTTTGCAATGGCTGTGGTTTATCCTGTGCTGCCATGGGTCTGGGTACACTTTGCAATGGCTGTGGTTTATCCTGTGCTGCCATGGGTCTGGGTACACTTTGCAATGGCTGTGGTTTATCCTGTGCTGCCACGGGCCTGGGTACACTTTGCAATGGCTGTGGTTCATCTGTGCTACCATGGGCCTGGGTACACTTTGCAATGGCTGTGGTTTATCCTGTGCTGCCACGGGTCTGGGTACACTTTGCTTTGGCTGTGGTTCATCTGTGCTACCACGGGCCTGGGTACACTTTGCAATGGCTGTGGTTCATCTGTGCTACCACGGGTCTGGGTACACTTTGCAATGGCTGTGGTTTATCCTGTGCTACCACGGGTCTGGGTACACTTTGCAATGGCTGTGGTTTATCCTGTGCTGCCACGGGCCTGGGTACACTTTGCAATGGCTGTGGTTTATCCTGTGCTGCCACGGGCCTGGGTACACTTTGCAATGGCTGTGGTTTATCCTGTGCTACCACGGGTCTGGATACACTTTGCAATGGCTGTGGTTCATCTGTGCTACCACAGGCCTGGGTACACTTTGCAATGGCTGTGGTTTATCCTGTGCTGCCATGGGTCTGGGTACACTTTGCAATGGCTGTGGTTTATCCTGTGCTGCCATGGGCCTGGATACACTTTGCAATGGCTGTGGTTTATCCTGTGCTACCACGGGTCTGGGTACACTTTGCAATGGCTGTGGTTTATCCTGTGCTGTCACGGGCCTGGGTACACTTTGCAATGGCTATGGTTTATCCTGAGCTGCCACGGGCCTGGATACACTTTGCAATGGCTGTGGTTTATCCTGTGCTGCCACGGGTCTGGATACACTTTGCAATGGCTGTGGTTTATCCTGTGCTACCACGGGTCTGGGTACACTTTGCTTTGGCCTTGTGTTTATTGTTAGGAGTCCTTGCCAGGCACTAGTGGACACCCACCTGCTGTACCATGTCACCTGCCCCCATTAGACAGAGTCATTTCAGCAGGAACATGATGAATTGTTTGAACTAAGACATAGGATCCCTGAAAGACTTGCTAGAGAAGTTTGTGATTGATGAAGTATCCTTAGTGTGAGAAAGGTGTGTCAATGCAAGATTACCATTGTCACAGTGTTCCCTGCCCTGAAGACACGTGTGGGGTGGCTTCAGGGTGAGTTAACTTTGAGTGTCAGGAGAAGGTGCACAGCTTGTCCTCAAGTTGGCATGGTTGAGACTCTGTGGGCATGATCTGTAGTGTGCAGCCTGGGAGGGTAGCCTCCAGGCAGAATGATACACAGTAGCAAGTCTTCATGCCCTCCTTTCATTTCTTCAACACAGTGGCTGAGCACCCTTCAAGCACCAGGCCCTGTCCCCAAGGGCCTGATTGCTGGTGAACACAGAGGAGGGGGCCCTTAGCCCCTGAGCTTACGAGAAAAAGGACAACACGCTGAAGAGCTGGATGAGAGGGAGTCCCAGAGAGAGAGATGTTAGGAGTGAAGCAAGCAAGACAGGAGGATGGAGAGAGCCTGATGGGGAGTGGGATTTGGTGACAGGAAGTCAGGCAGAGACAAAGCCTTGTAGCCATGGTAGAGTGTGTGTTTTAGCAGTGAGGGGCAGGGGAGAGCCTTACCCAGGGGTTGCCTGATGTTTTGTAGTCAAGTTGACCCTTAGTCTGGTGAAAGACACAGGGGATGGGCAAAGATGCTGAGGGTGGGAGCAGCCAGGCTGGAGTCGCCTGTGGTGTGGAGAGGAGGGTAAGGACTGGTTGGAATTGCTGACAGATTGGAGTGCTGCTGGGATGAGCAAACGGACGAGACTCCTGGCTTGGGTAGTTCAGCTCAGAGGTGAGAGAGACCAAGGCTGAAGTTAACTCGTGCGTTCTGACTGCGCTCAGTATGATTCCAGCAGGCTCCCTGAGCAGCCAGTGTCAGGCAGACGGGTGCTGGGAGCGGGTACTGAGCTCCACAGAGGATGTCACCTCAAGGGGGACAGATCAGGAGGGAGAGGCCCTGGCCTGGGCAGCTGCGGCGTTCAGAGGGGGCTGCTGCAGGTGGAAGGTGTCAAGGGAACCAGAGAGAAGCTGGTGTGGAAACGGCTGTTGCCCCCTCTACCACATACCCAGGGCCCACCATCCACAGGGTAATCTAGCAGTCCCCGGAGGCCGAGGCACAGGCAGGTGCTCTGGGCTTCACCTGGCTTCTCCTGTTGCAAACCCTGGAGCTGGCCTGCCTGCTGGGGTCAGTTCCTTTGCTTCATATATACCTGCTGAGTGGCCAGGCTGCCTTGGACCTGGCCATGATCATGAGTGGGAGGGAGCCCTCCATGCTGCCTGACCCACAGGGTTCACAGCAAAGTAGGGGCCCCGCATGTGCAGGATTGGGGTGGTTCAGGCACAGCTGCACCTTGTTCAGATTGATGACTTGGGCAGGTCTAGATGCTGCGCTGGGTGTTGATTTTCTATCTGCAAACCTGGAGTGAGGTTTCCCCAAGGGTTTGTGTGGGTGGCCATGGTGGCCAGCACCCAGTGGGTCCCAGCCCACTTAGCACAGGGAGTGGAAGGCCAGGCTGGACTGTCTGGCCTACCCCTGTGTCCCTCCATTCCCCTCTGTCCTGTGGGGGCTTTCTCTGCTCCCTGTCCCTCCCAGAGTTCAGAGAAGGGCTTGGTTTCACAGGGAATCCAGATTTGATGATTATCCATGGCATTTGCAAACCCCCTCCTCCCCGAGGAATCCTTAATATTCACACGATCTGGGTGTGTGGAGCAAAGGATTCTGGGAACTCCGCATCCTTTTATAAAGGCATAAAGAAGGCCAAGTGCACACTTCAATGAGTGAGGAAGGCTTGGCCCGGTGCCTTGGCTCAGTGCCTCGCTGGAGCACAGCTGGCCATGCAGAGCCTTCCGGCTGGGATCAGAGTGCATGGGGTGGAGGGGGTGAAGTCCTTGCTCCCCTACACTACAGGGCTCTGAGTGCACACCCAGTGGAGAGCTGGACTGAAGCAGACCCCAGGATGTCTGTTGAGAAAGGAAGCTGTGTGTGAGCCTGATTCCTGCCCAGTTGTGTCCACTGTTCACAGGACAGGGATATGTGACTCTGTTCTTCAAAGTCCTCAGGCCTTCACTCTTCCACCTGCAAGGTGGAGACAAGGTGTATCCTCCAGGTCCTTCCTGTGAGGGTCAGGGCACTGGTGTGTGCAGCAGGTGCATTGAGGGTTGGGGCACTGGCATGTGCAGCAGGTGCCGTGAGGGTCAGGGCAGTGACGTGTGCAGCAGGTCTCTTCCTGTGAGGGTCGGGGCACTGGAGTGTACAGCAGGTCTCTTCCTGTGAGGGTCGGGGCACTGGCGTGTGCAGCAGGTCCCTTCCTGTGAGGGTCGGGGCACTGGCGTGTGCAGCAGGTGTTGTGAGGGTCAGGGCACTGGTGTGTGCAGCAGGTCCTTCCTGTGAGGGTCAGGGCAGTGGTGTGTGCATCAGGTCCCTTCCTATGAGGGTCAGGGCACTGGCGTGTGCAGCAAGTCCTTCCTGTGAGGGTCAGGGCACTGGCGTGTGCAGCAGGTCCCTTCCTGTGAGGGTCGGGGCACTGGCGTGTGCAGCAGGTGTTGTGAGGGTCAGGGCACTGGCGTGTGCAGCAGGTCCTTCCTGTGAGGGTCAGGGCAGTGGCGTGTGCATCAGGTCCCTTCCTATGAGGGTCAGGGCACTGGCGTGTGCAGCAAGTCCTTCCTGTGAGGGTCAGGGCACTGGCGTGTGCAGCAGGTCCCTTCCTGTGAGGGTCAGGGCACTGGCGTGTGCAGCAGGTCCTTCCTGTGAGGGTCAGGGCACTGGCGTGTGCAGCAGGTCCCTTCCTGTGAGGGTCAGGGCAGTGGCGTGTGCAGCAGGTCCCTTCCTGTGAGGGTCAGGGCACTGGCGTGTGCAGCAGGTCCCTCCTGTGAGGGTCAGGGCACTGGCGTGTGCAGTAGGTGCCGTGAGGGTCAGGGCACTGGCGTGTGCAGCAGGTCCCTTCCTGTGAGGGTCAGGGCACTGGTGTGTGCAGCAGGTCCCTCCTGTGAGGGTCAGGGCACTGGTGTATGCAGCAGGTGCCATGAGTGTCAGGGCACTGCGTGTGCAGCAGGTGCTGTTCCACCACCCTCCTGCTGGCAGACAGGAGCAGTGGAATCCTCATCGCGCCACATCCTGTGTTCAAGAACATTGAGGGGCGATATTTGTTTAGCTTGTGTTTAGCTTTGAAGTTTATTTGCAACAGTAACAACGTTGTTTGATTGTGGTTTCCTGAGGAATCATTAATGTCTGTAGTGTGTGCAGCAGGCAGAAAGCCCGGGGCCGGCTGGCTGACCGGGGTGGCAGCTTTGGGGCTGCTAACTTCTTGCCTAACTGTGTGGGGACTTTGAGCCGAACCCATGACCCCCAAGTCCTGCTCTTCCCAGCCTCTCAGCTCATTGAGTTAGTTATGGGGCCTGAAACCTCAGGGTGTTGCACGTCCTCTGAGCCCTCTTGGTACATTCGGAGTCCCACTTGTCTCTGCCATCCCTCTGCTAGCATGAGGGCTCAGGCCTCCTCTCCTCCATCTGAGCGTGGCCTATAAGGCCCCCGGCCTCTACCCTGAGCCCCCTTTGCTTTCAGCGGGGCTGCAGGGCTGCTGTAGACTCTAGAAACTTCTTCCATTGACCTCCAGGGGTTGCCAGGCTCCCAGGGTGAAAGTCACACCTCCAGGGGCCTCGAGAGCCCATGTGTCCTGGCCCTGCACCTGCACCCTTCCCACTGTGCCACACACTGACCTCTTTGCTCACCTTCCGTTTGCTCAGGATGCTGTAGCCAGACTTTGTCCTTTCTGCCCCCCAAAAAGCCTCTCCAGGAAGCTGTGTCCACAGCATGCCTGGCTCCTCCTCGCTCTGGACTGCTGGCTCTTTCCCTTGGTGTCCAGTCCACCTGCTACCCTGGCTCTTCTCTGCTTCCAGCTCCCTGAGCATTCTGCAGTCTGCAATGTGTGTCCTGTGCTCACCTGGAAAGGGTTTGGCTTCCATGTCCCTATGTCCAAAGCTGGGTCTACCATGCAGTGGGCACAAAGCAACCTGAAGGAATACAGGCAGTTAAGGCCTTGTCACCACCCATGTGGGGCACAGTCTCGGGAGCACCAGGCACTAGGAGGCCGGTGGATGCCCCTCTGCACTGGACACCATGCTTTGTGGTTTCTGTCTGTCGTTTGATGCCAGGACAACGTTTGCGATGGCGGTGGCATTGAGAAGCTGAGACCGAGGTGAAGAACTCACCCCACGTCTAACCATGAGGGGCTAGGGTTGCCACCCAGGCCTGCCCAGCTGTAGCCCTGTGGAATGAACCACCTCAAGGCTGAGAAGCGAGAGAGGAGCTTTCTGGGCTGCTGGCGCACGAAGCGCGGGCTGCCCAGCCAGCTGAGTGACACCTCACCGCAGAGAAGAGGAAGGAGCGAGGCCGTTGGTTCCCCAACGCCCACGAGCCTGCCTGCGTTCCTGTGACTGAAATGTCTTGAGGACGTGGGCAGCACGGGCTTTGAGGCTTGGGGATTGAAGGGATGCTCGGAGTCAGCCACCATGCAGTGTAGACTGGGGGCTGGGGGCAGGGGCGGATGCTACAGCGTAGTTTCCTCCCATGGACAAGGCAGGGCTAGGACAGGCTCCGTCAGGCCTAACCCACCTGCCCCTCTGGCCTTCTCTCATTGCCCTGCGTGTGGGCCGGGGGAGGTGTGGTGCAGCACCCGTGCAGGGCCGTCTTTTGCCATAGCCGCTTTGGGTCTCTGGTGTGTGGTGAGATACCCTGGCATGCCTCAGAGTTGGGGTCAGCGCTGGGTCTGTTCTGGCCTTGATTTCTATAGTCCTGTCCAGAGCAGACGAGGGGTGGGCGTGTGTGACTCTGGACCTGGCACCTGCTGAGGTGCTCCCCCTCAGCGCCCAGGCCACACGAATACCAAGAAGTCTGACCCTGCTTCCAGCCCGTTTTCCAAAGGGACAGAAGTTAAAGCGCCACCAGCACTCAGCTGCCAGTCTGACTCCCTCAGTTTCTGGTAGTTTCAGAACAGAGTCTTACCCGGGTTCCATGTTCCTGAAGCAAAGATCTTCCAAGGGTGTGGTTCCATGGGAGTGGCCCTGCCCTCTGACAGCGTGGACTCCTTGTGGCAGCTTGTGTGCTTGGCACCGTCCACGTGTGCTCTCTGCAGTGGGAGGGAGCCTGGGAGCGTGTGTGCCTGCAGTGTGGATAAACAACTCTCTGAGTCATGCAGGCCCGCCGTGCTTTGGGCTGTGCCCACTGTGGTTGCCATGACGGCAGGGACCGCATCACCACACAGTGCTCACAGTTCAGTTTGCTGGTGACTGAGCCTGGGCCCAGGATGGAGCCAGACAATACCTCCTCTCACCCGGGGTGTCTTGCCACGACAGAACTGCCTGCTGAAACGCCATCGTCACCAGATAAATGGAGCCCCTCGTCCAGGCGCAGTGCTTCTGAGATGGTAAACCCAGAGGTTCACGTGGGCTGCAGTGAACATCACCTCCAAGCCCCAGAAGTCTTTCCCAGCGTGATGACCCCTAGACGTGTCTTCTGACGTCACCCTAATGTGGATATAATTTACAAACATGGAGATCGGCACTCGTGAAATATTTGCGCCATGGCTCCAGAACATGTCTGTGAAGTCACAGATACAAATTAACTTCAATATTCACTTAAGCATGACTTGATTGAACAGCACCCCCCCACACACACGCCCCAGGCACACGTGGTGACGCTTTGGGGCTTCCTGGTCTGATTCCGTCCTCTGCTGCACCGAAGCTGATGCTCACGAACTATGCCTCTCGTGTAAGCTGATGGGAACAAAGCAGTCACAAGTGTGGACCCACTACCCAGGAGGGAGGGGATGGGCGCTGGCCACACACAGCTAAGCTTGGGGCCCCGTTCTCACACGTGTGGTGGCAGCGACAGAGGCCCCACCACGCTTAACCTGGCTCCTCCCTACCTGCAGACCAGGTGACTGCCGAGGGTCCCGGGGTAGGAGCATCCGTCTGCTCATGCCACAGTCCCCTGTCCAGGGTTCATGTCTGGACACCCACGGCTACCTTTTGCGGGTGCCCTCGGTTGTCTGGTTGACCTGGGAAGGTGGAAGCCAGATGCCTGGCCTCTGTGAAAGCATCAGTACCTGGGAGCCCCAGAGGAGAGGGGACCACTGGAAGAAACGCGCACGCCTCCCCGGGTGTGGCCAGAGGCCGCATGAGTACCGTGTGCCTGCTGTTTGGGGCGTGCCGTGGAGCTGAGTGGTTGCTTGGGGCCTCTCTGGGGTGTGCTGGGCTGTGACCACGTGGTAGCCATGCAGTCTCTGGCGTGACTGACACTGTGCTGTCCTCTGGTCTCTGTTAGCCTGCGCACAGCAGCGGGCTTCAGCTGCCCTCTCATGACAAGCGACTTGAAAACAAGAACTGTTTTCCTCAGTCTGGGGCTGAAAGGAAACCCCTTCTGCAGATGTTAAATGAAACCTTGCAGGCTGTCAGAGGATGGAGCCCGAGTCCTGGGTCTTGCTGGTGGGGGACCTGGGTAGCTCAGTCTCTAAGTCTCCCAGTGATCTGCAAATGTGATGGAATAATTAACATGAAAGTGATCTGTAAAGGAGCGTCTTTAAAATGTGCTGTGTGAACATTCGCTATTCTAAGTATCGTATTTTTACACTCTGCAGACTGCAAGGCGAGGCTGCACTTGTAAGATCTCTGTTGGGACACGACCTTGTGCAGGCTCTGCTCTCAGACTCGCTGGGGAGGCAGGAGGTGGCCACAGGCAGCAAGAGAGCTCAGTGGTAAAAGACCAGGTGCCCAGGGAAAAGCAGAGTGAGATGGAAAAGGCCACCTGCTGAGCGGAGGCCCCACACGGAGCTGCTCCCCTGCAGGGTACAGCTGCCTTGGAGAGCTCCCTCCCCGCAGTATGGTGCCTTAGCCAAGGGGCCTTGTTTTGTAAGACCCAGCCAGGTTTGCTGCAGGTCCCAGCCATGGGCCAGATGGGAGGCAGAGGCGTGTGGACACACCTCCTGGAGAGACCCAGCCTCAGGGACGTCCAAACAAATGGAAAACTCGGACTGGGGCGTGTTGGCCTGACCCACCAGAAGTCCAGCGGTATGGTCAATGTGGGGTCAGCGGAGATCACACCCATATTCCTTAATGCACTGATTCCGCAGGGATTGTGTCAGAACTTGACCGCGCAGGACATGGGTGCAGTGCTCAGCAGTTGCCACGAGTTCTCCAGGGCCCTTGGGACAACACATGCACAGTCTACCCTCAAGCTCTGGGACCAGGGCAGAGCTGTTGGTGCCCAGCCTGAGCCCTGGTGTTTCTGTAAATCAGATACTGAACATACGTGCTGTTTGCCAGGCCTGAGAGGGGAAGGAGTGAGACACAGTGCATTCAGGAAAACCCCTAGGAGAGACAGCTCTGGGCACACTGACCACGGTGAGGCCTGCCTCTAAGGGACCCCTGAGGAGGTGGGTGCAAGGGGTTGGTCCCTGGAGACCAGGCAGAGCAGCAGTGTGGGCTGTGGGCAGCTCCTGCATTCTCAGGCAGGCAGGCACAGGCTGTGGGGGTGCAGGCAAGGCCTGGGGAGGGGTATAGAGGAAGCTGTGCGGGACTGAGTGGCAGATGACTGTGTCAGGGGTGGGTCCTTCAGTCAACTGGGAGGGGTGAGAGGGTTGAAAGAAGGTGGACGTGGGTGACCTGAGAGCTGAGACCCCCTTAGTACTTGGCCGTGTGACCTTGGGCACTGGGAGCCAGCTCACTCCCTCTGGGTGCCCTTTGGTGGCTGGGGAACCGAGGCGCAGGTGAAGGTGCTCACCGGGACACTGCCGAGGACCGCCTGCCTTGGTTCCGGGTTGCACATCCTTGCGAAGCCTCCTGGGTTCCTGGAACCCATGCGTGTGAATAAGTAAAGGAGGGGTAGCACATCGAGGGCCGCTGGGCTGCGGGGTGTGTGGGGCACGAGGAACCTGCATTCTGTTTTGCTGTTTCTTACTTAAACGTGATCAGGTTGGATCAGATTGCTAACTTTTAAGTTGAGGATGTTCTGCCTTCTCAGAATGGCTGAGGATCAAGTCAGCCAAATGCACGAGGGCCCCTGGCTGGTCATATGACTGCTTGCCGTTGGAAGTGGTAGACCCAATGACGCTGCGAAGGTAGCGTCTGTGGCCGCGAGCTGCGTGGCTTGGAGGCAGTCCTGCAGCCGTCCAGGGGGACTCGGAGTGAGAGCGAGGAGAGTGGACAGGAGGGATGTGGAGCAGCAGCCAAGGCTGAGACCTTGGGTGGCTCCAGGCTGGCCCAGGAGATAAGATGAGGGCAGGATGCCTCCCCGGCCTTGGATTCTGTCCCTCTGAGCCTCATTCTGACTTCCCCAGGTCCTCCCTGGGGTCTCAGCCCCCGTCCCCAGCCTGCCTGTATTCGTTGGAAGGGGTGGCTGTGCCAAGGGTGCCAGCTCCATCTGGCAGGGGGAGCAGATGAGGCACTGCAGATGTTGCTGTGCGTCAAGGTGGGAGGAGCTGTTGAGGTGCAGCCTGGACAGCTGGACGCCCCCACCCTGGGGCTGAGGTGGTTACCGACAGGTGCACCTTGCACATGTGGAGCAGCCTCTAGGGCAGTCAGAGAACACTGGGCTGCGGGGGCTGTGTGGGATGGACACTGGGCAGGTGACCCCTCCTCTCTGGCTTTAATCTTCCTCCTTGGGGCTAGCACTGTGGCATAGCAGGTAAAGCCACCACCCGCAGCACCAGCATCCCATATCGGCTCTGGTTCAAGTTCTGGCTGCTCCACTTCTGATCCAGCTTCCTGCTAATGGCCTGGGGAAAAAGCAGAAGATGGCCCAAGTGCTTGGGCCCCTGCACCCATGTGAGGGGCCTGAAAGAAGCCCCTGTTCCTGTCATTAGATTGACCCAGCTCCAGGCATTGCAGCCATTTGGGGAGTGAACCAGCGGAAGGATGATATCAGTCTCTCTCTCTCTCTCTCTCTCTCTCTCTCTCTCTCTCTCTCTCTAACTCTGACTTTCAAATAAATAAATCTTTTAAAAAATTCTTTCTTGGGGTCAGTGCTGTGGAGTAGTGGGTAAAGCTGCTGCCTACAGTGCCGGCATCCCATATGGGCGCCAGTTCAACACCTGGTTGCTCCACTTCCAATCCAGCTCTCTGCTAATGCACCTGGGAAAGCAGTAGAAGATGGTCCAAGTGCATAGGCCCCTGCACCCACATGGGAGACCCAGAAGAACCTCCAGGCTCCTGGCTTTGTATTGGCCCAGCCCCTACAGTTGCGGCCACTGGGGAGTGAACCAGTGGACGGAAAATATCTTTTTTTTCTCTCCTTCCCTCCCTTCCTCCCTCCCTCCCTCCCTATCTTCTCTCCCTATCTCCCTCCCTCGCTCCCTATCTTCTCTCCCTTCCTCCCTCCCTCCCTCCCTCTCTCTCTCTCTCCCTCTCTCCCTCTCTCTAACTCTACCTTTCAAAATTTAAAAAAAAAAAAGAGTTTCTTCTCTTTGACTGAGTGGTCTGGCCGTGGACTCTGCCTTCTTCCTGGGCCTTGTCTTGTCTTGCTGTCTCCTGTCCATGGGGTTACTTGCTTCTGTAAGCCCCATTTCTGCTCCTGGGAAGTAGGAGTTTTACCAGCACTTCCTTCACAGGATGGCCCTGAGGAGGGGTGAGTGTGAGTGTGAAGCCTTGGCCCCACACCAGCACAAGCTGTGCAGGGGTCAGGTCGTTTCCCCACACGAGCCGGGTAGCTGAGCCCTCCGGGCGATGAGACGGAATGGGGCATCTGAAAACCTAATTTGCCACAACGCAGATGTCTTTCAAAATAGGGCAAGCAGGGGTATCGGCCTATGTGGAAGGCGGCTGATCTGGGAGGGCTTCCTGCATGAGGCTGCGTCAACACGGGGCATGGCAGGGGCCTGGCTGTGTCCAAACCCTGCGAATCTTCCCTTTCCTTCTGCAGGGAGTTTGCCAAAGAGAGAGAGCGAGTGGAGAACCGCAGAGCCTTCATGAAGCTGCGGCGTCAGCAGCAGATCGAGCGCGAGCTGAACGGCTACCGGGCCTGGATAGACAAAGCAGGTGAGGCTGGCGGTGCCCGGATGCTTCCCCACGGACAGCCTGGCCGGAACAGAGGAGCCCTGGGTCCCCTCTGGGCCTGTCACTGCACCAGGCGCCTCCCCCGAGGCAGGCAGGTCTGACCAGTCAAGTGACCCAGTCCTAGGCACGTGGGCTTGGAGATGCAAAGTGGGTGAGGCCGGCGGGCGGCCTGAGTGAAGCTGGACAGGTGACAGTGCCCTCCCAGTAGTCCACAGCGGCAAGCATCACTCTGCTGCTGGGCGCGGGCCCCGTCCTGGGCTCTTGGCAGTGATGTGCCCACAGAGCCCCCTCCCCAGCCTCGTGCGAGGCAGCAGTGACCAGAGCAGTGAACGGGGAGCTCGCAGGAAGGTGGTAGGTGCAGGGAAGCAATGGGGTTGCTCACGCTGTGGTGTCAGAGGGGGGTCAGGGAGGCCCATTGGTGTGGACACCTAAGAGGAGAGCGTGGGCCCTGGCAAAGTCCCTGTGAGGCGTGGCCTGCGTTACTCCAGGAGGGCAGGGAGGGGCACACGGGCACAAGAGGACATGAGGTGGGAGGGCAGCCAGCGCAGGGGAGAGGCTGCTGGGCCGTGCGACGAGCCTAGGACTTCACTGAGGGCCGAGAGCACGCGGCTCTGACTTAAGGTTTAAAGGGTCCTTGGCTGCGGCCTTGAAAGTAGGTGGTGAGAGGACGAGGTGAGTGGCGAGGCCGCTGCAGCCCCCAGGAAGAGCTGATGGTGAAAACTTCCCGCTCCCAGGCTGCCATGGGGCTCAGCTGTGCTCACTCCAGGACTTGTCTCGCCGGCTGTGAGTGCCCACCTCGCTGAGACGTGGGGGTCAGCCCTGACTGCAGCACCCGGCCCGTGAGTGCAGTGACCCTGTGTGTGCCAGGGGAGAGATGCTCCCAGACGGCTTCCTCTGGGGCTGCCGTGGTCTTTCTAACGCAGAGTGCCGCGTGTGCCAGCCCCTTCCACGTTCCCCGCGTACAGCACAGGGCAGACCTGAGGGCACACAGGGAAACGGGTGGGGCTGGGCGCTCAGCCACCAGAGCCCTGTCCTGCACCACTGCTCATGCCGTGAGTGGAAGCCACACAGACACCTATTTGGGATGGCCTCTTCCTTCTGCGAGGTTGGTGCAGGGGTGAGGTGAGTGTGAACCCCTCCACCTCACGGGAGGAGCAGCTCTGCCTCAGGCCAGGCAAGCAGCTGGCGCTCCCAGCTACCCCCGGCTCCCTGGGCAGAGGAGCCATCTGACAGGCCATGGAGGGAGCTGGCAGCAGGGCGAGGACCCTGGACCCCATGCAGGGTCACAGCCTGCGAGGTTCTGCTTTTGTGAAATCGTGAGGGTTCCTTTCTTGCACTTGGCACGGCCCGTTCCCAGGTCCTTCTAAGAAAAAAGACGCATTGCAGCCTGCCGTCTTCCGAGCCCTTCCTTCCACGGGTGGGGTGTGAGTGAGTCAGAGACACATGGGTTTCACTTCCTGGAAAGACTCGAGTGCAAACGCGAACTTGGCAAGGGACGCCGGGGAGGGGTGGCTTTAGCCCACGCAGGGGCCGTGAGCGCTGCCCAGAGATCCTCAGCTGCACCCACCACCTGCCAGGGCCTCTGCTCTGCCATCTGGAGCTCACACACTGCCCAGCAAGGGGGACCCCTGGCTGAGGTCAGTGAGGGGTTTTACCAAGCACCTGCTTGTAAACGGACGTCCTCCAAAGCAATAGTGCTGTACTGTGACTTAAAAACATTCACTGGAACATTTGCCGGCTACCTCAGCATTTAGCCGGAGAATGTGCTTAACCCAGAAAGCTGAAACTGTGGCGTGGGGCAGCAGCCCTCAGGGTGCCCCTACCTCCTGGCTTGCTGTGCAGGTGGAATCCTGCTGAGGGCTTGGTCCTCTCCTCCTGCCTCTCCTCTTCTCAGGGCTTAAATCGAGACATCGTTCAGTGAATCTGCTACAGGCTGACCCCACAATGGGCTCTTAAGGGACAGCTGGGAGCCCTCCAGCTCCCTGACTGGGGACTGCACCCTCCCAGGCGGGCACTCGGGAGCCCCAGCCTGGGCTTGGAGGCTGTGGTGTGAGGGCCTGGGAAGGCAGCCACTGAGGTGTGTCCTAACACATCTAGGTGAGGCCACTGTGGGGTCCACAGCTACTGCGGGAGGCCAGGAGCAGGGAGCCCTGGGGCTGGTGAGCCAGTTCAACTCAGACCCCAAACCCCTTGGGACAGCAGTCCCACGAGACAGCCTCTGCTTCAGACCCAGCTGGCGTGGGCTTCCTGGGAGGCCCGCGTTTCTGCCTGGCCAGCGCCAAACTCAGGGGTTCCTGGAGTCCCCACCTCCACCGCCAAGGTTGCATGCTTTGCTAGGATGACTCGCAGCTCTCGGGAAGAGCTTCCCTCACAGTGACGGGTTTGTGAAAGAGGATTCAACTCGGGCAGGACTAGGGGAGAGGCAGAGCTGCCCTGGAGCCCCTCCTGGTTCCTGGTGTTCACCAACCCAGGCCAGCCCTGCTCAGAGCTCTCAGGGCCACCTCCCTCAGGAGTCGCCTCCTGGGCCAGAACCGCAGTCGGGCTTTCTGTCCTACCACAGGGACAAGGCCTGGGGCGCAGGCTTCTGGCACGCGGGCTCTGTCCAGCCATGGCAGAGGTGGACACAGGACGGCTCCCCTCCGAGGACTCTCAGGCATCCCCCTGCCCCTCTCAAGGTGCAGTCTGGTTGCCTTCTAAATAGGGGCAGGACCCAGGGGCCCAGGCAAGAGAAACAGCAGATGTCCTTGCCCCCCCCCCCCCCGCCAGGTCAGGAAAGACAGGATGGGGACTCCACCGGAAAGTTCTCCTGTCCTCAGGGAGGATGTCAGCCCTGGGGACCTCCTGTGCCCTGCTCCTTCCTGCCTCCCGCGGGCCTGCCACAGCCTGGGAGCCCTCCACTCTGCCTTGGCGCCAGAGCTGCCCTGGGGGATTCTTCACTTTGCAGAATCATTTGGTATTTACAGGCAATTAACTGAAGCATTCGTTTTCATCTAGAGGAAGTCATGCTTGCTGAGGAAAACAAAAACTCGGGGACGTCAGCCTTGGAAGGTGAGGAAGTGCCCCCCGCCCCGCTCATCTCCACACACAGAGAGAGAAGCGTTGGGCGCCCTGGGATCTAAGACGCAAGTCTCTCTGGGATGGAAGCCCTGTACTTCAAAGGGGTTCAGAGTTAATGCCTCATGGAGTGAGGACGAGGGACCCTGCAGCACATGGGGAGGGGGGACCGACCGTCTGGGGCTGGTGGAGGCCCACAGAGCCGTGTGGCCTGGCCCTGCCGCGGTGGCCACAGGTGGGGCTCAAAATTCAGTCAGTCAGTAGCAAGCCAACTTCTAAGCTGATAGTGCTGTGTGGCCCACAGATGATGTTATAAATATCTAAATGGCCATTGGTAGAAAAAAGACTTCCACTCCTGCTTAAGGTGTGGGCATTGTCTTGTGAAAAGCCAGGCCAGACAGTTGCAGAGCCTCCTCTCGGGAGGACCCCAGCCTGTGGCTCAGCAGGTGCTAGACGGCTGTGCACTCATGGTTCTGCAGACGTAATCGATGTCCAGCACCCAGCTCCAGTGTGGGCTATCATGGGGCCTTGCGTGAGCCTCTTGCCCAAGTGTGCACCGTGCTGTGCAGAGCAATCTGTGGGCTGTGGAGCCACGTGGGATTCATGGGGAGACCCGCACAGGTGCATGGGGAGATCTGCCCAGGCTGTGTCTCACCAGGCCTCCCTCCCTGGCCCAGTGCTCCGCAGGGCAACCATCAAGCGGAGCCGCACGGAGGCCATGACCCGTGACTCCAGTGACGAGCACTGTGTCGACATTTCTTCTGTGGGTGAGTGGGTCCAGGGGGATCCCCTTTTATTTCACTGCCTGAACCTTCCAGGAGAGGAAGATTCTTCCCAGGATAGAAGCCCCACAGGAGGAAAAGACTCCAAAGAGTCCAGAGCTTAAGGATAAAACTGGGGAGTGGTGTGGGAATCTCATCCATGTGGGTGCATGCGCCAGGGATTGCTGCCGACCCCTACAGGGGCCCAGGGCTGAGAACTGGTGCCCTCCCCTACAGGGGCCCGGGGCTGAGAACGGGTGCCCTCCCCTACAGGGGCCCGGGGCTGAGAACTGGTACCCTCCCCTACAGGGGCCCGGGGCTGAGAACTGGTACCCTCCCCTACAGGGGCCCGGGGCTGAGAACTGGTACCCTCCCCTACAGGGGTCCGGGGCTGAGAACTGGTGCCCACCCCTACAGGGGCCCGGGGCTGAGAACTGGTGCCCACCCCTACAGGGGCCCGGGGCTGAGAACTGGTGCCCACCCCTACGGGGGCCCGGGGCTGAGAACTGGTGCCCACCCCTACGGGGGCCCGGGGCTGAGAACTGGTGCCCACCCCTACGGGGGCCCGGGGCTGAGAACTGGTGCCCTCCCCTACAGGGGCCTGGGGCTGAGAACGGGTACTCTCCCCTACAGGGACCCAGGGCTGAGAACTGGTGCCCACCCCTACAGGGACCCAGGGCTGAGAACTGGTGCCCACCCCTACAGGGGTCCGGGGCTGAGAACTGGTGCCATCCCCTTCAGGGGTGCAGGGCTGAGAACTGGCCAGGTTTCTGGACCTGACGCTTGCTGCACTGGCAGAGGTGGCCTCCCCTTCCCAGAGTGACCACAAGAACCCCTTTGGACTATCGTTCAGAGGTACTGAGTTCTGTCGCTGAGTGTCCCACTGTGCGACATGCAGTAATCACGGAGCCACAGTAGCCCCGCCTGCTTCTGTCATGTGAGATTTAAGCTCATCCCCTTGGTGGCCCTTTAATGTGATGCTGTCCAATCCCCGGTTCTCCTGGGGACTCTGGCTGATGGCAGAGGGCAAGCGCGGGGTCCCGCTCCATCCTGAGAGCAGAAGAGTCTCACAGAGCTCATTGCTGCTCTGGGCTGCTAGTGGTCAAGGTGTCAAAGCTGTGGCAGAAGCCAGGGCCTGGGGCTCATTGCAGGAAGGGGGGAAGGACCCCTTCTGCTGCTGGTGGACACACCCTGTGGGCTCTGGTCCTGGGTGTTTGCCTGGTGACCTGTCTGGGTTTCAGTCTCCTAGGACCAACAGTGTGCAGACAGGAAACCAGGGAGACTGCCTGGCACAGAGCCCAGGGTCCCAGTCCACCTTGCCCGAGTGCCCTGGGAGGGTAGGGGAATCCCGGGCTTTGCAGCCCTTCTTCCTCCTCTTCTCCCTCTCAGGCACTCCTCTCGCCCGAGCCAGCATCAAGAGCGCCAAGGTGGACGGGGCCTCCTATTTCCGGCACAAGGAACGGCTCCTGCGCATCTCCGTGCGCCATGCAGTCAAGTCCCAGGTGTTTTACTGGATTGTACTGAGCCTCGTGGCTCTCAACACAGCCTGCGTGGCCATCGTCCACCACAACCAGCCCCAGTGGCTCACCCACCTCCTCTGTAAGTGAATGGCATGTGACTGGTGTGAGTGGGGGGAGCTCACCCGAGTTATCTGCGTAGCTGCTCCCAGCTGTCACTGTGGAGTCAGGTGCACAGGCCGCTGCTGGTGCATTTGGGTCCTGTCTGGTCTTTACCTCATTTCTCTTTTTGCAAAGATTTATATATTGATTTGAAAGGCAGAGAGAGAGATCTTCTGTCTGCTGGTTGTTCACTACCTAAATGGCCGCAACAGTTGGGGCTGGGCCAGGCTGGAGCCAGGAGCCAGGAGCTTCTTCCAGGTCTCCCACATGGGTGCAGGGGCCCAGGGACTTGGGGCATCTTCTGCTGCTTTCTCAGGCCATAAGCAGGGAGTTGGATGGGCAGTGTAGAGCTGGAACGCTGACCAGCACCCATGTTGGATGACGGCACTGCAGGGTATGGCTGCAGAGCGTTGGCCCTGAACTCATGTCTTACGGAGGTCAACAGTATGTGGAGTTTTAGTCACCGAGGTCCTGGGGAGAAAGTTCTTAGGGCAGTGAGTATCTCAGAGACCAGAAGGAACGTGTAGGTCAGCCACGGCCACTAGACCTGGTGTGGGCCAGGAGACTGTCTTTCCCTGTGCTGGGGTGAGTGGTCAGCTCTTCCCCAGAAGGCTCAGGGAAGTCCTTTCCTATGCTTCTGGGGGCCACTTGCCATCTCCCTGTGGAAGGAAGTTAAAGCTGATCTGTCCAGAATACTGGAATTTACCCTGGGCCAGAGGGTGTGGTGTCCCGGACATGGTTAGGCTGGCCTGATACTGACCAGACATGGAGTGGAGCTCCCTCTGTGGACCAAATGCTTCTCCCTGTGACCCTGCAGACTACGCAGAGTTCCTGTTCCTGGGCCTGTTCCTCCTGGAGATGTCCCTGAAGATGTACGGCATGGGCCCACGCCTCTACTTCCACTCCTCCTTCAATTGCTTCGACTTCGGGGTAAGTCCCTAGAAACCTGCTCCTGGCTCGACATGGAGCAGAGGGAGAGGTGAGACGAGCTGATGGGTGCTTGGAAGGGAGCAAACGCTCGCCACGACCACAGCCGTTGTTGGTGCTGTTGGGAAAGGGCAGCCTGTGTGCCCGACGCTCCTATAAAGCCACCCTAGTGAGTGGCGAGCCGCACACCGTCCCAGGGACACACGTTGACTCTGGAGGTGCTTCCATACGAGAGGTTTGCTTGTGCTTTTGCTCCTGATAACATTGGAAGAAGGACCTGGACACGCCTTGTGTCCAGGACCCCGTCCAGCAGTTCACGCCCTGTGTTGCTGCTGTCTGCTCTCTGCCTTCAAGAATCCCCCGTATCTGTGTCTCAGGGCCTGGCTCAGACACTCACATGCTCAGCTGGTGGCAGAGCTGGACCACAGAGCTTGGGGTTCCCTGCCCACATCTTCTGCCAAAACTCCGGTTCTGTGCTAAAGATTTGAGCTTCCCACCACCTCCTCACCTGCAGCCTGTGGCCCTGAGCATAGGATGGGCTTTCTCCTAGCACACTCGGTAGACAGCAAGGAAGCTGACAAGTGGATTAGAAACTGCTTCTTCCTACAGCAGTGAACTCAAACCATCAAACTGACCCATTGAGCAGCGGCACCTCCTTGATAGGCAATGTCACGGAACCGGAACATCCCTGCACCCTGAATGCTGGTGCGATGGGGGTTGTGGGTCCTGTCTGGGGTCTCAGTGTTAGCACACAGACTGGGCTCCTTCCCACCCCCCCACTCCCCGTTGCTTGGATGCCTGTGGGTGCACAGCAGACCTGTGCAGAGGCCACGCTGGTGCCACACTTCTGACCAGTTCCCACTTCAGAGCGTGGGTGAGGAGAAGGGGAGCAGGGCATAGGGGGGCCCTGGCAGGGCCTGGAGTTTCCCTGGCTGGAGAAAGCGCTGGCTGATTCCACCCTGCTGACTGTGCGGAAGGCCAGGCTCTCCTGGCTCCTCACCACCAGAGGCCTTGTCTCCTAGGTTACAGTGGGCAGCATCTTCGAAGTGGTCTGGGCGATCTTCAGGCCTGGCACATCTTTTGGAATCAGCGTCTTGAGAGCCCTGCGGCTTCTGAGAATATTTAAAATAACCAAGTAAGTGATGCAGCTTGAGATCGGAGCGCTCCCAGCCTCACTATATTCCTGCCCCCCCCACACACATATCCCGCACCCTTTATCAAGCCAGAAAACAACTGCGCTGGCAGGTGCCACCCAGACCCCAAGGGGAGCCAAGAGTGCGGCCCCCGCTTCCATAGCTGTTGCCAGACAGAGGCTGAGCTGCACTAGGGGTGTTTGGTGTCCAGTGTCCATGGCTGTCACGTGGTCTGGGTCCCACAGGTACTGGGCCTCCCTGCGGAATCTGGTCGTCTCCCTGATGAGCTCCATGAAGTCCATCATCAGCCTGCTCTTCCTCCTCTTCCTCTTCATCGTGGTCTTTGCTCTCCTTGGCATGCAGCTGTTTGGAGGCAGGTGAGTACCAGCAACCGCTAACCCAGGAGAGGCTCAGCACCTGTTCCCCTGATGGCCGTGTGGCCATCTGCTCTGCACTGACGACCCAGTGCTTGTGTGGAGCGAGCGTCTCTGCTCTGACCCCTCCCACTCTGTGCCACACGCCTGCCCCTGGGACCTAGCTCTGCAGCCATCCCTGAGGTACGTGGTGTGGAGCCCTGAACCCTGCCATCAGCCAGCCCCTGTCGAGGCCTGCCCTCCAGTTCATAGGTCATCAGCAGTCATTGACACAGCTGTCGACGTCACGTGGAGTGGAGAAACTGTAGGGAAGAAGCGATGGGAGGGAGGAAGAAGTGTGGAGAGCGGTGTTCTTAGAAGGGAACTCATTTCCCCTGAAATTCATGCGCCCCTCTCTCTGAATCTCCAGGTTTAACTTCAATGATGGGACGCCCTCGGCCAATTTCGACACCTTCCCTGCCGCCATCATGACAGTGTTCCAGGTACAAGGACGCCTTCCTCTCCAGGCTTCTCCCAGGCCATGGTCCTTGTCCTTGCTAGTGGGTAATGCCACAGACCCAGGGTCCTGTGGCTGAGGGCCTCAACCTGCACCCGGGGTCCTGTGGCTGGGGGCCTGCTTGTCCTCCTACGCCCGGGGTCCTGTGGCTGGGGCTTCCTTGTCCTCCTACGCCCGGGGTCCTGTGGCTGGGGGCCTCGACCTGCACTTGGAGTCCTGTGACTGGGGCCTCCTTGTCCTCCTGCACCCGGGGTCCTGTGGCTGGGGCTTCCTTGTCCCCCCTACGCCCAAGGTCCTGTGGCTGGGGCCTCCTTGTCCTCCTGAGCCCGGGGTCCTGTGGCTGGGGCCTCCTTGTCCTCCTACGCCCGGGGTCCTGTGGCTGGGGCCTCCTTGTCCTCCTGCACCCGGGGTCCTGTGGCTGGGGCCTCCTTGTCCTCCTACACCTGGGGTCCTGTGGCTGGGGGCCTCGACCTGCACCCAGGGCCCTGTGGCTGGGGCCTCCTGCACCTGTGAGTCTGCCGCACTGATCCAGGATCCTGTGGCAGCTTCTGGACTCTGCGGCTCCTTCTGACTCATGAGTCCTTGAATCAGGTGTGTAGGAAGCCGGACTTTTTAGTCACCAGGGAAACAAAATCTGTAGTATCTCAGAAACAGAGAGGAACACAAGGAGCCGGAATCGGGGTGGAGCCAGGAGCCCCAGGGCTCTTCCCTTGGGTGCTGCCCTAGGACTCTCAGTGTTGCTCTCGGCACCGTCAGATGGGGCCAGGCCGCCTGGTCTGTGTGTTTCCCACAGAGCCCAGCAAAGCTGCAGCTGGGAGGGACTCTGTGGGCTGGAGAGTGGGACTTCCCTTCTGAAAGTATTTCATTTTGTATGTGTCCATTCATTCATCCACTCACTCACTCAGTCACTTGGAGGGAGCACTTACACAGGGAGGTTGAGATGACAGAGAGAGCGCTGCCATCCATCGGGTCACCCCCCAAGTGCCCACAAGGGCCAGGCCTGGGCCAGGCCGAAGCCAGGAGCCTTGAATTCAATCCAGACGTCCTACGTGGGTGGTAGGGACCCGAGTCCCTACGCCAGGGTGCACATGCACAGGAAGCTGGAGTGAGAATGCAGCCAGTGCTGAACCCAGGCACTCCTGTGTGGACTGCGGTACCCCTCACGGCGTCCAAACCCCTTGCTGCACCAAGTGCCCGCCCCAGAACCTTGATTTTGGGTGGTCTCCTCCTGTTTCCAAAGCCCGAAATCCTCCTCCGCATCAGGGGAGGTTCAGGATTCTACATGGGATGGCTTTTCCGCTGCCTGGCAGGACACCCACGCAGGGGTCAGATGGGAAAGACCCAGACCCAAATGTGCTGTGGCCCAGCCTGTCTCTGGGCTCTGACCTTGCTGTTGTCTGCAGATCCTAACCGGTGAGGACTGGAATGAGGTCATGTACAACGGGATCCGCTCCCAGGGCGGGGTCAGCTCGGGCATGTGGTCAGCTGTCTACTTCATTGTGCTCACCTTGTTTGGAAACTGTATCCTTTGCGAGGTGCCCCTGCTTAGCCTGTTGCCTTCCTGGGCCCGCTTTAGAGGGGGCACTTGAGTGGGCAGAGACTTGGGGCTCTCATCCTATGAAACCTGTGCACCAACGGAGGCGAGCATACACATCTGCGGTGTGCAGGGCTGAGGACCCTGGGACTGTTAGAGTGAGCTGGGACGAGGGACAGCAGTGGTCATGGGCTCACATGGGATAGAGGCTGCCACACAGTAAGGACTCCGACAGCTCAGCGTTGGGCAGAGCTACCGTGGCCGGGGCCTGCTGCATGGGTGCCATGCCTACGTCCTTGCACCCCCTGCACAGCAAGCACTGTCTCGTGTAATCCCCACCTTGTGAGACAGGGATGGAGCACGCTGGTGAAGCCACGCAGCTGCTCACTTGTGAAGGGAGGCTGGGGATCGTGTCTAACCCCAGATGCTGGCAGGCCAGAGGGTCGGCACCAGGAAGGTTTTGGTTGGAGTTCCAGCAACTCTACCCTCTGTGTGGCCTTGGGAGAGCTTCTGTTTTTCATGTGTGGGAGGAAGACAGTGGTGCCCACTCTGTTCCTGTGACCATGGAGTGGCATTGTTTATCTGAACCCCCCTTGTAGACCACGCTTCTAGACAGCTGTCAGGTAGCTGTGGGGTGTGGCCTTGTCTTGAAGTGGGATTAGCAGAACAAGAGGACCACGTGACGTGACCTGGGGTACTTCTGGGGTCTGAGCAGACTGTAAACTGGACACGAGAAACCCAGGAGCTCTTCCACAGGTCCAGAAAGAGCCCAGTGTGTCCCACAGTGCCCAGGACGTCTGCAGGAGCCAGCTCTGTGCTCCACAGCACACTGATCTGACACAGCTGGGAAGCCGGGAGCTCGGGGGTCAGAGCACAGAGGAGGTGGATGCGTGTAACATGATGTCTGCTTTGTGGCACTTTGTTAGTGGGATGTGGTGCCCCCAGAGCCTAGCAGAGCAGTGAGCAGTACGTCACCTCTCACGACTGGGAGCGAATGCCAGTGATGGCCGTGGAACACCTGTTCCATGGAATAGTGTGATGCATTGGTGTAGAAGGGGAGCCCCCACCTGTGTCTTGCTGTCCAGGGTCTCGAGGCTAGAGCTGGTTGAAGACCTGCTCGCCACCTCTAGCCGCCACTGGTTTGTCCTGCAAAGACAGGGTGTGGTGTTGGAAGGGGAGAAGACAGGAGGTGCGAGGAGCCCTTACCTCCTGTAATCCTTGTGGGAGCGAGAGTGACTGCAGGCTATCTCTGCTCTTGCTGGTGGCCCAGGCAGGGGAGCTGTGCAGGTGCCCCTTAGCCCACGAAGATCCTCACTCTGCCTGCCTGGCCTTAACTCTGCCGCAGACACACTGTTGAATGTGTTCTTGGCCATCGCCGTGGACAATCTGGCCAATGCCCAGGAGCTGACCAAGGTAAGCCTGCGCTCTGGGGGTCTGGTTCTCTGTGGCATCTACTCAGGACTCCAGGAAGGTTCCTTCTGGGAGGTTCTGGGAGCTGGAAAGCCACACTTCCATGTAGGAGGCCTAGTTAGCTCCCTTTACTGAGTTTGGTGAGCATCACCCCCGCCCGTGTCTCTCATGGGTGACTGGAGGCTGCCGGGTCCTTGCTGAGCTGTATGTTGGAGAGGAGGTTTTAAGCATCTCTGCTACTGTGGCCTGTGGTTTTGCCGCTTTGGTCGTGTGGCTGAGCTGCTACAGCGTGGGTGTGAGCAGGGCCGGGGCGTTTAGTGGCCACGGTCACCCTGGGAGGTGTCCACCAAGCCGGCCGCTTCTCAGGGAGCCCCTCCCCCCTTCCCTGGATTCCTCTCCCTGGGGAGAAGCTTTGCTCATGGAAGAAGAGCCGGGAGATGTATAGAGCATGGGGTGCCCACGGGGTGCAGGTGGTGTGGGCTGCCCGAGGGGCTGCTCTCCTTATTGGAATGGTCTGGTAGGGAGCATTCCTGCCTGGCCCCTGGGTCTGGTTTGCTGCCTGCTGCAGCGTGGACCAGGCCCTGCCTCGTTGGCATGTGGATGCCTGGGGTCCTCACAGGAACTGGGAGCGTGGGGTGGAGCAACGTGGGGGCAGCAGCGTGTGGGAAGCTGTGTGTGCTTCTGAGTTCCCTGCACCTGCAGCTCCCTTGGCCGAGGCGAAGCCGACCTCGCTCCTGAGCTCCTTGCCCCGGAGTCCTGGCTGTGCTGGGCTGGGGACGGCTGGACCTCAGGTGTCCCCGAGCCAGCCTGACCTTGTCCTGTGCTCCCCACACCTGGTCTCCAGAGCTCCTCTGGAGGCTCCCTGGCAAAGGTGCCTCTGCTTTCTGTCTAGGATGAGCAGGAGGAAGAGGAGGCCTTCAACCAGAAGCATGCCCTGCAGAAGGCCAAGGAGGTCAGCCCAATGTCTGCACCCAACGTGCCCTCCATCGAGTGAGTCGGGGACCCCTTCTCTGCGCCCTGGGCGCGCTGCCCACAGAGCTCGATTGCAGGAAGTCAGCCCCTGAGGCCAGAGCTGCCAAACAGGGTCCACCCCTGCAGCCTTCACTTTATGGCAGGGAGGAAGAGATGACAGCGACGAGTCCAGATGACGGAAGGGCTGTGCAGCCCGTGGGACAGGGCCCCCAGGCTGTGAGAATGAGGGAAGACCTCAGGAAAACCCACGGGGTTCCCTGCAGAAGCCATGGCCACACAGAAGGCAGTGGTCTTGGGCCACTTCGAAGGAAGTGGGTCCCAGCCAGGTCCAGTGTGTCTGACCGGCAATGGTGAGGACCACAGAGAAGACTGGTATAGGTGGTGGAGCCACAGGTGGAGGCACTGGCTCTCACAGGGCAGGGGAAGGGGGACAAGCCCACCTGAGATAGGGACCCTGGGCTGTGGACTCTGGGGGCAGAGGGTGGCTCTTGGTGGGAGCTGTGAGTTAGATGAGCAAGAGCCACCTCAACCTATGGTATTTTGGAGGGAGAGCCACTGGGCCTTGCCAGTAGGTTAAATATGGCGGGGGTAAGGGTAGACGGAGAAGCAGAAACCAAGGTGTTGCTGCTTTGAGGACTGATGGCTGGGTTGGTACAGGTGGTGCTCCTGTACCCTGGGGACCAGCGAAACCACGTTAAGGCCTTTCTTAGGCATCTGATGCTGAGCAGCTCTGGGTTACTTGAGCCTGCAGCTTAGGAACCAGGACTGAAATAAAGATTGGGGGGCGTCATTTGTATTTAGATAGTGTTGCAGTGTCAGCATGGGTGAGATGGCCCTGGCCCAGGCGGAGTGGGACTGTTCTTCAAGGGCTGGCAGGAGGAGGACTGGACGCCTGATGTCCTGGAGCCTGCACAGGAAGCCAGTGGGGAGCCGGGCTGGGCAGGGTGCCCCTGCTCCTGAAAGCCCACCTGCAAGGAGGACAGAAAAGGGATCCTTGGGTTCAGCTAAAGGAAGCTGCTGGTGACCTTCAAAGAGCAAATTTCCTGGCCAGGTGGTCAGTGAGAGTGTGAGCAGGGAGTTCTGTGGCTGACCACGGAACTAGGGTGTTGGGCTGAACCCTGCAGGGGCCTGGCCTCTGCATGGGGGCATTGGAGAGGGGCTGCGAAGGACCCCAGACCCCCAGGATTCCCATTGCTTTAGGTGCTGCAGGTGAGAGGACCTGGGATATCTAAGGACATCTGAGACTGGGAACTGGACCCTCCCTGGTGCCATTTATCACCCGGTACCAAGGCTGGGGCTGGAGGAACTCTGCCTTGTCACCCTCCCAAAGGCAAGGTTCTGACCACAGCCACTGTGCCTCTCAGAAACCAAGGTCCCCAGGGGCTAATCCCCACATGCCCATCACTTCGACCTCCCTGTCCACAAAGTGAGGGCCAGGCTTCTGGGTTGCTCTTTCGTGAGGGAAAGATTCCCTGATCCATTGAGGACTGCAGGGAAATGTAAGCATGTGGTCCTCTCATACATGCTGTGTCTACCCCATCTGTCATGGTGTGGTCCTCTCATACATGCTGTGTCTACCCCATCTGTCATGGTGTGGTCCTCATACATGCTGTGTCTACCCCATCTGTCATGGTGTAGTCCTCTCATACATGCTGTGTCTACCCCATCTGTCATGGTGTGGTCCTCATACATGCTGTGTCTACCCCATCTGTCATGGTGTGGTCCTCATACATGCTGTGTCTACCCCATCTGTCATGGTGTAGTCCTCTCATACATGCTGTGTCTACCCCATCTGTCATGGTGTAGTCCTCTCCTACATGCTGTGTCTCTACCCCATCTGTCATGGTGTGGTCCTCTCATACATGCTGTGTCTACCCCATCTGTCATGGTGTGGTCCTCATACATGCTGTGTCTACCCCATCTGTCATGGTGTAGTCCTCTCATACATGCTGTGTCTACCCCATCTGTCATGGTGTAGTCCTCTCCTACATGCTGTGTCTCTACCCCATCTGTCATGGTGTAGTCCTCTCCTACATGCTGTGTCTACCCCGTCTGTCATGGTGTGGTCCTCATACATGCTGTGTCTCTACCCTGTGTGTCATGGCGTGGTCCTCTCTATTGCATGCTATCTCTACCTCACCTGTCATGATCTGGTTCTCCACAGCCACACACATATCCAGACATATGGATAGGAGACACTGTGGCCCCTGATAAGTCAGCCGTTTTCTTCCATGGTTGTACTGAGGTGCTCTGGGTATGTGTGTCCCTGAGCAAAATGCACTGACCTACCCAGGTGGTGGGACCGTGCAGAGAGCATGTCAGGGCAGTGACAGGGAGCAGGCTCTGTGCACACCCTGGGCAGCCCTTAGCCAGGGCTCATTTGTGCACATGGAATGTGAGGGTGTTGCGACGTGAGCGGCTCTGGGCTGTACCTATGAGGCTGCTGGTTCTGGGCCTGCACATGGCTGCTGTGGGACATAGGGGTGCTCAGCAGCATCGTTGTGTGATCCTGAAGCGAAGCACTCGGCATCCCAGAGTGTGTCTCTCTGTCTCTGACGTGGGAAAACCACTGCCTGCCCGCCTGCCTCATCCTGCTGTAGGCCATGTGCGTGATGGCAGCGTCCTGGTCACAGTCGGAGGCGTGGAGTTTTAGGTGTGGGTGTAAGTTTGCATCTTGGCATGTGTGTCGAGAGTCAAAGGAAAGGGTGTGTGTGTGTGTGTGAGTGTTGTGTGAGTGCATGAGAGTGTGTGTGAGAATGTGTGTGAGAGAGTGGGTGAGAGTGTGTATGAGTGAAAGTGTGTGAGAGAATGGGTGAGTGAGAGTGTGAGTGTATATGTGTGTGAGAATGTGACTGATAGAGTGTGAGTTGTGTGTGAGAATGAGAGTGTGTGAAAGTGTGTATGAGTGAATATGTGTATGTCAGTGTGTGTGAGTGTATGTGTGTGAGTGAAAATGTGTGAGTGTGTATGTGTGTGTATGTATGTGAGTAAATGTGTGTGAGTGTTGTGAGTGCGTGTGTATGAGTAAAAGTGTGTGTGAGTGTTGCGTGTGTAAATGTGTATGTGTGTGAGTTATATGAGTGTGTGTGTGAGAGTGCGTGTGTGAGAGTGTGTGTGTGAGTGTGCATGTGTGTGAGAGTGGGTGTAAGTGAAAGTGTGTGTATGTGTGTGAGAGTGAGCGGGTGAATCCTTCCTCTCACACTCAGCGCAGGTGCTTCCGAGGCTGTATCTGAATATTGGAGAATTGCAAACAGGCAGGCAGTGCCAGGCTTTTCCTACATGGAGCCGTGCTGCCTGTGAGGGCATCCGTGGCTGTCTCCACGCCCTACCTGTGCCTCCTGGCACTCTGCCCCTCCATGCCGCATGGCGTCCCAGGCTGCCAGTACTGAGGAGTGCTTGGTCAGGGTGCTCGTGGGCATCTCCAGGGATTTCTGTGTCAGTGTGTGCCCGCACTGCCACACACACACACTCTGCCTCTGCAGCACCACGGGGCAGCTCAGGCTGGCTGCCTCAGCCCCTCTACCCACCTGGTATCAGGCAGTTCTGCAGCTGTTTAAGAAGTAATGGTCCCGCCCCATGTGGATGGTGTGAGGTGGGCGTGGTCTTCATGGGTGGCCTCGGTGTTGCTGGAAGGAAGTAGCATCTCTGAGGTGCCCTCCTCCACGCCTTGACCCTGTGTGGACACACTTACCGTACCAGTGTCCTGTCTGCCGTCACAGGGCCACCCACACCTGCTCCTCTCTCCCCTGCTGGCCCTATACTGTGTGTTTGAAAGGATGCTGTGTGTGTGACAGATTGTTCTCTGTGCAAGTCTAAGAGAGCCACAGCTGTGCTCTGCCCAGCTGAGCACTCCAGGCTTGTGGCCAGGCCACTGTGTGCATAAGCACAGGGCATCGTCACATCCCAGAGGACTTGATGGCGGCCCCTCAGGCCAGGGCTCATCGCCTTGCCGCCTGCCCCGTGTTCCAGTACGTGGATACGTGGTGCTGCCTGGGGACCAGTGGGCGGGGCCCAGTTGCTCACAGTGGACGGATTTGCAAAGGGGCCTCTGTGGGGTGTTGGTGTCCCATGCCTGTTCAGCCTTGGCTGTGAGCCATGTGAGAGACGGGGTGGCCCCTGCCCCACGTGAATGTGTGGAAGACAGTGTCTGCGCGTGCACACAGTGAGGACCAGAGCCCCCCATGGGGAGGTCCGAGGCTGGGATCTGTGGGGTGAGCCAGAGCCAAGGATGTGCGGACACTTCGGCCTCCCTCCGGTCTGCTGGTGGCCGTGGGCGCACGGCTCCGAGTGTGGGGCACTGAACTGTGCTTTCTCTCCCCCAGAAGAGACAGGAGGAGAAGACACCACATGTCGATGTGGGAGCCGCGCAGCAGCCACCTGTATGTGTGCGCCGGTTTGCGTGTCTGTGAGTGGCTATGTGTGGGCGTGGGGACCGCGTGTCTCTGCCCTTGCTGTGGACCCGTGGCACCGGGCATGCATGTCAGCGTGTGCCTTAGTGTGTGCGTGTGCTCCGTGTACGTGATTGTGCACTTGTGTCAGTGTGTCCAAAGCACGTGGCCCTGTGCGTCTCTGCTCTTGTGTCTGGCTGTGAGTGGGCGTGTGTGTTGGTGGCCGGTGTTGGTTGGCGCACCTCCTCGTGGGCCGCTGTGCACAGGATGTGTGTGGTGTACGTGTGTCCCCTCACAGTAGCGTGTGCGTGTCCGCAGCACAGGTGAGGGAAGCCCTCCCATGTGTCATTTTGTCTTCCTGCTGCCACTGCCGTCTGCCTGCCCCTGAGCCCAGTGGCTGGCAGTCTCTGCACATGCAGCATGCTGTGTTAGGGTCAGCTCCTGTGGCAGAGGCCCATGGGCAGGCAATGCTGGGGCTCTCAAGTGACAGGTCCACCTGGCACTGTGGCCACCGTCTGGTGGTGTCTGGCCACTGTGCATCCTGCCCTGGCTACTCTGGGCCACCCTACCCTACCAGGAAAGGACAGGCCTTGGCCTTGAACCGAGGGCATTGGAGGGCACAGCAGGCCCGGCCGACGCCCTGAGAGCCAAGGGGCCTGAGGGGGAGGCTCCTGGAAGCCCCTGGGAGCTGGCCTCACAGGCCCCAGGGGTACCTGGCCCGCCCTCCGGCCCCTGCAGAGCAGCTCTGAGCAGGTGGCCTAGCCCAGCCACCTGCTCACACGTGGCCCTCTCGGCTCCCGTGTCTGTCTGTGCTTCCTGTCTGAGGGCACCAGGCCCCCACTGCCTCCTCGTGTCCTGCCGTCCCTTCCCCTCTGATGTCGGCCTCACCCTCTCCATCAGGAGGGAGCGCCGGCGCCGGCACCACATGTCAGTGTGGGAGCAGCGGACAAGCCAGCTACGGAGGCACATGCAGATGTCCAGCCAGGAAGCCCTCAACAAGGAGGAGGCCCCCCCGATGAACCCCCTCAACCCGCTCAACCCCCTGAGCCCCCTCAACCCGCTCAACGCCCACCCCAGCCTCTACAGGAGACCCAGGCCCATGGAGGGCCTGGCCCTGGGCCTGGAGAAGTGTGAGGAGGAGCATGTCAGCCGTGGCGGGTCCCTCAAGGGGGCCCTGGACTGCCAGAGGAGCCCCTTGTCGCTGGGCAGACGGGAGCCGCCATGGCTGGCCAGGCCCTGTCACGGAAACTGTGAGCCGGCGCTGCAGGAAACAGCTGGGGGAGAGACCGTGGTCACCTTCGAGGACCGGGCCAGGCACAGGCAGAGCCAGCGGCGCAGCCGGCATCGGCGAGTCCGGACGGAAGCCAAGGAATCCTCCTCGGCCTCCCGGAGCAGGTCTGTCAGCCAGGAGCGGAGCCTGGATGAGGGGGCGTCGACAGAGGGCGAGAGAGACCACGAAGCCCGGGGCAGCCATGGCGGCAAAGAACCAACAATCCACGAAGAAGAGAGAGCCCAGGACTTGCGCAGGTAAAGAAAGGCCAGCCTCGGTTTCCCCTTTGTAACTGCGAAGGCAGGAGTGACTGAGCCATGGGTCCGCCCCTGAGCAGGTGCAGGTGGGGCGGCCCAGGAGGGCAGGGTGCGTGCTCTGGCACCCGCCCAGCCCCTCACCTCCTCCCTTGCCACGCATCCTGTCTTCACAGGACAGACAGTCTGATGGTACCCAAAGGCTCAGGGCTGGCTGGAGGCCTGGATGAGGCCGGCACACCCCTCGTCCTGTCCTCACCCGAGGGTGTGGGGAAAGAGGCAGCACCCACAGAGCAGCATGCAGATGGCAGCGGTGAGCCGGCCCTGCTGGGGCACGTGCAGCTGGACGTGGGCCGGGCCATCAGCCAGAGTGAGCCCGACCTCTCCTGCGTCACGGCCACCACAGACAAGGTCACCACCGAGAGCACCGATGTCACCGTGGCCATCCCCGACGCGGAGCCCCTGGTGGATTCAACGGTTGTGCACAGTGAGCACCCACCCCGGAGGGCTGGAATGAAGCATTCAAGTGCAGTGTGGCCTGAGCCAGGCTGACCTGTCTCACACTGAGCCCAGGAGGTGACCATGAGCCCCCGTGGTCTGCCAGCCACCCTGCGGTGTGGTGCCCCATCACCCGTTCACCGTGGGTTCACGTACCAGTGTGCCGTGGCATCTCGGTGCTGGAGAGGAAGTCCCTGGCCGCCCCGGTTTGTTGCCGTGAAGCGTGGGGTTGGGCTGGACGCAGGGAGCTCATCTGCACGGCCCCTTCTCTCGTCACTGTTCCTTCTCCTGTGACTTTGCTCATACGGCTCCCCCACCACGGCTCATCCCCAGCTGGTGTCAGTCTAAACCCTGAAGGGGAACAGCAGCCAGGAAGAACTTGACCCAGAACCCACCCTCACTGACCCACACCCACCCCTGCTGTGACCATACCCACCCCTGCACTGACCCACACCCACCCCTGCTGTGACCCACACCCACCCCTGCACTGACCCACACCCACCCCTGCTGTGACCATACCCACCCCTGCACTGACCCACACCCACCCCTGCTGTGACCATACCCACCCCTGCACTGACCCACACCCACCCCTCACTGACCCACACCCACCCCTGCTGTGACCATACCCACCCCTGCACTGACCCACACCCACCCCTCACTGACCCACACCCAGCTCTCACTGACCCACACCCACCCTTGCTGTGACTATGCCCACACCTGCACTGACCCATACCCAGCCCTCACTGACCTCACACCCACACTTCACTGACCCACACACACACGCCTCGCTGACCTCACACCCACGCCTGCACTGACCCACACCCAGCCCTCACTGACCCATACCCAGCCCTCGCTGACCTCACACCCATGCCTGCACTGACCCATGCACACGCCTCGCTGACCTCACACCCATCCCTCACTGACCCATACCCAGCCCTCGCTGACCTCACACCCACCCCTCACTGACCCACACCCACCCCTCACTGACTTGGTGCCCCCTTGTTGTGCTGCATTACCCCACCCCAACTGCACGGTCACTGAGTGGCCCACATAGGACTCACTCACTGGTGTCTCTGTGTATCCTTGACACCCCCCCCCCACAGTCTTCCTTCCTGTTTCCCTTCATTCCCAGCTCTGCCATCTCCTCCCTGCGCGTTCCCCACACTCTGAGACCAGTCTGCTCTGGGCAGTGAGCTCTGAGCCCCACGCCTGCAGTGGTCGTCCTGGTCCAGACACTCACAGCCTGCACTAGTGTCTGTGGGCCTTAGGTCTAGCAGCCAGGTGCCCAGGACCCAGCTGTGTGGGGAACAGCAGTAAGAAAGCAGGCCCGGCCGTGGCCTTGGCTGCAGGCAGGAGCCTCCTCGAGAGGCCTTGGGACGCTGCGTGTGACTCAGCCTCAGGAGGTCCCAGTAGAGTCATCCCTGGAGCGGAAGCAAAGGGAGGAGGACCTCAGCCTCCTGCTGACCCCCACACACCATGACCGGACCCCCCGTCCCCTGTCCTCCCGGTCTGCGTGTGTATCACCCTCCCCCACGTCATGACCAGGCCCCTATCCCCTGTCCTCCAGGTCTGCGTGTGTATCACCCTCCCCCACGTCGTGACCGGGCCCCTATCCCCTGTCCTCCAGGTCTGTGTGTGTATCCCGTCTCCATTTCTGGGTGAGCCATGGCTGGGAAAAGCACAGTGTTTCTCAGACTCTGCCTCTGCAGTGAGGTCTCCCTCCAGGGACGGGGGGCTCAGAGTCGGGGTCACGCATGCTGGTCTCTGTAGGACTAGCGACCCCAGACCCTCAGCTTTCCCATCTGTGCAGTGGGATAACAACACAGGCGGCCCAGGGAACATCGAAGGGGAGTCAGGTAGAAGCCCTGCTTTGTGAAGCCCTCAAGCCTGTCCGTGCAGAGGCCCGGCGCTCTAGGGACCCTTGTCCTGGAGTGCGTGCTGGGGGCCTCGCCGCCAGAAAGGCTTGGGGACACAGCTGGGCCCACCCCTCTCCCCAACGGAAAAGGAGGGGCTCCCACAGGTTTCTGACCTGTCAAAATCTTCCTCTCCAGTCGGCAACAAGACGGATGGAGAAGCCAGTCCCTTCCAGGAGGCTGAGATGAAGGAGGCCGAGCAGGAGACAGAAAAGCAGAAGAAGAAGGAGAGGCCAGCAAGCGGCAAAGCCATGGTGCCCCACAGTTCCATGTTTATCTTCAGCACCAGCAACCCGTGAGACACCAGCCATGCGGGGCAGGGAGGGAGGGAGGGAGAGGCCACACGTGTCCCTGTGGACTGGCCAGACACGGAGCTGTCAGGGGCCACTAGGGGAGGTGGGTCTATGACAGAGTCTAGAGAGAGGCTGAAGACAGGGGCTGGGGGCAGGGCGGCAGGTGTCAGAGTGTGGACAGGGCTGGGCAGGACAGCAGGGGTCAGAGTATAGACAGGGCTGGGCAGGACAGCAGGCATTAGTGTAGACGGGGCTGGGCAGGATGGCAGGCATTAGTGTAGACAGGGCTGGGCAGGACAGCAGGCATTAGTGTAGACAGGGCTGGGAAGGACGGCAGGCATTAGTGTAGACAGGGCTGGGCAGGACAGCAGGCGTTAGTGTAGACAGGGCTGGGCAGGACAGCAGGCATCAGAGTGTAGACAGGGCTGGGCAGGACAGCAGGCATTAGTGTAGACAGGGCTGGGCAGGACAGCAGGCGTTAGAGTGTAGACAAGGCTGGGCAGGACGGCAGGCATTAGTGTAGACAGGGCTGGGCAGGACAGCAGGCGTTAGAGTCTAGAGGGGACTGGGACAGGACAGCAGGAGTCAGAGTGTAGACAGGGCTGGGCAGGACAGCAGGCATCAGAGTGTAGACAGGGCTGGGCAGGACAGCAGGCATTAGTGTAGACAGGGCTGGGGGCAGGACAGCAGGCATTAGTGTAGACAGGGCTGGGCAGGACAGCAGGCGTTAGTGTAGACAGGGCTGGGCAGGACAGCAGGGGTCAGAGTGTAGACAGGGCTGGGCAGGACGGCAGGCATTAGTGTAGACAGGGCTGGGCAGGACAGCAGGCATCAGAGTGTAGACAGGGCTGGGCAGGACGGCAGGCATTAGTGTAGACAGGGCTGGGCAGGACAGCAGGCATCAGAGTGTAGACAGGGCTGGGCAGGACAGCAGGCGTTAGAGTCTAGAGGGGACTGGGACAGGACAGCAGGGCATGTTGGGAGGAGGGGAACTTCCATGGACCCTCCTGTCTTGGGTGCCTTGGGGGCAGAGGAAATCTACCTCCTGGGTCACCAGGTGCTATAGAGGTGGACAGAGCTGTTGCAGAACCCCAAATGACCTGCCACTCACTGGGCTCCAAGAGTTCGGGCCCCACTGCCCTTACAGCAGAGGCAAGGGCGTGATGCGGGAGCACGGGAGGCTTTGCATGGGGAGCTTGGGAGGGGCAGCTGCCCCCTCCACCCAGACGCGTGGCTCGGTGCCAGGCGGGGGGAAAGGAAGGGATGGCTTCCCGTGCTGTGTGGGCAGGGCTCAGCAGGGCCGTAGGGAGCATGGGCCCAATTAAGGGGTGAGGCTCGACTGTGGAGCCTGGAATTGTTGGTTGAATGAGAGTGGCCCGGGCTCTTTGCTTATGGTCAGCTCTGCTTGTTTTTTCTTGGTTCCTTATGGTTTCCTTGGTGAGTCCCAGGTTTCATACCACGGGGGAGAGGGAACAGCCGATGGCCCTGTGGCCAGAGTCTGTTCAGCCAGCGCGGGCTAGGCCCCACGTCGCCTTGTGCTCACTGACCTAGCACGTGTCTGGCTGCAGTCTGGCCCACGGCTCCTGCTTCCCTCCCTCTGGGGCACTACACAAGGGCCAGAGAAGTTGTTCTGGCGGTTTCTCTGGTGCGGGCCTCCCTGTCTGGCCAGGAAAGTGGCTAGGCAGGGGCCAGGAGGGTTGGGGGAGGGAGGGAGGCGGCGCTCAGCGGGGCGAATCCCACAGGATCCGGAGGGCCTGCCACTACGTGGTGAACCTGCGCTACTTTGAGATGTGCATCCTGCTGGTGATCGCGGCCAGCAGCATCGCCCTGGCGGCTGAGGACCCGGTGCTGACCAACTCGGAGCGCAACAGAGTGGGTGCTCAGCTCGGGGGCGGGTCCCGATGGGGGAGAAGGGGCTTGCTGGGGGTTGAGGGTTAGGAGATCTCCTGCTCCTGTTCCTTAGGGCAGGATGTGGGCTATTCCCAAATAAGCCGCTAGCCCCACTCTGTGGTGCCTACTGCCGCCATGAGGGCCACATGTGGGAGCTGACACGCGGTCACAGGTGGTGTGTGCGTCAGATGGGAAGGAATGGGGGGCATTCCAGTCCTTGGCCAGAGTCGGGGGGCGAGATGTGAGGTGCTCCAAACCCGAATTCCAGCCAAGGACAGGGGCTGCCAGGTCCAGAGGCTCCTGCAGACTTGGGGGCCGGGGCGGGTGGGCAGACAGCAATCTCAGAGCCCTCCCACCATGTGTCCACAGGTCCTGCGTTATTTCGACTACGTGTTCACTGGCGTGTTCACCTTTGAGATGGTCATCAAGGTGAGAGGTGCCGCTCCGTGACCCTGGGCGCGGCTCGGGGGCGCCCCCTTGCTGCCACCTGCCAACCCTGCAGTGCCTGCCGCAGACCAGGGATGCACAGGACTGGGGCCTGCGCTCCCTTCCGCCCACCCTGGCACTCATGCATCCGTCTTGCCCAGCCTCACCCGTCAGGGGCGTTGTCCTGCGTGTTGAGGTGGGCTTCTATGATGGCTGTGAGAGGAGGCCCCTGGCCCCAGGCAGGAAGGGTGTGGGGCAGGTGTCGCCCACATCCCTGGGGTCACCATCCACACCTTCTCCTGCAGATGATAGACCAGGGCTTGATCCTGCAGGACGGGTCCTACTTCCGAGACCTGTGGAACATCCTGGACTTCGTGGTGGTGGTCGGTGCACTGGTGGCCTTCGCGCTGGCGTAAGTGGCTGCTTCCTGCTGGGCTGGCTTTCTCCCGGCCTCCTGGAGACTCCGCTGACTCGAGCCCTCCTCGGGGACCGGCCTGAGAATCGGGGTACTCGGTGGTGCCCAAAGAGCTGCCCTGGAGCTTTGCTTCTCAGTACCCTCTGCTCCCTGGAGCCACGTGTCCTGAGGTGCAGGCAGGGCAGGGGTGGGGAGGGGAGGCTGAGGCTCCGTCCTGGGAGAAGAAGGAGTGGGACCAGCTCAGTGAGGGGTGGGCCCGGGTGTGTCCAACGAGCGCCCAGCTTCCTTCGTTCCTCAGGTCTGTCGAGAGGATAGGGAGGGTATAGTGGAGTCGGGAATGCTGGAAGCCTGGGCTGTGCCAGGGACTGTCAGGGACAGTGCTGTGCTGGGCCGCCAGAGGGGAAGGCTCCCCCAGCCTTCAGTGACACCACTCGGGAGGAGATGGTCTTGGGCCATCATCCATGGCGCTAACCTGTATCTGTGACTTGTGGGGGTGTGACACATGGAGCCAGCCACGGAGGGCTCTCCCAGGCCTCTGGGCTCTGGCCGGGTGCCCCTGGGCCCCTTCCTACACTGGTGCCTCCAGGACGAGTGGCAGCCTTGACTCCGTGTAGACCATGTCCCAGCCAGAGCGACTATGCAGGGACCCCACATGTCCGTGAGCACAGGCAGAGCCTCGTCCCTGAGCAAGGCTGGCCACGCTCTCCCCGAAAGCGAGCTGGGGACTTCGGAGTGGCAGCTGCTGGGGAAGGAAGAGGGTGCCCTGCAGGCTTGCGCAGACCGCCTGCCCCAGGCCCCTGTGGCAGAGCAGAGTGAGGAAGTGTACGTCTCCCGTGACTGGGCTGTCTGCTGCCCATACCATGAGGGGCCCTCTGCGGATAAGCCTAGAGGGTGTGGTTTAAGCGGTGGGGCAGCTGTCCCCTTGCACCTGTTTGTCAACCCCATTAGGGTCATGCACTCACCTTTGACCCTCCCAGAAAGGGAACCCACATGAACTTCCCCGAGGAGTCACATGGAATCGGTGTCTCGTCCGATGGTCCCTGCAAGACAGAAGCAGCCCAGGCTCTGCCAAGGCACCCAGCTCCCCCTCCATCCCTGGGGGCCCCTTCCTCTTATAGATCAGGGTCCCCCTTGGGATTTTACAGTCCGGCCCCTCCTCGTCTTGTTCATTCCTATGCATACATTGTTCACCATGTTTTCTGGTTTTGATCTCAGTGAAATACTTTGTCTCTCTTTGAAGAATTAAAGATGAAGAGAGACAGGCAGACAGAAAAGAACCACCCCCCAACCACCACCATGTTTAGGGAGAACAGAGCTCCCTGGGGCTCAGGGGTGGGGTGATCCAGGAAGAACCTGGAAAGAGACCCAGCCCATCTACAGTCCACATGGAGTCCTGTGTCTCCCATCATGTCCTGAAGTCTCCATGCAGGAGCAAAGTATATGTTTGTGCATAATGTGTGCACATGGCTGAACACGGGTGTGGGCTGCTTGCCTGGAGCCAGGAGGGTGTGTCTGGGTGGGTGTGGGGTGGGAGGTGAGTTGTAGGGGAGCCTCCGTGTGCTGCCCTCAGGGCAGAGCAGGGCCCAGCCGCCGCTGGTTATCATCTGTCTTGTTCTCTCTCTGCTCCTTGACACTGGCAGTGGTGGCTTTGGTGCTGGTGGCAGGGAAGCCTTAGCAGCCCGGAGCCGGAGCCTCTGCTGGTCCTCAGGCCAGGTACAGTGTGGGGGCCCTGAAGCCCGTGTTCTGGGGTCCACGCTCAGGTGATGGATCGAGCACTGAGATCCATCCCCTTATGTCGGTAACACCACCTCTGGAACTCTCCATTTCTCTCCGAAATGCAGTGGTACTTGCTCACTCTCCATCGCCCCTGTTGTACTCACCCCTCCCCGGCTCGCCATACCTGTGCCCTGTCTCCCAGAGAGGCCCCTACCCTCCCTTCCTCTGGCCTTGGCACGTCGCCAAGGCCCAGGGCCTGCTTCTCTTGCTCACGGCCATGCTTCCTAACTGCTCTCTCCCTCCCCCCACCAAGAGCACCAGAGAATTCAGCTCCTGTGTCTCATTGGCAGGGTTTGTAGCCGCTGCTGCCTGCAAAGTGAAGACATGGCCCAGGGCTGATTGTGGCAGAGCCCTCGGGGCAATGTCCCCCATGTCAGGGACACAGGACAGTAGTAAGCCAGATGTGGGTGTGCCTGTGACTGGTCAGGCACCTTTCCCTGTGGTCACCACTTCCACCTGTCACTCTTCTCAGAAATGGAACCACACCCTTCTGAGGCCTCTACAGGGTGAAGCTTGTTAGCTTGGTCACATGGTGCTTGCTGCTGGGGGCCAGGGGGGGGCCTGGTACTGTTGAAACCGCTGCCAGCCCAAGCCCTCCCAGAGTCCAGCTTAACTCCCCAGATACTGCTCTAACCAAGGAGGGAACGGCCCAGCTGAACTGTCCGCGGAGCCTGCTGCTCGGAGGCCTGCGCTGCCTTCATGTATGTTTTCTGTGGCATGTATGTGTGTGTGGCCGCTGGGGAGAAGCCTCGTCCTCCACAGCTGCACACGCTGAGTGCAGGGCTTCTTCATAATGTAAACCTGACAGATTCTGTGCAGAGACTTCGTTGGCTCTGAAGGAGGGGGCGGGAGATGTTCTCCAAGTGTGGGTCCTGCGGGGCAGGCGACGTCCACAGAAAGGGCACTCTGCCAGCCGCCTTTCATTGTAATGCATTTAGGAGCAGGCGCAGGTCTCCCCACTCAAGCCTGGGTCCCTGCAGGAGGCGGGCAGGAGACCGAGCGCTGCCAGCTGTGAATGCACGGGGCACGCTGTGCTCTCCCTGCGAAGTTCCTGGCAGAGCCCGGTGAGCACTGCCTGTGGAACCCCGTCTGCATCTGCCCTGTCTGCAGAGGGCTTGTTCCCGGGGGTGACCGTCCCACCGCAAGGACCAGACCCGGCCTTTCTGCTTCCTCGCCTCTGCCTCGCTCCACCTCCTGACGGGGAACAGCGATGGCTGTGGCCTTGGCGTCTCTGGCTTCTGCACGCCAGGCACATCTCCGCTCTCGGGGAAGCCCAGACTCAGCTGCTTTTGAGATCACGTGTCCCCAGTGCCATGTGCTCATAGCCGTGCAGACCCCACATGGGGAGAGCAGCATCTCAGGGGAGACGCGGGGGAGGACCTGAGCATGTGTGTGCCTGTGTGTGTGCCAGTGTGTGTGTGTCCCCTGTACATGTATGTGCACGTGTGTGCATGCCCATGCTTGTGTGTATGTGTATGCCTGTACAAGTTGCCGTGTGTGCATTTTAGGTGTGAGCATGCGTGTATGCAAGTGTGCACTGATCATGTGTGCATGCATGTGCTCGTGTGTGAATGCATGTGCCTGTGCCTAGGTGCAAGTATGCGCAGATGTGCGCATGCACCTGTGCACGTGTACTTCCGTGCATGCATGTGTGTGCATGTGTGCAGTGGCTGTCTACATGTGTAAGTGTTCTTCGCAGTGTGCATGTAGGCGCCTTGTGCACATGTTGCACACACGTGCATGTTCAGGAGTGCCTGTGTGTGCAGGTGTGCGTGTCTGCACTCCACCCAGGACATTTCCTTCTCCCTGCTCTCTGCATCCCATGTGGTTAGCTCAGTCGTCCGGCGGGCTCTCCTGCTTTGGAGTCTACATAGTGAGCTCCCAGCTGTTGGTGCTTGTCAGATACGCGGTTTGGCAGAAAAGCGGCCCATAGTTCTGCCTCTGCCTCTGCAGAGCAGTCAGTCCTGCAGGTTCCTGAGGCTGGTGCCAGACTGCCCTGTGGCCCTTTGGCCACGGGGCCCAAGGTGAGGCCAGGACACCCAGCCGGGTTCACGGCCACACTGGGTCTCTCATCACCCAGCCCTTGGGCAGAAAGGAAGCATGAGGCTGTCTGCCGCTGTGGCCAGGGGGCTGGAATTCCCACGGTCACTTCCACACACTCTTTCCATCCACATGTGTCCCTCTCCTGACTGGACACCGTGCCCTGTTGCCATGACGGTGAGGCCCACTGAATGTGTTCAGAGCCTGTTCTGTATCCATCCCAGAATTACAAGTACAAGCAGCTTGGGGTCCCCAGGGGACCATGAGCTTCCCCTGTGTCCTGGCTCTGCTAGGGTATCTGTCTTAGGTGAGAGTGCACATGAGAGGCAAGAGTGATATCAGACTCACACACGAGTGCCTGCTCACACCCACAGGGCCTGCTCACACCCCACAGGGCCTATTCACACCCCACAGGGGCTGCTCACACCCCACAGGGCCTGCTCACACACCCCAGGGCCTGTTCACACCCCACAGATCCTGTTCACACCCACAGGACCTGTTCACACCCCACAGGGCCTGCTCATATCCTGCAGAGTCTGTTCACACCCCGCAGGGCCTGCTCATATCCTGCAGTGTCTGTTCACACCCCGCAGGGCCTGCTCATACCCCACAGGGCCTGCTCACACCCCACAGGGCCTGTTCACACCCACAGAGCCTGCTCATACCCCACACCCCACAGAGCCTGCTCATGCACTACAGGGCCTGTTCACACCCACAGGGCCTGCTCACACCACACAGGGCCTGCTCAAACCCCATAGGGCCTGCTCACACCCCACACCCCACAGGGCCTGCTCACACCCCACATCCCACACCCCACAGGGCCTGCTCACACCACACAAGGCCTGCTCACACCACACAGGGCCTGCTCACACCCACAGGGCCTGCTCGCACCACACAGGGCCTGCTCAAACCCCATAGGGCCTGCTCACACCCCACACCCCACAGGGCCTGCTCACACCCCACATCCCACACCCCACAGGGCCTGCTCACACCACACAAGGCCTGCTCACACCACACAGGGCCTGCTCACACCCACAGGGCCTGCTCGCACCCCACAGGGCCTGCTCGCACCCCATAGGGCCTGCTCACACCCCACACCCCACAGGGCCTGCTCACACCCCACATCCCACACCCCACAGGGCCTGCTCACACCACACAGGGCCTGCTCACACCTCATAGGACCTGCTCACACCCACAGGGCCTGCTCGCACCCCATAGGGCCTGCTCACACCCCACACCCCACAGGGCCTGCTCACACCCCACATCCCACACCCCACAGGGCCTGCTCACACCACACAGGGCCTGCTCACACCTCATAGGACCTGCTCACACCCACAGGGCCTGCTCGCACCCCATAGGGCCTGCTCACACCCCACACCCCACAGGGCCTGCTCACACCCCACATCCCACACCCCACAGGGCCTGCTCACACCACACAGGGCCTGCTCACACCTCACAGGGCCTGCTCACACCCCACAGGGCCTGCTCACACCCAACAGTTCACAGAAGCAGCCCAGGGCCCTGAGCCTGGCTGTCTCTCCCCATTGATCACCTGCCTCTAAGCAGTGCCTCTGCCCTGAAGCTGTGCCCTCTCTCAACACCCTTGTTCTACAGAGTTGGAGGCTGTCTCCCAGGGAAGCCGTGACTGCAGGTGCATCTTGTAGGTGGTGAGTGGGCACCCAGTGCTCAGTCTGGAGTCAACCACTCCCTGTGGGTGTAGGATGCTACTAATAGGGGACAGAAAGCCACTGTGAGTGGGACAGATGCTGTCCCTGGAGTCACACTGAGGGCCACTGAATTCAACTTTGTGCCCAGAATGCCCATGGCTGTGTCTGCCCTCACTGCCTCAACGTGGGGTTGGGGTGGGAGAAGGGGCCGGAGTGGAAGGCACACAGAGGCTGTGCGGTCTGCGCCCTGCATGCGTTGTTTGTGACGAGCATGGTGGAATGTGGCATCTGCTGTGTGAAAACCCTCTGTGGGTGTGCGCCTAGGGTGCAAGTGCCCAGGGCTTTCTCCTCATCACAGCATAGACTTGGGAGAGGCCTGGTTGTCACTGGGGGCCCAGCCTGGGCTGCAGAACCAAACACAAGGAAGGCAGGTGCACAGCTCCTCCCACGGCATAGGCAAAAGCACCTGTCTGGGAAGGGGGAGCCCACACAGCTGGCAGTGACTTAGGGCAGGGTCTTCCTGATGGGCTCGGGGAGTCTCAGCCCAGAGGCTGTGATCTGTCAGCTCTCTGCTTGGCCCCCACCCACAGGGACACGGCCCAGCTCTACAAATCTGTGTCCAGCTGGGGGAGCCTTGGTGGGACTTCAGCCGGCACTGAGGCCTCCTTGGAAAGAGCAGCAGTGAGTGGTCTGTGGTGACCACAGGAAGGGTGAACTGGGCCACTGCTGGCCACACTGAGGCCTGAAGCTGCTCGGAGACAGGCTTTGCTGTGTCGCACCACTTGGTGCCGGGCCGGGAGCTCCTGCAGTCGGAGCAGAGCTGCACTCAGGCAGCTTTCCAGTGTGAGCAGCTTTCCAGGCCCAGGTGCAAGGAGGGAAGGGTTGTGCAGCCACCATAGCCGCGTGGAACCCGTGTCCTGGCCACGGAGCGGAGGATGATGGCAGAGTAACAGTGGGTGCAGGCCTCCTGCATGAGCCTGGAAGTGCTGAGTGTGGACCAGGGAGCAAATAAGCCCAGCGGCAGCAGCCAGGCAGTGGCCAGGTCAGTGCCAACCTGAGCTTCCTCGTGCCAGCGGGTGAGGCTGGCGTGGGTTGCAGACCCTAGAGAGACAGGCATTGCCTCCACGTTTCCCGGGTCTTTGGGATATTACTGAGCGTCTACACCCATCCTTTGCTCGCCTCTCAGCAGCCCTGTGGAGCCCTTTAGAGCAGCGTTGCCTGGGTCTGGCAGAGCCGGTTCTTGCGCAGCCGAGGGGAGCTGCCCTGAAGGGCAGTGCTTTCTGCTGCACAAGCTCGCTTCTCCCTGTGGTGCTGTGGTTGGTCTCGGGCTGTGGCTCCTTGCACAGAGTGTGGCTGGGAGAAGTGTCTTCTCAGCCTGCAGATCCTCTCGCGAGACCCGTGGGCGGGCGGAGAAGGTACCCTGAGTGGCAGGCCTCCATGCTCTGTCGAGCTTTCTCTGTCTCCCACCAGCAGACCCGAGTGGTAAGGGGGGCGGGGCTGTGGCTTCACCGTCTCCGCTCAGAAGCTGCAGGTCTCCCTTATGCCCGTGTTTGGTGAAAGACCTGGCTCTGCCGAAGCTTAGCGGACCTTATGCCCTGAAACCGCTCCCTCTCCACAAGCAGCTGTGCTTTCATCTTGTGAGAGCTTCAGAAGGTGGACTGCAGTGTCTGCTACAGCACCCAGTGCTTACGGCCGTCACTTCACCTGGAAAACGGGAGTGCAGATGCCCGATCGCTGAGCAAGCCCCTCCTCCCCTGCAGGCCTGGGCTTCCGCTGGCAGGAGATCCCCCGGATCCCTGTTCACCCTGGGCCTGTGAGAAGTGCAGAGGCCATGGCGCTTACCAGATGCAGGAGTGAACCTGAGATCTGTCCTTCGGGAAGCGGGTCCTGGGAGATGGAGGCCAAGCTGTAAATTCTCATCCTCTCCTAGGAAGACACCGTGGAGACGTGGCCCTGGTTTTGTTGGGAGCAGCCAGGAACCTATCAATAAGTAGGAAAATTAATTTGGTAAAACATTTGGCCCCACTGAGTCACAAATAAATAATAAACAAAAGTTTAAGACAAAGCTGGAGAAAACGTCACTGATCGGCTAGGCAGTGTAAGAACAATCTGATGGCACATGAATAGCAAAGTATAAATGATTACACTTACGTGATTTACAAAAACCACATGAATTATTTCCAAAACAGTGTGCTTCAGAGTGTATAATGAACTCAACTTGCTGGCCTCTTGATGGCTTTGGGACACACCGTGTCTGGTCCAGGCGAATTGCTCAGCGTCTGCCTGGCCGTGGCCCCTCACCCTGTCTTTTCCAGGGCAGTTTTACAGTCGGGTGGTCCTGTGTTGGAAGCTGGAGGATCCAGGCTTTTTTTCTGCAGTGATTAGAGTCCCAGTTTCAATGGCTCTGCTGCTGTGAGAGACCCACTTTACAGAAGGCTTGGGGCAGCTTGGCCTTGTGCCTGTGTGGAGTCGGCCAGGCTGCCATGCGTTCCTGGGGCCAGAGTGTGCTATCAGGAAGCCCCGATTTCCAGAACATGGTGCACATACTGTGACATGTCACTGGGATTCGGGGAGGAAATTAATTTAGAGAATAAATTCTGTCCTTTATCCGGGTGTGTGGGAGAAGTGATACTGTGATCTCCTGAGTAAGATGCGCGAGTCTGACCCCTGGGGGGATGTTCAGGCCCCGGGGATGAGGCCTGGGCTAAGTGGAGGCAGAGCCTGCAGTGTGGGCTCCCAGCCCACCACCTTCCTTACCCTCACCTTAGGGTATGGAGATTGTCCAGTGTGCTGGCAAGGGGTCAGCTTCTCCCTGGGACCACTCCATCTTCCCATGGCAACTTGCATGTGGTCGCAAGTTTGTCGCGTGCTTGGTTACTTGAGTCTGTCTTCCCTCCTGGGCCAGGTGTGTTCCAAGAGGTTGGTGGCCTTGTTTGTAGTCTAGTGCCTAGAACAGGGCCTGGTGTAGACGCATGTTAATGAGCACATGTAGCGTGTGTGGCTAACCCACCCCAGGCCCAGTCTTGTGAGTGGAAAGATGTTGTCATAGCTGTGGACATTGGGAGGTTGTTGCAGTAAGGGCGTAAGCTTTGTCTTTCACTCCCAAATCACCATCCACCCGGCACTGTCAGTGCAGATTAATCTAATTCCCATTACGGGTCCAGGCTCTGAGTGACATGAGAAGCCTTTGCTTGTGACCTCACTGCTGTCGTGCACAGGGAGAAGGCAACTGCTGTGACCAGCAAGTAGCCACTGACGCCCGGCCTGCAGCCGTCTTCACAGTGGCAGTGGGCAGGGTGCACACAGGTGAGACCACGGGGGCACTCACCCACGATGGTGCTTAGAGCTGGGCTTCCCCGCACTCAGGTGGACACCAGCACCTCGTCCAGCACCGGAATTCAGCGAGCCGGTGCTGCTGGTGCCGAGACTCAGAGGTGAAGGGCAAGGGCTGAAAGCACCATGGACGGACGCCGCGGGTGCTGGGCACCTGTCTGTGAGCTAGGACGGGGGAAGGGCGTGTGCTCTGGAGTGTGTGTGTGTCTCGAGGACAATTCGCCGGCCTCCTGCCTGTGGCAGAGCCCACAGTGGGAAGCCCCCCACTTTTGAGCTGATGAGTGAGAGTTCAGAGTGGCCCTGGCGGTGGGGCTGGATGTCCCTGGGGATGAATTCCTGGGTGAGCGAGACTGTGACCGAAGCGTCTCCCCTGGAGAAGGATGTCTGGCCATGAGCAGGTGCCCCTCCCCCAGCCGGGCTGCTTACACACTCATGGGGACAGAGGGTCTGCGTGAGGCCTGCGCTAGCACACGCTGCTCAAACAGCGCGGGGCCTGCGGGCTGTGGAGCTCGGGGCCGTGGCGACTGGCAGCCAGCTGGCCCTTCTTCCATACGCATGTGCGGTCTGCAGGCGCCGAGGCCAGGGTGGGCCCTGGAGCCGTGCCTCAGCCCTGCCCTGTGACCATCCCCTTTCTCCATGAGCGTTCTGACCGCTTTCCTCTCTGCCCACCCCCTTTCTCCTCTGACTGCCTCGGACCGGATTCTCCGTAGGAATGCTTTGGGGTAAATATGTTTGGTTTTCTTTGAAGTAAAAGAGACTGGGTTGGGTTGGAGGGGGGAGAAGGTGCACTGAGAACGGGGTGCTGCGTGTGTGTGAGTGGCGTCTTCCCCGATACCCACGGTTCAAAGATCAGCAGTTGCCAGGCCTTCTTGGGAAAGGGTCGTCGTCAGGGCCGGATTTGGGCTGCTCTTGCTTAGTGCCCTAGAGCTGTGCAGGAGGAGGAGCCTGTTGCAGCATGGCAGTCTGCCAAGACCACGGTGCCGTGAGGATGCCTACAGGGCACTCGCGAGCGAGGCCTGGATGTGGTGCTCCTGGGCCATGGCCGGAGGCAGGCATGGGAGCGTCCCCTGGATGCGGTAATGTCTCTGCCCCTCTCTTCTGTGGAAAGACAGTTGGGGGTGGGGTGGCAGGAGGGCAGGGCAAGAGCAGGAGGCTGCCGCCTGACCTCCGCAGCCCGCCCCTGCCTGGGTCACGAGGTGGGGAGCCCGGCTAGGGCCTCCCTTGCTGCTCAGCCTCTTTGCCACCTGTGTTTTACAAAGTGAAATTACTTAAATTGAATGCAGAAATCTCAGGGGACAAGCAGGGAGGAACGGGAAATGCAAGTTGATTATTCATTTCATTCCTAGAAATGAAGGAGACGCTGTTCCCTGTCAGAGCAGAGTTTCTGAGGGGCTGGCAGGGCTGAAAGGTGGCCGGGGGCCCAGGGCTTCCTGTGGCCATGCAGGTGCAGGCGTATGAAGGGGCCACATCTGCAGGACACTGGGATGCGAGCCCTGGTCTTGGCCAGGAACCTGCGGATAGCTCTGGCATGGGCAGCCCAGGGAAGGAGGTTTGTGCTCCTCTGGCCTCCCCCATGCCCTCCCTACCTCCCCTCCCCCACTCCTCTCCTCCCTGCCTTCCCGTGGCCCCCTTCCCATGCCTCCTACACGCCTGAGCTATGCAGAGAGGCAAACATGGAGTGACTTGTTCTCAGTGTGGGCTCCTGTTCCAGGTAGCAGGGGTCATTTGGAAAGTTCTGGAAAAGCTCTTGGGAGGCAGAGTGGAGGTCATGGTCCTGTGGGTGGGGGGTGGGTCTCCCCTTCAGTTTGCCCGTGTGTGGTGAGTGGTACTACATTGGCTGTGAGGGCAGGGAGGAGTCTGAGTGTGTGCAGGTGCGCCTGGGCATTGCCACATGTGTGTTCCGCGCTGTGTGCCTGTGTGCATGCACACTCTGGCCCCACTGTGCCAGGACAGTCCTGGGAACACGGCTCTGCTGTCCCCTCTGTGCCGCTGCAGGACCAACAAGGGGCGCGACATCAAGACCATCAAGTCGCTGCGTGTGCTTCGTGTGCTGCGGCCCCTGAAGACCATCAAGCGCCTGCCCAAGCTGAAGGTAGTGCCCGGGCCTGCCGCGCTGTGCTCTCCTCTGCTGTGGCTGCCTGGTCCCTCCGCCGCCTCTGGACGGCGTCTCCCCTTTACCCACGGGGAGCTGAGTTGCTTTCTCCTGTGGGAGCCAAGGGCCGTTCTTAGTCTCAAAGGAAAATGGCCAGTGTCCCAGGAGTGGATGTGGGGCCTTGCTTCCTCGGTGCAGACGCAAGTGCACACTGAAGCCACGTGGCTTTGGTCTGTGCCCAGGAGGTGGCCCAGAGCTCACGGCTGCACGTGGGGCCGGTGGTGCCCTGGGCTGGTTTTGCTCCTGGTAATTCTAGACCCAGAAAGCCTCTTTCTACTGATGCATGGACAGGTGAGTGACTTGCGCAGGGATGCGTGGTGCTTCCCAAGAGGCAGGCAGAGGGGGAAGGGCACTCAGCAGGGCATGTGCCCCGTGCAGAACCTGCCTGGCCCAGGTCCCTCCTGCTCCAGAACCTGGGGCTGCACTTCCCTTGGTGTCAGTGGAGGTGAAGTCCCCGTGGGAGCAAAGCGCCTCCTCCCAGGTTCCTGCGAGTGGGGGCCCAGGGCCCCTCACACGCCTGCGCCTGGGCCACGCTGCCGGCAGGCGTGCCGCACACCTGAATGCTTCCCAAGACGCAGGGGGAGTCTGGAACTGTGAACTTCTCCCAGGCCACCTGCATCGGAGCCTGCCTGGCTGCTTCCTAGAATGCAGGCCGCCGGGCCTCCCCACAGCCCCACCAGGTTCTCTGGGCTGGGACAGCCCCCCAAGCCCACCCCCGGGGCTGTCAGTGTGGCCTGTGTTGGGAGCCCGACCACATGGAGAGGAGCCCACAGCTGGCACCCTCAGCCTTGGGACTTGGGTGCAGAACGACCCTGGTGCGTTCCTGTGGGACTCTAGTTCCCCTGGGGGCTGGGACCCTTAGCTCCTATGTGCTGTGAACCAAGGGAGCCAACCCTATAGGAAGACTCAGCAGTCCCTGTGTCCGAGGACCAAGCTGCCAACTGGACTCTCCAGCTGCCCGGGTCTAGTTCCCTGCTGGGCTTTTGACCTTTGACACTGCCTGGCCCCAAAGTGCTGCATACAGGAGGCAAAACAAACAAGCTGGGTGACAGCAGAGTCCCCTCTGAGAGCCCTGCCCTGACTGAGGTGTGGCTTCCTCAGAACCCAGGGCCCAGGGGTGGTGGCCTGGCCACCTCCTCCTCCTGGCTCCACTTCCCCCCTCAGGCACCCCCAGAGGCACCTGCTCCTCCTGGCAGTGGGCTAGTGCCTGTGGACAGTCCTTTCTCTCCCCTGGGCAACATATGGCTGGGCTGCCCGGTCTCCTGACCTGATAGCCACAGAACAGGCCCCAGACCCAAGCATAGACACCAGAGAGACCATGAGCTGCCGGAAGCCGCCCCAGCCTCGCTTAACACCACCAAGTCGTGAGCTGTCTCCTGTTCAGTGTGGTTACCCGAGGCCGAGGCTGCCTGAGCCGACGCTCCTGTTCCTGGCAGTGCAGAGCCGAGAGCAACACCGCTTCACCCAGCATCATTAAGAAGAGCCCAGCTGCACACAGGCAGCACCACTGCGGGCTGTGAGTGCAGGGAGCTGAACCTAAAACCTAGACCGTCACCTAAAGGGCTGGAAACGTGCCCGGTTCCCATGTAGCTCCATGCAGCTTAGGGCCTGGAGCGGAGGCAGGAGCCCGTAGCTCCATGCAGCTTAGGGCCTGGAGCGGAGGTAGGAGCCGGGTTCTGGAGCGCAGCTTCCTGTGTCTGGGACAGCTCTGCACCCCTACTCTGTTGACCTCCATGCTAAGCACAGCTTGACCTGCAGAGATGGAGTGTGGGCAGATGCAGAGCAAATGAAGGACAATAAACCCTTCAAATAGAGACAGGGGTGCATTGGAAATGCCACGGAACAAGCTTGGAATCAGGTCAGAGAATGTGGCACAGGCACAGGCACAGGCTCAGTGTCACCAGCTCCCAGCAGTGGTGCACGTGCCACGTCCCACAGGGCCCCTCTCCTTGATGACCTGGTCTCCACTGCCTGGGCTTTCCACATGCAGGGCACACGTCCTCCTCGGGCCACAGCCTGGAAGCTCGGGGCTGACCCCTGGGGCCACCTCTCAGTAGTGTTGGGTTGGGTGGGCGGCTCCGCTTCAGTGAACAGGCCTCAGGGGCTCAACCACGTGGCCTGCCACCATGTGCCGGCCCTCAGGCTCAGGCTGCGTGCCGTGTACCACCCCTGGCCGGAGGCCCTTGGGCTCATTCCCATGTACCGCTGCTGTCCGGAGGCCCTTGGGGGCTCATACCTGTGTACCGCCCTGGTCTGGAGGCCCTCAGGGACTCACGCCCCTGTACTGCTCCTGTCCAGGGGCCCTCAGACTCAGGCCGTATGCCTGTGTACCGCCCCCGTCCGGAGGCCTTCAGGCTCATGCCGTGTGCCACCCCCGTCCAGAGGCCCTCAGGGGCTCATGCCGTGTGCCACCCCCGTCCAGAGGCCCTCAGGCTCGTGCCCGTGTGCCGCCCCCGTCCGGAGGCCCTCAGGGGCTCATGCCCTGTGCCACCCCCGTCCGGAGGCCCTCAGGGGCTCATGCCCTGTGCCTTACCCCTCTGCAGGCCCTCAGGGGCTCATGCCGTGTGCCTTACCCCTCTGCAGGCCCTCAGGGGCTCGTGCCCGTGTGCCTTACCCCTCTGCAGGCCCTCAGGGGCTCATGCCCTGTGCCTTACCCCTCTGCAGGCCGTCTTTGACTGCGTGGTGACCTCCTTGAAGAACGTCTTCAACATCCTCATCGTGTACAAGCTCTTCATGTTCATCTTCGCTGTCATCGCAGTGCAGCTTTTCAAGGGAAAGTTCTTTTACTGCACGGACAGCTCCAAGGACACGGAGAAGGAGTGCATGTGAGTGCCCCCACGCAGTGCACTTCCTGCTCAGCCTCCCGTGCGCATCCTCCGGCTGCCTGGGCCCGCTGGCCGCCCTTCCCCCTTGCTTGTCCCCTGCCTCTCAGCAGAGGGACAAGACAGGAAATTGCAGCTCTTTGGAGCCCCTCTATGGCACACGTGGCCCGGTGTTCTCCGTTCCTCCATCTCAGTCTTGCCATCCGTTGACATGGGTTTAGCCAGCACAGTGTAGCTGTGGAAGCTGACTCAGCACAAGGTGACAGGGCGACGAGGCAGGGATAAGTTTGAACGCAGTCCTGCTTTTATTCCATGCAAATACCTGCCTCCTGGGTGATTGGTGTGATCACTGAAGGGCGTGGCCCCCCCGCCTGGGCCCCAGATGCACGTTGGTGTCAGGAGGGAGCTCTCGGAGGCCCATCCCACTGATGCCGTTGGCAGCTGCTGAGCTCCCTGGTGCCGTGTTTCTGCGTGGTTTCAGAGGCAACTATGTGGATCATGAGAAAAACAAGATGGAAGTGAAGGGCCGTGAATGGAAGCGCCACGAGTTCCACTACGACAACATCATCTGGGCTCTGCTGACCCTCTTCACCGTGTCCACGGGGGAAGGCTGGCCTCAGTGAGTGCTGGGCAGGTGCAGGCTGACCCTCTTCACCGTGTCCACGGGGGAAGGCTGGCCTCAGTGAGTGCTGGGCAGGTGCAGGCTGACCCTCTTCACCGTGTCCACGGGGGAAGGCTGGCCTCAGTGAGTGCTGGGCAGGTGCAGGCTGACCCTCTTCACCGTGTCCACGGGGGAAGGCTGGCCTCAGTGAGTGCTGGGCAGGTGCAGGCTTGTCTGAGGGGCAGGGGCCCCTCGAAGCTGCCTTGAGACGGGAAGGCTGACCCCCAGGAACCATACCAGGGAAGGAACAACTGAGAGGGATGAGGCAGACATCCTCCCGGGAGAAATGGGCGAGGGGCTGGCAAAGGCGGCCAACTGTGTGTCAGCCAGTTATTGAGGACTTACTTGAGTGGAGCCGTCTGACTCCCAGAGACAAAGTGGGTTTCCAGCAGTTCTCCACCCCCAGGAGGGCACAGGGACCTCAGGGATTCTGCGGGCTCCAGGTAGCTGAGGGTGGAGATGAGCTGTAGAACCGAGACCCCTCCCGCGCTCCCACACCTCCCACATCAGCTTCTGAGGCTGGGTCTTGGGAGCCCCAGTAGGGACTGCATGCCTGGTGGGCAGCAGGCTCCCTAGAGGAACTCCAGGACTCTGGGCATAACCTAGCCATTACCCTTAGAAGTGTGGAGGCGTTGGGTGCCTGCCAGAGCAAGGGGCGTGGATTGTGTGCCAGTGACACGCCGCCCGGTTGGTGACAGACCTGGCAAGGTAACAGAGTCCAGGAAATCCCACAGGGCCATCCCCGGGGCGCGTTCGCTAAGCAGCACTCTGGCCCGCAGGGTTCTGCAGCACTCTGTGGACGTGACCGAGGAGGACCGAGGCCCGAGCCGCAGCAACCGCATGGAGATGTCCATCTTCTACGTGGTGTACTTCGTGGTCTTCCCCTTCTTCTTCGTCAACATCTTTGTGGCCCTCATCATCATCACTTTCCAAGAGCAGGGGGACAAGATGATGGAGGAGTGCAGCCTGGAGAAGAACGAGGTGCTGGCAGGGCAGAGACTGGGGGAGGGCGGGGGGGGGGGCAGCAGAGGCCCGGGGAGGGGAGGAGAGCAGAGGCCTGGAGAGGGGAGGGGAGCAGAGGCCCGGGGAGGGTGGTGCGGCAGAGGCCCGGGGAGGGCCAGCTGGGGAGGCGGGAGGAGCCGTGTTGGATGGAACTGTGGGCAGAAGCTGGGCAAGCCTGTTGCTCGGGCACAGCAGAAACGTGCCCTGAGCACTTCCCGGCTGGAGCCCTGGTGTGAGCACTGAGGGTGGGAAGCTGCTGAGGGCCTGTGCGTGCCTGCTAAGAGAGAAACGTGCCAGCCGGGGATGTGGTGACGGAGCTGCCATGGCTTGTGCTGGAATGGCAAGCAGTGGGCCTTACGGCTGCTTCTCTGGTGACAAGCGTGATTCTGGCCCTTGGCAGGGTCTCGGTAGTAGGCCCTGAGCTGGGAGAAGTATAACAGGGCCCTGCAGGGGCATGGCAGGCAGATCTGACTTCAGCTGGGGGCCGGGAAAGGCGTCCACTCTAAGTGTCTCAGCCGTTGCTGCCTCGAGGGACTTCGTCAGTGCCATTAAGTGCCCCCCAGGGGCAGCTCCTGTGGCTCTGTGGAGGTGGCCCCTGTGGCCACTTCAACTTCTGCCTGTCCATCCCTGCCCTTTGGCACACACTAGCCGCTTCCAGCCACTCAGAAAACTTGCTGTGGACTAACCCTGTGGCTCTCTTGCAGAGAGCATGCATCGACTTCGCCATCAGTGCCAAGCCACTCACCCGCTACATGCCGCAGAACCGGCACACATTTCAGTACCGCGTGTGGCACTTCGTGGTGTCCCCATCCTTTGAGTACACCATCATGGCCATGATCGCCTTGAACACCGTCGTGCTGATGATGAAGGTAAAGACGCGGTGCTGGCCTCTTCCTCCGAGAGCAGCAGCCTGTGCGTGCAGGCCAGGAGCTCGCCGGTGTCCAGTCTGCTGCCTCTGCCTGCTTTCGCACATGGAATCTCTGTGGTCTGATCTTTTCTGATGACCCAGGCTCTGGGAACTGGTGGTGCACTGGGTGCAAAGGAGAAAGGGTGCAGAAGTGAGGAGGTGGTGGGGTTCCACTTCCAACAGATGGGGAGTGCCAGGTGTGGGGTGTCAAGGGGCGCTGGGTACAGCTGAACACTGGATGAGAAAGAGCTGCCCTAGAAAATGTCTCTGCCCTGCCCCACCCCAGGCAGGCCAGCTGTTTCGTTGCTAGGGACTGGGCAGGGCCAGGGCTGTTTTTCTGTGTGTGTGTGTGTGTGTGTGTGTGTGTGTGCTTGCTGGGGCAGTCAACCCTCTCCCTGTGGCTCTAACTCTTGCTGTCTTCCCTCCCTGGCAGTACTACTCTGCCCCCTGCACCTACGAGCTGGCCCTGAAGTACCTGAACATCGCCTTCACCATGGTGTTCTCCCTGGAGTGTGTCCTGAAGGTCATCGCTTTTGGCTTCGTGGTATGTTGCCAAGTCTGCACTTGGCGGCACCCACCCCGCCTTTGCTGGAAGGGGGACGTTCCTGCTGTTCCAAAGGTGGTCGGCACACCCAAGGGTGGCTTGTGCTGCCTGCTCAGTGGGTGGCCACAGAGCTAACAACACAGGAGGGGCCACATCCCCGGCTCCCCACTCCTCCAGCCATCAGCCCTGCTCCTGCCGAACTCTGAGCAGTAAGGGCGGCGTGGGGGGTGTCGCGAGACTTGCAGTGTGCTTTAGATTCAGGGGCAACAAGGAACAGACTGATGGGTGAGTGTCTGCTGGCAGAGGGGCCGGGAAGAGTGATCTCTGCCAGTGGAAATAGTGCATGCTGCCTGTGTGCAGAGGCCATGACCTTTGAGGGTGTGTGTCGGGGGGGGGGGGGGTCCTGCAGCTGAGTTTGGGGAGAGTCGGGGCAGATTCTGGCACAAACCCTCCGCTCACTTCTCAGCTGTTCATCAGACTTGTTTGGCCGACGCTCACATGTGCTCTCAGGGCATCAAGAAAACCCAGCCCTGTGCCCTACCAACAGGACACACCCTCTGTGACCCGCTCACCTGAGTGTGTGCAGTGCGCCCAGCGGGATGCACCTGGCACCATTTCCCTCTTGTCCAGGGGATGAGCTGCCCTCTCAGGTCTTCCTGGCAAAGCAGCTGTGTCCGGCAGCAGCTAGAACAGGGACTCTGGTTTGATCCCCGTGAGTGTTGGCTGCGGGGGTGCCTGCCGTCTCTTGAGACCCCACTCCCTGCGTCGTTGGGGTGGGGAGCTGAAGGAACCCCTCACAGGTGGCCACATTCTCTCCCTGGCTCCCTCTTGGGTGTTTGGAGACTTGGAGCAATAAACCAGCAAGGAACCTGAGCAGCAGCTCAGCCTTGAGTGCAGCCTGGCTCTGAGGAGAGCGTTTCCTGGGTCTGGCGATGCTTGGGCGTCTTCCCCGAAGCCTCCTCCTCCTGCCCTCCCTGTCCTTAGTCGAGTGCCAGGGGCAGCTCTAGCCCTGATGAGTCACTTGGCATTAATGTGCGAGGTACTTCAAAAAGTTCGTGGAAGAGGGGACCTAAGGGATAAGAGAATCTTGAAACCTACACGTAGTTTCTCCCTGGTGCGTTTTTTCTGTGAAAACCTGTGTTAGTGCGCTGGGTTTTCAGGATGCCCTGGCATGCACGTAATAATAATCCCACCAGCGTGTCTGGAGCACTGGGAGTGGACACAGTGCATACCCCCACTGCTATTTAAAGGAAGAAGCTGAGGGGAGCGGTGTGGCTCTGGGAAGGTCACGCCGTGAATGGGAGGGAAGGCGCTAAGACCTCTGGGTGGTCTGTGAGGCACCGGCATCTCCCATGCCCACGTTGTCTGCCTCATTGCTTTCTTACATGAATGAAACGGAGCTGAGAGAGGATGGATGTTTTGTCCCAAGTTAGTAGAAAGCAGAGCTAGGATTCAAATCCTGGTGTCTCTGACTTCAAAACTTGTGGTAAAATGGGTCTGGGTGGTGGTAGCCCTTTACCCACTGGGGATACAACCAGGTGCCAGTGATGTCTGAGACCGTGCACAGTGCTGACCGCATTATGTATGGTCTGTGTTGTGTGAGGGCTGCTGTGTTCTCCTGGTTGTGCAAACAACCTGGAGCATACTCTACAGACTGAGATGGCCCAGGATCCTCTGGGAACACCTGGGAGGGCTTCTTGCTGACTGGAACGTTGTTACCCAGCTTCTGACTGAGAACACAGCCTGTTGCTGACTGCAGCACCGTGTACAGTGTGTGACTGGGACATTGTGTGCAGTGTGTGTGTGTGTGTGTGTATGACTGAAACACCATGTGCAGTGTGTAACAACATGTGTGACTGGAACACCGTGTGCAGTGTGTGACTGTGTGACTGGAACACCGTACGCAGTGTGTAAGTGTGTGTGTGACTGGAACACTGTATGCAGTGTGTGAGTATGTGTGACTGGAACACCGTGTGCAGTGTGTGACTGAGCGTGTGTGACTGGATCACTGTGTGCAGTGTGTGACTGGAACACCGTGTGCAGTGTGTGACTGAGTGTGACTGGAATACCGTGTGCAGGGTGTGACTCACTGTGTGACTGGAACACTGTGTGCAGTGTGTGACTGAGTGTGTGACTGGAATACCGTGTGCAGTGTGTGACTTACTGTGTGACTGGAACACTGTGTGCAGTGTGTGACTGAGTGTGTGACTGAAACACTGTGTGCAGTGTGTGACTTACTGTGTGACTGGAACACCGTGTACAGTGTGTGACAGCCTGTGTGACTGAGTGTGTTGCCCACACTGGCTGGAATACTGTAGGCAGTGTGTGACTACATTGTGTTTTCCTGTCAAGTGCAGAATTTCACCTCCCTTGGAGTCACACTTGGGCTGCTTGGCATCTTGCGTTGCCAGCATGGCTGTACATGGGACCGTGGTAAAGTGGAATGAGTGGCCCTTTTTCCCCAGCACTGATTGCAGAGCAGCCACATACGGGTAGCATACACAGTGTGAATCACTGGTTAAAGAGACGACTCACAGTCCAGGGGTTGTGTAAGGACAGCATAAAATTTCATAACGTGGCTTAGACAGTGCACCCTACAACATGAGTTGTGTAGGTCTGGAATTCTCCATTTAATGTTTTTGGGCTGTCACTGACAATGGCTGACTGAAGCTGTGGAAGGTAAAACCAGGAATGAGAGGGGCTCCTGTCCTGTGTTATGCTGCCCTGCACCCCTGCCTGTAGACATCATCAGCTGGGACCCCAGTCACTTGGCGTGTTGTGACTTTCATTGACAGCTGAAAGTGTGATGGTGGCAATGGCTTTGTGGCACAGACTCAGCCCCAGATGTAGCAGGTTGTGTACATTAAGCATGGACAGCTTGTTTGGCCACCAGACCTCAGTGAAGTGGTTAACCCATGAATGAATGTTTGCTGAAAGATAAAATAATCTTTTTCTTATATGGTGAGAGTTTCAAACATGAGGTCTTTGAGCAGAGAGAAGTGAGAAATTTCCAGGTTAGTGGAAGAAAAACGGCGTTCTGAACAGAAACAGGAAGCTGTGGCGCTGGGAGGCACGTAGACTGGCACAGTCTAAGTTCAGGTGACAGACGGCATCACGGGATAAACGGTGTCTTTCTCCCTCGTTTCTTCCTCCTGGTGTCCTGGGGCGGCACCCACCGGGCAGAACTATTTCCGTGACACCTGGAATATCTTCGACTTCATCACTGTGATTGGCAGCATCACGGAGATCGTCCTGACTGACAGCAAGGTGAGGGGCTTCGGGACCCTGTCTGCGGGCCTGGTCGTGCATGCTCAGCCTCTTCTAGCCCCTGGAGCAAACCTACCCCCTCTGAGTGTGGGCACCCCAGAATAACCTGCCCCCCAAGTGTGGGGAGGACCCCCCAGAGCAAACCTGCCCCCCTCTGAGTGTGAGGACCCCAGAGCAAACCTGCCCCCCTCTGAGTGTGAGGACCCCAGAGCAAACCTGCCCCCTCTGAGTGTGGGCACCCCAGAAAAACCTGCCCCCCCTTCCGGGGAGGACCTTTGCCCACTTCTGAGCCTCAGCCAGTGCGTGCAGACTGCAGGGAGACCCTGGACCCCACGGCTGCGCAGGTGGGACAGGGCTGCCCGTGCCCTGCCACATCTCTGAGGAGCTGACCCAGAGGAGGCACGGCGCCTGAGCCCTTGGAGCTCTCTGCCGGGGCCGCTCCCCGAGTTTGTGCAGCCTCCTCACACCCCCGTCGCTGTGTGCAGGCGGCTCTGCGAGATCTGATCTGCGCAGGCGTCAGGGCCAAGCACACAGGGCGCCTTCGCGGCGCTTGCCTGGCCTTCCCCGGGGAGGCAGAGTGAGGGCTCAGCAGGTAGCCCTGGGCCAGCCAGGACGGAGCCTGCTCTGCCCTGTGCTGAGTGAGGAGGCCAGCTCGCCCCCGCGACGCCCACGTCCCTCCCTGTCCCTCCCTGCGGCAGCTGGTGAACACCACGGGCTTCAACATGAGCTTCCTGAAGCTGTTCCGGGCCGCGCGGCTCATCAAGCTGCTGCGCCAGGGCTACACCATCCGCATCCTGCTCTGGACCTTCGTGCAGTCCTTCAAGGTGAGAGCCCCAGCCCGGCGCGGGCCACGGCTGCGGAGGTGAACGCCCGCCCCCAGCCACGGCTGCGGAGGTGAACGCCCGCCCCCAGCCACGGCTGCGGAGGTGAACGCCCGCCCCCAACCACGGCTGCGGAGGTGAACGCCCGCCCCCAGCCACGGCTGCGGAGGTGAACGCTGGCCCCCAACCACGGCTGCGGAGGTGAACGCCCGCCCCCAGCCACGGCTGCGGAGGTGAACGCCCGCCCCCAGCCACGGCTGCGGAGGTGAACGCCCGCCCCCAACCACGGCTGCGGAGGTGAACGCTGGCCCCGCCCCAGCCATGGCCGCTGAGGTAAACGCCAGCCCCGCCCCAGCCATGACCGCTGAGGTAAAGGCCCACCCCAGCCACGGCTGCGGAGGTGAACGCTGGCCCCCAACCACGGCTGTGGAGGTAAAGGCCCGCCCCCAACCACGGCTGTGGAGGTAAAGGCCCGCCCCCAACCACGGCTGCGGAGGTGAACGCCGGCCCTGCCCCAGCCACGGCCCCGCCCCAGCCATGGCCGCTGAGGTAAATGCTGACCCCGCCCCAGCCACGGCCTGGCCCCGCCCCAGCCACGACCGCTGAGGTAAACGCCTGCCACGGCCCGGCCCCAGCCATGGCCGCTGAGGTAAACGCCGGCCCCGTCCAGGCCACGGCCCTATCCCCAGCCACGGCCGCTGAGGTAAACGCCGGCCCCGCCCCAGTCACGACCGCTGAGGTAAACGTTGGCCCCACCCCCAGCCATGGCCCTGCCCCCAGCCACAGCCGCTGAGGTAAACGCCGACCACGGCCCCACCCCCAGCCATGGCCACTGAGGTAAACGCCGGCCCCGCCCCCAGCCACGGCCTGGCCCCGCCCCAGCCACGGCCCTGCCCCCAGCCACGGCCTGGCCCCGCCCCAGCCACGGCCCTGCCCCCAGCCTTGGCCGCTGAGGTAAACGCCGGCCCCGCCCCCAGCCACGGCCTGGCCCCGCCCCGGCCCCAGCATGTCCAGCCAGGAGGGTGGCCTGGATCGCAGGAGGTTCCCAGCAGTCGGCCGGCAGAGCCCTTTTCTGGAAAGCAGGTGGTGGTGCGTGGCTCGGGCCCTGTGCCCGAGGCCGCTGCCCTGGCGGCCCTCGGCCTTTGCAGGGGCCTGGCTGGTTCCCGGAGCAGGTCTGCAGCCAGGCCGCTCGGACTGTCCCGCGTGCGGCACTGCTGCCTGCTCCCTGAGGCAGTCGCCGAGCTACACGATGGAGGTCCTTGCGCATGCGTGGACAGGAATCGGCGTGTGGTACTGCAGAGGCAGGACTCCTGTGCCGTGCAGGGGGCAGGCCCGAGACCCACTCCCCAAGAGACTCCAGGGAGGTTTTCCAAACGTCTTTAAAGATGGTCAGCCCTGGCAGTGACCGTAAACTCACTGCCCTTAAGGTTCCTAAGCATTGTGTAAATGCTGACGTTTTTCTCACGTACATAAAAAAGTTTTTCACTGAGTGTGCCTGAAAATAAAGTCGAAATTAAATGGTTCAGAGAGGGGAGGTCATGACTTTACCAAGCTGCCTTTCTTGTTCCAATACTTTTTACATTTTAATCAGAAAAGAACAAGCCGGCCTCGTGGCTCCTCGTTGTCTGGAAGGGGAGTGTGGCCCTGCCACTCCCCACCACTGGTTGCCCCAAGGCTTCGGCATCTGACAGAGGAGCCGGCCAGCAGCAAGGGTGCTCACACGCCTGGGAGCAGCCTGGATCTGTGTCTGGCTGTTCCCCCCAAGGCCTCTCTTTCCTGCAAACCAGTTTCCCGAAGTTAGATGACAAAGGAGAAATCTGAAGCCTTAGCAGGAGTTTACCAATGGAGTCTCAGGCAAATGTGGGTTCAGAATTGGATGCACAGATGCTGTTTTCCTGGGACCAGTGCTGTGGCATCCCAGATGGGGGCTGGTTCATGTCCTGGCTGCTCTGCTTCCGATCCAGCTCCCTGCTATGGCCTGGGAAAGCAGAGGACGGCCCAAGTCCTTAGGCCCCTGCACCCACGTGGGAGACCTGCAGGAAGCTCCTGGCTCTGGCCTGAACTAGATGCAACCATTATGGGAATCTGGGGAGTGAACCAGCAGATGGAAGATCTCTCTATATATACCTCGGACTTTCAAATAAATTTAAAAAAAAAGGAAATTTAAAAAAAACACCTGTTTTCCTGGGGACTGCAGCCCAAGAGATGGGTGCATCGCATTATCAGCACCAGGCCCTGCAGAACCAGGCGCCACTGAGGGCAGAGACAGGCATCACACATGGCTGGCCATGGGTCACGGTGGACGCTTCCTTCTCAGAACAGTGTGGGGGCACAGCACAGAGATTTCTTCCTGTGAGGCCAGCAAAGCCCTTTGCATTGCAAAGTGGGGCCCACTGGCAAGACCCCCACCAGCCCTGAGCACTGGCCATGTCTCCCTTTGCTCCCCTCCCCGGAGTTAAGGGAGGGCTGAGCTGGGAGATAGAAGGAAGACCAGGCGGGAGAGCAGCTGAGGCGGTGGCCGCTGACTCCCTGCCTCCAGCTCCCCCTCCCCCAGCCCTTGCTCTGCAGCGGTCACCAGGGCCGGCCTCCGCAGCTCTTGTTTTAGCCCCTGTGCAAGTGTGGATGGCTCCAGGGCAGAGGCTTCCTGTGGGCAGTTGCCGTGCTGAGCGCTGCCTGCTCCCGTGTCTGGAAGCCGCAGTGGACCCCAGGAGCCATGCTGTGCACACTCAGGATGGGGGACCCTCGTGGAGAGCTTGCTGGGGCAGAGGGGCTTCCCAGCCAGCACGGAGAGCACCCACCCCACATGGAAATGCCCACATCCCCAGGGGTGGGCAGTGCGGGTGCAAGTAGGAAGCCGCCACATGGCCTCAGGCAGGCTCTGTGTGGGAACCCTGCAGGGGCGCTCACCCTGAGAAGGAAGGTGCTACCAGCAGATGAGAGCCCCTGAGGGCTGAGGACAAGTGGCCCGGTCGCTGACCAGTCCCCAGGCTGGGGGGAGCAGCAAGTGGTACTGCAGGGCCCTGGGAGCAAGTCCGGGCGCTTGCTGGATGAGCAGTGGCACAGCCGTCCGGGCACGGGGGGGTTCTCGCAGCTCTCTGGTGAGGCCCTGGGAGAAGTAAGTTCCAGGCCTCAGCACGGCTCAGCCCATGCTTGTGTTAGAGGTCAGGACTCCGCACAGTGTCGTCCACTAACAGGAGAGCCCACCACCAACACCCAGCTCTGCTCTTTCCAGGCCCTGCCCTACGTCTGCCTGCTGATCGCCATGCTCTTCTTCATTTATGCCATCATCGGGATGCAGGTGAGCTGGTGTCCTGGGCCCGGCAGGGACGGCCGCGGCTCGTGCTGGCTCAGCCGCCGCAGCTTGTGGACTCAGCGCACTGCTTGCCCGCTGGCCTCAAGACTCCTCAGTCCCAGTTCAGTAGAATCATGGGGACTGGGAATGCACAGAGGCCCGTCGCCTGTCACACCTGCCGAGGCAGACAGCCTAGCTCCGGTCTGCAGACGTGGGTCTCCATCCCCCCACCCAGATGTTTGGGCCACGTTGCTGACCTGCAGACAGTACACGGCAAAAAGCACACACTGGGCTTAGCCAGAGGGCTGACGCGGCGCCATCCATTCCTCAGGGTCGTGGGTGTCTTGACGTGGCCTCTCAGGTCAGGCGGCTGTCTCTCCTGTGTGTCTGGGCTAGGTCGAGACTGGCAGAGGCCCCCTCTAGGAACAACTGACAGGTACTGGCAGCCGGTCCCCTCCTGGGGAGAGGCAGGAGCCTCGCCCCGCCTGCTCCCTGTCTCAAAGGCCTCGGGGTGCCAGCACACACTATGGTGCCACAGCCCAGGTCGCTGCCCTGGATTTTTGTGCAGGCATCTGCAACCCTACGTTAGGGGCCAGGGTCCTAAAGGCAGCAACCGTCCATGGCGTGTGAGTGACAGAGTGACCAGTAGGCTGCCTGCTTGTCTTGGGAAAGACTGACCATCCGCCCTGGAGTGACGGAGTCGCAGGGACCGTGCTGCACGGCCTCGCGTGGTCAGGCGGCTGGCGGCCTTCGCGCCCTGCCTGCCTTCTCATAGCGTCTGCCTAGCCCAGGTGTCTCTGCAAGCCCCTTCTCCCTGCTCCTCTCTCACCTTAACGTGACCTCATCCTTGCTCTGTCTGACCACATCTATGGGAGGGTCTTATTCCTCAAAACTACTACAGAATGCCAGGCCTGAGCAGTGGTGTGTGCTCCTTCCTGGAGATGTTCCGGAAGATTCCGGTGGTGTCAGCCGTGCGGGCAGTGGAATTGCTGCTGTGACTTCTGAGCCCCTCCCGACTCAGAAATATTTGGTTCTAGAATCAAAATATCAACAGCCAAATAAAGACTGGTCAGATTCGGCTCTTTCCCTCTGCTATGTGAGCAGGATGGGTGAGGATGCGCCATGTTCAGCGCTGGCTGCTGTGCCCGCGACACCGCACTCGCCTGTGCTTGGATTCCTTGGTGTGCTGGAGACTGTGGATGTGTGTGCGTGTGTGTGTGTGTGTGCGTGTGCGTGCAGGGACGGGAGGGAGCCTGGGAGGTTGTGGCTGAGGTTTCCAGCGGGGATGTCGAAGTCTTCTTGGTGCGTTGTCTTTCCTCTGGGGGCTTGGTGAGGTGAAGCCACGTGGAAAGGGCTTGGGTTCTGAGACAGCCGGCGGGGAGCTGGGACTTCCGCTCGCTTCTGTGTGAAGCACAGCCGCTGACAGCGCCTCACACACCCAGACAGGCAGACCCAAGTATTTCTTTGGCCCTTCAGCGAGAGGTGGGAGCCATCCAGTCCTGACATTTTATTCCCCTTAGACCTCCTGGAAAGCCCGTGCTCATAACCCAGAGACGTGACTTGGGGTCAGTGGGCCATCCCCGGGCTGCTGTAAGCCTGGCTCGTTCCCCAGACGGCTTCCAGCAGCCACACTAAGCAGAGACGGGGGACTGAGCACGAGCTTTTCCAGGAACGTGAACGGCAGCAGTTACTACGACCTTCTGAAGGCCTCTAGTAGAAGGCTTGGCAGTAAGAGCCGGGGCCACCAGGCGGGGGGGGGTGGGGGGTGCGGCAAGGACCCAGGGCTCCCACTGCTGGGGTGAGGTGTTCCGCCCCGGCTCAGCCCTAGAGGAGCTGTGCAGTCGCCCAGTCAGTGAACCTCTGACAGCCACTGCCAGGACGGGGCAGCCAGTGTGGACGGTCCACAGGCGTCGGCTGTGGTAAAGCCGTGTGATGGCCACCAAGACTGACCTCAGCCTCACCCCTGAGGGCACTGAGAGGCTAAAAGAAAAACAAAAGATATTGAAAGGCTCCCTTCCCAAAATCTGAAAGCTTCCTTAGAAAACACTCGGCTTTTTCCCCTGACTACTGCACAGACTGTGTGGACACGGTGTGTCCCCAGCTGGCTCACGGCTGCGCGGACCTGTGTGTGGACACAGTGTGTCTCCGGCTGGCTCACGGCTGCGCGGACCTGTGTGTGGACACGGTGTGTCCCTGGCTGACTCACGGCTGCACGGACCTGTGTGTGGACACGGTGTGTCCCTGGCTGGCTCACAGTAGGTTGGGGGATTGGCAAACCCCAGACAACCACAGGTGATGATGGGTCCAGAAGTCCTAGGGGAGAAGAGCTCGAGAGTGGGATTCTGGGGAAAGATGTGCTTGCAGGCTGAGGGTGCCGGAGAGCTGCACCCACGTGCCATCACCAGGACGCGGCGCCATCCCTTGTGCTCCTTGTCACTTTAGGGCCTCTCCCTTTTCTGTTCTTCCTGACTGCTGTCTAACTTGCCACCTGCACCCTACTGAGAGGCAGGTGGTGTCTTGCTGGGAGCAAGCTTCCAAGCAACTGCGGTGGGCAGACCAAGTTCCTCCAGTGTGTGTTCCCAGCACATGAGGGGCGTTTGCACCTGTGAGGGAAAGTGCAGCAGGTTACACGTGGACTGAGCTTTGCCTCAGTGGCTGCAGAAGTGACCCAGGCACAGGTGGCGCAGGCCGTGCCTTGTGAGGGAGGTCGGGGCTGGGGAGAGGGTGCCTGGGAGGGGGCTCTGGGCAGCACTACATGCGTGGCACGGGTCAGATGTCAGCTGGCTGCCTCGTCTCTGAACTCACACCAGGCCACATTCTAAGGCTTACTCTGGAGCCAGCTCTGTCCCAAACCATTTCTCTTTCCTCTCCAAGTACCCACCTGTTCTGACCTCTCCGTCCTATTTTCCTGGGCTCTGTTTTCGCTCATGAGTATCAAGTTGCTTTGATGTGAGATTCGGGTCTCTTAGATGATGTGCATGGGGTGCTGCAAAGGTTCACAGAGAATGGAGTTACAAGATTATGTTGCTGCAAGAATGCTTTGAAATCCATGAATATAAGAAGTCTTCAAAAAGTTCCTGAGATACGTGTCTCATCAAAGTACAAAATGGGCATGAGTCAGAATTCCTGCATCGACATAAAGTCAGGCTTGTTTTCCTGGGGCTTCCTAAAGTACACGAAGCCCCCTCGTGCATGCTTGTGGATGCTGTGTCCGGGGCGTGGCCTCTGGAGGAAGCGCATCTGAGGAGGTGGGATTGCTTCTCTGGCCCAGGCCGTGAACAGCCCTGCACACACAGACGCCGCCATCCTCGGATCCTGAGTCCAACCCCTGCCGTGGGAGCCGGTGTGTCCCCAGCTGGCTCACGGCTGCACGGACCTGTGTGTGGACACGGTGTGTCCCAGGCTGGCTCACAGTTAGGCCCCGGGGACGGGGGCTGTGGGAATAAGACCACTGTGTGCAGACAGAATTGCCATGACGGGGACAGGGACTGCTCCCGCAGAGTGGGCTGAGCTCCTGGGCTTGTCGGGAGGCAGGCACGGGCTCCAGCAGCCCGCAGTGGTGTCCAGCTCCCACTCAGCCCCGTGACATCCCTGCCGTCTGTGGTTTTCTTGCCAAGGTCTTCGGAAACATCAGACTAGATGAAGAGAGCCACATCAACCGGCACAACAACTTCCGCAGTTTCTTCGGGTCCCTCATGTTGCTCTTCAGGTACCTGCTGTGGGCCGACTGTGCGGTGGCCGAACTGTAGCCTTCCGAGTGGGGGAGGGCCTGCGTGACCCTCCTGCCACTCCCTTTGTTCCTCTGTCCCGTGTCCTCTGCATGCAGGGGACACTGCCCCAGGGACAGAGACGTGGAAAGTCCCACCAGTGCCTGCTCCAGAGGGCGGCACGGTGGGCGAGGGCAGTCGCCTGTGGATGCAGCCCTGTGGCCAGGCTGCTGAGTCCAGGAGTGGCCCCCCCCACTGGCCGTGGGTGGTGGCAGAATCCAGGACAGACCCTGGGGATGCTCAGCACTCGGAAAGGGTGGGGTCGTGTGCGGGCAGGAGCTGTGGGGCAGAGAGGGGTGGGCCTGCTGCTGCCATTGACCAGGCACTCTGGGGCCCAGGAGTGCCACGGGGGAGGCCTGGCAGGAGATCATGCTGTCGTGCCTGGGGGAGAAGGGCTGTGAGCCGGACACCACCGCGCCCTCCGGCCAGCAGGAGAGTGAGCGCTGCGGCACTGACCTCGCCTACGTCTACTTTGTCTCCTTCATCTTCTTCTGCTCCTTCCTGGTGAGTAACCCGGCTGTGGCCATCCCCACCCAGGCCCCTGCACAGGGGATGCCCGTGGCTGCCTCCAGCCTTAGCCGCGGCTGCTGCTGGGCAGGGCCCATCCGGGACGGCCCGTGGGAAATACGCTTTCTCGTGCCCTGGGCGTCACGAGTTGGGCTGAGGGGACCTTAACTCTGGGAGGTTTCTGAACCGTGTGTGAAAAGAGTGTAAGGTGAGAACCTGTAGGCGTGCCCTGGGTGTGACCGCCTCCCGGAGAGGAGGCCAGAAGGCCCAAGTGCCTTCTCCAGTCAACGCCGGCATCCCAAGCTCCCCTCTGTGACACAGGGCACAGACAGCACAGACAGGTGAGGCATGATCCTGGCCACCCAGGTGCCCTCAGCTCAGCCTCGCTGCTGATGCCCCGTCTGCACAGCAGACCACAGTGTGGTACAGCTCAGTGGCCAGCATCATGGCAGTGTAGGAAAACGTGGCTGCCTCTTCAGGGTGGTCCCAGGGGCCAAATCGTCGCAGCTTTCTGGCTTTTGGGGGGAGGGAGCAGCTGGCAACTGGACTGCCCCATTGCATCAGCCTCAGCTGGGGTGGCGCTTGCCTGGTTGGAGTCCATCGAACAGGGGCACAGATGACTGGATGAGGCAGGCGTGTATACCGTGAGCTGACACGCGTGCCAGTTCTGTGGTGAGACATGTAATGTGACAGCTGACGGGAAACTCGGGACACCTCTGCTGGCAGTTGTAACTTCATTCATTCCCAACATCACATTTTTACTGAGTGACTAGGAAAAGGCTGGCGCTGAGCAAGGCCCATCCCCAGTCACCACAGTCGTGGGGGCACTCACTGACAGTGCAAAACAGACCGGCATGGAGGCCTCGGTTTTACCTTGCGTGGTTTAAGTTCTTCATGAGGAAATAAAAGAACTCAAGGCAGCCATGCCACGACTGGGGATGGGTGGGTGCTGCTCTTCAGGCTGATGGCCCAGGACGGCCTGGCTGTGCCAGCCCCTCACGGTGTCCACTGCAGAGCTCCGTGCACACGTGTGGCTCTCAGTGGTGGCCTGACACCTCCAGAAGGCGGGAGAGCACCCAGGACAGGAACCAGGTGTGAACACGCACCACATGAGGCACAGATGCCAAGTGGTGGTGGGGACAGCTTCCATTGGAGTTAGTATGCCAAGGAGTGTGTTCTCCATGGCTCCCATCGCAGAGACAGAGGCTCGCGCCCGGGGGCGATGGAAACCCCCTCGTGTGGGCTCGCCCGGGAGGGACACTGGGTCCCTGCACGTGGAGGAGGGCTGGAGGCAGGCCCAGCTGGCAGCCGTGGCCTGCGGAGCAGCTAGGGAGTGCCCCTCTGCCCCATGCTTCCTGGTGGGGGCAGGGTGCTGGCTGCTAGGTTGTGCCACAGGTCTAGAACAATCCAGACCAGTAGGGAGCTTGAAACCAGGTGATGGTTAACTCTAGGGGTCAACCTGACCAGATTAAGTAGAAACCTGGAAAAGCATTTTGGGTGTGTCTGTGTGGGTGTCTCCAGCTAAGCCCTGTGAGTCTGAGTGGACGGTGATTCCGTGACTACACAGAGAGGAGAGGCGGTGACGCCTGCACAATGACCCCAAGTCCCCATTCAGCAGGGACCCTGGCCTTACCGACCTGGGGGCTCTCGTCTGCCTGGCGCCTGTTTGCCTGTGAACTCAGCACTGCCCCCTACCTCACCCCCAGATGCTCAACCTGTTCGTAGCCGTCATCATGGACAACTTTGAGTACCTGACGCGGGACTCCTCCATCCTGGGGCCGCACCACCTGGACGAGTTCGTGCGTGTCTGGGCAGAGTATGACCGGGCCGCATGGTATGTCTGCCGCACGGCTGCCCCGGGGCCCAGAGTTCTCAGGGAAGAGGCTGGGATCAGAGCTGCCAAAACGTGTGCCTGCTCCAGGAGGGGAGGTGCTTCCTGCGGGCCATCGGCCTCTGGCCCAACCCCGGAGCCCCGGCTTCTCCGATGCCGATCCCACCCCACAGGCCTCGCCCCACCCCTGTGGCCCAGGACCCCTCTCTTCCTTGCTGGGGGACTCTGGTGAGGGCTTTTCAGGCTGGGACTTTCTCGGGTTCCTCTCCATCCACGCCACAGGGACGCTGGAGGGAACTCTGAGGTGTGTCCTAGTCTGAGGTGCACCCTAGAAACCGGCTGCTCTCCCAGCCCTTCCCTCAGAGCCATGTGCAGGGACCCCTTTCCTGCCCAGTGCTCCTGGGGTGTGGCACCTCGGAGGCATTAGGCAGGGCTAGCTCAGAGACTCGGCGTGTGCACCGTCTGCAGCCACGGTCACACAAGGAAGAGGTGACCACGTGTGCCGGGTGGTGTGGCCCTCAGGGTGAAACACCACCAAAGCATCTCACTCTCAAGAGTGTCACTGTCTGAACAATGACAGGGTGAGGGGGCTACAGGTGCTCATCAACCTACCCACTCTGGTCCCCTCAGAAAACACAAGAAATGCCACTACCTCTCCAGGACAGGCAGATTGCGCCCCCTGGAGCCCTCCCCCACATGGCCTCCCTGGGAAGCTAGGACTTGGGTCACACAGGGCCTGAGCCGAGAAGAGTGCCCAGGGTCCCAGGCGGCTCTCGGCCCTCGCAGGTGTGAGGGCACACACACCAAGGCACCGTGGGACTGTTGCTGTAGTTGACCAAGTGGAAATGCAACTTGAGTCAGGGACCGACGACTGTGTCTGGCCAGGCCATCGGAACCCAGGACGGGGCTCTGGAGTCACCTGAGAGAACACGCACGTCCCTGGGCCTCACCTGGGTGCTGGTGCCTCCCCTCTTCCCCGGAGGACTGATCCTGAGAGAAGAGACCAGGAGAGTATTGGCTGCTGCCTGCCATGCAGGTCACAGAGCGACCCCTGCTGGTCACGGTGGGCTTGGTGTCTTCAAAAGAGGGGTCAGCCAGGACCAGCAGAACAGAACCAGCGTCGCCAGGATAGGTGCACGCAGGAAGCACAATAAAGCACGCATGGTTAGATTGCCTCCTCTCACAGCTCTCGGAGCCGGGAAGGGTGGCCCTGGGTGTAGCACCGCCTGGCACAGAGCTCATGAGCTGGCCATTTCAGTGGAGACCGTGGGAACATGGTTGGGCTGTTGACAGCAAGTCCTTGGTGACCTGTTACTCTGGGAGCCAGAGCCCTCTGGCAGGTTTGCAGGAGAGGCCGCCTTGTCCTGGAGCCCTGGCTGAGTCTGGGGCAGTGTCCATGGCTCCCTCCCGGGCCACTCTCTGAACAAGGTCCCGGCAGGTGTCCAGCAGAGCCCCCCACTGCTCGCTCCCTAACCTGGCAGGAGGTTTGCCTTTCACTGTCAGCAGAAAGATGCTGGCCTCCCACTGCCCCTGCCTGGGAAGAGGAGCTGGCAGGGCTCCCGCTGCCCGTTGCAGGGACCTCAGCAGTCGGCTCCTTCGGCACTGGCTGGGCCGTGTGCTCCGGCGAGGTGGCGGCTCTCAGCCTGTCCGGGTCTGGCTTTCCCCTGCCTCCTGCGGCCGTCCTGGCGGTGGCGATGCTGGGGTCGTGGCCACCCTCTCGGAGGGTCCTGATTAATCCCTGTGCTTCCTTTGCAGCGGCAGGCTCCCGTATAAGGATATGTACAAATTAGTGCGGGCGATCTCGCCGCCTCTGGGCCTGGGAGAGAACTGCCCCTACAGGGTGGCTTGCAAGGTTTGCCTCCCGGTCCCCGGCCACGACTGCGGGGGGCGCGGCCCCCAACCCTCTTCCATCCTCTGCTCACCACGCTGTGCACATGAGGGAACCCTCATGTTGCTTTCCTTTGAGTTTAAAGAGGCCCAAAGCCTCCCCCAAACCAACAGCTGTTAGGTCAGGGAGAAAGGCCCTTGTTTGGGGGAGGGGGTACAGGGAAGGTGGGCCTGACGTAGCCGCACGCGCCCTCCTCCCTCGCTGGGCCAGGGACGCCTGCGGTGGCTGCCAGGCGCCGGCCTGGCCCTCCTGGCACCTCCAGGTGTGGCTCCAGGCTCTGCACCCTCCCAGCTGCTTAGGAAAGCTGTGGGTCAACAGGAGGCGAGAGGGGCCAGCAGCCAGAGGCGCAGATCTGGGGCCGATCTCTTGGTGCAGTCTAGGGTGCCCCTTGGGGACTTCCCGCTGCCCTGTGTCTCTGCAGGAGCCCCGTCTCAGGCCGAGCCTACCAGGTGCAGATCTGCCCTGGGGGCCGCTGCTGAAACTCTTTAAACTCACCTCGGGGGAGCTGCAGCCGCATGCGGGCGCTGGGGCAGCATGGCACGCCGGCGCCCCGCTCCTCCTGGCCATCTCCCCCGCCCAGCATGTCGGCCCTGGGGCCTCTGGGGAGAGCGCTCTCATCCTCAGAGCCAGGTGGAAGCCACAGCCGCCCCTGACTGACCACCACCCGCCACCTCCACCTCGAGCCGCCGCCTCCTGCCGCACACACCCCCGCGGGGATACACAGCGCTCCCCCAGGGGAGGCCCACCCCTGGGAGTGCCGTCTATCCGGTTTATACCGCTCGCCCACGGCCCTGGGGATGGGAAACAGCTGGCACTGTGTGGGTGGTGGGGCGCTGGGGTGGTGCCAGTGGGGGAGCAGTGAGGCTTCTGCCTGCTCCCGGGTCTGCGGGGCGGGGCGAGCTATAAACCGCACCAGGACCAGCCACCTCCAGCCTGCCTGAATAACAGGTCTCCTGTTCTTCTCCCGTTTGTCCGTCTTGTTTCTTCTCTCCTCCTGTTTTCTGTATATCTCGTTTGTTCTGTTCTGCTCTGGGAATGCTCTCCTCTCCCTCTGCATCCCCCCACCTCCCGCCCCATCCCGCCCCACCCCTGCCCACGCAGTGGCCGCATCCATTACACTGAGATGTACGAAATGCTGACTCTCATGTCGCCGCCGCTAGGCCTCGGCAAGAGATGCCCCTCCAAAGTGGCATATAAGGTAGAGCACCCCCTTCCTTCCTCTCTGGCTGGAGCCCGCAGGACAGGGGCAGTGCTGGGCCAGGGCGGGCGGGGGAGGGGAGGAGGAGACCCCCAGAGGCAGGAGCCCAGCACTGCTGAGGCCGGCTGCAGGAAGCACAGGCCTCCTGTGCAGCTGCGTCCACAGCTGTGGCCTGCGTGGAAGGTGCATTTCCTCTGGGGGGAGCGGAACGTCTGCCCGTAGCAGCACAGCTCGCAGAGCTCAGGGAAAGGATCCTGCGGCTGAGCGTGGCACCAGCACACATCTGTAGGAGGAGGAGGAGCAGCTGGATCCCAGGGCGGCTGAGGAGTGCAGCTCCCTCCCCCTGCAGCCCGCCTGCCCTTGCTCTGAGAGCCCTGAGCCCTGAGGCACAGGAGCTGACTCAGCAGGGAGTGTGCCTGGCCCCCCACCGCCCTCAGGTGCTGTCAGCCAGGGCTGAGGTGTGCTCCACACCCTGCAGATGCTGTAGAGCTGCACCAAGCAGCAGCAGCAGCCCCTCAGGGTCTAGGCACACAGCACAGTCCCGGGACCCCCCTGGAGAACATGGCAGTCCCTCAGGGTCTAGGCACACAGCACAGTCCCGGGACCCCCCTGGAGAACATGGCAGCCCCTCAGGGTTTAGGCACACAGCACAGTCCCGGGACCCCCCTGGAGAACATGGCAGCCCCTCAGGGTCTAGGCACACAGCACAGTCCCGGGACCCCCCTGGAGAACATGGCAGCCCCTCAGGGTCTAGGCACACAGCACAGTCCCGGGACCCCTCTGGAGGAGCTTGAGGAAGGCAGAGAGGACCCTGTGCCACACAGGGAGCCTCCTGCACCCACACAGATGTCCTAGAGGCACACTGGCCGGGGGGCTCTCCCGCAGGGCTCCAGGGAGCACCTCTCTGGGACGTGACACCAGGGACCCTCGCCCGCCCCAGCATGCGGCTCCATGCAGGGCTGCCATCCCCTTGTCCACGGCAGCCACATCCACAGGTCCCAGGCCCTGGGACGCGGCCCCAAGTTCTTGGCCTTTTGGGAGGAAACTCACTGAGGAAGGAGAGTAGCAGAGGTTGAAGGGAGTCAGGAACTGCCAAAGCCACTGCTCTCTAGGCCGTGGACTTGGCCATTTCAGTCAGACCTCCCCGTGGGCGAGGGGACAGGGCCTGCCCACCTGCTGCTGCCTGGGCCCTCGCGCTCTCCTGCCCTCCCCACCCCCGAGCCTGTGTGCACCCCTCCCGCCCTCCCCGCTCTGCCTCTTCCCAGGACCATGCATGCTCGGTCTGGGCTGGCAAATCCTACATCTGCAAGGCTCAAAAGGGGCCACTAGGACGCCTCCCTCGCGTCAGATGAGCCAAGCCCGTCCCCGGCCGCCTTCCAGCTGCTGTCAGGCTGTGGAAGCACCGGAGACAGGGGCTGGAGCCACCTCCCAGAGCTGGCTCCCTCCCCTGAGAAGTGGCTTCAGGAACATGCGGGAGAGGAGAGGGACGGGATCCTCACCCCTTGTGTCTGCGTGGGGCCGCGCCTTCCCTCCCACCTCACCGAGCTGCTCTCGCTGCTGTTTGCTGCTGTTTCTTCTCTCGCAGAGGTTGGTGCTGATGAACATGCCGGTGGCCGAGGACATGACGGTCCACTTCACGTCCACGCTCATGGCCCTGATCCGCACAGCCCTGGACATCAAGATTGCCAAAGGTAAGCAGGGGCCTGGGGGCTGCAGAGCGGCTCACCCTGACCGCTGCCCCCGAGGACTCCACGGTGCTGTGACCCGGAAACCAGGCGTTAGGGGCCTGGCCTCGTCCGCAGGGAGTGCATGCTGTGCCAACACCCACACGGGCACCAGGCCTCCTGTCCTCACGTGGCCACTC